>NC_140987.1:87423831-88023831 GCF_052327205.1 Somniosus microcephalus
AGACCCGACAGTCTGAAGCCGACTTTGTGCCAAAAAAATGGGCAGATTCGTCTGTTACTGGCTACAGAAATCCTAATCCAGGCATAACCTCTTTTGGCAAACTGCTCACAGAATATTCACTGTATTCTTAGTGAATTCTCTCAAATAGAATAAAACGTTCTACGATAGTTTATCTCTACTGACAGAAGTGGCCCTTTCCTTATGGGGTAACAAATATCTGATAAAACTATTCTGTACTTATTACTGTGACCTTTGTCTCGTGACGATTCTAGTGTACGAGTAAAATATTTTTCACCTTAGGTAATGATTTTCTCGAGTTAACACCGTAGACTCAGCGGATGTTCGACCAAAATGATTTATGAACTTATTCTGTTTGTACAAAGATACTTGAAAGTATTTTGACAGCCTGTGCAATATTTGTTGTTTATGGCGGTATGGAGCACTAATCTTGTTCGAATGTATACCTTGCTTAGTGCAGTAGAGGCGAGTGCAGTTTTATCATTGCACATATTCTGCCCAAATTATCCGAACCGGTTAAAACCTGCAAATTGGCAAGCAGGAGAGTCCTATTCAGTCCAATCCGAAAGCGTCGATTTGAAATCCCAAGATGCAGTTACACCCGTGGTCAGCTCGTTAGTACAAGAAACGGCTGCCTGTTTTCCCATTTGGAACACAAAAAATCTTTACTGTTATAAAGTTAGTGTCGCACATTAATTGTGCAGAAATAAATGAAACCTGATAAGCAAAACAAGGATATTTTATTTTACATTAGCTTCAGTTTGTTGCGATATTAAGCTAACGAATAACTACTTTCTAAATTATATCTAAACAAATAAGTACTTTCTATGTTGAAGCCCCCCCAGAAAATGCTCAGTTTTTATTCCAGGTTTGCAGCATCCGCAGGATTTAGTACTTTCTATGTCTTACAATATTGCTCAGCAAGGCAACGATGATGGCCCACCTAAAATAACAAAAAAAAAACAAATCTGGAATTGTGTAGTAGTTCGAGAGGTGTAAACCATCGGATTGCCAACTTCCTCCTCACGAATGAACAGGGCTTACATCTTGAATATATCGCCATCAGAATGAATCTAAAAGTACTTTTGACTCGATGTCCAATTTGAATTGTGTTTCTGCTGCCGCGGGAAAACCCTACTGCTCAAACCTCCCCTGTCTTACCTCGCTACGCGGTTCAACAGATATTTAAAGATGCAGCTTGAAACTATGCCCTGGTGTCCAAGTGCCTGCTTATCGTCTGCTCTCGAAAAACCTATATTCTGACTTTTAAAAACTAATCGTGTTTTGGGGATCATAACGGTTATCAGTCCGCAAATTTCATCCCAAAATTTCACATTCGAAAGGGAATTTGTTAAACAAAAGTTAGAGAAGGTTTAGAAAGTCACATCGCTGAAGCTCGACAGTATTGACATGTTTGATTCCCCCCAGTTTCTGGGTTCTAATGTTGCACTAACAATTTTCAGTTGGTGGTCTATTGCAGTTGCCGATTTCAGTTTGTTGCGATAAGCGCTGATTGTTTTTGCAATTGACATGGACCCGTTCTTCCAAACGAGCCACTACTCCCTCTGAACTTTACAAGTGTTGTGCATATTTTTGAGAATCAACTTGCAGTTTATACATTATTAAAAAGGAGTCTTACCAGCACTAAACTGTTCAAAAGCTGAATGGGATAGAACCATCCTTTCAAATAGATTGAACATTTAATCAAACCGTCCTTGGGATAAATTCGCTCTGTTGCATTTTTGTGTCTGTACTCAATCAGGAAGGAGCACATGCGATCCTCTGTCTAAAAGGCCACGTTAAAAAATAGGGATAGTAAATATTGATCGGGCTGTGCAAACATAGTTTATAAACAAAATCAGAACATGTTGGAAACACTCAGCAGGTCTGTGGAGAGAGAAATAGTTGTTTCAGGTCGATGACCTTTCATCAGAACTGTTGGTTTATGTATTGGACCAGAATCCCAAAAATCTAAATGAATCCTCAAAGAACTTCTTATATTTTTAGAATTGTCACTACAGTCCAAATGCTGGCGGATTCTGTCTAGAGCGAACCTGAGCCAAAAACGGATACTCCAGTTCATTCCCCACAACCAGAATATCGAAGCTAATTGCGGTGTGTGTGTGTTTGACTAAAAGTTGGAGATGGAATCAGCAGTTTGCCACTTAATGAAAAGACGGCTTTGCTTTTGAAATCTCCCCTAACCCCCACCGTCCGAGAGCTACGTGTGGACCCCGGGCCCAGAAGCTGCACGTCACCCCGAGGGAATTCCGAACACTTCTCTACTGACCCATGGAATTTGTCAAGCAAATTTAAAGTTAGGAGTGAAGTTGCTGTCAAGAAGAGCAGCTTATCGTGAACAGCGTTTCCAGCCCGTTAGCGGACCATCTGCTTACATCTGTTACAATAATACTCCCATTCAGAAGCAGCCGATGGGCCTTTTTTTGCAACATGACTCTGGCAATAAAGCACTTCCATCTGGAACACTAATGTTATTCTTCTCACCATTTACCACAACAGTGTTAGACAGGTGAAATGGAGCACTGAAAATCAAATACGTTTGGAAGCAATTATCAAGCCCAAGGAAGACTTTTACCCTGCAGTTATATTGCCACTTTCGCGCGGATATCCAGCAGTTTTGGCTCCGCGTTGATGTGAAAGTGGCAGCATATAACTTTTGAGTTGGGTCTTCACCCTTGTAGGGCATCAAAACACACTAAAGCCAAGCACCGTGAAACCCCTTCAGGAAGGTCCTATCAACCACTTGGGAGTTACGCTTTGTGGAGTATAAATCTGGTGAAGTTTGAAGCCCAATTTTAAAAAGTGACCAGAAAGATTGTGAGCGTTTGATAAACGCTATCCCAGAATTTGCGGTCACATGTCTTTACCCTTCTGAAACTTAACGCAACTTAAGGATTTAGCGCATGCGCATCTAAAGGCGGAAATCCTGAACTTGCAGTCATTCACTGCTCTGACACTGGCTGCGCTGTGCACCACCGCCCCCCCACCCCCTTCCTCCATGGCCAGCAATCAGTGAAATCAGTGAAATCAGTGAAACTGATGAAAACTTGGGCTTTTCGCGATAATATCACTGTTAAATATCCCATTAAATATTAAACCTTGTTGAAATAGGTGTAACTGGGTTTTAACAGTGTATTGACTGGTAAACAAACGTTCTGGTCCTGAAAAACTAATTTTTATATTTGTGGAGTGTAAAATTTCACCATTATGATAAAAATTACAATTTATAATAAACTTTAAAAACTTTTTTTAAAGTTTGTTCATGATATTTCAGCTTCTACCTTATCCCCACGTGAGAGTCCCAATCTTTATTTCACTCTCTGTAACATTTTGAAAAAGTCTGGATAAAAGCAGCTTCTCATTTCCTGATTTCCAGCCTGCGAAAATTCTGCAATGTGATTCGCTGCTTAGACAGCCTGTTGCAGCATCGCACTAGGAATTCTCATTACACAGCGCTGAAATCAATTGAATGTCGAAAAAGGCAAACTGCTTATCACGCTGTGGGTAGCTTTCTTCAGGGCCAGCGGCGAGCACCTTTGCTGCTGACCGCAAATTACGGCCCATTAGGTATTTGAAAAAGCTGACACTCACATCTGAGCTCTTAGAAATGTACTGGCAGGGAGTGGAGTGTGTAAATACACTTGCTGAGATATCCTCTGGCTGTGACGTGCAGTCTGGTTTTTAATACAGAATATATTGGTGGTTATCTTTCACGCTCTATGCAGTCCGAGTCTCAGGCCAGTAACATAGAAACATAGAAGATAGGAGCAGGAGTAGGCCATTCGGCCCCTCGAGCCTGCTCCGCCATTTAATGAGATCATGGCTGATCATCCAATTTCAGTACCCTGTCCCTGCCTTCTCCCCATATCCCTTGATCCCTTTAGCCTCAAGAAATATATCCAACTCTTTCTTGAATATATTTAATGAACTGGCCTCCACCGCCCTCTGTGGCACAGAATTCCGCAGGTTCACCACTCTCTGGGTGAAGAAATTCCTCCTCATTTCAGTCCTAAATGGCTTACCCCTTATCCTTAGACTATGACCCCTGGTTCTGGACTCCCCGGCCATCAGAAGCATCCTTCCTGCATCTAGTCTGTCCAGGCCTGACAGAATTTTATAGGTTTCGATGAGATCCCCTCTCAATCTTCTAAACTCCAGTGAGTATAAGCCCAATCGACACAATCTCTCCTCATACGTCATTCCTGCCATCCCAGGTATCAGCCTGGTGAATCTTCGCTGCACTCCTTCCATGGCAAGAACGTCCTTCCTCAGGTAAGGCGACCAAAACTGCACACAATACTCAAGGTGTGGTCTCACCAAGGCCCTGTACAACTGCAGCAGGACATCCTTGTTCTTGTACTCGAACCCTCTTGCTACGAAGGCCAACATACCATTTGCCTTCTTAACCGCCTGCTGCACCTGCATGCTTACCTTCAGCGACTGGTGTACAAGAACACCCAGGTCTCTTTGCACTTCCCCTTCTCCCAATCTATTGCCATTCAAATAATAATCTGCCTTCCTGTTTTTGCCACCAAAGTGGATAACCTCACATTTATCCACATTATAGTGCATTTGCCATGTTTCTGCCCAATCACCCAACCTGTCCAAATCGTGCTGGAGTTTCACGACATCCTCCTCACAGCATACCCTCCCACGCAGCTTTGTGTCGTCTGCAAATTTGGAGATATTACATCCAATTCCCTCGTCCAGATCAGCTGGGGTCCTAGGGCCGATCCTTGCAGTACCCCACTAGTCACTGCCTGCCACTCACAAAATGACCTGTTTATTCCAACTCTTTGCTTTCTGTCCGCCAACCAGTTCTCTATCCAAGTCAATACCTTGCCCCCAATCCCATGTGCCTTAATTTTGCATGCTAATCTCTTATGCGGGACCTTATCGAAAGCCTTCTGAAAGTCCAAATACACCACATCCACTGGTTCTCCCTTATCTATTTTACCAGTTACATTCTCAAAATATTCCAGTAGATTAGTAAAGCATGATTTTCCTTTTGTAAATCCATGTTGACTTTGTCCGATCCAGTCACTGCTTCCCAAGTGCTCTGCTATTACATCTTTTATAATGGACTCTAGCATTTTCCCCACTACCGATGTCAAGCTTACCGGTCTATAATTCCCCACATTTTCTCGACCACCTTTTTTGAATAGTGGGGTAACATTAGCTACCCGCCAATACATGGGTACCGTTCCAGAGTTCATCGAGTTCTGGAAGATGACCAGCAATGCATCTACTATTTCTAGGGCCACTTCCTTAAGTACCCTGGGATGTAGATTATCAGGCCCTGGGGATTTATCGGCCTTCAGTCCCTTCAATTTTCCGAACACCATTTCCCTACAAATACTGATTTCTTTCAGTTCCACCCTTTCATCAGCCCCTATGTTCCCCGGCATCTTTGGGAGGTTATTTGTGTCCTCCTTTGTGAAGACAGAACCAAAATATGTATTTAGTTGGTCTGCCATTTCTTTGTTCCCCATTATAAATTACCCCGATTCTGACTGCAAGGGACCTACGCTTGACTTCACCAATCTTTTTCTCTTCACATATCTATAAAAGCTTTTACAGTCAGTTTTTATGTTCTCTGCAAGCTTACTCTCATATTCTATTTTCCCTTTCTTAATTAATCCCTTTGTCCTCCTTTGTTGAATCCTAAACTGCTCCCAATCCTCAGGATTATTGCTTTTTCTGGCCAATTTATATGCCCTCTCCTTGGACCTTATGCTATCCCTAATTTCCCTTGTTCGCCACGGTTGGGTCACCATTTTTGTTTTATTTTTATGCCAAACTGGGATGAACAAATTCTGTAGTTCATACATTCGGTCTTTGAATGTTTGCCATTGCCTATCCACCGTCAACCCTTTGAGTGCCATTCCCCAATCAATCCTACCCAACTCGCTCCTCAGACCATCGTAGTTTCCTTTATTTAAATTGAGGACCCTAGTCTCTGAGTCAACTACTTCATTCTCCATCTTAATGAAGAATTCGATCATATTATGATCGCTCCGACCCAAGGGGCCTCGTACAACAAGATTGCTAATTAATCCTTTCTCGTTACATAATATCCAGTCTAAGATGGCCTGATCTCTGGTTGGTTCCTCGACATATTGGTCCAGGAAACCATCCCGTAAACACTCCAGGAATTCCTCCTCCACAGTATTGTTACTCATTTGGTTGGCCCAATCTATATGTAGATTAAAGTCACCCATGATGACTGCTGTGCCCTTATTGCACGCTTCTTTAATTTCTCTTTTAATGCCATCCCCAACCTCCGCCTTACTGTTTGGAGGTTTATAAACCACTCCCACTAACGTTTTTTTCCCCTTAGTATTTCTCAATTCTACCCATACAGATTCCACCTCATCAGAGCTAATATCCTTCATTACAATTGTGTTAATCCCTTCTTTAACCAGTAATGCTACCCCCCCTCCCTTTCCTTTTTGCCTATCTTTCCTGAATATCGAATACCCCTGGATGTTGAGTTCCCAGTCCTGGCCTTCCTTGAGCCACGCTTCTGTAATCCCAACCAAATCATATTTGTTTACTTCTATTTGCGCAGCCAATTCATCCACCTTATTACAAATGCTCCTCGCATTAAGACACAAAGCCTTCAGGCTTGTTTTTTTAACGCTCTTAGACCTATTAGAATTATTATTTACTGTGGCCATGTTTGATTTAAAGCGTTGATTTCTCTGACTGCCACTTTTGTTTTTCTCCTTCCTTCTTTTGCTTTTATCCTTGTTTCCCTTTCCTCTGTCTCCCTGCTCAGGTTCCCAACCCCCAGCCATTTTAGTTTAAACCCTCCCCCACAGCACTAGCAAACACTCCCCCTAGGACATTGGTTCCAGCCCTGCCCAGGTGCAAACCGTCCGGTTTGAACTGGTCCCAGCTGTAGTGTCCGTGTGTAGATAAAGACACTGAAGACAGGAGTTGGTTCATAGGTATTTACTAAGCAAGTCTAGGGGGGGGGCGGTTTCTAAAGGATATACACAATACACAGGCTTATATAGCCCAAGTGGCAATTACCGGCATTACGCACACCTGGGGCTCTTAAAGGCACATACAACATAATTGCTCTTAAAGGCACATACACCACAATTCCTCGCCTTCTAGCTAACTAGTACATCATATTTTAAGTAATTATTAATTACATGTTATATGCAAAATAATATACATTGCTGTATTAATTAATTATAAGTTAGTCTCTCAGGAGGCGTCCTGACTCGGTCCGGATAACTCCTCGGGGGTGTAGTAGTTTCTGGTGGTGTAGTAGGTTCTTCTGGCAAGGCTGATTCGGCTTGAAGGCCAGTGTCGGGTTCATCGGGCTCCAGTATCACCGGATCGGAGGTAGATATGGGTATCTCTACTTCATCGTTAGATGTATAGAGTGGTGGTGTAGGTTGTCCCTTTTCAGATGACTTGATGATTTGGTCAGCATGGCGCCTTATTATGCTGTCTCCAATGTCCACGGTACACATCAGTGGTCCTAATCGTGTGCAGATAGTTCCAGGCTGCCATTTCTCGGTACGGTAGTCCCGGGCCAAAACCGGTTGGCCTATCTGGAAGGCCCTAGTTGGCCTTTCATTCATGCCCTGAAACTGCCGGTTCTCCACGTCCCTTTGGATGTTGGGCTTGACCAAATCCAGCCGGCATCTTAGGTTTCTATTGTAGAACATCATGGCGGGAGTTTGGTTAGTAATCATATGCGTTGCATTCCTATATGCAAATAAGAAGTTATCCACCTTGTGCTGAAGTTTTATGTCTTCATTACCCATGGCCTTGATGGCCTTCTTGAAGGTCTGGACAAACCTTTCAGCCAATCCATTGGTGGCGGGATGGTATGGGGCGGACGTGTAGTGCTTTACCCCATTGTTCTTTAAGAACTTTCTGAATTCTTCGGACACAAATTGCGGTCCATTATCAGAACATATCTGCTCCGGCAGCCCATTCCTGGCAAATATGGTCCTTAATACTGTGATGGTTTTTTCCGTGGTGGTGGAGGACATCTTTATTACCTCCGGCCACTTGGAGTGTGCATCAACTGCGATTAAGAACATTGAGTCCATAAATGGACCAGCAAAGTCGATGTGCACCCTTTGCCAGGGAGATGAGGGCCACTCCCATGGATGTAGAGGGGCCTGTGGCGGAGCATTTTGGACCTTCTGGCATCCTAGGCAGCTCTTGGTCATGTCTTCGATGTCTCCATCGATACCTGGCCACCATACAAACGCCCTAGCTAGGTTCTTCATTTTCACTCCACCCAGATGCCCCTTGTGAAGCTCCTTTAGCACTTTATCCTGGAGTTTGGGTGGAATCACCACTCTGGATCCACACATCAAGGTTCCTCGGCACACTGACAGCTGTTCTCTTCTTTGCGAGAATGCTGGCAACAGTGGTTCGCCATGTGCTGGCCATCCCTTCACTGTTAAATCGTAGACCCGTGAGAGAGTAGGGTCATTTCTTGTCTCCCTTTCAATGGCAGAATTTGTCACCGGTAGACATTCCACTATGGTAGAGTGGAATATCTCTACTGGGTCTACTGTAGGTGCCTCTTCTATCGTTGGCAATGGTAAGCGTGATAAACCGTCAGCATTCCCATGCTGTTTTGACCCTTTGTATTCAATGTTGTATTGGTGTGCCCCTAGAAAAAGGGACCACCTCTGTAGTCTTTGTGCCGTCATAATGGGGACACCCTATTTTAGGGTTGAATATGGAGATGAGGGGTTGATGGTCAGTCAGCAAGGTAAATTTTTGTCCGTGTAGGTAATGGTTGAATTTCTTCACTCCCCATACCAGGCTGAGTGCTTCCCTGTCTATCTGGGCATAGTTACGCTCAGCTGAGTTCAATGAGCGTGACGCAAAAGCTATCGGCCGTTCCGAGCCATCAGGGAATCTATGGGACAATACCGCTCCTATGCCGTAAGGGGATGCATCGCACGCCAGTCTGATTGGTAGTGATGGGTTGTAATGAGCCAAAATTTTCTCAGATGTGATTAAGTCTTTACATTTATGGAAGGCACGTTTACAGTGTTCGTTCCATTTCCAAATCACTCCTGTCTGTAGAAGATCATTAAGAGGGTGTAGAATAGTTGATAAGTTCGGTAAAAATTTATGATAGTAATTTATTAATCCCAGGAATGACCTTAATTGTGAAACATTTTCAGGTGCTGGGGCTTTTATAACTGCTTCAATTTTTTCAGGTGACTTATGCAACCCTTCCTTATTAATTATGTGGCCACAATATGATATCTGATTTTGGAAAAATTCGCACTTGGTGCGATTTGCTCGTAGGCCTCGTTCTTTCAGCCTAGTGAGCACCTGCTCCAAATTGGCAAGGTGCTCGTTGTCGTTTTCTCCTGTTATAAGGGTGTCGTCTAGGTAGCATTGAGTCCCCGGAATCCCTTGCACGACTTGCTCCATTGCTCTTTGCCAGATAGCTGGAGCTGATGCTATTCCAAAAACCAGTCGATTGTACTGGTACAGGCCTTTGTGTGTGTTTATTGTGAGATACTTTTTAGAGGTCTCCTCAACCTCCATCTGTAGATATGCCTGTGCCAAGTCAATTTTTGTGAAACGTTTCCCTCCGGATAGTGAGGCGAAAATATCTTCTATCCTCAGAAGAGGATACTGTACCGTGTGAAGGACCGGGTTTACAGTCACCTTAAAGTCCCCACAGATGCAAATTTTTTCCTGTTCCTCAGAGTTATTTTTCAATGTTTTTTTCATGACTGGAACGATGGGTGTTGCCCATTCGCTCCAATCTATTTTGGATAATACGCCTGCCTTTTCCAAATTCTTCAGCTCTGCCTCGACTGCCGGACGTATTGCGTATGGTACCGGTCTTGCCTTAAAACATTTTGGAATTGCTGTATCTTCCACTTTTATTGAGGTGGTGATGCCTTTCAAGGTTCCTAGTTTCTCTTGAAACACTTCTTTGGCGTTGGCCAAGATGTCTTTTAATCGTTCAGGTATGATGTCATCATTGTTTTTTTCCTTACTGGTCACCGTCAGTGCCTGAATGGAGTGCCAGTCTAAACGTATCTTCCTTATCCATTCACGTCCCAACAACGGTGGACCACCATCTTGTAGAATGTATAAATACAACTTTTGTATTTCTTTGCCGTTGTACACCACAGGCACCCTTATTTTTCCTTTGGGGTAGACTTTCTGCCCCGTATATGTTTTTAAGATAATGGATGTGTCTTTTAGAGGTATATGCGAAAATAGCCTCTCGTAATCTCGTCGATTTATTACGGTTAGAGCTGATCCTGTATCTAGCTCCATTTTAACTGGGGACCCTGCTATTGTGAGGGTAACCCAAATGGTTTGGTAATCCTCTTTGGCAAGTACATTATGTAATTTGAGACAGCTTAGTCTCTTGTTTCCGGAGTCGCTATTGCTATTCTGGTCTTCGGAGCTATTGTCCGTCATCATTTGTACCTTCCTGTACTTTTCTTTATTGATTTGTTGTTTTCTGTCAGTGGATTTATTTTGTCCAGATTGGCATACCCGTGCAATGTGTCCAATCTTACCACATTGCCTGCATGCTTTGCCCTTGAACCAGCAGTCCCTCTGGTTATGGGTGGATCTGCCGCAGCGATAACATCTTCCGAACTCCTGTGTCATTTTATGGGTGCCGAAGTCCTGTGTCTCTTGTTGTATCTTTGCAGCTCCTTTTGCTGCTGCTTCGTATGATACAGCCATACTGAAAGCTTTGTCCAATGTTAAATCTTTTTCAGAAAGCAGTCTTTTTTGTGTTCCTTCACTTAAGAGACCACAAACAAATTTGTCTCGAAGATAATTCGATAGTCCTGCTCCGAATTGGCAGTACTTTGATAGCTTTCTTAATGCGGTTAGGTAATCAGCGTTACTTTCATTCTTGTGTTGATTTCTCTTGAAGAACTTGAATCGTTCCGCTATCAGCAGCGGTGTTGGGTTTAAATGCTCCTGCAGGGTATCAACAATTTCTTTAAAAGTCTTGTCCTTTGGTTTGGCTGGAGTGATTAAATTTCGTAACAGCCCGTATGTCTTCGCGCCCATTAAGTTCGGAAGTACTGAAGCTTTTTTTTCATCTGTTATTCCATTTGCAGTGCAATAAACCTCTACTCTTTCCACGTATGTGGTCCAATCTTCTATTTCGCCATCAAAAGCCTCAATATTACCAGATTTAGGCATTTCAGAAAAGATATGGCGCTTCCCGCGCTTTTTTTTTTCTCTCTGTAGCAACGATATGGCGCTTCCCGCGCTTTCCCGCCACTGCTACCGATAACAACGCTGTTTTACTGTGGTTTCCGTTTATTCACTGTTGGAGACTCGTTCCCGACGGAGGTCTAAACGCTGACCTGCTTGCCGCGCCGGCCGTCTCTCGAGTGCACCCTCCCAGTCCGTTATTGCTTGCCACCGATTTTGCTGCCTGTCTCAGCTGTAGAGCCCGCCGCTGGAGCTCCAGCCTGACGCCCAGGAAGGATTAGCGCAGTACCTGTCACCAGCTTGGCCAGCTGGTGAAACCACAGTTTCTCTTACTTCCTTGAGTCTTCTGGACGCTGGAGGAATCGATGTCCTTGAGGTGCTGCTGAATTGCAGGTAAGTCCGTTTCCACTTCGTCGCCACTGTAGTGTCCGTGTGTAGATAAAGACACTGAAGACAGGAGTTGGTTCATAGGTATTTACTAAGCAAGTCTGGGGGGGGGGGTTTCTAAAGGATATACACAATACACAGGCTTATATAGCCCAAGTGGCAATTACCAGCATTACGCACACCTGGGGCTCTTAAAGGCACATACACCATAATTGCTCTTAAAGGCACATACACCACACCAGCTCCCCCAGAACCGGTTCCAATGTCCCAGGAACTTAAATCCCTCCCCCTGGCACCATTCCTCTAGCCACGTATTCATCTGAAGTATCCTTCTATTTCTACTCTAACTAGCACGTGGCACTGGTAGCAATCCTGAGATTACTACCTTTGAGGTCCTGTTTTTTAATTTATCTCCTAACTCCCTATACTCCACTTTTAGGACCTCATCCCGCTTTTTACCTATATCGTTGGTGCCTATATGCACCACGACAACTGGCTGTTCACCCTCCCCTTCCAAGATGTTCTGGAGCCGCTCGGAGACATTCTTGACTCTTGCACCAGGGAGGCAACACACCATCCTGGAGTCTCGTTTGCGGACGCAGAAACGCCTATCTATTCCCCTTACAATTGAATCCCCTATTACTATAGCTCTACCCCTCTTTTTCCTCCCATTCTGTGCAGCAGAGCCACCCCTGGTGCCAGGAAGTTGGCTGCTGCTGCCTTCCTCTGATAAGCCATCCCCCCCAACAGTACTCAAAGTGGTGTATCTATTGGAGTGGGGGATGGCCACAGGGGACCCCTGCACTACATGCCTGCGCCTAGTACTCTGCCTGTTGGTCACCCGTTCCCTTTCTTCCTGTCCAACCTCTACCTGCGGTGTGTCCAACTCCGTAAATGTGCTATTCACGATGTCCTGAGCATCGTGAACGCTCCAGTATGCATCCAATCGCAGCTCCAGTGCCGCAATGCAGTCTGTCAGTAGCTGCAGCTGGATGCACTTCCTGCACATGTAGTTGTCAGGGACACACGAAGTGTTCCTGATTTCCCACATATCGCAGGAGGAGCAGATCACGGGGCCCGGCTGTCCTGCCATGACTTACCTTTTAATTAATTGAATTTAAATTAAATCAATCAATCCCACAAATTACTCTACAGTTAACTGTATCCCTTGATCCCTTTAGCCTCAAGAAATATATCCAACTCTTTCTTGAATATATTTAATGAACTGGCATCCACCGCCCTCTGTGGCAGAGAATTCCACAGGTTCACCACTCTCTGGGTGAAGAAATTCCTCCTCATTTCAGTCCTAAATGGCTTACCCCTTATCCTTAGACTATGACCCCTGGTTCTGGACTCCCCGGCCATCAGAAACATCCTTCCTGCATCTAGTCTGTCCAGACCTGACAGAATTTTATAGGTTTCGATGAGATCCCCTCTCAATCTTCTAAACTCCAGTGAGTATAAGCCCAATCGACACAATCTCTCCTCATACGTCATTCCTGCCATCCCAGGTATCAGCCTGGTGAATCTTCGCTGCACTCCCTCCATGGCAAGAACGTCCTTCCTCAGGTAAGGTGACCAAAACTGCACACAATACTCAAGGTGCGGTCTCACCAAGGCCCTGTACAACTGTAGCAAGACATCTTTGTTCCTGTACTCGAACCCTCTTGCTATGAAGGCCAACATACCATTTGCCTTCTTAACCGCCTGCTGCACCTGCATGCTTACCTTCAGCGACTCGTGCACAATAACACCCAGGTCTCTTTGCACTTCCCCTTCTCTCAATCTATTGCCATTCAAATAATAATCTGCCTTCCTGTTTTTGCCACCAAAGTGGATAACCTCACATTTATCCACATTATAGTGCATTTGCCATGTTTCTGCCCAATCACCCAACCTGTCCAAATCGTACTGGAGTTTCACGACATCCTCCTCACAGTTTACCCTCCCACCCAGCTTTGTGTCGTCTGCAAATTTGGAGATATTACATCCAATTCCCTCGTCCAGATCATTAATATATATTGTGAACAGCTGGGGTCCTAGGACCGATCCTTGCGGTACCCCACTAGTCACTGCCTGCCACTCGGAAAACAACCCATTTATTCCAACTCTTTACTTTCTGTCCGACAACCAGTTCTCTATCCAAGTCAATACCCTGCCCCCAATCCCATGTGCCTTAATCTTGCATGCTAATCTCTTATGTGGGACCTTATAGAAAGCCTTCTGAAAGTCCAAATACACCACATCCACTGGTTCTCCCTTATCTATTTTACCAGTTACATCCTCAAAAAATTCCAGTAGATTAGTCAAGCTTGATTTACCTTTTGTAAATCCATGTTGACTTCGTCCGATCCTGTCACTGCTTTCCAAGTGCTCTGCCATTCCATCTTTTATAATAGATTCTTGCATTTTCCCCACTACCGATGTCAGGCTTACCGGTCTATAATTCACCGCTTTTTCTCTACCACCTTTTTTGAATAGTGGGGTAACATTAGCTACCCTCCAATCCATGGGTACCGTTTCAGAGTCTATCGAGTTCTGGAAGATGACCAGCAATGCATCTACTATCTCTAGGGCCACTTCCTTAAGTACCCTGGGATGCAGACCATCAGGCCCTGGGGATTTATCGGCCTTCAGTCCCATCAATTTTCCTAACACCATTTCCCTACAAATACTGATTTCTTTCAGTTCCGCCCTTTCATCAGACCCTATGTTCCCCGGCATCTCTGGGAGGTTATTTGTGTCCTCCTTTGTGAAGACAGAACCAAAGTATGTATTTAGTTGGTCTGCCATTTCCTTGTTTCCCATTATAAATTCCTCTGATTCTGACTGTAAGGAACCTACGCTTGACTTCACCAATCTTTTTCTCTTCACATATCTATAAAAGCTTTTACAGTCAGTTTTTATGTTCCCAGCTAGCTTACTCTCATATTCTATTTTCCCTTTCTTAATTAATCCCTTTGTCCTCCTTTGTTGACTCCTAAACTGCTCCCAATCCTCAGGATTATTGCTTTTTCTAGCCGATTTATATGTCATCTCCTTGGATCTTATGCTATCCCTGATTTCCCTTGTTAGCCACGGTTGAGTCACCTTTTTTGTTTTATTTTTATGCCAAACTGGGATGAACAAATTCTGTAGCTCATCCATTCAGTCTTTGAATGTTTGCCATTGCCTATCCACCGTCAACCCTTTGAGTGCCATTCCCCAATCAATCGTACCCAACTCGCTCCTCAGACCATCGTAGTTTCCTTTATTTAAATTGAGGACCCTTGTCTCTGAGTCAACTACTTCATTCTCTATCTTAGTGAAGAATTCGATCATATTATGATCACTCCGACCCAAGTGGCCTCGTACAACAAGATTGCTAATTAATCCTTTCTCGTTACATAATACCCAGTCTAAGATGGCCTGATCTCTGGTTGGTTCCTCGACATATTGGTCCAGGACACCATCCCGTAAACACTCCAGGAATTCCTCCTCCACAGTATTGTTACTAATTTGGTTGGCCCAATCTATATGTAGATTAAAGTCACCCATGATGACTGCTGTGCCCTTATTGCACGCTTCTTTAATTTCCCTTTTAATGCTTTCCCCAACCTCCGCCTTACTGTTTGGCGGTCTATATACCACTCCCACTAATGTTTTTTCCCCTTAGTATTTCTCAATTCTACCCATACAGATTCCACATCATCAGAGCTAATATCCTTCATTACAATTGTGTTAATCCCTTCTTTAACCAGTAATGCTACCCCAGCTCCCTTTCCTTTTTGCCTATCTTTCCTGAATATCGAATACCCCTGGATGTTGAGTTCCCAGTCTTGGCCATCCTTGAGCCATGTTTCCGTAATCCCATCCAAATCATATTCGTTTACCTCTATTTGCACAGCCAATTCATCCACCTTATTACAAATGCTCCTTGCATTAAGACACAAAGCCTTCAGGCTTGTTTTTTTAATGCTCTTAGCCCTATTAGAATTATTATTTACTGTGGCCACGTTTGATTTAAACCGTTGATTTCTCTGACTGCCACTTTTGTTTTTCTGCTTCCTATCGTTTGCTTTTATCCCTGTTTTCCTTTCCTCTGTCTTCTTGCTCAGTTTCCCAACCCCCAGCCATTTTAGTTTAAACCCCCCCAAACAGTGCTAGCAAACCTCCCCGCAAGGATATTTGTCCCGCTTTGGTTCAGGTGCAACCCGTCCGACTTGTACAAGCCCCACCTTCCCCAGAAGCAGGCCCAGTGCTCCAGGAAACTAAAGCCCTCCCTCCTGCACCAACTCTTTAGCAATGCATTCATCTGCTCTATCCTCCTATTCCTATACTCACTAGCACGTGGCACCGGGAGTAATCCAGAGATTACAACCTTTGAGGTCCTACTCTTTAATCTGCCACCTAGCTCCCTAAATTCTTGCTGTAGGACCTCATCCCTCTTCCTACCTATGTCGTTGGTCCCAATGTGAACCACGACCTCTGCCTGTTCACCCTCCCCCTTCAGAATGCCCTGCAGCCGTTCAGTGACATCCTTGACCCTGGCACCAGGGAGGCAACAAACCATCTTGGAGTCATGTCTACGGCCACAGAAACACCTATCTGTTCCCCTTACGATAGAATCCCCTACCACTATTGCTCTCCCACTCTTTTTCCTCCCTTCCTGAGCAGCAGAAGCACCCCTGGTGCCAGGAAGTTGGCTGCTGCTGCCTTCCTCTGGTAATTCATCCCTATAGCTTTAAAGCAGTTCTCCAGGGTTAAGTTCTGTAATGGTATGACCATCAGCTTTCCACTTTAACAATGAAAGGGCTGGACAGTATGCCTATTGATATATTGTTCCAATTTGACAGATTGGGGAGGACCAGGGACAAGCACTTAGACTATGCAAGAGTAGGAATAGACTGGATGTTAGATTTTTTTTCTGTATCCAGGGTAGTGAGCAATGTTCCCCCTAACTTTTTTTGGGTGTGCAGCTCATTCACAGTTTCGCGCAGGCACAAAATTTAACGTGAGAAAAGACGGTCCTGGGCTGTGTGGGACCGGCAGAGAGCGGTGCAGCTTAGCGGGAACATTGGTAGTGAGCCTCTGGAATTTGCTGTCGGCTGGTGCAGTGGGTGCTGACTCCCTGTAACCCTTCAAGTGGGACTTGGACCGGTCCTTGACTGGGGAAGAGGTTGCTTCATATAGAAGCTAAGTGGTTTTACAGATAATACTTGGTCCATGTGATCTCCTGGACTGGTTTTGATCACCTGAGAGGGTTGGGGAGGAATTTTCCAGAGTATTTTTCCCTTATTGGTCCTTTTTTTTGCCTCTTCAGGAGATCCCAGGAGATTATGTGGCTGAGGAGGCGGGGGCGGCGGTGGGGGGGGAAGTGGAATGTCTAGTCGTGATGCTCCAGCCATCATGAGTGTGGAGCAAGCTTAGAACCATAGAATCGTACAGCACAGAAGGAAGCCATTCGGCCCGTCGTGCTTGTGCCAGCTCTTTGAAAGAGTGGTCCAATTTTGTCCCATTCCCCAGTGTTTTCCCCATAGCCCTGCAAATTAGTTCTCTTGAAGCACATGTCCAATTGCTTTTGAAAGTTCCTATGGAATCTGATTCCACCACTCTTTCAGGCAATGCCTTCCAGATGTTAACAAACTCCTGTGTGAAAAAAATTCTCATTTCTCCTGTAGTTTTTTTCCCAGTTATTTTAATTCTATGGCCTCTGGTTACTGACCCACTTGCCAGAGGAAATGGTTTCTGCGTTTACCTGACCTATAATATTACTTCCTTTATATTCTTGGATTTGATGAGATTCCCCCTTAACCTTCCCCTGGAGCTCAGCCCTGTTACACTTGGGGTTGATCAGTTGTCTTGCTCCCTTTCCAGTGCTCATCAACCCTTTTGCTGTGTGGGGTACAACAGATTCTGTCACATTTATCTTGATGGACTAGTTGGTCTTTACCTGCCTGTCATTTTCGTATGTTCGTAGGAAGTGTTAGAAATACCTAGCA
This sequence comes from Somniosus microcephalus, assembly GCF_052327205.1. Lineage (NCBI taxonomy): Eukaryota > Metazoa > Chordata > Chondrichthyes > Squaliformes > Somniosidae > Somniosus > Somniosus microcephalus. Next base: position 87,441,441 of record NC_140987.1, read on the forward strand.
GGTCAGTCAGCACCTGAGAAGAGAAAGAATGGTCTGAGGTATTTGGTGTCACCCTGCTCAGAACGTGTTTTTCAAAGCTACCAATCATATGAAACCAAATTAAAATACTATTCATACTTTTAAAATTAATAACACAATTAACACAAATGTCCTAATTATGTCCCAAGGTATATTGCTACTGACACTTTTTGTCATTCAAATCTTCTCTCTCTATGGATGGGAAGGGTCCTTTATGGATACGTGTCAGGTATAAAATTACCCATAATTTGGTAAAAGTGACACCAAATTGGCAATTTATTTCAAGAAGTCAAAAGGATAGCTTGCACAGGAAGTGGAAAAGTTCAGAATGATCCAGTTAAGGCATTCCTGTGAGTATATGATTAAAACATATGGTGAATAAGATTAGAAGGAGCTTTATTTGTTCATCTAGCCTGTGCTATATCAGAGCTTGAGTGTTTGCAATGCTGACACTGGGCATTCAAAGTGAAAAAAAAGGAAGAAAAGAATTGTATTTGCATAATGCCCCATCACAGCTCTCAGAAACTTCACAAAGTGCTTCCCACAATAAGTTTCTTTGAAGTGCAGTGACTGTTGTTATGTAGGTGTCAGCCCTGGCTCAGTAGTATCAATCTTGCCTCTGAGTCAGAGGGTTGTGGGTTCAAGTCCCACTCCAGAGATTGGAGCACAACATCTTGGCTGACACTCCTGTGGAGTATTGAAGGATTGTTGCACTGTCAGAGGTGCTGTCTTTCGGATGAGACGTCAAACCAAGGCCCTGTTTGTCCCCTTAGGTGGATGTAAAAGATCCCATTGCACTATTTCGAAGAAGATCAGGGGAGTTTTCCCTGGTGTCCTGGCCAATATTTATCCCTCAACCAACATCACTAAAAACAGATTATCTGGTCATTGTAACAATATTGTTCGTGGGACCCTATTGTGCACAAATTGGCTGCCACATTTCCTACATTACGAAAATGACTACTCTTCAAACGTATTGGTTGTAACATCCTGAGGTCGTGGAAGGTGCTATATAAAAGTAAGCCTTTTCTCTCTCTAGATAACCACAACAGTCATTCTGTGCACAGCAAGTTCCTACAAATAACAAAGAGACAATTGACCCTGTTTCTGCTGGTGTTAGTTCATGGAGGAACAATGTTTTGGTCAGCAGGAGAACTCCCTGCTATTCTTCAAATACTGCCATGGGATCGTTAATGTCTATCTGGACAAGTGGACAGGGCCTTGATTAGCTTCAACAATGCACCACTTTTGAAGTACTGCCCTGGAGAAGTGCTAAATTCTCCAGCACAAACATCTCTTTATCAGGATTAACATAAAAATATAATTAAAATTATAATAGGAAGATGAGGTTCCATTAACATTCCCATTCTCAAACACATTGGAGCCAAGCATGTGAGTGCAAGATACAAGGCTGAAGTGTTTGCTAGTGTCTCCATTCAAAAGTGCCAGTACCCACAAAAACAGGATAAATCTAACCTGGCCAATTACTGCTCTATCAGTCTCCTCCCAATCTTTAGTAAAGTGATGGAAGGAATCATCAATAGTGCCATCAGTCAACATTTACTCATTAATAACCGATGCTCAGTTTGGGTTCTGCCAGAACCACTTGGCTCCAAATCTCATTGCAGCCTTAATTCAGATGTGGAAACAGGGGAGAGGAGGGAGTAGCAGCCCTCGACAGCATTTGACTAAGCATGGCACCAAGGAGCCCTAGTAAAATTGAAGTCAATGGCTGTAGTCATACCTGATGCAAAGCAAGTATGGTCCATAGGACTGCAATCATTTTCTCTGTAGTGGTTGAGGACATTTTGATCACCTCAGGCCATTTCGAGTGCGCATCCACTGCTATTAAGAACATTGAGTCCATGAATGGACCAGCAAAATCAATATGCACCCGTTGCCATGGAGATGAGGGCCACTCCCATGGGTGTAGAGGGGCATGTGGTGGTGCATTTTGGACCTTCTGGCATCCTGAGCAGCTCTTTGTTAGGTCCTCAATTTGTTGATCGATCCCCGGCCACCACACATAAGCCCGAGCAAGGCTTTTCATTTTCACCCCTCCCAGATGGCCTTCGTGAAACTCATTGAGCACTCTCTCCCTTAACTTGGGTGGAATTACCACTCGGGATCCACACATCACTGTCCCCTGGCACACTGACAGCTGTTCTCTTCTGGATGAGAATGCTGGCAACAGTGAGTCGCCATGTGTTGGCCATCCCTTCACCGTCAAATCATATACCCGAGACAGTGTCGGATCATTGCGGGTCTCCTTCTCTATATCCGCGTTAGTTACTGGCAATCGTTCAATTATAGTCGAATAAAATATTTCGATAGGGTCCACTGCTGGTGCTTCCTCCACAGTAGGCAGTGGCAGGCGTGATAGCCCATCAGCGTTTCCATTCTGTTTCGTGCCCTTATACTCTATTTCATATTGGTTCGCCCCTAGAAAAAGGAACCATCTTTGTAGCCATTGTGCAGTCATCACCGGAACGCCCTTCTTTGGATTAAAGATGGAGACAAGTGGTTGGTGGTCAGTCAGCAAGGTGAACTTCTGCCCATGCAGATAGTGGTTGAATTTTTTTACTCTCCATACTAGGCTGAGGGCCTCCCTGTCGATCTGGGCGTAGTTGCACTCGGCTGAGGTTAGTGACCGAGACGCAAAGGCTACTGGCCTCTCCAACCCATCTGGGAATTTGTGCGACAGCACCGCTCCAATACCATAGGGTGATGCATCACATGCCAACCGAATTGGTAGTGCTGGGTTGAAATGGGCCAACACCTCTTTTGATGTGATCAATTCTTTGCACTTCTGGAAAGCTCATTTACATTCGACATTCCACTTCCATGGGACCCCCGTTTGCAGTAGGGTGTTCAGTGGGTGTAATACTGTCGACAAATTTGGTAAGAACTTATGGTAGTAGTTCACCAGCCTGAGGAACGACCTCAGTTGTGACACATTTTCCAGTGCTGGAGCCTTGACTACTGCCTCAATCTTTTCAGGGGACTTATGTAACCCCTCTTCATCAATAACGTGGCCACAATACGAGATCTGCTTCTGGAAAAACTCGCACTTGTGGCGATTAGCTCGTAGCCCATGTTCCTTTAATCTAGTGAGCACCTTCTCCAGGTTGGCGAGGTGATCACTGTCATTTTCGCCTGTGACCAGGATGTCGTCCAAATAACACTGGGTCCCTGGAATCCCTTGCAGGGCTTGATCCATTGCCCTTTGCCAAATAGCCGGAGCCGATGCTACCCCGAACACCAGCCGGTTGTATTGGTAGAGACCTTTATGAGTGTTGATCGTGAGGTATTGTTTCGAGGCTTCTTCTACCTCCATTTGCAGGTACGCCTGGGCCAGATCAATTTTGGTGAAGCATTTACCTCCAGATAGCGAGGCGAAAATATCCTCAATCCGTGGTAGTGGATATTGTACCGTGTGAAGGACTGGGTTCACTGTCACCTTAAAATCCCCACAGATGCGGACCTTCTTTGGTTCCCCAGGCGTATTACTCAACGACCTCTTCATTACAGGAACGATGGGTGTAGCCCACTCGCTCCAATCTACTTTGGACAGTACTCCTGAACGTTCCAACACTTCCAGCTCTGCTTAGATGGCTGGTCGGATCGCATAAGGCACCGGTCTGGCCTTAAAAAACTTTGGGCTTGCATTTTCCTCTATTTTAATCGTCGCTGTTATGCCTTTTAGTGTTCCGAGTCCCTCCTGGAACACTTCTTGTGCGTCAGTTAGCATTTTTGACAGTCGTCCAGGTGTGACGTCGTCATCCTTTTTGGCCTCAACCTTCAGTGCCTGTATGGAATGCCAATCTAATTGTATCTTCCGGATCCATTCACGTCCTAGTAGTGGTGGTCCTCCATCTGGCAATATATATAGGTCCATTTTGGGTATTTCCTGGCCTTTGTATATCACGTTCACCCTTATTTTTCCTCTGGGGTAGACTTTTTGCCCCGTGTACGTCTTCAAGACAATCTCTGTAGCTTTCAAGGGTATATGTGAAAATAGCCGCTTGTAGTCCCTTTGGTTTATGACTGTTAGGGCTGATCCTGTGTCCAATTCCATTTTCACTTGGACTCCGTCTATCTTGAGCATGACCCAGATAGTCTGGTGATCCTCCATTTTGATTACCTTATGTAGTTTCAGACAACCCAGCTCCTTGCTTCCAGAGTCTGTATCACTTTTCTGTTCGTCTGAACTACTGTCCATCACCTTATGTACCTTTTTGTACTTCTCCTGTGGAGATTTCTTGCTGCTGGTTTTCTTCCCTGACCTGCAGACTCTTGCTATGTGTCCTGCTTTTCCACACTGTCTGCACACTTGGTCCTTGAACCAACAATCCTTCTGGTCGTGTGTTGTTCTGCCGCAGCAATAACACTTCCCTGCTCCATATGACATTTCATTGGTGCCATATTCTTGCGGTCTCCATTGTATCTCTGCAGCACCCCGTGCAGCTGCTTCGTGTGATACTGCCATGCTGAAAGCCTTGTCCAGCGTAAGATCCTTTTCTGATAGAAGCCGTTTCTGGGTTCCTTCACTTTGAAGCCCACACACAAACTTGTCCCTTAACGTATCTGCTAGTCCCAATCCAAACTGGCAGTGTTTCGATAGCTTGCGCAGTTCCATTAAGTACTCAGCATTACTTTCGTCTTTATCTTGGTTCCTTTTGTGGAACTTAAATCTTTCTGCTATCAGCAGCGGTGTGGGGTTTAAGTGGTCCTGTAGGATTTCCATTATGCTTTCGAAATCCTTATCCACTGGCTTCTCTGGGGTTATTAGGTTTCGCAGTAAGCCATAAGTTTTTTCACCCATGGAATTCAACAAAACCAGTGCTTTCCAACATCTGGCACTTCATTCGCCTTGCAGTGCACCTCAATGCGTTCCACATATTTCGCCCAATCTTCGACTTCATTGTCGAACGCAGTGATACTGCCACTCTTTGGCATCCATGGGTGTGATTAACTGTCTAAAATGGCATCTCCCGCGCTCTCCCTTCTTCTCCGCTGGCACAAAATGGCGTCTCCCGCGCTTTCCTTTCTTCCCGCGCTCGTCCTTCTCCGCTGCTCAATGGCGTCTCCCGCACTTCCTTTCTTTCCCCCGTGGACGCTGTTCAGCCCTTGAGCCCTGGCTGTGCTCTGCGCGTTCTCCTGTGCGCCTCCCTCGTTGCCGCCGCTCGGTCCTGAACCCCGGCTGCTGCTTTACCCTCTCTCTCTTTTTGTTTTCCGTCGACGCCGCTCGGTTTTCAACCGCCGGCTGCGCCCTGTGCGTTTCACCCTCTCTCTTACCCCGTCGACGCTGCTCGGCCTTTTCTCTGCCGTCGGTCGGCTCCAGCCGCCGTTGTCCGGGAAGGGTCTGTGCTGTACCTGTTGCCAGTCTGTTGCTGGATCGTCGTGGCTGGAGAACCAAGCCCAGCTCTCAACAGCCTCCCCTGCGATGTTCACTCTCTGCCGGATGACTGGGTGGTTGCTTGTGGTCGACGCCCGTGCTTCTGGCCTCAACTTTCTTCCACCGTCCTCCCGGAGCGAATCCTTGAAAGGAAATGCAGAGTTGCAGGTAGATTCGAATCGACCTCGTCGCCACTGTTGAATCCGTGATTCTTAAAGTATGATGTTTTCCAATAACTAGACGGAGGCTGTAAATTAACAATCAACAGGTGTTTACTGGAGGAGGGTAGTCTAAAGACTAACAGTACAGAGGCATGCTCAAGGCTTATATACAGGTGTGGTCACTGCCGGTACTACAGTATACAGGAGCTGTAAAAGTAGTTCTCTCTTAAAGGTACATACACTACAGAGGCGGTGCAACGGAGGTTCACTAGATTGATTCCTGGGATGAGAGGGCTGACCTATGATGAGAGATTGTGTAGAATGGGCCTATACTCTCTAGAATGGGAGGTGATCTCATTGAAACATACAAGATTCTGAAGGGGATTGAAAGGGTAGATGCTGAGAGGTTGTTTCCCCTGGCTGGAGAGTCTAGAACTTGGGGGCATATTCTCAGGATAAGGGGTAGACCATTTAAGACCGAGATGAGGAGGAATTTCTTCACTCAGAGGGTTGTGAATCTTTGGAACTCTCTGCCCCAGAGGGCTGTGAATGCTGAGTCTTTGAATATATTCAAAGCTGAGATCAATACTTTTTTGGACTCTAGGGGAATCAAGGGATATGGAGATCGGGCGGGAAAGTGGAGTTGAGGTCGATGATCAGCCATGTTCTTATTGAATGGTGGAGCAGGCACAAGGGGCAGTATGGCCTACTCCTGCTTCTATTTCTCTCAGTTTTCTCTGTATTTCATTTTATTTATGTCTAGTTAGCAAAAGGTATACAACAAGTAATGTAAATAAGTAGATCTTGTGACCTGCCGTTTCCTCCTTGGGCACAGCCTAAAAGTTAGACTTGAAGATGTGCCCGAAGCTGTGCCCATTTTGCCGATGCCAAGTTAGGCCCAAGTATCCTCCCAATCTCATTAGGATACGTCCATCAATGTTCCCTCTGATTTTTTTTTGCGGGGGGGAGGGGGGTGCACGGTCCTTTTAACGGGCTGCACAGCCCATTCAAAGTTTCACGCATGCGCATAATTTCACAGTTGAAAAGCCGGTCCTGGGCTGCGCGGGACTGGTAGACAGCTGAGCGGCTGTGTGGCCGCACGACTTAGAGGGATCGTTGACGCCCATACTTAAAATGGGCATAAATCAACATAACCAATTGGAGACCAAGGAAATGCCGAACACACACCAGTATCCTTTAAACATCATGTTTAAGAATCTGCAATTGGGGAAGATTTCCAGTTTTTAATGCGACTTATACTTATGCCATGAAAATGCACTAAAAGAAGCAGAAAATACAGAGCAGATCTCAGTGAGGATTTTTTTTTTAAATCGCTCAATAAATAGCAATTAAAAGATTAGAGAAGTGACTTTGCTTCCTGCTGCGCCAGAAAATCTCATCTCATGGTTGAGAGACCCCTGAACAAGCGCAATTGGAGGATGCTCACGTTTGAGAGTTGGGGCGTGGCCAGTTTTGTGGGCAAGGATTCGTTTGGATGGAGGGTTTAATGGATGGATGTAAAACATCAAGGAGACTTGGGCATATTTTAGTTTCGCGCGTAACTCATTGGGGTAGATTTTCCCGAACCTGTTGGGAAGAAGGCAGGACTTCCCCTTTTGGGATTTTGACACGCCTAATTCGACGTCCGGCCAATCCGCATGATTTTCCCTTGATTGACCTTGTGGAGCCCGCCCAGTGGGCTCAGCAGGCCAATTACGGGCCACCCGGCAACAGGTGACGTCACAGACTGAAATTTCATCTGTCAAGAGTTTGTGAAGCTGTGAAACACTGACAGTCCGAGTTCTAACATGAGTCCTTCTGCACAGACTCAGTTAGAACTCACACCGGCACTCAAAGCTGAAGGCTGTCACTTTTCACAGATCGCAGCCATTCAGCTTTCAGTTCTGGCTGAGTGATGGACTCCCGACGGCTACAGGAAGAAAGGCTGTTAAGGTAAGTACAGGTAAGTAAAAGTTCTTTACACACTTTAGACACACCAAACACACTTACCTTTACACTCATGCACCCATCACTCACCTGAACACCGACATCGCGACCCCTCCAACTCCTTCAACCCGACGGCCCGCCTGCTCTAACCTGGCGTGGTTTGGAGCCATCGGGAAACCCACACGAAACCCCTCAAAGTAGGGATTAGGCTAAAAACTGCCTGTTAACTACCTGTTGAATCCACAAATCTGTCTGAGGTTGCGCAGGAACCATTTTAAAGTGTCCCAATAAGCTGATCACATGGTATGGTGGCCATTTTGCATGCCCCTTTTTCTGGGCTTCTTTTAAAATAGTCTTTAAAATCACGGCCTCTTCTGCCATTTAACCCTTATTAATATTAAATCCAATTTTGCGAATCCTACACTCCCCCCTGATGATACTGTAACTTGCTTGAAGTATCATAATTCTGGGTGAGCAAAATTTTCTGACTTTCCGCAATCTAACCATCCCCAGTAATTACCTATCTATGACCCCACGACACATGCATTTCCCGTTTCAGAAAAATCTAGTGTACATCAAGCATCTATAAATGGCAATATCTTGGAGTTAAAAATCCAACCAACTTACTTCCAGGCGTGGAGGGGGTCCTTATACCCCTACATCACCTAGTGCATACACATTACTTTCTAATAATAACAACACATCTAATAAAACTTCAATCAAAAAATAAAGTACATACATGAAAAATTCAAAATGCACATGAATACATATCAAAATAATCCAGAGGAGGGAGGGAAAACTTTAGCTTTATACAAAAACAGGAAAACTAGACGGGTGTCTCTTCTTCTACCCATACATAATGCTCCCTCTATTCCCCTCTATTCTCATACTTTTGCGAATGTCTGACCTTCTTACAGTGTACAAACAACAAATACACTACAATGACAACCTGGCACACTACAAGAATGTGGGAGGCTATCCTAATCCAGGAAGGGACTTCTATATCAGTGAACAGGTCCCACCACGGTGGGGTCACTATGTCCAATATGTCTGCCCCATCTCTAGAGTCTTCTGCTCCAGTGTGTAGAAGTGTTTTTGTGAAACAACAACGGCTTTTAATATCTTGGTGAGGTGTTCAGGGAGAGGGGGAATGATATATCCAAAATGTGCAACGAAACGCTGCAAATCGGTGAAATTCTCTTTCACAGTGATGTGAGCAGTGGAAGGTTCAGGAGTGGGGACAATTTGCTCTTGGGCCACTTGAACTTCTGCCCTGGGCTTGAAACAGAAGCTGCTGTCACTAACCGGACACCAACCGTACTGTCCATGCTGGTAGTGGGGCGCTGCAGTGGTGACACAGTATGTCCCACCTCCTATATATGCCACCTGCGGGGGCACATGGCCTTGTGCCATTGCCTCCATGGTGCAATTTATAGGCTTCGCGCCAGCAGTTCCGAACCCGCAATGTGGTTTTGAATGGGCATTCAAGTGCTGGGGACACAGGATGATGTGTGCTCCCCGGCTCCGGCACCCCGAGAGGTCGGTACCCGTCATTGCATGCTCCCATCGAATGACGTAAGGTGGGACCCCCATGTAGCGAATGTGCGCACCCCCCTGAATGACTCCAATGTTCTCCATCCTGTATACCGGGGCGGGTTTTGCTGTCTTTCCCATCACGGGCATTCTTACCACTATACCCATAATGGTGTGATTAGACCGTCCATAGTCCACTGGGACTGGGTAGGCCTCTGAAGCTAGTCTGAGCTGGCACGGACTCAATGTATTCTCAAAAGGGTGGAGGGCTGCGAGGTGCTTGTTGCTAATCCAGGAGGGGACTAAGCCTTGCTTTAAATCCTCCAGATTACTGCGGCCCTCACCCAGTAACCACGCCCCGTATAGCACACAAGCTTCGTTCTGCGCAGCCTGATCGGACGCATTCCGATCCTCCCTAATGAGGGCATTTACCATTCTGGCGTGCTTCTCCAGCTCAGCTATTATTTCTTTTAAGTGTAGTGTCATGGCCTGGTCCTCGTGTAACTCAGAACCCACTACCTTATTCTCATCAGTCAGTATCTTTCTTAGCTGTGTTTTTAAACCATTAATCTGGGTTTGCAGCTCCACGTCATCCAGTGTGTTGATGACGGAAGTTCCTGTATTAAAAGCTGTGAAAATATCATTTACTGCACCCCTTCTTTGCCTCCCTATTCTGTCAAAGACCTCATGTGGTGTGGTGTAAAATTCTGCTCTGTCGACATCGGCAAAGTCGAATTCGTAAAACTGTTTAAACATGTTTGTTAACAGGACCTGGTATAATTGCTCAGTTTCCTTGGGGCACCACGCTGGCAATCGTACCTCGGCGAGATTTAAAATCACCAAAGCCACTGCGTAGTGGACCCCTTGGTACAGTACCTGATCTGTGGGTACCAATACCAATCCATTCCCGGGTCCCTTTGTCGTGGTGGGGCACCCTTCCTTGAGGGCTTTAGCTACTGGAACTGTGGGCAGGGGCTTATGGCGTCGGGTGATGAGCTCCGTGGCGTTTACTGGGATCTGAGAGTATGGGACTCCGCACGCCCGTGAGCTGACGTCCCACCTCATTCCTTGTCCAGCATCCTGCCACTGTCTTTGGAAAAAGATGGAGACGCCTGTGGGGCAAGCGCGTTCTGAACCCCACATACAGATGTAGATCCCCTCATCTGGTTCCCACCATTTGTCCCAACAGACACTCAACCCCCCCGTGTGTTCCCGTTATTGTCCGATGGGTGTTATTACCCAATCTCTCCCACTCAACAGTGGAGTTCTTCATGGTGCTGCTCAACTTACGCAGCCAACACCAGCGGTCCAAAGGTATGTGTCCCAGACAAATAAGACAAATCTTCTTGCCCACGGTGACGCTGATCCTGGGCGCAATGATCCGCACCCTGGGGCACATCAGAGACGTTTCTCTGTATGCAAACCCCGTCTGGCTGGAGTATTCAGAAGAGTTCGACCCCAGCCAGCCTGGCCATCTCCCTTCATGGAAGTAGGTAGCAGTCTCTTCAGCGTCCCGTGAGCCGGTTCCGTCAGTCGTGATGGGGCCTCTATTTCCAGAGCACCCGTATATGGTGGAGCCCTTGGTGCGGCCACGATAGGCCCAGCTCCGCCCGATTGTCACGAACGCGACGAGGATCCCTCTCATCTTTCTCCTGGTTCCTGCAACAAATCAAACAATATAGCCAGGCTCCCGAGAGATTCTGGCTTAGGTGACGGCATGATCGGGTCTTTCGACCTCGATCCAAAACAACACACATACTGGGCAGATTTAAAACTACTTAAACTCCAATCATTTTATTATATATACACTTTAAATTTAAACTTAAACTAAACTTATGTACAGCGCCGCCCGTCCCCGGGCAGCTTGCCTAATCCCTGATCAGACTGCAGCTTGCCGCTCCCTGTGGCGGGGCTGCAGTGACCTGTGGTTCTGGACTGCAGCTCGCTGCTCCCTGTGGCGGGGCTGCAGTGACCTGTGGTTCTGGTTCCCCGCAGCCTTTTCCTGCTAACCGGGGACTGTGTTTCTTCATGGATTTATGAAGTCAGCGTCTACTGGGGGTGTGGGACTCGGGCCAAGGTTTTACAGGCTGAGGCGCTCGAGTCGACCTGCGAAAAGGTACTTTGGGCGTGGCTCCCTTAGCGAGTGGAACTTCGGGTGGGACCTTAGCTCTCACAGCCCGTGGCTCTTCCACGACTGTAGGCTTCGGCTCCCTTCCCTCAGGCTCTGCCGCTTTGGGATTCGGGCAGGCTCCCTTGGCGAGTGGACCTTCGGGTGGGATTTCGGCTCTCACAGCCCGTGGCTCTTCCACGACTGTAGGCTTCGGCTCCCTCCCCTCAGGCTCCGCCCCTTCGGGAATTGGGTCTGTGGCAGACGGCTCCTCCTCACCTGTCCCTACAGGTGGAGAATCTCTGCCCCCAATTTCTCCTCCCCCACGCTCGAGTCGAGGGCGGGGTCTCCGCCCTCCGACTCCTCCTCTTCCAGAATCGTGTTGAGGGCGGGACCTTGCTGTTCGGGTCCCTCCTCGTCCGAGTCCCAGGCCATCGGAGAAGGCTCCCCCCAGGTTGGTGGGACCTCCTCTCCTTCCAAGCAGGCTACAACACCAGCTTGTGTGGTCTGTGACTCATCGGGTGCCTCAGGCTGAGGATCTTTATCCTCAGACCTGGCTTCGGTTGCTGATGCTGTTGCACCCGGTTTAAACAGTTTGCACCGCTTCATGCTAAACCACTTGTTGCGTCGGGACACCTCCACTGTGCGAGTGGCGTAGACCGGCGGATTTTGCACCGATTCCAGCTCATCCTCCTGGTCTACGGTTCTCTCGCCAGCGCATAGGGTTAGACCCAAGAATTTTACTTCTCGCCGGCCAACCCGCGCCTTCGTAGGGGTTTCCTTAACACTCTCTATCTCCTTCACACTCGTACCCTCTCCCCAGAGACAATGATTTCTCAGGTCCACGTGGATCCCGTGGGCTACCAAGAAATCAGACCCCAGGACTCCCGTTCCACCTCCCACCTCCCACTTCATTAGGGTACACTTCCACGTGGTGCGGAGTGGCCCGAAACGAATGGAGAGGGGAAGGGAATGTGCGCCGGCCTGTTCTTCACCCGTGAAGCCCGACAGAAGATATGGGACCCCGGTGGACAGAGGCGAGGCGGTGGGGTTATCTGCGTGGATTACGGTGCACGATGCTCCCGTGTCCAACAGATAGGTTCCCTTCACCTCTTCCACCTCCATCTCCATGAGGGGTCATCTCCATACATCATATCACAGCGCACACAGGTAGACGGGCTGCGCCGACTCTAGTCACTTGGGTACAGCGATCGGAGTTTCGGGAGCGACAAGGCCGGTGGTGACAGCTATTTTCCCCTGCGAGATCATCAGAGACCGCATTGTCTCTATGATCGACTCAATTGCAGCAGGATTCATAACTGCACCCGCTCCTTGCGCTAGGGCAGGAGCTACGGCTTGGGTTTGGGCTGGTGCTGGGGCGGCAGTTTGGGCTTGGGCTTGGACTGCGGGAAATCTCCCTCTATTATCCTTCCATGGATTTCTACAGTCCTTGCGCCAATGTCCATCCTTCCCACACCCGTAGCAGTTGAGCTTGGCTTGGACAGGGCAATTCCCTTCCTGCCTCCACTCCTTCTTGCTTGGGGCTGCGGGTTTTGCCTCATGCACCTTTCCTTTCTGGGGTGGTGTTTCCTGACCTCTACAATTCTTATACGCTACATTTAACTGATGGAGTACCGTCTCTTCTGTGACACCGGGACCTTGGGGATCAAACCATGACCTGGCTAGGGCCCGTATCTCTGGCAAGCTGTTGGTGACCAAGCAACAGAGCCAATGACCCCGCTGTTCGTTGCTCATTAAAGCCCGTTCAGGCATACCCGGACAGCTGCGTCGATACACTGGCCACAGCCTTTCTGCGAAAACCCGTGGGGGTTCTCCAGATAGCTGCAGGGTCCCTTCCACACGGTCGAACGGACTACCGTCGTCCACTCCCATTACTTCTAAAACTTCCTCCTTGAGATCCGTATACCCTTTCCGTCCCCTCTTGCCATCCTCTGAGAGGCACTGAAGGATTATAGGATCCAGGGAGAAAAGCAACAGTTTCACCTGTTCCTGTTCATTGCAGTCATTAATGGCTGCTGTTTCCTCTATCTCTCTGAAGTGAATCGAGGGATCTCCCTTTACTGTGAGTCGTGTGAGGTGGCTCACCATGGACCTTAAGTGCGGGCCAGCGTAGGGCACCACGAGCTGGTTCTGGTGGGGTCCGATACTGCCATCGGCAGCGTTAGGACTGAACCTCTGGTGCCGAGCGGGGCACATTGGTGCCGGTCCTGGCTTTGCTACCAGTGGTTCTTCCTCACCCTCCATCTCGGCTACCTCCTCTTTCGCTACCCCCTCCTTTTCCGACCAAGTCTCACTATAGCTCGGCGGTGCTGAGGGCTCGGTGGCTGGTACCACAATTACCTCAGCTGGACTCGGCTGTTTAGATTCCTTTAAAAAGTCCATGTGACTGGCTTTCGGGCTGACGAGACACACCATGCCTTTTGCCTTTACCAGGGCCGTTCTTAGGTCCTCTATGGCCTTTTGGCAGGGGCTGTGGTCTGTGCTCTCAAACCCATGCTCGAGGGCTAGCTTGTAAGCTGCCTTAACCTCCACTACTCTCTCCTCCTGCGCTCTTAGCTGTTGTGCGAGGCGGGTGCTTTTCTCCCGTATCCTCGTTTCATTGATCTTTGCCTCAGTAACCTGGCACTCCAGGTACTCTATCCGAGCCTGATGTTGACTAGCTACCACTTGGCGTTCCTGATTTAGCGTGTGAAACACTGTGATGAGTTTTTCCCCACCCATGGCCTTTTCCTCTATCTCTGCTGCCTGGGTTGTGATCTTGGCTGCCTGTGCTGCAACAACCCGGTCCAAAATCTGGACCTGCTTCTAGTAACACATCAGCCACACTGCCTTTTCCACTGACTTCTTATGCTCTTTGCTCTCTGTCCAACTGATGGCTGTGTCCGCTGGACGCCCATCCAGCAAGAGATCGGAAATCCACTGTTTAGTGAGATTTACCTGGCCAAAGATATAATCCGCTATCCTCTCATCCATTGCATTTCGACCATTCAAACTTGGATCTACTACATTGCAATCCTGCTGCCAGAGTCCTGCCGTGGTCGCCATTTTCTGTAAGGGGTTTCGTCCTCCAGAGATATTTCCCGGAGGTTTCTCTCTCTAGAGGCCTCTCTCTCTTGCACAGTAAATCTTGAGTGGTTCGACCCACTCACCCCTTAGATTCTATACTCTGGAGCGGGGGGAGGTATTGGCGGTTTTAGCTGGCCTAAAAATGGATAAATCCCCAGGCCCGGATGAAATGTATCCCAGGCTGCTGTGTGAGGCAAAGGAGGAGATTGCGGGGGCTCTAACACATATATTCAGGACCTCTCTGGCCACAGGGGATGTGCCAGAGGACTGGAGAACCGCTAATGTAGTACCATTATTCAAGAAGGGTAGTAGGGAAAAACCGGGGAACTACAGGCCAGTGAGCCTAACATCAGTGGTAGGAAAATTATTGGAAAAAATCCTGAGGGACAAAATTTGTCTCCACTTGGAGAGGCAAGGATTAATCAGGGATAGTCAACATGGCTTTGTCAAGGGAAGATCATGTCTGACTAATTTGATTGAATTTTTTGAGGGGGTGACTAGGTGTGTGGATGAGGGTAACGCAGTGGATGTGGTATACATGGATTTCAGTAAGGCCTTCGATAAAGTCCCGCACAGGAGACTGGTCAAGAAGGTAAGAGCCCATGGAATCCAGGGTGCCTTGGCACATTGGATACAAAACTGGCTTAGTGGCAGAAGGCAGAGGGTGATGGACGAAGGTTGTTTTTGTGACTGGAAGCCTGTGGCCAGTGGGGTACCACAGGGATCGGTGCTGGGTCCCTTGCTGTTTGTGGTCTACATTAATGACTTGGATATGAATGTAAAGGGTATGATCAGTAAGTTCGCGGATGATACAAAAATTGGTAGGGTGGTAAATAGCGAGGAGGGTAGCCTCAGTCTGCAGGACGATATAGATGGGTTGGTCAGATGGGCGGAACAGTGGCAAATGGAATTTAACCCGGAAAAGTGCGAGGTGATGCACTTTGGGGGGACTAACAAGGCAAAGGAATACACAATGAATGGAAAGACCCTAGGCAAGACGGAGGGTCAGAGGGATCTGGGTGTGCAAGTACACAGATCCCTGAAGGCGGCGGAACAGGTGGATAAGGTGGTAAAAAAGGCATATGGGATACTTGCCTTCATTAGCCGAGGCATTGAATATAAGAGCAAGGAGGTTATGATGGAGCTGTATAAAACACTGGTTAGGCCACAGCTGGAATATTGTGTGCAGTTCTGGTCGCCACACTACAGGAAGGATGTGATCGCGTTAGAGAGGGTGCAGAGGAGGTTCACCAGGATGTTACCAGGGCTGGAGCGCTTCAGCTATGAAGAGAGACTGGGCAGGTTGGGTTTGTTTTCCTTGGAGCTGAGGAGGCTGAGGGGGGACATGATTGAGGTGTACAAAATTATGAGGGGCATAGATAGGATGGATGCTGAGGAGCTTTTTCCCTTAGTAGAGGGGTCGATAACTAGGGGGCATAGATTCAAGGTAAAGGGCGGGAGGTTTAGAGGGGATTTGAGAAAGAACTTTTTCACCCAGAGGGTGGTTGGAGTCTGGAACTCACTGCCTGAAAGGGTTGTGGAGGCAGAAACCCTCACAACATTTAAGAAGCATTTGGATGTGCACTTGAAATGCCATAGCATACAAGGCTACGGGCCAAATGCTGGAATATGGGATTAGATTAGACAGGGCTTGATGGCCGGCGCGGACACGATGGGCCGAAGGGCCTCTATCCATGCTGTATTACTCTATGACTCTATGACTCTATGACTTAGGTGCAGGAGCTACAATCACAGAATCACAGAATCACAGAAACCCCACAGTGCAGATAGAGGCCATTTCGGCCCATCGAGCCTGCACCGACACATATCCCACCCGATCCCCGTAACCCCTACACCAACACATATCCCACCCTATCCCTGTAACCCCACGTATTTAATCCCCCTAACACTAAGGGTCAATTTTATCATAGCCAATCAACCTAACCCGCACATCTTTGGACTGTGGGAGGAAACCGGAGCACCCGGAGAAAACCCACGCAAACATGGGGAGAATGTGCAAACTCCACACAGACAGTCGCCCGAGGATTCGAACAATGTAGAGAAGACTCTTGTGGACCAAGTTTGATGAATCAAAATGAAATTTTATTGCAAATGGAAAAATACCAAATCAAATGCAACACAGATAAGAGAGTACATGGGAGGGAAAAACAAACACAAACAAATCATAACGACATTATACTAACTAAGGCAAATACAGGCATCTTATACTCTACAAAGATCATCATGAAATAAGGAAACACACGGAACATCGAGGGACAACAACTCATGTTAATTGTACCCTTAAATCCACCCCCTTATTAAACCTATCTAGATCTGATTGTGAAGGGCCAGAAACATGCTCACCAATCCCACTAGGAAGTGCAAGGGTTTTGAAATCGAGTCTGTGTTTGGTCCTTTCAGGCGTTTCGTCTCCATGTGGATCGTGGAGCACCTGCGCGCTGTGCCACACCTCTCTCCTGAGGTGGGGGTCGGGGGAGGCTGGACACCGGCGGGCCTGGATGTCGGCGGGGTCGAGGATCGTCGGCTCGACCCTGGTCAGGGGAGCCTTGGGCTGGTATGGCCCCTCTGTTATCGGCTACGGCCCGGGGATGGTCGATGATCTCCCGATGGTTTTCCCCTGGGCGGGACGCTGGTTTCGAGCAACTTTCTTTATGCAGTCATGATTATCCTTCTCCAACCCAGCTCCTCTCTGCCCAGCTCAAAAGCTGGACCGGCTGCTGAGGCTGCAACGACTGTCCGACTATAAAACTGTCTTTTAGCTCGACTCTCCTTGTGACTGTTCAAGCTTGCTGATTCAAGCTTCTCCCAGCATCTTCTCCCAAGCTGTGTGTCTGCTCGATCTACTGCCGTGTCACGTCGTGTCCAACTGCCGTAAAGTCTCTCCAGATATACCTTTCTTCCAGAGGCTTCACTTCCCGCCCAAAATCAGGTTAGTCTTTGTTTTAATTTTGGCGGGCTGTGAGCACAGTGGGGTAGTTATTATATTTAAAATGTCTTAAACGGCTGGTAACAGGCCCATCTCTGGTTTGGAATTACCTCCATTGTTTTGAATGTCCTGCTGATCTCGTTATCTAGTCCTGGGTGCTGCCCGCATGAATATGAAATTGTCCCCTTTTGCCTGGAGCAACATCTTGATGGCCTCTGTCTCCAGGCCGACCTTGACTAGATCTGCATCTAATCCATATGCATACGTGTGGGTCTGGTTTCGTTCTCTCAGGAACGGCTTCCAGAACTTACTGTGGATTGAATCCACAAATCTGTCTGAGGTTGCGCAGGAACCATTTTAAAGTGTCCCAATAAGCTGATCACATGGTATGGCGGCCATTTTGTATGCCCCTTTTTCTGGGCTTCTTTTAAAACAGTCTTCAAAATCACAGCCTCTTCTGCCATTTAACCCTTATTAATATTAAATCCAATTTTGCGAATCCTACACTTCCACACCAGTGCTTCAGACATGTCTTCCTTTTTCCGCAACCGAGGATTCCCCTCTACCGTGGTTGACACTGCCCTCAACCGTGTCAGTTCTATCTCCCGCACTTCTGCCCTCACCCCTGCCCCTCCCTCCCGGAACCACAATAAGGTTCCCCTTGTCCTCACCTTTCACCCCACCAGCATTCACATTCAACGGATCATCCTCCAGCATTTCCGCTACCTCCAAAGTGATCCCACCACCAAACGTATCTTCCCCTCCCCTCCCCTTTCAGCATTCCATAGGGACCGCTCCCTCCAAGACACCCTAGTCCACTCCTCTATCACCCCAAACAGCCCTTCCCCTTTGCCTGGCACCTTCCCGTGCAAGCGGAGGAGATGTAACACCTGCCCCTATACCTCCCCCCTTCCCACTGTCCAGGGCCCCAAACACCCCTTCCAGGTGAAACAGCGATTTTCTTGTACTTCTTGCAATCTAGTATACTGTATTCGCTGCTCACGATGCGGTCTCCTCTACATTGGGGAGACCAAACGCAGATTGGTTGACCGCTTTACGGAACACCTCCGTTCAGTCCGTAAGGGTGACCCCGAGCTTCCGGTCACCTGTCATTTTAATTCACCGCTCCATTCCCACTCGGACCTCACCGTCCTTGGCCTCTTGTATTGTTCCACGGAAGCTCAACGTAAACTCAAGGAACAGCACCTCATCTTCCGATTAGGCACTCTGCAGCCTTCCGGACTCAATATCGAGTTCAACAATTTCAGATCATAACCTCGGCCCCTATTACACATTTTTACTTGTAATTTTTCCACTCCTTTTCCCCCCCACCTGGCAGCTATCTCTTGCCCTGCCAGTACACTTTACACCTAATCTCAGCCTATTATCTCGTCTAGCTCTTTTGTTTCTTTCACTTCTTTTGTCCGATCGCAGCCCTGCCTTCGATCTATTTTCTTTTCTTTCCAGTTTTGAAGAAGGGTTCGACCCGAAACGTCAACTCAAATTTCTCTCCACGGATGTTGCCTGACCTGCTGAGTTTTTCCAGCGTTTTCTGTTGTTATTGCCTACTACTTTCTGTTTTCTGTCCTTTAAGCAACTTTGAGGTCACCTCTGTCACTGGTTCAGGTGTGTCGGCACTGGTGGATGAGCACAGAGCACCTCTCTTAAATCGCAATCCTCCCGCCATCATTTTGATGTCCTTCCCTTCTTCCCAGTGCTTCATATTGGGGGGTTCCCATTGGGGAACCCATTGAGGGCTGTAGTGCTGCTATGCCAAATCAATCAATCAATCAATCAATCAATTGGTACAACAAGACTCAAAGCACCTATGTTCCACAAAGAAAGGAAATCGAAGGGAATTGGGCCAAAAAGGGTCGTAAGCCAGCTAAAATAATATTTTGTGGCTACTTAAATTAATTTAATTGCACTGCTCAGTACCTGGCAAACCTGGATGTTCAGTTACAACAAGTGTTAATTTCTGTGTCCAATTGCTGTGTCCTGAGAAAGAAAGTAAAGGGAATAAAAGAGATGAAAGTGGTGTCAGAATAGCACTACTGCATTGTGAAATATTAAATTCAAGCTGCTTTCTGTTACACCACTCACCCCATCCAGTCAGAAACCGGTTGCACAATATTGGGGCGGCGACTTGGTGTTAAGGTTTCCTGAATGGAACGCTGCAGAAATAAACATTAATGGAGCATTCTGATGAGGAGAATTTGTCCCCTTATGTCTTGGGACTGAGTTGAAGGGACTATTGCTAAGTTAAAACAAATATTAAGTTAGAGAAAAATGCTTTACTTTTGTCAACCATTAATTTTAAAAACACCTGTTAAGTCTTTTTCATAGTTATTTATGATTTCAAAGCATTATAAGTGGCACTGATTAGTGTTGAGAGTATGTTTCACTGGGACATTTTATTATTGTGTAAAGTATGAGAATGTTTAGAGCAGATGTTCTCAACTGGGGGTCTCTAGCCCCCTAGGGGTCCGTGAGACGATTTCAAGGAGTCCGCAAGAAGATTACAAGGGGTCCATGTCACGGGAGATCGACTAGTTTTAGCAGGTAGCTTTGGTGGACTCGCCTCACTGCTGCTGCCAGCAGGTGGGGCCCTGCGGGGAGCTTTGCGGCCAGGCCTTTCATCCCCAGGCCTTCAGTGGCAGTAGAAGTGCGCCCTGCCTGTGGGCGCTCTGCGAACCAATCGAGACCGGCAAGTGGAGGAGGAGAATGGGCCAGAGCTTCTGCGGGAAAGCAAAGACTTGCGGCCTGTCACGTTCTGCCAAGCCAGCCCGGGGCCTCAGTCTCTGTTTTAAATTTGGGCGAATGGACCTGAGGGAAAACCCCTCACAAAATTGCCCCGTAGGAGCCATGGCGAAGGTGCAGATGAACAACATGGCAGTGCTGGACAGTCCGTTGCCATTTTTCAACCCTTTTCAGTTTGAGATCACCTTCGAGTGAGTGATGCCTGGGGCCGGGACGCGAATTCCTCCAAGGCCGTAAAGTGGGTGGAAAGTTATCCCTGTTTGTGTTGAGGGGGCCAAGGCCTAGTGATCTTTGATAAGTAAACTAATGGCAACCATGTGAAATGAACCCCCATCCCTGCCCTTCACCCCCTTCTCCCCCCCACACCCCTTCTTCAACCCCCAACCCCTTCTCCCTCTGACCCCCTTCTCTCCCCCATTCCCTTCTCCCCCACCCCACAGTGGATGCATGGAATTTTTATAACATGGGAGCGCCTCAGAAGCAAAAAGGTTGAGAACCCCTGGTTTATAGGATACACAATGGGACTTGGTTTAATGATAAATAAACCTGCGAGTTGTGTCCAATGTATATCCACAAGAGGCAAATAAGTTTTATGTAGGTCTGACTCATCTAGTTGTTTATTTTTCTACACATTGCCAAGTCTCTTTGATGATCTTATTCATAAAGTACTTGTGTGTTTAATAATACACAACTACTGCAGTTTTTGTTTTTACTGCACATATATTGTGGTGAAAGTGGTTGGCACATGTATCTCCTGTGATGCAGTGGATGATTTTGAACACAGATAAGATTGAAGAATACAGTTAAAACATAAGATATAAGCAACATGCCGTCTCAGGGTGGTGATAACCTGAGTAGTCATAACAACTTTGATATGAATGAGCGCAAAGTAGAAAGGGCTCAAAACAAATAGGTCTGCAGGGATAGATGGTATTCATCTCAGAGTACTAAAGAAGAAAACGAAGGATATTTATGAGGCATTGATGGTCATTATGAGGTCATTGTTGTACGAGGCCCCTTGGGTCGGAGCGATCATAATATGATCGAATTCTTCATTAAGATGGAGAATGAAGTAGTTGACTCAGAGACTAGGGTCCTTAATTTAAATAAAGGAAACTATGATGGTCTGAGGCGCGAGTTGGGTAGGATTGATTGGGGAATGTCACTCAAAAGGTTGACGGTGGATAGGCAATGGCAAACATTCAAAGACCGAATGGATGAACTACAGAATTTGTTCATCCCAGTTTGGCATAAAAAAAAACAAAAAAGGTGACTCAACCGTGGCTAACAAGGGAAATTAGGGATAGCATAACATCCAAGGAGAAGACATATAAATTGGCCAGAAAAAGCAATAATCCTGAGGATTGGGAGCAGTTTAGGATTCAACAAAGGAGGACAAAGGGATTCATTAAGAAGGGGAAAATAGAATATGAGAGTAAGCTTGCAGGGAACGTAAAAACTGACTGTAAAAGCTTTTATAGATATGTGAAGAGAAAAAGATTGGTGAAGTCAAGCGTAGGTCCCTTGCAGTCAGAATCAGGGGAATTTATAATGGGGAACAAAGAAATGGCAGACCAAATAAATACATATTTTGGTTCTGTCTTCACAAAGGAGGACACAAATAACCTCCCAGAGAAGCCGGGGAACATAGGGTCTGATGAAAGGGTGGAACTGAAAGAAATCAGTATTTGTAGGAAAATGGTGTTAGGAAAATTGAGGGGACTGAAGGCCGATAAATCCCCTGGGCCTGATAATCTACATCCTAGGGTACTTAAGGAAGTGGCCCTAGAAATAGTAGATGCATTGCTGGTCATCTTCCAGAACTCGATAGACTCTGGAACAGTACCCATGGATTGGAGGGTAGCTGATGTTACTCCACTATTCAAAAAAGGTGGTAGAGAAAAAGCGGGGAATTATAGACTGGTAAGCCTGACATCGGTAGTTGGGAAAATGCTAGAGTCCATTTTAAAAGATGTAATAGCAGAGCACTTGGAAAGCAGTGACAGGATCGGACAAAGTCAACATGGATTTACAAAAGGTAAATCGTGCTTGACTAATCTACTGGAAGTTTTTGAGGATGTAACTGGTAAAATAGATAAGGGAGAACCAGTGGATGTGGTGTATTTGGACTTTCAGAAGGCTTTCGATAAGGTCCCACATAAGAGATTAGCATGCAATATTAAGGCACATGGAATTGGGGGTAAGGTATTGACTTGGATAGAGAACTGGTTGGCGGATAGAAAGCAAAGAGTTGGAATAAACAGGTCGTTTTCCGAGTGGCAGGCAGTGACTAGTGGGGTACCGCAAGGATCGGTCCTAGGACCCCAGCTGTTCACAATATATATTAATGATCTGGATGAGGGAATTGGATGTAATATCTCCAAATTTGCAGACGACACAAGGCTGGGTGGGAGGGTATGCTGTGAGGAGGATGTCGTGAAACTCCAGTATGATTTGGGCAGGTTGGGTGATTGGGCAGAAACATGGCAAATGCACTATAATGTGGATAAATGTGAGGTTATCCACTTTGGTGGCAAAAACAGGAAGGCAGATTATTATTTGAATGGCAGTAGATTGGGAGAAGGGGAAGTGGAAAGAGAACTGGGTGTTCTTGTGCACCAGTCGCTGACGGTAAGCATGCAGATGCAGCAGGCAGTTAAGAAGGCAAATGGTATGTTGGCCTTCGTAGCAAGAGGGTTCGAGTACAGGAATAAGGATGTCTTGCTGCAATTGTACAGGGCCTTGGTGAGACTGCACCTTGAGTATTGTGTGCAGTTTTGGTCGCCTTATCTGAGGAAGGATGTTCTTGCCATGGAAGGAGTGCAGCGAAGATTCACCAGGCTGATACCTTGGATGGCAGGAATGACGTATGAGGAGAGATTGTGTCGATTGGGCTTATACTCACTGGCGTTTAGAAGATTGAGAGGGGATCTCATCGAAACCTATAAAATTCTGTCAGGCCTGGACAGACTAGATGCAGGAAGGATGTTTCCGATGGCCGGGGAGTCCAGAACCAGGGGTCATAGTCTAAGGATAAGGGGTAAGCCATTTAGGACTGAGATGAGGAGGAATTTCTTCACCCAGAGAGTGGTGAACCTGTGGAATTCTCTGCCACAGAGGGCGGTGGAGGCCAGTTCATTAAATATATTCCAGAAGGAGTTGGATATATTTCTTAAGGCTAAAGGGATCAAGGGATATGGGGAGAAGGCAGGGACAGGGTACTGAATTTGGATGATCAGCCATGATCTCATTGAATGGCGGAGCAGGCTCGAGAGGCCGAATGGCCTACTCCTGCTCCTATCTTCTATGTTTCTATGTTTCTATGTAATCTATGAAAATTGGGGTGGTACCAGTAAGTTGGAAACAGGCAAACATAGTGCCATTTTCAAAAAGCAGATGCAGACAACTACAGACCCAATATATTACTTCAAATACTGAATAAAATAGTGGAATTGATTAAGAAGTAAATTTGAGGAATAGCTGTAAGATGGTAATCTTGTAAACATCAGTCAAAATAGATTCAGAAGAGAAAGATTACTGCCCAACCAAACACCTTGGTGGTTTTGAGGAAGTGACATGTGGAAAGTGGAATGTGGAAGGTGCTATGATGTGGAGTATGTAGACTTTTGACAAAGTTCCACACAAAGTGCTACGAATTAAACTCAAGTCAGTGATAATTCAGGGTAATTCTAGGGAGTGGTTAAGAAATTGGTTGAAGGATTGAAAGCTGCAGAGAATAGTTAGAGAAATTGAGCTCGATTTTATTTCCTGAGGCTGGTTGGAGTCGGGTTGTATGGTGGGCGGGTTCGGGAGCTGCTTCCGGCGGGAACAGCTGTAGAGTTGGGATTTTTATTAAAGTACCTTGTTAATTTCACGGAGGCACGCTGGCCGGTCCAATGAGTGCAATCGGGTCGGCTGGCTGCCTCTGATGAAGTCACAATAACAGCTGCTTTTAAAGCTGCCTTCCAGCCTGAGCCTTTCCATTGTGGTTTCCTGCACTTTTCAAAGCTATGACTTCTTCCAGAGGCAAGGCAGCTTCTCGGTTTAATGATGAGTCCCTCCAAGTTCTTGGCGATGCTGTCAGTGGGCGCAGGGAGATCCTGATGGCTGGAGGAAGCCTCCTCAGCAGACCAAGGCAGCCTGGCTGTGCATTGCTCAGGAGGTGAGCGCAAGGTCCATTTATGCACGGTCATGGATCCAGTGTCGCAAAAGGTTTAATGATCTTGTGAGAACATCAAAAGTGAGTATCCCATCTCACTTGCCTTCACTCTGCTTCCCTTCTCTTCTCATCACCAGCACTCTGTGTGTTGTAAGCCTCCTCCTTCACATCCCACCTTATTCTTACTTCCCTTGCACCCTTTCCTATCCATTTCTGTCTCTGCACTGAATCACTTCAGCATCCTGCCTATGCACCCCTTAGACTCGCTCTCACTGTCATGCAGTGACAACACCTAACAATGCACTGGGAGCTACCTTCCTCTTGGCACCTTACCCCATCTTCGTCTCACTCAAAGCTTTTATGGTAGGGATTAATCACACTCACTCCATCACTGTGGCTGGAACACCGCTTGTGTCCCTCCTTGCAGGAAAAGATAGCCCACAATAAGAGGGAGAGAGCAATGACTGGAGGAGGAACACCTACCCTTGCAACATTGACCAGTGCTGAGGAGGCAGCAAACAAGATTGTTGGAGGTGGCGAGGACCTGGAAGTAGGCAATGGAGAGATGGGCACAGTCGAGGAAGCTGGTGGCATAATAGAGTTTCATCCCTCTCAGAAAGCAATGGAATATGATGTTCATAGAGAATCGCTTTGTATCATCTGCTCAAAGGATCTGTCTGCTACATCAATATCAGATGTCTAATTCAAGCCTTTACTCTCCCACAGGACCGTCGAGCGCCCCCCTCCCCACGATCCAGGATGAAGACCCGAACATCTCAGAGGAACCTGAAGCCTCTGAGGGAGCAGCATCACCAGGACTGAGCACAACCAGCACCAGCGCAGCAATGCTCACCTCGGTGGGGCCCTCGCGAGTTAGAGTAATGTTGCCACCTGGTCTATCACAGCGCACAAGTGAGCATCAGCAGATGGTGGAGACAGTGACAGCAGTGGAGAGTCCTCTGTGGAGGTCGCAGGACTCTCTTAGCTCTGCTGAGCTGCATGTAGACGCTGTGCCTCTGGGGCCATCCAGAAAAAGAGTGGTTCGTGAAATACCGGAACAAGTGTAGGTGTCTCTGGAAGGGTTTGCCTCCAGGGTTAGTGTGAGTGTGGAGAGAATGGAGGAGTCCATCTCTAACATCAGCACTGCCGTGGTGGAGGCAATGGCGCACGGACGCACCACCATTGATAGGATGGCAACCTCCGTGGAAAGGATGGCTACCTCAGTGGAAAGGATGGTTACGACCATGGAGGAAATAAGTCACCAGAGTCAGGAAAACATGGTGACTGTTCTGAATAGAATGATATCTCTGGAGGAGCGATGAGCAGCTATTGAACAGAGAGACCAGAGCTTCATGCACGTCCTTTTGAGGAGGACTACCAGTGCAAATATGGGTCCTCATGGCCCCCCTGAAGTGCAGCAAGATGCTCTCCTGCCACTTGCCAGCACTGAGGTGCGGCTGACCCATGGGAGAGATGTTGGCAGGTCAAAAGGAAGTGTGGGCTCCTCTCAAAGCGCTTGCATGACCATGCCACTGCGGAGCCCTCGGTCAGAGACCCACTTTGCAGAGACAACTGAGATGGCCGTTTCAGCCACTGCACAGCCGCAGGAAGAGCAGACTGTTGAAGAGCCCTCCCAGGCTCCCAAACCCAGAGGATGCCTGCCAAAGGCATCTAAGCAGGCGCAGCATCCTAGTCAGCCAGGTGCCTCTAAATCTGCTGAAGCCACAGGGGAAGCATCACGTAGAAGCACATGTAAGAGAAAGATGAAGCACTTATAGTCCCAAGGGGACTCACTTGGGTGATGTTTCTTTTTTTTTCTGAATCTTGCTGGTATATTTTGTGATGTATAAAAGAAAATTTATGTCCAACAGTTGATTGTGTGCCCTATGTGTTCTGGTAAATGGCCAAAGCGCATTGAGGGCTCAGGGCGACTTGCATTTGTAATGCTGATGGTAAAAGTGATAGGAAATAAGAGGGTATAGCAGAGATGATGTATGACATTGGACAAGTGTTGCCTGCAATTACAGAGCCATATGGTATCTACCTATGGTTGAAGAGTAAGCTTATGGTAGTTTGGCATGGCAGTGTGCATACCCTGGTTGATGGGCAGCAGCGAACTGGAGGGATGCTGCCTTGGTCACAACAGGGCATTCAAGGCTCCCCTCATCTTCCTCCTACTCCTCTTCCCAGGAAGATCAAATCAACTTTTATTGTCATTGTTAGTGCACAAGTGCAGTACAACGAAATGTAGGCTTGCGGCACCCAAGAGTGTACATTTGGATTAAGACATTTAAACATTCAACATACATTTGGCTTGTAGTATATTAACATAAATATAACCATAATAAAGTGCTTTGGCTGATGTGCAGGCTTTAGAGTTTATTTGTGGAGTTCAGTCGGATGACAGCCCTGGGAAAGAAGCTGTTCCTAAATCTGGTCGTACGGGTGCGAATGCATCTGTAGCGTCTCCCAGATGGCAGGAGGGCGAACAGACTGTGGCTGGGGTGGGTAGGGTCTTTGATGATGGACCGTGACTTCCGTAGACAACGTTTCTGGTATATGTGCTCTATGGTCGGTAGCCGGGTGCCGGTAATGCGTTGGGCAGTTTTGACTACCCGCTGCAGGGCTTTCCGGTCATAGTAGCTACAGCTGCCATACCATACTGTGATGCAGTTTGTCAGGATGCTCTCTATAGTGCAGCGGTAAAAGTTAGTGAGGATCCGGGGTGACAGATTACATCCCTTCAGCCTCCTTAGGAAATATAGGCGCTGCTGGGCCTTCTTCACCAGAGAGGAGGTGTTGAGGGACCAGGAGAGGTCTTCCGTGATGTGGACTCCGAGGAACTTAAAGCTGTCCACCCTTTCCACCACAGCCCCATTGATGTGGATCTGTGCTGAGCCATGCGGCTGCTACTCCCCCGATTTATGAGGACCAGGATAAGAGTGCATAACTGTTTCCCCTTGCTATAGATTTCATTTGAGGTAACAATCTTGCAAGCATACAGTTGAAGTGGCCTGAAATAATTCAATTAATGACACACTGCAGATGGGTGTCAGCTTGAACAGTCAGAAGGTCAGTAGATGTGCAAAATGTTATCCCATACCTACAACAGCAAAGTTGTTGCATTTGAATGGCAGCCATAGAAACATAGAAACATAGAAGATAGGAGCAGGAGTAGACGATTCGGCCCCTCGAACCTGTTCCACCATTTAATGAGATCACGGCTGATCATCCAAATTCAGTACCCTGTCCCTGCTTTCTTCCCATATCCCAGGATCCCTTTAGCCTTAAGAAATATATCTAACTCCTTCTTGAATATATTTAATGAATTGGCCTCAACTTCCTTCTGTGGTAGAGAATTCTCTGGGTGAAGAAATTCCTCCTCATCTCAGTCCTAAATGGCTTACCCTGTATCCTTAGACTGTGACCCCTGGTTCTGGACTCCCCCGCCATCGGGAACATCCTTCCTGCATCTAGTCTGTCTAGTCCTGTTAGAATTTTTAAAGTTTCAATGAGATCCCCTCTCATTCTTCTAAACTCTAGCGAATACAAGCCCAATCGACCCAATCTCTCTTCGTACATCATTCCTGCCATCCCAGGTATCAGTCTGCTGAACCTTCGCTGCACTCCCTCCATGGCAAGAACATCCTTCCTTAGATAAGGTGTCCAAAACTGCACACAATAGTCAAGGTGTGGTCTCACCAAGGCCCTGTACAACTGCAGCAAGACATCCTTGCTCCTGTACTCGAATCCTTTCGCTATGAAGGCCAACATACCATTTGCCTTCTTAACCGCCTGCTGCACCTGCATGCTTACCTTCAGCGACTGGTGCACAAGGACACCCTGGTCTCGTTGCACTTCCCCTTTTCCCAATCTATTGCCGCTGAGATAATCTGCCTTCCTGTTTTTGCCACCAAAGTGGATAACCTTGCATTTATCCACATTATACTGCATCTGCCCAATCACCCAACCTGTCCAAATCATCCTGGAGTTTCTCTGCATCCTCCTCACAGCACACACGCCCACCCAGCTTTGTGTCGTCTGCAAACTTGCAGATATTACATCTAGTTCCCTCGACTAGATTGTTAATATATATTGTGAATAGCTGGGGTCCTAGCACCGATCCCTGCGGTACCCCACTAGTCACGGCCTGCCACTCGGAAAAAGACCAGTTTATTCCCACTCTTTGCTTCCTGTCTGCCAACCAGTTCTCTATCCAAGTCAATACCTTACCCCCAATCCCATGTGCCTTAACTTTACATGCTAATCTCTTATGCGGGACCTTATCGAAAGCCTTCTGAAAGTCCAAATACACCACATCCACTGGGTGGAAGGCAGGAGTGGTTAAATATTGCAAATGAGGACGGCAGAATTATCAACAGCTGCTGCCTGAAAAAATAGGAGCTGGGGTTATAGTCTGAAATTGTTAAACTCGATGTTGAGTGCAGAAACATAGAAACATAGAAGATAGGAGCAGGAGTAGGCCATTCGGCCCCTTGAGCCTGCTCCACCATTCAATGCGATCATGGCTGATCATCCAAATTCAGTACCCGGTCCCTGCTTTCTCCCCATATCCCTTGATCCCCTTAGCCTTAAGCAATATATCCAACTTCTTCTTGAATATATTTAATGAATTGGCCTCAGCTTCCTTCTGTGGTAGAGAATTCCACAGGTTCACCACTCTCTGGGTGAAGAACGTCCAAATACACCACATCCACTGGTTCTCCCTTATCTATTTTACCAGTTACATCCTCAAAAAATTCCAGTAGATTAGTCGAGCACGATTTTACCTTTTGTAAATCCATGTTGACTTTGTCCGATCCTATCACTGTTTTCCAAGTGCTCTGCTATTACATCTTTTATAATGGACTCTAGCATTTTCCCCACTACCAATGTCAGAAGGCTGTGAAGTGCCTAATTGAAAGATGAGATGCTGTTCCTCGAGCTTCCGCTGAGCTTCTGTGGAACAATGCAAGAGGCCGAGGACGGTGAGGTCTGTGTGGGAGTGGTGCAAATAATTAAAGTGACAGGCGACCGGAAGCTCGGGGTCCCCCTTACGGACTAAATGGAGGTGTTCCACAAAGCGGTCACCCAATCTGCGTTTGGTCTCCCCAATGTAGAGGAGACCGCATCGTGAGCAGCGAATACAGTATACTAGATTGCAAGAAGTACAAGTAAATCGCTGTTTCACCTGGAAGGGGTGTTTGGGGCCCTGGACAGTGGGAAGCGGGGAGGTATAAGGGCATGTGTTGCATCTCCTGCGCCTGCATGGGAAGGTGCCAGGCAAAGGGGAAGGGGTATTGGGGGTGATAGAGGAGTGGACCAGGGTGTCGCGGAGGGAGCGGTCCCTTCGGAATGCTGAAAGGGGAGGTGAGGGGAAGGTGTGTTTGGTGGTGGGATCACGCTGGAGGTGGTGAAAATGGTGGAGGATGATCCGTTGAATGTGGAGGCTGGTGGGGTGAAAGGTGAGGACAAGGGGAACTCTATCGTGGTTCTGGGAGGGGCAGGGGTGAGGGCAGAAGTGCGGGAGATAGAACAGACATGGTCAAGGGCAGTGTCAACCACAGTAGAGGGGAATCCTCGGTTGAGGAAAAAGGAAGACATGTCGGAAGCACTGGTATGGAAGGTGGCATCGCCAGAGCAGATGCAACGGAGACGGAGAAACTGGGAGAATGGAATAGAGTCCTTACAGGAAGCGGGGTGGGAGGAAGTGTATAGTCCAGGTAGCTGTGGGAGTCAGTGGGCTTGTAGTGATTGTTTGTCAATAACCTAGCCCCAGAGATGGAGACGGAGAAGTCGAGGAAGGGAAGGGAAGAGTCGGAGGTGGAACATGTGAGGGAAGGGTGGAAATTGGAAGCAAAGTGAATGAAATTATCTAGTTCAGGGCGAGACTTCCGCAATACAGTCTTATATATTGAAAAGCAAATCCTCCCCCGTGTAGTTTTGAACAACCCAATTGTCATTAAGTTGATAATGTAAATGATTTAAAATTACTTTTTCATTATATTTTGTGTGGAGTGTCAGCTAGTGCTTTTAAAAACTTTTTTTGCTATGATTTCATAAATGTGAAATGTTGATTGTAGGTGGGACTGTTCTATTCTGAAACCTACTATCGCCTTCTCTGGTTTTAATTGGCATAGGACAAAATTGTAACATCCTTGAAAGCTTGGACGCAGAGATTCCGAAAGCTGCTAACAACATCCAGAGGTCTTGATATAATAGGACCAGCCACTAGTGTGGATCTTAGGATTGGTAAACTGAGCTGGCGGTTTCGCGTGTATCTTGCAAACAGAAAGGACAATGGTGCTGTCTTGTATGATTATCTTGAGGTTACAGAAGACTGTCTCAAACTGCACAGGTGGTAGTGGTTGAATCTTTCAATAAGGCTGCACCTGGGTACATGAAGATCGGCTGAGCAAACACTTGGCCCACCCCTGACATGACCGGATTGTTGACCAGGCAATCTGGATTTAATTGTATCCTAAAAGAAGCTTCAAGAATAGATTTTCACTGTCAAAATTGTTCCAGTTGAACTAATAAGACTTTCAAAAGTAAACCTCCAAACAGAATATCCTCTTTGTTGTTTCCTATCTGAGTAGACTTCCTGTGGGTTTGAAAAGCAGTTGTTTTGAGCTGGTTATTTCAGCAACTGGTTATGGTTGATTGCAAGCTATTTGGTGTATTTTACTTAGCTGTGCTTGGAATAAAGTCAGACGTACAGCTGTTTTGCTTTTTCTAGGGAGAGTGAGGTAATGTTTACTTTCAATAAAATACCCTAAGGAGATCATTTGCAAACAGCAATTATATTTTTAGAGAAGAATTTGGAGGGCCATTTAAAAAAGTAATCTCAATTTACTAAAACATGTTAGTGGAGTAAAGGCTAAACTATACAGTAATGCAGTGTAAATGTACCATGTGATTAGCATGCTGACATTTTACCTCTGTGACATAATTGTGTATCCAACAATTTGCTTTTTTATAGCGCATTTAATGTAATAAAGCATCCCAAGGCACTTCACGTAGGACAGAGTGCATGCCAAGTAGTAGTAGAATGGTTAAGGAAAATGGTTAAAGGCATGCTCAAAAAGTTTTGATGTGACTTTTAAAGGCAGAAAAAACAGCAGCAAGTCAAAGAAGTTTAGGTGAGGAGTTGCAGAGCGAGGGCTGGAGGTAGCTGAATGTTCTGCTGCCAATGGAGGAATGATGATGGGGGAGGGGGAGATGCACAGGAGGCCATGAAGAGATTTGTAGACCAGGACAAGGATTTTGAATTCAGTATGTTGGAGATCAGGTAGTCAGTGGAAGTTGATAATGATGGGTGAGCAGGCAGAATATGATATGGGGAGTTGTGGATGAATTGAAGTTTGTATAGGTGCTCAGGATGCTGGCAAATGATTATTGTACAAGGGTTTTCAACAGCCATGGAGAAAGGTAGTGGGGAGGTGGTAATGTTGTTCAGGTGGAAGTAACTAGATTTAGTGATGGATAGGATATGGGGTTTGAAGATATTACTATGTAGGGGTACGGGCGGGAGCAGAAGCTATTGCTAGAGATATGCGAGCTATGTTGGGACATGTAGGAGTGGAACAAACCAAGCCCCCTGGAGGTGGACTGCAAAGAAGAAGTAATGGAGAGGAATGGAGTTGCCAACGTGTTAAATGTCATGGAGAAGGCAAGGAGGGACAACGTGTCACAGTCACTAAGATGTCATCAGTAACTTTGACTAGGATGGTCCCGATGTTATGACCAAGGTGGAAGCCAGGTTGAAGGAATTTGAAAAAGGAGTTTTAGTGTAAATGCGCATGGAGCTGGGCAGTGCAGATGGGTTACAGGACCTTGGAGAGGAAAGCAAGGTTATATATGGGACAGTAATTGGAGAAGATCGAATTATTGAGGCCTTTTTTTGAGAGGGGGATGTTGATAGCAGTTTTGTAAAGCAGGGTAGTGATGCCCATGCCAAGGGGGTCGTTAACAATATTGGTAACTACTGGGGCAAAGAAGGGTAGCTGAATTGTTAGAAATAAGGCTGAGAGAGGATTGAAGGAGCAGTTGGTAGGTTTCATGGAGGAAGTTTGTTGGGTTGGGGCAGAGGGGGAGATGGGGGAAATATTTGAAGAGCAGTAAGGTGAAGGGGCTTGGATGGGGAAAAGCTGGGCGGCCGGGATGTGAGGAGAAGGCGGTAATGGCATCTGAGGCTGCTGTGCAGACAGTCTCGATCTTTGAAACAAAAAAGACCATAAGCTCCTTGCACGTGACATTGGAGATAAGAGTGAAAGGTAGATTTGTAGTTAAGAAAAGGAATCTTGGATTACCCTTATCCTTGAGGATAATTCTGGAGTAACAGAGAGATTTGGTTCCAGAGAGGGAAACGTGGGGTTGGTTTCTGCTCCCAGATTTCAGTGTTCTGATGGCTGGAATTTCCACCCATCCCTCTGACACTGCCACAGCCCTGACCTAGGAAACTGAGTTGGAGTTCATGACCCATGACCCATGACCCATACATGATAAATTCCTGGAGACATTCTGGCATCAAGAGGGAGCCTGCCAGTTCCTGACCACAAAATCCTGCAACACCAGAAGATGCAACCAAGCATTTAAAGAGCTGGGATAGTGGCGGAAAATGTTGTTTGAAAGTTAAGTCAAACCTGGCAGTGGAGCTTGCGTTTGTGGTGTTTGGACTTGAGGACGGAAGTGAGGACTTTTTATCGGGGAACCATGGGAAGGGACAAGGGCATCGGAAGTAGAGCTGAGGGAGCTGTTGAGCAGCTTGGCAGCAGTATCATGAAAGTTGGAGGGTATTTGGGATTTAGGCTGGAATTTTCTGAGGTAAGAGAGGAAATTTTAAAAGTGAACCCCGACCCCATCCCGTCTCCAACCCGTCCACTTTCACCTTTCACTCAGGCAGGACGGTGGTGGGGTGGTGGGCTGCCAACCCGCTGCTAGGAGGCGGGTTGGCAATTTAAATATTATAATGAGGCCTGAAGCCTCTACTTTGGCCTGCTTTGCAGATTTTACTGCAGGCGGCCGGGGATCCTGGGGCTCTGGATTCCCGGTGGCTGCAACAACGCGGCCACAGCATCGGGGAGCAGTGCTTGTGGGCCGGGAGGAGAAGGAATGCTTCCTCCTGGCCCCACAAGTTCCCTCACCAGCAGCCTGGCCCTCCCCGGGGTCAGGGATCGGACCCCCCTGTGAGATCGGACCTCCCCTGGTCTGTAACACGACCCCCTGGGATCTCAACTCGGCCCCGGGGTTGGGGATCTGACGCCCCCCCACCCCCAGGATCGCGACTCTGATCGGACCACCCCTCGGGGATTGGATGGCCCCACTCTGGGATTGGAGCCTCCCGCCCCCACCATCCTGGGCCCGGCACTTACCTTGTACTGTGGCCTCTTTCTCTGAGTTCCCAGCACGAATGGAAGCCAGGCTGTCAATCAGGCTGATTTCCAGGTGGGGAACTTGTTATATCTCAAGAGGTTAATAACCTTGCTTGTATAACAATTAAAAGAGTACGCAGGAGACAGAGTTCAGTTAACAGCCATCTTTACTTCCAGAAGAATCTCTCACTTCATGCACTCTATTTCCCATAGTGCATTGCACATCACAACTACGGTAAGCTATGTGGGACAATTCAAATACAACATTCAAAATACACAACAGAACTCACCCCTGTCGCCGCACACTCCACAGTGTGCCAGGAAACCTGACCTACCGGGTATCCTGCTGTCTCCCAGGTCCCCCTGCACCATGCAGGTGAGACCCGGGAAAATCCAGCCCCAAGTGTGGGTAATTTTGACTTTGGACGATAGTGTAAAATAAGTGATATTGACTCGACCCTCTGTTAAACTTTTCTCCCGATCTTCGTTTCCATGATTTCAATGAAAATGGAAATCAGGACAGGTGTTTAATTGGTGGTTGTTCCGCTATCACCCGTTTTACACTATGGGCCAACGTCAAAATTACCCCCAGTGTTTGTAGGGTTACTATTGGGGGAGGCTTTCCTGGGGGTGGAGAGTGATATTGGAGTTGGAGGTGGGCAGGAAGGTGTGGATGGCGGGGGAGAAAGTGATCAGAGATATCCCCATCAATGATCAAAAGCACAGAGATAATGAAAGCACGTGTAATGGTATAATCAGGAGGTGCCTGTTGGTGGACAAATTTATATGCAGAGTGAAGTTGACCGAGGATGAGACCAAAGAAGTTGATGGGGAGATTGCTATGGGCGTTTGAATGAAGGTTGTAGTGATTGAGGATGAAAAGTCGCTTGGAGCAAAGGCTAAGAGAGGTATCGGAGCAAAAAAATCACTGTGGGGCTTTTGAGGGCAATAGATAGGAAGAATCCAACCCACAATAATGAAAGAAAGGTGTGATTTTGCTGGTGCTCAGAGGGTGGGCTCTGAGCCGTTAGCTGTTAAATTCAAAATGCTTGTCGGCAGGCTGGGAACCCATAGCGATCCCGCCTCTGTGTGAGTTTCCTAAGTGTCGGGTCTGCGATTTCAGAACAGACCCGACACCAATCGACGGGTGAGGGATTTAAGATACTTAGGGGGAAAAATTCGGTTGGTTTGTGCCTCCCATTAGCACCTTAAGAGGGCGCTAATGGGGCACAAAACAACTAGTGCCCAGGCGCGGCGATGTCTGCACCGCTCACGAAATTGACCAGACATTTTGCGGCGGCATTAAACACTACCGCCCCGAAGTCCTGCGCCCGCAGATCTTGACGTCAGTCGAGCGTGCAACGCCCTTGTGGCGCCCCGGACCGGATATTGAGTGGCGCCCCCCTCCTTTTCGCCTGGTGCAAGCAACGATAGGGAGACTGGAACGTTTCCCAGTCGGTGCGGGGGGGGGGGGGGGGGGCGCTATTTAAAGGCGGCCTCTTCCTGGTTTTTTCTGTGGAAGACATTTTTGCACCACTCATTCTGACAGAGAGAGATTCTGAGAGAGAGAGAGAGATTTCTGCATAGAGTCAACGCTGTGTGAAGTAGTTTTGGCTACTGAGCATCACTTTGCAGGTACTTTTGGATTTGACCTTCATTACTTCGATTACCAAGAGACTTTGGGGGATGCACTGATTCAGGGCGTCATCCTTTGCCTGCAGAATTGGAGGCAACAGAGGCGCAGAGAGAGAGTGACAATCATGGCCAGATGGAGGAGGGCCAACAGGCCTCTGCACAGGAGACCTTACCCTCCCAGGGTATTTCGGCAACAAATCTCCTACATTCATTTGTCTGAGGAGCAGTGTTTGCGCAGGCTGCGCTTCAGCAAGGAGGTGGTCACTGAGCTCTGCCACCTGCTGCAGCCAGATCTGCAGCCTGAACTGAGGACCAGGACGTCTCTGTCGGTGGCAGTGAAGGTCACAGTGGCTCTGAATTTTTATGCCACCGGCTCCTTTCAAGCAGCTACTGGGGACATCGCCAATATCTCCCAGTTCGTGGTCCATTGCTGTATCCATCAGGTCACAAATGCCCTCTATAAAAGGAGACACCAGTACATCTCTTTCCCGATGATCCGGGCCAAACAGCATTGGGCATTGGGCTTTGTGAGGTTAGTGGGCTTCCCCATGCTGCAGGACACCATTGACTGCACGTATGTGGCATTGCAGGCACCGCATGAGAATGCAGAGGTATTCCGAAACCGCAAGGGGTTCCACTCCTTAAACGTCCAGTTGGTCTGTGACCACAGACAGTGATACTCGCTGTCAATGCCCGCTATCCTGGCAGCAGCCACAATGCTTTCATCCTGCGCCAGACTACTGTGCCAGAACTTTTCCAGGCACCGCATCAGCCAAGTGGTTGGCTCCTCGGGGACAAGGGTTATCCACTGTGCACCTGGCTGATGACACCGCTCCATAACCCCAACACCCCTGCTGAGCTGCAGTACAACGAGAGCCATCTCACCACAGGAACATCATTGAGCAGACGATCGGCGTGCTCAAGCAACTGTTCCGCTGTCTGGACCACTCAGGAGGAGCCCTGCAGTACTCGCCTGAGCGAGTCTCCCTCTTCATAGTTGTGTACTGCATGCTGCATAACCTGGCAATCCTCAGGACCCAGCCAATGCCACCAGGCCTTGGAGCACCACCGGAGGAGGAGGAGGAAGAGGAGGAGGATGATCAGCAGCAGCACCAAGGCAGGAGGGAGGCCACAATGTTGAAATTGCAAGGGCCGTCTGTCAACGGCTGATAACAAGCCACTTCTAGGCCTCTGCTGAGGAAATGGCTTCTGGTATAGAGAACAACATGAATGAAACCAACCCGCAACCCCTAAGCTGGCCAAGGCAGCAATGATTCCAAAGGCCAAACTTGTACATTTTGAATACAACAACATTTTTATTTTACAAACTCTGTGTGTGTCATTTCTTCATGACAAACTAATAGAAACAAACACAACAAATCATTCATTAACATAATTGGTTCTCACAACCTGGAGATATTGGGGCAGAAATTCAGGTCGGGGGCTTGCCGCGTGTGCAAGCCCCCGATCTGCACTTACCCGACGCGCTGGCCGTTGAGCTTCAGGGACGCCTGGAATTCCTGTTTCAAAATGTTGACTCCCGGGCAGCGTCTGACATCACGCCGCCCAGGAGTGCAGCCAGTGCGAAGCCTGGAGCGCGCAGTGCAAGTGAGACACGCCCCTTGAGGTCTCATTTTAAAAGGACACGCCCCCAATGTTTCTCACAAGCTGCAAAGCATTTTTACATGTAGAGCAGCATTTTAAATAGGTTTTTGGTATTTTTAAGAAGCTTTTGGTAACTTTTATAAACTTTTAAAAACGTTTACATTATTTTGAAGAATCTGAAGTAGTTTTAAACAGAATTAAAGCGATTTAAAGACTTTTAAAAGCCCTGAAAGCATTTTTTTCAGTCCATTTATTTAATTAGCAACGTCGTCGTCGTACGTGTCTTCACACTGTTCCCTTTGGGGAACTGTATGAAGTGGTGGAAGGATTTCTGGCCGTGATTAACGCTCCTTCTGTGACCGTAACCATCTTTGTACCAGCCATTAGGGTGGTTAGTCCTATGGCGGGAGGGTTTTACGGGCTCCCACAACCTATACGAGGGGGGGGGCCACCCACACCCACGGACGCAAATATCCCACTGGATGTCTACCCAGAATTTAGAGCCGGAGCTCCGACTCCACTTGCCGGGACTGTCTGGAGCAGGTTTAGAAACCCTACGCCGTGTGGCCCAGCGGTGGGGATGCTACCGCTATGCCAAAGGCCCACTCAGATTAGCAACGTGAAATGGCTGGAATGAGCACAATTCACGGCATTAAAAGAACTCACAATTGAACTGATGATGACCTCGGCAATCTCCTCAACGAGGTGGAGGCGCAGCGCCTGCTCATCATTGGTAATGAGAAGTCCAAGGCGCCGCAAAAAGGACAGATGATAGCTTGGTCTTTCAAGTGGCAGCATAGGGCTCCAGTCACGGGGAGGGAAAAGGCACAGGAAATGTATGGGTGTCACCTTTTGCGCGGAGTGGGCCTTTTGCGTAGCGGTAAGCATCCCCGCTGCTGGGCCAGAAGGAGTAGGGTTTCGAGCCCCGCTCCAGACAGTCCCGGCAAGTGGAGTCGGAGCTCCAACTATAAATTCTGGGTGGACATCCAGCGGGATACTTGCGTCCGCGGGTGTGGGTGGCACCCCCCTCAGATGGGTTGTGGGAGCCCGTAAAACCCTCACGCCATAGGACTAACCACCCTAATGGCTGGTATGAAGATGGTTATGGTCACGGAA
Organism: Somniosus microcephalus; assembly: GCF_052327205.1. Taxonomy (NCBI): domain Eukaryota; kingdom Metazoa; phylum Chordata; class Chondrichthyes; order Squaliformes; family Somniosidae; genus Somniosus; species Somniosus microcephalus. The sequence continues at coordinate 87,479,288 of NC_140987.1, forward strand.
GGAGCGTTAACGTGGCCAGAAATCCTTCCACCACTTCATACAGTTCCCGAAAGGGAACAGTGTGAGGATACGTACGACGATGACCTCTTGCGCAATGCACCTCCTTGGACCCTCAGTCGCAGATGCGAGGGGGCAAATCGTGCAATTGTTAAATTTTTCATTTTATTGACATGTAAAATGTTGGCCCAGTAATTCCGTTCCAAACGCGTGAGTACGGTCGGGGTACTCACGCGTCTGGCAGGAGGAAATGCTGGTTTTCAGCATGCACAGCGCATGCGGAGGAAACCGGCATTTCCTGTCCTCTGAACGAAGGGGTTCAGAGGCAGAACGCGTGCGACTGCACAGGCAGCGCGTGCGCAGTAAAATTCGCCGGTTTCATTCATGCTTTCAGTGAGGTTAAGTCCTTACAACTTACACATGAAAAAAGCATGAGTACAGTTGCTCCAGAGGCTGTGGAGGAAGATATATTTTATCGTGGAGCTTCTGAAAGGCAATATTTTTGTTTGGGAAAGGGAGGAAAGTTATTTTAAGAAATGCTGAGGTAAGTTTCAAAGTTTATTTTTGTTTTTTAAAACGGGTTTTCAGTACTGTAGGTAGAAGGAGCAATTGTGGCTATGTGAATTGAATTTGCTGTGTTTATTAAATGTGAAAATGACGCCAACATTTTTAAGAAAGAAACTTTTCATCAGTAATATATTCTTTTAAGTAATTATGTATGTATGTCTGTATATATTCCTTTGCGTATGTGTATGAATGTATGTTTTTAATTATGACTTTCAGAGAACGTAACTTATTGGAAAATCATAATTAAATACATACATTCATATTCATATACGTAAAGGAATATATACGGACATACATACATAATTACTTAAAAGAATATATTACTGATGAACAGTTTCTTTCTTAAAAATGTGGGAAATGTTACATTACTCATTTTAGAACAGTCATTTTCACATTTAATAAACACAGCAAATTCAATTCACACAGCCACAATTGCTCCTTCTACCTACAGTACTGAAAACCCGATTAAAAAAAAAAAAAAATTAAACTTTAAAACTTACCTCATCATTTCTTAAAATAACTTTCCTCCCTTTCCCAAACAAAAATATTGCCTTTCAGAAGCTCCACGATAAAATATATCTTCCTCCGCAGCCTCTGGAGCAACTTTACACATGCTTTTTTCATGTGTAAGTTGTAAGGACTTAACCTCACTGAATCCATGAATGAAATCGACGAAGTTCACTGCGCACGCGCTGCCTGTGCAGTCGCACGCGCTGTGCCTCTGAACCCCTTCGTTCAGAGGACAGGAAATGCCGGTTTTCTCCGCATACGCTGTGCATGCTGAAAACCGGCATTTCCTCCAGCCAGACGCGTGAGTACCCCGACCGTACTCACGCATTTGAAACGGAATTACTGGGCCAATGTCCAAAACACTAAACAAAAGTTTGAACATGAACCTCGGCCTTTAATAAAAAATTGACCAACATTTCGTCACACCTCCTACTTTTTGCCCTTCGAGGGTGATCTCCTTCCCTTGCGCACTTCCCCCCCTTCCCACCCTACTGCTCCTCCGTAATGGGGCCCCAGTGGCTGCAGCAAGGCTGGTGGAAGGTTGCTGATTGTCAGAACCTGAGACTGCAGATGCCGTTGAAGGACGGCCTCAACCAGCTCTGGGCCTGGAGGGCCCGGCTGCAGACTGCACCAACTCTGCATGGGTGGCAGCAGTCTGGGTTACAGGCGGTGGCAAGTGCCATGGGGAAGTGACAGTGGTGGCAGCAGGAATGCTGTCCTCTTGACAGAGGACAGCAACTCCCTGCTCGACCGACACACTGGCACTCCCACGGGGCAGCACATCAGCATCCGGAGCAATCTGCTGGAGCACAGATTGCTGGCCTGCTGCGGCACGGTGAGTGCCCTGGGGTAATGTGACCGAACCAGCGACAATGGCAGCAGTCAGTGCTTGCGTGGCCTCAATCTGAGTCTGCACGAGAGCAGTCAGAGATGGGATCACGGCAGCCAGTGACTGAATTGCAGCACTAAGTATTAGCGTGGCATCCGCCTGTGCTACAGCGAAGTGCTCCACTCTCCTTGCCAGTGCATCAATGCATTCGGGCACCCTTCCCACTGCACCCATGAGCTGAGTGTGCATGTCCACCGCCAAGGTGTTCATTTCAGAAATGAGCCGCTCCTCCTCTGTGTCCAGTGTAGCAGGACTCGCTGGCCTACTCTCCCTCCGGGGAGAAGGCCCCCCGAGCTTCCCTACCCCCATTGCGTTGCTGCAGCCCGCTGGGTCCTGGAGCTCCACCCTCATCAGACCCTTCCCCCCTGCTCCTCTCCAGGGAAGACGTGGTCTCAGTGTGGGCATGGGTTTCCTCGGGAGAGGGTGGCGCTAAGGCTCCGGCTTCCTCTTCCTCCTTGCCTGCGGCTTCGCTCCTACTGGCAGCTTGAGGGCCTGTCTCCTCAGCTGGTGAATCACCATCTGAAAGCAGGGAAGCACAAGAGTGGCTTTAGCATCAGGACAGGGGGGCAGTAAGGGAGGAATGAGTGTAGCGATTTAGTAAGTTGGATTGCAAGTGTAAAAGGCTGGTGTTGTGAGGGGCAAGTGGAATGAGAGAGGAGAAAAAGGTGATGACCTTACCATTGCTGTCCTGAACGGGGTCGGCCTCTCCAGAGGCGACGGGACCGCTCACCTGGCTTGCCACAACCCTGTGGATGTGCGCCTCAAGATCGCTGAGTGGTTGCAGCCGAGGCCGCCCTCCACCCGTCCGTTGCTGCTGTGTCCTATTATGAGATAGTTTGGCCTGCAAGAAAAAGGACAGCGTCTGAGTAAATATACAGCCATGGTCTTGCCTGATGTGCCTCCCATAATTGAATAGCCCTTAATGTATGCAGCCATGGTCTTGCCTGATGTGCCTCCCATAGTTGAATAGCCCTTACTGTATGCAAAGTGTGGAATGTGTGTGTGTGTTTCATGAGAGGGCCATAGGTGTTGGGCATTGGGGTTTTAAGACCCTCTGGCCATAGAGTGAGGTTGACATGGAGGGATGGAAAGGTATTTGAAAAAAAGCCACTCACCCTGACGACCCGAGTGAGACATTGAGTATGGGTTCTGGTCTCCATGCTCCTGGAGGAGACGTGCTGAGCCACCTCCCTCCACACTCTTCTGTAGTCGCACGGCAAAGGCCTCCTGCCACTCTCATGGTAGAGTATAGATTTTTTGCACTCCACCACGCCAACCAGAGCCTCCAAGGCCCGCTCGCTGAAGCGCTGAGCTCATTCCCTCACCCTCTCCATAGTCCTTGGCTGGAAAATGTAGTCACAGGTCTCTCCAGTCCGAGATTCAAGGCTCCAATGAGCAGGGTGTGACTGGAGAGCAAGATCGACCCTCCCCTTTAAGAACTGTCCGGTGCCAGTGTGTCTGTGTTCCATCGCTAACATGCGCCCGCGCTCTGAGTTAGTGCCTCGCTCCTCGGCCTTTGTGCCTTAAGACAGGTGTGCAGCACCTGATTTAGCGCTCCAATCAACTCCAGGGGCGATAAAAGCCAAGTTTGCAGTCGGAGGCGATAATTAGCGCCAGGCACTAAACTTTGCGCCCGGCCGATAATCGCGCCCCAAACGGGTCGATACTGAAATTCTCCCCCTCAACTCCTTGTTAAGGGCTTGTTAACTGCTATTTTGACAGCCTTTTCCTATTTTCGCACATTTTCAACGGGTTTCACGATGTTCGGAGATCACGCTAGGTAAGTATGTCGGGAGTACATAGATACATAGATACATAGAAGATAGGAGCAGGAGTAGGCCATTCGGCCCTTCGTGCCTGCTCCGCCATTCGATGAGATCATGGCTGATCCTTTAATTCAGTATCCCGTCCCCGCCTTCTCTCCGTAACCCTTAACCCCTTTTGCCCGTAGAAATATATCTAATTCCCTCTTAAATATATTTAATGAGCTGGCGTACACTGCCCTCTGTGGCAATGAGTTCCACAGGTTCACCACTCTCTGAGTGAAGAAATTCCCCCTCATCTCTGTCCTAAATGGTTTAGCCCTTATCCTTAAATTATGTCCTCTAGTTCTGTTCTCACCCGCCAAGGGAAACATTCCTTCTGCATCCAGTCTGTCTAGACCTGTCAGAATTTTATACACTTCTATGAGGTCCCCTCTCAATCTTCTAAACTCCAGTGTGTACATCCCTAAACTACATAGTCTCTCCTCATAGGTCATTCCCGCCATTCCTGGTATCAGCCTGGTGAATCGCCGCTGCACCCCCTCCATGGCAAGAACATCCTTCCTCAGATGAGGCGACCAAAACTGTACACAGTACTCGAGGTGTGGTCTCACCAGTGCCCTGTACAGCTGCAGCAAGGTATCCCTGTTCCTGTATTCTAACCCTTTTGCTATGAAGGCCAGCATACCGTTTGCCTTCTTGACCGCCTGTCGCACCTGCATGCTCGCCTTCAGTGACTGGTGTACAAGAACACCCAGGTCTCTCTGTACTTCCCCCTCTCCCAATCTATTGCCATTTAAATAATAATTTGCCCTCCCGTACCAACGAACTGAATAGTTCACCGCTGCAATTGCAGTCTAAAAGCTGTACTCTCACATCTGTTCACTTTCAAATGTCAGAGGTTGCTGATTTCAGGATTTGGAAGACTCATTCAATCTGTCCTGAGGCTGTAAATGTGCGGTGTTAACTCTATATGCACTGTCACCTCCTTGGAATAATCTCTCTCCCCATTGACTGAATGCTTATAACATCTCATCCTCAACTGCCATATATAACAGCAAAATGGGAACCATTTATACCCTCTCACCCTGGTCCTCAGAATCGGAAGACAATCAGCCGGGGCAGCAGCAGAACCAGGCTCACCAACAGCACCAACAACAAGAGCGCCAACCTTCTCCTCAACCACCTGATGCTGCACAGGGCAGAGGCCATCAGTGCAGGGCTGCACCGTGCCACAGGAGATACCCCCAACACAGGGTTTACAGCCAGAGGATGAGCTTCCTCAACATGACTGAGCAACAGTGCCAAAGGAGGCTGAGACTTTCGTGAGAGGTGGTCGCAGACATCTGCACAATGCTGCACCAAGACCTGCAGCTCAGAGGAGCGGGTGGACACACCTTACCAGTGGCTGTCAAAATCACCACCGCCCTCAACTTCTTTGCGTCAAGATCCTTCCAGGGATCAGCAGCAGACATTAGCGGCATCTCCCAGTCGGCCGCCCACAGATGCATCACACAGGTTACCGATGCCCTCTTTGCCAAGTCCGCCAATTACATTCACTTTTCCACTGATAAGGTAAGTGCTATCAAGCGGGCGCTAGGCTTTGTCAATCTGGCTGGCTTCCCACGGGTGCAAGGCATCATCGACTGCACACATGTGGCCATCAGGGCGCCCCATCAGAGCCCAGCAGTATTTGTCAACCGCAAAGTCTTCCACTCCCTTAACGTGCCGCTGGTGTGCAACCATAGGAAGAGCATCGTGCATGTGTGCGCCAAGTTCCCTGGCAGCTGCCATGACTCTTACATTCTGCGCCAGTCCTCAGCTCTTCACTCGGCCAAATGAACTTTCTGGCTGGCTCCTTGGAGACAAGGGCCATCCCCTGAAGACGTGCCTAATGGCACCGTTTAGGAGGCCATCAAACGAGTGTGAGGAGCATTCAAATCAAAGCCAAATTTCCACCAGTAGTGTCAAAGAGCAAACAATAGGGTTGTTCAAAATGCATTTCAAATGCCTGGACAGATCTGGTGGAGCCCTACAGTACCCACCAGCTAGGGTCTCGAGAATCATTGTTGTCTGCTGTGCCCTGCACAACATCGCACTGCAGCGAGGATTCGCGCTGAATGAGGAACAAGGCGCAGAGTGCACAGCCTCTTCAGAGGAGGAGGAGGAGGAGCAGAATGAGGTCCCAGATGAGGAATACCTGGAGGAGACAGCTGATCCATTGCAACCAGCACGCGAGCACATTGCTGCCCGTGATGCCAGGGATAGCCTAATCAATGCCAGATTCGCCTACATTTATGCAGCACAGACATGCATTCCTTGCACTGTCACCACCATTGCTGGACATAAAAGGTGCCCTCACTGTGCCACTTCAAATTGTGACCACACATATGGCAACAAATTCAAACATTCACAGAATATAAATTTATTACAACAGAATTAAAAAACAGAAACTTAACACTGATTTCTATGAGAACGCTCAAGTGACTACCCTTGTGACTATTTATGTGGCAGCTTTCTCTTATCACACAGAAACCCCACAGTGCAGATAGAGGCCATTTCGGCCCATCGAGCCTGCACCGACACATATCCCACCCGATCCCCGTAACCCCTACACCAACACATATCCCACCCTATCCCTGTAACCCCACGTATTTAATCCCCCTAACACTAAGGGTCAATTTATCATAGCCAATCAACCTAACCCGCACATCTTTGGACTGTAGGAGGAAACCGGGGCACCCGGAGAAAACCCATGCAAACACGGGGAGAATGTGCAAACTCCACACAGACAGTCGCCCGAGGCCGGATTCGAACCCGGGTCCCTGGCACTGTGAGGCAACAGTGCTAACCACTATGCCACTATGCGTGCTTCTACGTGGTGCTACCTCTGTGGCTTCAGCAGATGTAAAGGCAGCCTGCTCACTTCCCTGCTGCACCTGCTTAGACACCTTTGGCAGTTGTCCTCTGGGTTTTGGAGCCTGTGAGGGCCCTGCCAAAGTCTGCTCCTTCTGCAACTGCACTGGGGCAGACTCGGCCATCACTGTTCGGGGAGCCATCTGGGGCTTTGACCGAGGGGTTGGCAAGGGGATGGCAGTTTGAGTGCTTGGAGAGGCGCCCCCGCTGTTCAACTGTTCCCGCAATGTCGAGAGCGGCCTCCTCAGCGTGGGTGAGCTGTAAGAATGATGGTGGTCCTCCTGTTCTCTCCCTCTCCCTCTTATTGTGGACTTTCTTTTCCTGCAGTGAGGGAAAGAAGTGGAGTTTCAGTGAGAGTAATGGAATAATTGTAAAGAATGGATAGGATAGATGTTTAGAGGGAGTCTATGCTGGAGTGGGTTCCCATTACCAAGTTTCCTCCTTTGGAGTTGTTAGTTGTTGTCATTGCATAACCTTGAGGGTGGGTGTGAGGGGTGCATAGTAAGATGGGGATGTGATTCTGAACATAGGGAGAGGGGGATGGGTGATGGTGCAAGGGATGTTGGGGTGAGTTAGGATGTTCAGGAATAGGGTTGGCAATGCAGAGTGATGGGGATGTGATGACAAGTACAGCAGAATTAAGGTAAGTGTGCTTTTATACTCACTTTTCCAGAACGCAGGAGATCATTGAACCTCTTCCTACATTGGACCCAGGTTCGACTGAACACACACCTTGCAGTTACCTCCTCAGCTATTTGCAGCCAGGCTGCCTTTGTCTGCTGAGGTTTCTTTCTTCCATCCCCCGGGAATAGTACCTCCTGACGTCCTCTGACTCTCTCCACAAGGACACGGAGGGAGTCATCGTTGAAGCAGGGAGCAGCCTTTGGTCTCTCTGCAGACAGCGTTGACAGCACCAGCACTCAGGAGCATCAGAAATGAAGTGAGAGCTAATGAGGACATGGCCCCCCCCTTAAATACATCGGCTGCAAACTCATCAGAGCAGCTCAGCAGACCCGCAACTTGTGATCAGGCCGGGTAACGCGCACGGCGGGCTTAACAAGCCCAATTAGCAGAAAATTGTTTCAGCAGACCGGCTGGAGCCGGGAGCCGGGAGCGGGACCAGAACCCACCGACTAACATTCCCGATGCCAACCCGCCTCGTCAGAAAATCCAGCCCAAAATCTCCTCCCTGTTACCTTATAAAAGCCTGAATGAGATAAGTTTAGGCAGTCTCAACTCAATTCCTAATGGAAATAGGCTCATAACATAAAGGTATTTCTAATTTAAAACAAATTAGCACTAAATTGTCAATCTCAAACAGAAGCTACAAAGATGACTGTGTGGGAAAAGGAAAATTTTCATGTTGGCATAGTAGAGGGGTGCTCTTCTGAAGTCATGGCTAAGGTATGTTATTGGAGCAGAGTAGAAGAAAATTTACTCTGCATCCAGCTGTGTAAACTTGAGCTCGGATTGCCTGATCTTGATACTGGGTACCTGACATAGGAAAGTATTTCTCAGCACACCCCTCACCACGATGAACACAAACATTCAGCATTTTAAAACTTATTTATCTTTGTATTTGGAATTGTGAGCATCTTTTGGCTGTGCAAATGGAATACAGCTTATAGGGGCTGGGAAGAGAAAAGAGGTTTTTAACCAATATGTATGTATACTAACCGAGTCTTGTATGTACTTATTTAAAAAAATCAGTACCAGTGTTAATGCAGACAAAAATAATTATTTAATATCTAGGTACTGATTAAATAAATTGTAGGTAAAAGCTTTGTAAAGCTGAGAACTGTAATACACTATAAATATTCAAGCTGTCACTTTCCTATCTCTAATATTCATTGTAGGATTGGTACACTAAGATGCTGGTTTTGTGTGTATCTTGAAAACGTGAAGAGCAATGGTGCTGGTGGGGAAAAAATCTGTAAAAGTGCAATCATGTTGGGAAAATCATGTATTTAATTGCTTTTGCTCATGGATACATGGTGTACAGACATGCACGGAAACAAAAAAAGTTAGTTAAATGATCAGTATGCCTTTTAAATTAATTTTCTTGTTTACTCTCATCCCTTCTAAAGGCATTTTTGAAATTTACATTTTGTAATTTAATAGATGCTCCTGCATAACATAATCCGTCACCCTCTATTGCACACAGATCGAGTTCAGTGATAAATTTGAGTCAAAGTATCTTGCATCTGTCTGTGTGGAACATGATTTTTTAGGATGATGGTTGGATGGGAATGAGGAATAGTGATCTGCTTAGGTACCATTGATTATGATACTGGGTCTGGCAGAGTTCCAAAAGTGGCCTTGTAAAATTTCTCCCCCCACTCCCCCCGAGAACTAGTATGGATTTAAAACACAAATTTCAGCCTTAATATCAAAGTCAGTGACTTCACTTCCAACAATGCAAAATTCAGATGACCTGTGCCCTATTAGTGCAAAGCTTGGTGTGATTCTGAGCCATAGAGCTTAGTCAAAGGTTTGATCCCTATCTAAGGCTCAGGTAGCTGATCATAGTAGGGTGCCATTACTGATCTCTTCGCGCCCACAGAAGATGCTCTTCAGCTGGGAGTCAGCCAATGTTCCTATCTAGTTTTTGCTGCTGAAAATTGTGCTTGTATAGATGGCAAGTAAGGATAGGATAGAGTCTGAAATAAAAGCAGAAAATGCTGGAAACACTCAGCAGGCCAGGCAGCATCTGTGGAGAGAGAAACAGAGTTAACGTTTCAGGTCGATGACCTTTGATCAGAACTGGAAGAAGTTAGAAATTTAACAGTTTTTAAGCAAAGGCCGAGCCAGGGAAAAAAGAGGGGGCAGCGGGCCGGGGGTGGGGGATGCTGAAGGAAAGAACAAAGGAGAAGGTCTGTGATAGGGTGGAAGGCAGGAGAGATTAATCACAAAAGAGATGATGGTGCAAGGCAAAAGGGGGTGGTAATGGGACAAGTCTCTTAACTTCTTCGAGTTCTGATGATTTCGCTGAATACTTTAGGCACTAAAGAGGTGACCAAGATGGGGTCTTAAGCTGCAACGCTGGTTTAGCCCGCGTTTAGCACAAAATGCTATCTTGGTAAAGGAGTTGAAGCCAGTGCTAGGAACGGCCGCCTGGAGGCTTGTTAAACAGCTGATTGCCACTTAAAATGCCTGCTAGCACTTATTAAAGAGGCTGAACAGCATTTTGGTGGCTAGTGCTCATTCTAATCCCCTCTCCTCACAGCTACCAGCTGTTTGGGAGTAAACATGACGTGGATTTTGACTTCAAGTACTACTTAAGTGCTACCATTTCATGTTCATTGATGCTGGAGCTGTGAAGAGGACCTCGGTAACACATCAGGAAACTTTCTGGGACACTTTATCAAGACTTCACCAACACTCAAGAACATTTATTCTGGAAATTCTCTGAGGACTTCAACTATAAAGAGTGAGTGCTGGGCTACTCCACCTTATTGGACACCTTATAGGAGTCACCAGGAGAAAGGGAGTGCTTGGTCATGGGTATCTTGCTAGAGGTCCCCATTGGTCTGGATGAGGAATGAGAGCAGGACATGAGACCAGGCACAGCAACACCAGCTGCTGCAGGAGAGAGGGATAGGAGGCCGAGTAGGATGAGGTGGTGTCTTTCCCCCTGTGGGCACAGGACATCCCTCCTCCTCTGAAGCTCCTCCAATACGACCTCCAGTGCCGCATTTGAGAACCTGTGCACCCTCTCCCTCAGTCCCTGAGCCATCCTGCAACTTGCTGCTGTGTGCCAGCCAGAGCACTCCACACCTCCAGTGGAAGTGGGTGCAAGGAGCCCACATATAACTTCTCCACAAAAATTGCGTCTAATCAGCAATTGAGTGCTAAAACTGCAGATGTCTGTTTAGCACGTTCAGGCAAGTTCAAATTATCGTAATCAGCAATTAGGACCAAAATTGTGTGCTAAATCAGGGCTTTCAAACAGGCGTGTCTTATTAGCACTGCACCCATTTAGCGTCTGTTTTTACTCTTTGGCCAAAATAACCCCCATTAACTTTGTTTCTCTCTCCACAGGTGCCGCCTGACTTGCTGATTGTATCCAGCATTTTCTGTTTTTATTTCACATTTCCAGCATCTGCAGTATTTTGATTTTGCTGTAGGATAGAGTTTGGCTGCACTCCAGGGCCAAATAGAATGATAGAATCAGAGAATAATACAGCACAGAGGGAGGCCACTCGGCCCATCGTGCCAGTACTGGCTCTTTGGTAGAGCTATCCAATTAGTCCCACTCCCCTGCTTTTTTCCCATAGCCATGTCAATTTTTCCCTTCAAGTATTTATTGAATTCTCTTTTGAAAGTTACTATTGAATCTGCTTCCACCACCCTTTCAGGTAGTGCATTTCAGATCACAACAACTCGTCACATAATTTTTTTTTCTTCATGTCGCCTCTAGTTCTTTTGCCAATCACCTTAAAGCTGAGTCCTCTGGTTACTGACCCTTCTGCCACTGGAAACAGTTTCTCCTTATTTACTCTATCAAATCCATTCATGATTTTGAATACCTCTATTAAATCTCCCCTTAACCATCTCTGCTCTAAGGAGGACAACCCCAGCTTCTCCAGTTTCTCCACATAATTGAAGTTCCTCATCCCTGGTACCATTCTAGTAAATACCTCTGCACCCTCTCTAAGGTCTTGATATCCTCCCTGAAGTGTTCCCAGAATTAAACACCATACTCCAGATGAGGCCTAACCATTGCTTTATAAAAGTTTAGCATAGCTTCTTTGCTTTTGTACTCTATACCTCTAATAATAAAGCCAAGGGTCCCATATGCTTTTTTAACAGCCTTCTCAACTTGCCCTGCCACCTTCAAACATTTGTGTATGTACACCCCGAGGTCTCTCTGTTTCTGCACCCACTTTAAAATTGTATCATTCAGTTTATATTTTCTCTCCTCATTCTTATTACCGAAATGTTTCACTTCACACTTCCCTGCATTAAATTTCATCTGCCATATGTCCATTCATTTCACCAGTCTAAGTCCTCCTGAAGTCTACGATCCTCATCATTATTTACTACATTTCTGTGTTTTGTGTCATCTGCAAACTTTAAAATTATGCCCTGTATACCCAAATCCAGGTCATTAATATATATTAACACAGCAGTGGTCCTAATGCTGACCCTTGGGGAACACCACTCTATACTTCCTTCCAGTCTGAAAAACAACCGTTCACCATTACTCTCTGCTTTCTGTCCCTTAGACAATTTCATATCCATGCTACCACTACCCCTTTAATCCCATGGGCTTTAATTCTGCTAACAAGTCTATTACTTTATGAAACACCTTTTGAAAGTTCATATACACAACATCAACCAAACTACCCTCATCATCTTTCACCATTACTTCATCAAAGAACTCAATCAAGTTAGTCAAACACAATTTACCTTTAACAAATCCATGCTGACTTTCATTTATTAGCCCATATACTTTTCCAAGTGCCAATTAATTTTGTCCCTGATTATTGGTCCGGAATTTGCAGTCAGCAGTGAAGCAAAGGTGTTTGCTCCTGTCCCCGAAGTACGTTATGCACAAGAATCTCGCAATCCCTATGTAGAAAACTTCAGGTTTTCTGACTTACAATTCAATTCAACAGAAATTAATGGGGATCGCCTTGTTGGATCCGCTGTGACGTCAACAGGCTGTCTAAGAAGCCAATCAAAAGGCAGAATTCTCACACAGTGAACAAGGAAGTGAGTAAGCCTTTAAAATTCAAACTTTTTAAAAGAGGGAGCAAAAGAAAGAGCATGCGCCAAATTCCGAAGCAAATTCTCCCAGTTCGCCGTCATCCCGACCGCAAATTCTGGACCATTGTCTTTTAAGTGTTACTCCACCACAGACGTTAGGCCGACTGGCCTGTAGTTGACGGGCTTAACCCTCTTCTGTTTTTGAACATGGGTGTAACATCTGCAATCCTCCAGTCCTCTGGCACCATCCCCATATCTAAGGAGGATTGGAAGATTGTGGTCAGAACCTCTGCAATTTCCACCCTTACTTCCCTCAGTAACCTAGGATGCATCGCATCCAAATTGGATGACTTTTCTACTTTGAGTACTGCCAACCTTTTAACCTCCTTTTTATCTATTTTTATCCTATCCAATATCATTACGACCTCCTCTTTTACTGCTAAATTGGCAGTATCCTCTTCTCTAGTGAAAACAGATGCGAAGTGCTCATTTAGTACCTCGGCCATGCCCTCTGCCTCCAGAAGATCTCCTTTTTGGTTCCTAATCGGCCCCACCCTTCCTTTGACTCCCCTTTTACTACTTATGTTTATGAAAGATTTTTGGTTTTCCTTTTATGTTAGCTGCTAATCTATTCTCATACTCTCTCTTTGCCCCTCTTATTCCTTTTTTTAGATCTCCTCTCTACTTTCTGTATTCAGCTTGGTTCTCCACTGTATTATGAACCTTACGTTTGTCATAAGCCTCATTTTCCATTTAATTTTAATCTCTATATATTTAGTTATTCAAGGAGCTCTAGCTCTGGATGCCCTTTCTTTCCCCCTTGTGGGAAAGTGTCCAGTCTGCACCCAAACCATCTCCTCTCCTCATTGGTCAATTACTGTTTTGCCTACCAATTTTTGACTCCAACCCACCTGGGCCTTTTCAACTCACTGAATTAACCCTCCTCCAGTAAAGTATTTTTACGCTTGATTGTTCCTTGTCCTGTTCCATAACTATTCTAAACCTGATATTGTGATCACTGTGCCCCAAATGCTCCCCCACTGAAACATTCTCCATTTGCCCCTGATCATTCCCCAGGTCTAGATCCAGCACTGTTTCCTTCCTCGTTGGGCTGGAAACACACTGATTAAGAAGGTTCTCTTGTACACAATTCAGGAATTGCTTCTCCTCTTTGCCCTTTACACTGTTACTATCAATGTTCCCTGTAATTTGTTTTTGTGTGCAGGCCCTTCAACTGGCTGCGCGGGCCATTCAATTTCTTGCACATGCGCGGTTATTTCAATTGTAAAGCTGTTGAGCGGCCTGTGCGAGACCTCCAGACCGCTAGCGGGAATGTTGGTTACTATCCCAGTCTTTATTGGGATAATTGAAGTCCCCTATTATCACTACTCTATAGTTCTTCTATCTTTCTGTAATTTGCCTGAAAATTTGCTCCTCTATCTCCTTCCCACAATTTGGTGTTTTTTTTTATTCATTGATGGGATGTGGGCGTCGCTGGCCAGGCCTGCATTTAGTGTCCATCCCTAATTGCCCTTGAGAAGATGGTGGTGAGCCGCCTTCTTGAACCGCTGCAGTCCATATGGTGTAGGTACACCCACAATGTTGTTAGGAAGGGAGTTCCAGGATTTTGGCCCAGCGACAGTGAAGGAACGGCGATACAGGTCCAAGTCAGGATGGTGTGTGGCTTGGAGGGGAACTTGTAGGTGGTGATGTTCCCATGCGTCTGCTTCCCTTGTCCTTCTAAGTGGTAGAGGTCGCGGGTTTGGAAGGTGCTGTTGAAGGAGCTTTGACGAGTTGCTGCAGTGCATCTTGTAGATGGTACACACTGCAGCCACAGTGTGCCGGTGGTGGAGGGAGTGAATGTTGAAGGTGGTGGATGGAGTGCCAATCAAGCGGGCTGCTTTATCCTGAATGGTGTCGAGCTTCTTGAGTGTTGTTGGAGCTGCACTCATCCAGGCAAGTGGTCGATATTATACAGCCAGTAGTGTAATAGCTCCTCTATTGTACCTTAATTCTGTCTTTGACCCCACAACTACATCATCCCTTTCCAGTGTTATAATAGTTTGATCCATACTGCCAAGTCCCTCCTTTTTTTCCCTTTCCTGTCTTTCCTGAATACTTTGTGGCCAAGAATAATAAGTTCCCACTCCTCCCCTTCTTTGAACCAGTTCTCTGTTATTGCCAGTATATCATAGTCCCATGTGGCGAATTGTGCCTGCAGCTCATCAACCTTTTTTTACCATGCTACTTGCATTTATGCACATGCACTCTAAACCCATCTTTACTAGGAATCCAGGCTCATACATGAAAAATAATGACTCTGATGCAATGTTGGAGAACTGCCAATGTTAATAGAAAGAGAGAGTGAGAGAGAGAGAAAACACCTGTGGGATACTGAAGTTTTAATAAAATCTGAAGTTTTACTTCATTCTAAATGTACTGATTGTCCTTTGTTGCTTTGAAAATGCACACATCTTGTAACGTCTACAAACCCGTAACTTCTACAAACCCCAATGTGCTGAAAATTGCTGGTTGGGTTTTGACACAATTAGCAATCATCTGAGACACATTACAAACATCAGCCAATTTGGATCTGCAAGGCAATTACCACAAACATTATCAGCTATTTTCCAAGTAGCTGAGCAGTCATTTTTTTCACTCAGATGCCACTGCACTCCACCGAGTGCTTCCCCTGTGCCTGCTCTCCAGTCCTGCCATAAGTCTTGACTCTGTTTCTATTCTGCTCCCTGTGAATATATACATAAATTCAGTTAATAATGTTGAGAGAGAAGTGGAGTGAGGGAAGGGAGAGATTCGGTTATGTGGCATATCTCATGGCTCCACAGGGCCCTCAAAGGACAATTGCTTTCAGGGCTTAGCTGCCAGACATTATAACACTGCCCATCCTCTGACTTACTATGAGCAATGTCATTGCAGATTCACTGGCAATAAAATAAAATAGTCACTTTGTGGTGAGGTTTGCTTGTAATTCTTATCTTGTTGAAGTACGGTGCTAAAACTCTTTGTTCAATAGCCGCGCATTGGTGTAGATGTGGAGGTGCTTTTTTCCCACAATTCTGTGGTTTGAGATATAACAGTGGCTGTAGTGTATGTACTTTGCAGAAGGATCTATATTCTGCAGCCCCTGTATACTGCAGTACCAGTAGTGACCACCCCTGTATATAAGCCTGTGTAGTAACTTTGCATAGTAGTTCCAGTTTTGTCTCCACTCAGTAAACACCTGTTGTAACCAACTCCTGCAGTCCGTGTCTCAATTACACATGGACATAATACTGGCGACGAGCAGATCCGAACTTACCTACAGTTCTGCACCACCTCATGGGGATCCATCCCTGAAGCGAAGTTGTTGGAGGTCGAGGCCAGAAAGAAGAAAGAAAAAACAAACAAACAGAAGAAACGGGCGTCGACCGTGGACAACCACCTCTGGTTCATCGGAGTTGAAGATTTGCAGGAGAGGCTGTCGAGAGCGGGGCTTGGTTATCCTGTCTATGGTGTTCCAGCTAATCGGGCTGGTGGCAGGTAGTACACTGATCCTTCCTGGGCTGCGGCGGGCTAGAGATCGATCGGGTGGCTTTTCAGCGGGGCCAAGCAGCGTTGTCGGGAAGAGGAGAGAGAGAGAGAGAGGGTGGAGCACACAGGGCACGGCTGGTGCTATGAAGCCGGGCAGCGTACAGACCCGAGAAGAGGGAGGAAAGTGTCCCGGAGGGTTTGCTCTGACGACGGGAAAATAAAAGAAATTAGACGCGCAGAAAGCCGCGAGGAGCTGCAGTTTGCCACGGGGACTGCGGAGAGCGGCGTTAGCAGCAGCGGGGGGGGGGGGAAGTGCGCAAAGACCATAGGGCGTCGCCATCAAGGCATAAAAACGCCAGTAACAGCGCTAGCAGCAGTGGAGAAGACAGAAAGCGCAGGAGTCGCCATCTTAGATTTCCAAGATGCCGAAGACTGGCAATATCACTGCCTTCGATAATGCAATAGAAGACTGGACCACGTATGTGGAAAGAGTCGAAGTATATTGCAAGGCAAATGAAGTAGCCGATGAGAAAAAGGCATCGGTACTACTAAACTTAATGGGCGCAAGAACGTACAGCCTATTGCGGAACCTGATCACTCCAGCCAAACCGATGGCGAAGAGTTTTAACGAAATTGTTGATATCCTACAGGAACACCTAGATCCTATACCGGTGCTGATAGCAGAAAGATTTAAATTCCACAAGAGAAATCAGCATAAAGAGGAGAGCAATGTTGATTACCTTACGGAACTATGCAAGCTATCAAAGCACTGCCAGTTCGGAGCAGGACTGGCAGATACCCTACGGGACAAATTTGTCTGTGGACTCCTGCATGAAGGAACCCAGAAGAGGTTACTCTCAGAGAAAGAGCTGACGCTAGATAAGGCTTTCAGCATGGCAGTATCGTACGAAGCAGCAGCACGGGGAGCTACGGAAATACAGCAAAAGCCACAAGAATACGGCACCCATGAAATGACACGGGGATTTGAAAAATGTTATTGCTGCGGCAGAACAACCCATGACCAGAAGGACTGCTGGTCCAAGGACAAAATATGCAGGCAATGTGGAAAGATGGGACACATTGTACGAGTTTGCAGGTCTGGAAAGAAGACTAACGACAACAAAAAGGCTACTAAGGAACAGTACAGGACAGTACAAAAGATGACGGACAGTAGTTCCGAAGACCAGAAGAGCGATAGTGAATCCGGGAACAAGAGACTAAGCTGTCTCAAACTTCACAACGTAATTGCAAAAGAGGATCACCGAATCATTTGGGTCACCCTCATGATAGCAGGGTCCCAAGTCAAAATGGAATTGGATACAGGATCAGCTCTGACCGTCATGAATCGACGAGACTACGAGCGGCTATTCTCACACATACCCTTGAAAGAGACATCCATTGTCTTGAAGACGTATACGGGGCAGAAAGTATACCCCAGAGGAAAAATAAGGGTGCCTGTCGAATACAAAGGCAGGGAAATACAGAAATTGTATCTGTACATACTGCAAGATGGTGGACCACCGTTATTGGGGCGTGAATGGATCAGAAAGATAAGTTTCGACTGGCACTCCATTCAGGCACTGACTGTGGCTGGTAAAAAGGATGACAACGTCACACCTGGATGACTGGCAAAAATCTTAGCTAACGCCAAAGAGGTATTTCAACAAGAACTGGGAACTCTTAAAGGCGTAACCGCCTCAATAAAAATAGAAGAGAATGCAATTCCCAAGTTTTTCAAAGCAAGACCGGTACCGTATGCAATTCGCCCAGCCGTCGAGGCAGAGCTGGAGAATGCAGGCGTGTTATCTAAGGTAGACTGGAGCGAGTGGGCGACACCCATCATTCCTGTCATGAAGAAAACGTTAAATAATAAGCCTGAGGAGCCAAGGAAGGTCCGCATCTGTGGGGACTTCAAGGTGACGGTGAACCCAGTCCTTCACACAGTGCAGTATCCTCTCCCGAGGATAGAAGATATTTTCGCCTCACTATCTGGAGGGAAGCGTTTTACAAAAATTGACCAAGCACAAGCATATTTGCAGATGGAGGTTGAAGAATCCTCTAGGAAGTATCTCACGATAAACACTCACAAAGGTCTTTACCAGTATAATCGACTGGTATTCGGAGTAGTATCAGCTCCGGCGATATGGCAAAGAGCGATGGAACAAGTCCTGCAAGGGATTCCGGGGACTCAGTGTTACTTGGACAACATCCTAGTGACAGGTGAAGATGACAGTGAACACCTTGCCAACCTAGAGCAGGTGCTCACTAGACTAAGAGAACATGGGCTACAAGCGAATCGCCCCAAGTGCGAGTTTTTTATGAAACAGATATCATATTGTGGCCACGTGATTGATGAAGAGGAGTTACATAAGTCCCCTGACAAAATTAAAGCGGTAGTCAAGGCTCCAGCGCCTGAAAATGTGTCGCAACTGAGGTCATTCCTCGGATTGGTGAATTACTACCATAAGTTTTTGCCGAATTTGTCGACAATTCTGCACCCACTGAACGCCCTGCTACAAACTGGAGTAGCATGGAAATGGAGCGATGAATGTAAGCGGGCCTTTCAGAAGAGTAAAGACCTAATCACTTCAAGAGAAGTATTGGCTTACTACAACCCATCACTACTGATAAGACTGGCGTGTGATGCGTCTCCCTACGGCATTGGAGCGGTACTGTCACATAAATTCCTTGATGGTTCAGAGAGGCCGATAGCTTTTGTGTCATGCTCGTTAACTTCAGCCGAGCGTAACTAAGCCCAGATTGACAGAGAGGCCCTCAGCCTGGTGTGGGGGGTGAAGAAGTTCAATCACTACCTGCACGGTCAGAAATTTACTCTACTAACTGATCATCAACCTCTTGTCTCCATTTTCAACCCTCAGAAGGGCGTCCCGATAATGACAGCACAATGGCTACAGAGGTGGTCCCTTTTCCTATGGGCACACCAATATGACATCGAGTACAAAGGAACTAAACAGCATGGGCATGCTGATGGATTGTCGCGCCTACCGTTGCCGACGGTGGAAGAAACACCTGCAGTGGATCCTGTGGAGATATTCCACTCGACCATAGTCGAATGTCTACCTGTGACGAATGCAAACATAGAAAAGGAAACACGAAATGACCCGACACTCTCCAGGGTCTATGATTTAACAGTGAAGGGATGGCCAGCACATGGCGAACCACTGTTGCCAGCATTCTTGCCGAGAAGAGAACAGCTGTCAGTGTGCAGAGGAACCTTGATGTGTGGATCCAGAGTAGTAATTCCACCCAAATTGAAGGATAGAGTGCTCAATGAGCTTCATGAGGGTCATCTGGGAGGAGTAAAAATGAAGAACTTAGCCAGAGCGTTTGTGTGGTGGCCGGGAATCGATAGAGAAATCGAAGAGATGACCAAGAGCTGTACAGGGTGCCAGAAGGTCCAAAACGCCCCACCACAAGCCCCTCTACATCCATGGGAGTGGCCCTCATCTCCATGGCAAAGGGTACACATTGATTTTGCTGGTCCATTTATGGACTCGATGTTTCTAATTGCGGTGGATGCACATTCAAAGTGGCCAGAGGTAATAAAAATGTCCTCAACCACCACAGAAAAAACTATCACAGTCTTACGAACCATATTCACCAGAAATGGGCTGCCTGAACAGATTTGCTCCGACAATGGACCACAGTTTGTGTCTGAAGAGTTCCGGAGGTTCTTAAAGGACAATAGTGTTAAGCATTACACATCCGCCCCATATCATCCAGCCACCAATGGATTGGCTGAGAGGTTCGTTCAAACATTCAAGAAGGCTATCAAGGCAATGTGTAATGAAGACATACCCCTACAACACAAGGTGGATAACTTCTTGTTTGCCTACCGGAATGCGACACATGCGGTTACCAACCAAACTCCAGCCATGATGTTCTTCAATCGAAGACTACGATGCCGCTTGGATTTGGTTAAGCCAAACATCAGAAGAGATGTGGAGAACAGGCAGTTTCAGAATATGAATGAAAGGCCGACCAGGAGTTTTAAGATAGGTCAACCAGTTTTGGCCCGGGACTACCGCACAGAGAAATGGCAGCCAGGAACGATCTGCACACGGCAAGGACCTCTAATGTATACCGTGGACGTTGGAGAGAGCATTGTAAGACGCCATGCTGACCAGATTCTAGAGTCACTGGAAAACGTCAATTCCACACCACGATCCGATACACCTGGTGAGGAAACCGAAGTACCAATTGCATCTACCCCAGAATCGGTGATATTGGAAGCAGACGAACCAAACAACGACGTTGATCCCGAATCAACTTTGCCAGAAGAACCTGATACCCCAAAGAGGCGTTATCCAGACAGAATCGGGAAGCCTCCTCAAAGGCTGAACTTATAATTGCTTAACTTCAGTTAATGTATCTAGCAACTGTAATTGTAAATATGTTATTTAATTATGAATCGAATGTTGTGTACTGTTTAGCTAAAAGGGGAGGAATTGTAGTGTATATACTTTGCAGAAGGAACTATATTCTGCAGCCCCTGTATACTGCAGTACCAGTAGTGACCACCCCTGTATATAAGCCTGTGTAGTAACTTTGCATAGTAGCTCCAGTTTTGTCTCCACTCAGTAAACACCTGTTGTAACCTACTCCTGCAGTCCGTGTCTCAATTACACACGGACATAATAGTGGCTAATGCTCAAACCTGTCACTCATCAGTTAACAGCCTGTGATTGAAATATTTCATTGGGAAAATGTTACTCAGTTTATCTTTTAAACACAAGTCATGTTGCCGGAACTATGAGACTCCGATGAGTGTGCAGTCAAGGGTCATGGCTAATTTTATAAATTTCCAGTTGAATGAAGGATGTCAGCTGCTATTATAAATAGAATTGATAAAGCAAGGAAGATATGCCAAACATATCCACTAACATTAGTTGTACAGAAAATAAGTTGTGATTTATATGTCAAAGTGATTTATTTACCTCCTACCTACCAAGATACAGCATTTCACTACATAGGCCTGTACAATATATGTTTTCAATCTATTTTTGTTGTGAACTTTGACACAAAGATTCTATTGTGTAGAAGATGAAATGATTGTAATTTTGCTGAACAATGTGCATCAATTACAGAAGTACTGGGTAGCAGTGGCGTTCATACAACTTATCCTCACCTGATATGCTAGCTGTCATGGCGGGTGAATTTTCTTGGGGCTTCTCCTGCCCAGGCGCTGTAATGTTACATGTGACGGATTAGGAGAAGCCGCAAGGAAATTCACCCCCATGGATTGGGGGAGGGATGCTTCCATGCCAAAGATCACTGCCCTTTGATAAGACATTGTTTTCTGAGCTATAGTTTGCAAGTTTCTGATCACCATATTTGGATTAGTGGATGAGGCGTGTGTTATAGGGGTAAAAAGGTTTATTTTCTGCTTGTTAAGGTGCTAAGCTGCAATTATCACAACTAAGCTCTGTTTGAGTGGCTTCAATTCCTCAAAGGTTAGTGTTGACAGATGATCCCAAGAAACAAATTCCCTCTTCCTTCTGTCTTCTCCCCTATCCGAGGCCTTGTTGGGGGTGGTCTCCATCATGGGGGGTGGGTTAGCCAGGGACCCTGGATCCAGGAGTTGGGTGTAAAGGCACTTGCCTCCTAGATGCAGCAGTCTTCGCCTCGCCTCGCCTCGCCTGGCGGGTTTAACGAGGTGTGCAAAACCCAACCGGCTACAGTTAAACACAAAATGGAGGTTAAAGAGGCTTCCTGCCTCATTATAATATTTAAATAGATGGCCCGCCTCCTGTCCTGCCTCCATTAAAACTTGAAGTGGGCGGGTTGGAGACAGGTTCAAGTCAGGGTTCCAATTTTTAACACTTTAACTACCCCCATGCCCCCAAACCACATTTTTCTTTGGTTAAAATTCCCCCCTAGAACTGAGGAATTTAAGTTACAAGAAAAAGCTAAAGAAATTGGTAGTGTTCTTAATGGAAAGGAGATAACCTAACAGTTATCAAAAATTAGTAAATAGATTCATAGAAGCCTCTCGGTTTGTTGGAGATCTTATCTGAATTAAGTGTGGGTAACTTCAAATGAATGTCATTGGATATGAATTGGGCTCTTATTTAGTCCAGAGACTTAAAGATGGGGTATTACCTTTGACCTTGCATTAAGGTATGTTACAAATTTCATGGGTCACCAGTAGATAGTCTCTGAGGTTCTGCGTCACCAGTCACTCCCATAAGCAGAGCTCACATCTCCTACAACCTGGAGAGCACCCCCCTATGATATGGGGCACATCTTTACTGCCCAATATCTTGTTCATCAATAGCGTAACCCAGAGATCGTAACATAGATCCTTGTTGCATGTACTAGATACCGTGATTCTGCAAGTGCTGCCATGTACATTCTTCTACCTTTTTGGAAGGTGGACTGAAAAGCACGCTAGTGTGATGACATCAATTGTGAAGCAACAAACTGATTTATTTTACATGAAATATATGACTGACCAGAACACAGTTTTCACAGTGAGATTCAATCAATTCCCTACTGCTTCTGTTATGATAAAATAACAAAAAGCTTGACTCCACCCATATTATAGACTAATCTCACTTACAAGTTAGCTCTGCACCTGGGTCTATCAATTTCCTTCACTAGAAAATGAGCTCTCTCAGTGCCTCACTGTCCCAGACTCCATTTTCCAGAGAGACAGGCAGGCAAAGACCCCCTCCCTCAATTTGGTGTGTTGAGGATCTGTTCGACGAGCTGTCAAAGTTACCACTTTGAATGAAAAACTACCTCCTTGGTGTCGAAGCTCATGGCGCTTGTATTACCTGTTAAGCTAAGCCCCATTCCAGGTGCAATAAATGAAAATCATTCTATCCTAATGGTCAGATATACCAATGAACAAACTCCAGTCTCCTAAAATAATGTGACATATGGAAATAAACAACTTGATGTCTATGTTGTCTGGTATCTTATCCCGGGAACCAATGTAGACAACATTCTAAGTGGCTCATGTATCTTTGGGAGTTAAAGTTTTGCAAGCCAAACCTAACTTAAAAAAAAAGAAAGACTCGCATTTACATAGCGCCTTTCATGACCACTGGACATCCCAAAGCACTTCACAGCCAATGAAGCACTTTTGAAAAGCAGCCACTGTTATAATGTAGGAAACGCAGCAGCCAACTTGCGCATGGCAAGCTCCCACAAACAGCAATGTGATAATGACCAGATACAGTAATCTGTTTTTGTTATATTGATTGAGGGATAAATATTGGCCAGGACACTGGGGATAACTCCCCTGCTCCTCTTCGAAGTAGTGCCATGGGATCTTTCAGATCCACCCGAGAGAACAGACGGGGCCTTGGTTTAACGTCTCATCTGAAAGACAGCACCTCCGACAGTGCAGCACTCCTTCAGCACTGCACTGGAATATCAGCCTAGATTTTTGTGCTCAAGTCTCTTGGAGTGGGACTTGAATCCACAACCTTCTGACTCAGGCAAGAGTGCTACCCACTGAGCCACAGCTAACACACAATAGCAATATCATTTATGCTGTAGTAAACATGTTACAACTGTGTGCAGATCTTGTCAAGTTTTCTCATTCTGTCCACATTTATACTAAAAACTGCCTGTGTAAAATTGTCAAGTTGTAACTAAACCTGAAGTAAGAGCAAAAAAATAATGTAAATTACTGAGAAGGAGATGGGGAAGGACTATCAAACAAAAATGAGTTGGATGCTAATTAGTTTTAAATTATGTCAATTCTATTACAAATGCTATATCTGAGGCCTTTTTTTAAATGCATATAATATTTTTACCTCATCAGACATGTGATGTATGCTTCGGTAAATTTGTTGTATTTCACTTATGTTGTGTTAGACTGCAGCAGGAGTGAGATAAGTAACAAAAATCATGCTCCAGGTTGCAGACTGCGCGTACCATGTAGAATCATAGAATGATTACAGCACAGAAGGAGGCCATTCGGCCCGTTGAGTCCATGCCGGCTCTCTGCAAGGGCATTTCAGCTAGTCCCACTCCCCTGCCCTTGCCCCATAGCCCTGCAATTCTTTTTCCTTCAGGTACTTATCCAATTCCCTTTTGAAAGCCACGATTGAATCTGCCTCCACCACCCTTTCAGGAAGTGCATTCCAGATCATAACCACTCGCTGCGTAAAAAGGTTTTTCCTCATGTCGCCTTAGGTTCTTCACATCCTTCCCAAAGTGCAGTGTCCAGAATTGGACACAATACTGCAGTTGATGTTGAACCAGTGTTTTATAAAGGTTCATCATAACTTCCTTACTTTTGTACTCTACACCTCTATTTACGAAGCCCAGGATCCTGTGTGCTTTTTTAACCGCTTTCTCAACCTGTCCTACCACCTTCAACGATTTGTGCACATATACCCCCAGATCTCTCTGTTCATGCGCCCCCTTTAGAATTGTTTATATTGCCTCTCTTCATTCTTACTATCAAAATGTATCACTTCGCACTTTACTGCATTAAATTTCATCTGCCACATGTCTGCCCATTCCACCAGCCTGTCTATATCTTCTTGAAGTCTATCACTATCCTCCTCACTGTTTTGTGTCAACTGCAAATTTTGAAATACTGCCCTGTTCACCCAAGTCCAAGTCATTAATATATATCAAGAAAAGCAGTGGTCTTAGAACTGACCCCTGGGGAACACCACTGTATACCTTCCTCCAGTCCGAAAAACAATCGTTCACCACTACTCTCTGTTTCCTGTCACTTAGCCAATTTCATATCCATGCTGCCACTTTCCCTTTTATTCCATGGGCTTCAACTTTGCTGGCAAGCCTATTATGTGGCACTTTACCAAACGCCTTTTGGAAGTCCATGTACACCACGTCAACCGCATTGCCCTCATCAACCATTTCTGTTACCTCATCAAAAAACTTGATCAAGTTAGTTAAACATGATTTGCCTTTAACAAATCTATGCTGGCTTTCCTTAATTAATCCATACCTGTCCAAGTGACTGTTCATTTTGTCCCAGATTATTGTTTCTAAAAGCTTCCCCTCTATAGAGGTTAAACTGACTGGCCTGTTGCTTGGTTTTTTCCTTACACCATTTTTTGAGCAAGGATGTAACATTTGCAGTTCTCCAGTCCTCTGCAACCAGCCCCGTATCCAAGGAGGATAGGAAGATTATGGCCTGTGCCTCCACAATTTCCACCTCTACATCCCTCAGCATCCTAGGATGCATCCCATCCGGTCCTGGTGACTTATTGGCCTCAATTTTCATTGAGCCGTGGAGTCGGGATTGGAGGCGTGCAGGGGGTTAAATTCCCGAAATCGGGGGTCCCGACCCCATCCTGCCCCCAACCCGCCTCCATGCCAATTTCAAAGGAGGCGGGTACCCGCCCCACACTGGGACCCGCCTACCCGAGGCGGGAAGGGATTAGTGCCAATTAACTGCCTGTTAACAGGTAGTTAACAGGCAGTTTTTAGCCTAATCCCTATTTTTAAGCTTGAACTGTGGGAATCCCGACGGCTCCAATCCACGCCAAGTTGGAGGAGTTGGGCCGTCGGGTTGAAGGGCTTGGAGGGGTCGAGATATCGGTGTTCAGGTGAGTGATGAGTGCAAAGGTAAGTGTGTTTGGTGTGTCTAAAGTGATTAAATAAGTTTTACATACATTTTCTTACCTTTTCAGCCTTCCTTCCTTTAGGTTCGGGGAGTCCCTCATCTCACCGGCACAGAAAGCAGAATGGCTGCGATCTGTCAAAAGTGACAGCCTGCAGCTTTCTGTGCAGGAGAGATTTCTAACTGAGTCTGTGGAGAAGGACTCAGGTTAGAAGTAAGACTGTCAGTGTTTGACAGCTTCAAACAGCTGTGAAATGCTGATATTTCATCTGTCAAAACGTCTTGACAGATGAAATTTCAGTCTGTGACGTCACCTGTTGCCGGGTGGCCCTTAATTGGCCTGCTGAGCCCGCTGGGCAGGCTCAACAAGGTCAATCAGGTTAAAATCGCGTGGATTGGCCGCATCTTGATGGAGGCGGAAGTACAACCCCGAAAGTTGTAGTCCCGCCTCCTTCCCGACTTCTGAATGAAAATCACCCCCATCTACTTTAGGTGTAGCCAGCCTTTCTAGTACCTCCTCCTTATCAATTTTTATCCCATCCAGTGTCTCAACTATCTCCTCTTTCACTGTCTCTGTCTATATCCTCCATCACCACCAGCAACAACAACAGTAAGATGCATTTATATACCTTCTTTAAGATAGAAGATATGACAAGGTGCTTCACAGTGGCATAAGGAGAATGGACACCAAGTCACAGAGGAAGAGATTAGGAAGATCTTGAAACATAGAAACATAGAAGATAGGAGCAGGAGAAGGCCATTCGGCCACTCGAGCCTGCTCCGCCATTCAATGAGATCATGGCTGATCATCCAAATTCAGTACCCTGTTCCTGCCTTCTCTCCATATCCCTTGATTCCTTTAGCCTTAAGAAATATATCCAACTCCTTTTTGAATATATTTAATGAGTTGGCCTCTACTGCCTTCTTTGGCAGAGAATTCCACAGGTTCACCACTCTCTGGGTGAAGAAATTCCTCCTCATCTCTGTCCTAAATGACTTACCACTTATCTTTAGACTGTGACCCCTGGTTCTGGATGCCCCGACCATCGGGAACATCCTTCCAGCATCTAGTCTGTCTAGTCCTGTTAGAATTTTATAAGTTTTGATGAGATCCCCTCTCAT
The DNA here is from genome assembly GCF_052327205.1 of Somniosus microcephalus. Classification (NCBI taxonomy): domain Eukaryota; kingdom Metazoa; phylum Chordata; class Chondrichthyes; order Squaliformes; family Somniosidae; genus Somniosus; species Somniosus microcephalus. The sequence continues at coordinate 87,505,872 of NC_140987.1, forward strand.
TCTTCTAAACTCCAGCGAGTACAAGCCCAATCGACCAACAGTGCTAACCACTATGCCACCGGGGCAGACACGGTGGCATAGTGGTTAGCACTGTTGCCTCACAGCACCAGGGACCCGGGTTCGAATCCGGCCTCGGGCGACTGTCTGTGTGGAGTTTGCACATTCTCCCCGTGTTTGCGTGGGTTTCCTCCGGGTGCTCCGGTTTCCTCCCACAGTCCAAAGATGTGCGGGTTAGGTTGATTGGCTATGATAAATTGACCCTTAGTGTTAGGGGGATTAAATATGTGGGGTTACGGGGATCGGGTGGGATATGTGTCGGTGCAGGCTCGATGGGCCGAAATGGCCTCTATCTGCACTGTGGGGTTTCTGTGATTCTGTGATTCTGTGAACCTCTCCTCATACCTCATTCCTGCCATCCCAGGTATCAGTCTGGTGAATCTTCTCTGCACTCCTTCCATGGCAAGAACATCCTTCCTCAGATAAGGCGACCAAAACTGCACACAATACTCAAGGTGTGGCCTCACCAAGGCCCTGTACAGCTGCAGCAAGACATCCTTGTTCCTGTACTCAAACCCTCTCGCTACGAAGGCCAACATACCATTTGCCTTCTTAACCGCCTGCTGCACCTGCATGCTTACCTTCAGCGACTGGTGCACGAGGACACCCAGGTCTCATTGCACTTCCCCTTCTCCCAATCTATTGCCATTTAGATAATAATCTGCCTTCCTGTTTTTGACACCAAAGTGGATAACCTCACATTTATCCACGTTATATTGCATCTGCCATGCTTCTGCCCAATCACCCAACCTGTCCAAATCATACTGGAGTTTCTCGGCATCCTCTTCACAGCACACACGCCCACCCAGAAGGAGAGGAAGGTGGTGGGGTTTAGGGAAGGAATTCTAAAGATTGGAACAGCTGGACTGAGATGAGGAGAAACTTCTTCACTCAGAGGGTAGTAAATCTATGGAATTTGCTACGTCAGAGAGCTGTGGAAGCTGCGACATTAAATAAATTTAAAACGGAGATAGACAGTTTCCTAGCTGATAAGGGAATTAGGGGTTATGGGGAGCGGGCAGTGAAGTGGACATGAGTCTAGGTTCAGATCAGCCATGATCCTATTGAATGGCGGAGCAGGCCCGAGGGGCCGTATGGCCTACTCCTGCTCCTACTTCTTATGTTCTTATGTTCAATGGTGGGGGGAAGGGAGGCAGAATGCACAAGGGGCTATACTCAGAAGAATGGAGAGTTGGGGAGAGGGTAGTTGTAGGGCTGGAGGAGATTACAGAGATAGGGAAGGGTAAGTCACCAAAGATGAATGATCAGCACTTGGTGCAGAATAGGATATGGCAACAGCATTTTGGATGTGTGGAGTCTATGGAGGGTGGATGATAGGAGGCTGGGGTAATTAGAACTGGAAATGACAAAGACATGGATGAGGGTTTTAGCAGCGGATGGGCTGAGGTAGGGATGGCAGTGGGCGATATTATGGAGGTGAAAGTAGGCGGTCTTCGTGATGGAGAGGATATGAGGATAGAAAGGTGAGGACAAGGGGAACCCTATCGTGGTTCCGGGAGAGAGGGGCAGGGGTGAGGGCAGAAGTGCGGGAGATAGAACAGACATGGTCGAGGGCCGTATCAACCACGGTAGAGGGGAATCCTCGGTTGAGGAAAAAGGAAGACATGTCGGAAGCACTGGTGTGGAAGGTGGCATCGTCGGAGCAGATGCGGCGGAGACGGAGAAACTGAGAGAATGGAATAGAGTCCTTACAGGAGGTGGAGTGGGAGGAAGTGTAATCCAGGTAGCTGTGGGAGTCAGTGGGCTTGTAGTGAATATTGGTCAATAACCTATCCCCAGAGATGGAGACGGAGAAGTCGAGGAAGGGAAGGGAAAAGTCAGAGATGGACCATGTGAAGTTGAGGGAAGGGTGGAAATTGGAGGCAAAGTGAATGAAATTGTCTAGTTCAGGGCGAGAGCAGGAAATGACACTGATACAGTCATCAATGTATCGGAAAAAGAGGTAAAGGAGGGGACCTGAGTAGGACTGGAACAAAGAGTGTTCCACATATCCCACGAAAAGGCAGGCATAGCTGGGACCCAGGCGAGTACCCATAGCAACACCTTTGATTTGGAGGAAATGAGTGGAGTTAAAGGAGAAGTTGTTCAATGTGAGAACAAGTTCAGCCAGGCGGAGGAGGGTAGTCGTGGATGGGGACTGGTTGGGCCTCTGTTCAAGGAAGAAGCGGTGCGCCCTCAGGCCATCCTGGTGTGGGATGGAGGTGTAGAGGGATTGTACGTCCATGGTGAAGAGGAAGCGGTTGGGGCCAGGAAACTGGAAACTGTTAAAGTGGCGGCGGGCATCCGAAGAGTCGCGGATGTAGGTGGGAAGAGGCTGGACAAGGGGAGAAAAGATAGAGTCGAGATAGGAAGAGATAAGTTCTATGGGGCAAGAACAGGCTGAAATGATGGGTCTAGCAGGGCAGTCCTGTTTGTGGATCTTGGGAAGGAGGTAGAAGCGGGCTGTGCGGGGCTGTGCAGGAGACGGGACCCGAAGCTGCACATCTTCCTGCCTCCTGGTAGGTGGGCATGGAGGCGGGATGGGGGTGGGTTTGCCATCCGCCCCCACTTTCTCTGTTTTTACGGGCTGTCCCGCCTCCATGCCCGCCTCCTTGGGTCTTGTAAAATCCAGCCCTTGAGGTGCATTATGCAATTGCTTATGTCTATAAAAATGTATATTTTCTGCCCATTACACTTCTTCTTTCCTTCCATCTTCATGTGTCACACTTAAGGTTCTGTGTGGTTTCCAAAAATATAAATGAACAAAAAGTCATTTGAAACAAGACCAGGAATCCTTTTGGAATGCGCACAATTCATGAGGTTTGGAAGAGAGCCTCAATTGTAACAGAGGATAAGAATTTTACTGTTGACCTTAAAAAGTTGTCTTTTTTGAAAAGAATGACATTTGTTGGGCTTTTAATAATAGCTTGAGATGAAATGTTTACTTTAAAAAAATTGCTTATGGTTCCACAAATAAAGATGTGTTTTGTTTTATCACTAGGTACAATTTTCCTTGACAATACCTAAGTGTAAAGGAAAGGATGGCATTACTTTAAAATTCACTTTATGTGGGCCAAACAGAATTGATCCTGTCTGTAATCTCAACCTTCCCAGACAGGTTGTGACATTGGAAGTACTGCATGGTATTATGTCTAGCATTTGGATGCCATTTTAAGCAGCAGCAGCGCCATCTGGTGCTGTTCAATAGTACAGCTCCAAGACCCAGGAACATCTTCATATGTAGCAAGTGAATTATTGCGATTAAACAAGATGGACAGAAACAGGTAGTCATGAAAATGTTTTTTTTAAACAAAATTCATTGAAACCATCTGTAATTTTAAAATAAAAACAGAAAATGCTGGAAATACTCAGCAGGGCAAACAGCATATGTGGAGAGAGAAAAATTATTTCTTCTATTGCTTTTTTAGCAGTTTTGGGTAACAATTATTTTATTTACCCTTCAGAGTGCTAGCAGTTCCAGGGAATTCTGTGCTTCCTAGGCTAACCACTTTTTAAAGATATCAGTTCACATTGAACAATCACCTGATATTGCAGACGTAATACAACTAAATGTCACAGTAGCTTATACAACATTGTTTTTTAAAATTTGTTCCTGGGATGTGGGCAATGCTGGCAAGGCCGCATTTATTGTCCTTCTCTATTTGCCCTGAGAAGGTGGTGGTGGGCTTTTCCCTTGAACCGCTGCAGTCCTTGAAGTGATGGTGCTCCCAAAATGGTGTTAAGTAGGTTATTCCAGGATTCTGATCCTGTAAATATGAAGCAATGTCCAAGTCAGGATGGTGTGTGACTTGGAGAGGAACTTGGAGGTGATGGCATTCCCACAACTTGGCTGCTCTTATTCTTCCTGGTGTTAGAACAGGGGAAAGAGGTGCTGGCTAAAGTAAACTTGGTGAGTTGCTGCAGTTCATCTTGTAGATCAGTGGATGTGAAGTCCAATGGCAGGGGAACCAATCAAGTGAACTATTTTGTCCTGAATGGTGTTGTGCTTCTTGAGTGTTGTAGTGGCTACATCCATTCAGGTGAGTGGTGAGTATTTCATCACACTCCTAACTAGAGCCTTGTAGATGGTGACGAGGTGTCAAGAAGTGAGTCACTTGTCATAGAGTATCTGGCCTCTGTTCTGCTCATGTTACCATACTTCAAACAATTTAAATAAAATGTCTTCTGTGCCAGTTTTCTTTCCCTTCCTTATCTCCCTTTCCTATTATTTTTCTTCTCTACTTAAACTTTATTATCTAAATACTCTAGGGGTGAAATTGGTCTTCGGCAGTAGCGCAAAATGGGTGATAGCAAATCGGTTGGCCACTTTGCACCATGACCGATTTTGGGCATGGTGTAAAACGGGCTACCGATTTGCTATCACTCATTTCGCACTGCTGTCAAAGACCAATTTCACCCCCATTAACTTTTATTTTACTGTAATCATTTTATGTTTAAATAGCAGTTTTTCTTTCTACCTGAAACAATCCTACATTTCTATTAGCAAGGCTATACTTGCCAACAGTGCAGCCTTCTTAACGTAGAACTTAGCGAGTGTGAGGAGATACATACTGGGCCTGTGTATGCAGTGCGGCGTTAAGTCTTACTTGCAACTGGGTTGCCCAGTGTGCTGTGCAACTAAGACTGAAATCTAGTACCACAAATATAGTCGGATACAACCCTGCCAACAAGAGTGAGGCAACATTGCTTGAAGGGCCTCAGTGGTGCTGGTGCCCATTGTGCTGTTGTTACATGTGCAATAGAAAAGAATGGAATGAGCCGAGGAATAGAATATTCCCATGTCTTTGTTTCTCTTCCCTAGATAATTTTATTTGTTTTGTTTCCTCTCCCCTGATGTGTACCTTTTCTGTCTTGTGTTCCGTTTCTACTCTTAGGGGGGCATTTTTCGGGGTGTCAGCGGGCACATTTGGTGGTGGGTTGGCGGGGAAAATTTTTTTTTTTGACTGCGGGTAGGGAACCCGCTGTCAACCCATCACCAAGCTAGTTTCCCAGATGTCGGGTCAGCGCTGAACAGACCCGACACCAAGTGGCGGGGGAGGCAATTTAGATAATTAGAGAGACTGTTAAGCGGTGCTTAAATAGTATTGTAAGCTTACTTTTCAATTTTACGTGTTTCCCAATGAGTTACACACTGCTCGGGGATCATGTCAGCTCAGCATGTAGTGAGTGGATTCAGCATTGAATTATCTGATTACCTGACCACTGCAACACCAGCATCACCAGGCACACCAGCAGCACCAACAACAACACCAACCTTCTCCACAATCAACTGATGCTGCACAGGACACAGGGCATCAGCACCCAACCACAGTGCTGCCCTGGACACCAGGGATGGCCTCACCATGGCCAGATTTACTTATCTTTACGCTGTACATCCTGGCTGCCACATGATGCGCCAGGCTGGCACCACCCCACACCAACACCATAAAGCATCCCTACAATGCCCAAGCCATTCCTTTCACACTCGTCACCTTTGCGGGGGTGGGGGAAGGTGGTACGGTTATGCCTCACCATTCACTACAACTCACTAAGCCACTTCCAAAGGCGCACACAAATCTGTCCAAGAACGCAAAGTGCTGACAATAAAGGTTTCAATGTTTGACAGCACATTACCAGAAACTTTACATGAACATTGGCTAAAACACTCAAGTGCCTACCCTTGTGTGTTGTTAGTTGGTATGATTGGACTAGGATGAGTGTGAGTGTGAGGGGTGGCTAGTGAGATCGGGATGTAAAAATGTAGATAGAGAGGGATGGGTGGAGGTGCAAGTAAGTTGGTGTGAGTAAGGATGTGCAGGAGTAGGGTAGGGAAGGCAGAGTGATGGGGATGTGATGAGTGGCACAGCAGGATGAGGTTGAGTGTGGATTTGCAGTAACGTTTTGTGATCTACTGAGATCAATGAAAGGTTTGCGCCACTGCAGCCTGGTCCTCCTGACAACATCCCTGCTTGTGCCCTCCTGTTCAATGTGCAACTAGGCTGTATTGGTCTCCTGGGGAGGTCTCTTCCGTCCATGGGAAGGGAAGAGAACCTCCCTGCGTGCTGTGACTCCCTCAATAAGCATATGGAGGTTGTCATGGGAAAGTCTGGGTGCAGCCGTGCAGTGCTTGTCAGTGTTTGCAGCACCTCAATGCTGTGGAACACTGACAGCACAGCTGTCAAAGTAAATTTGCTCATGGTCCCTTTAAGGAAACTGGCTGATGATGCATCATCAAATGACGTCATCAGACCCGCTTCCTTCAGTTGGTCGGGAAACACGCTGGGCGGGCTTAACAAGCCCAATCAATGTAAAATCTTTTCACAGAGCAAGCAGTGGGGTCGCACCCCGCCACCGAGCCCGGCCGCCCCGGACCCACCTCAGTAGGCGAAATCGTGACATAAGGCCGCGATTTTCCGGCACTCAGAGGGCGGGTTTGGAGACGGGTCCTGAGTTAAAATCTAAATGATTGATGGTGGGTTGTGAACCCACCACCATCCCGCCTCCATGCAACTTTACAAAGTGTCGGGTCTGCAAGTTCCAATCAGACCCGACACCAAGCAGCGGGAGAGCCACTTAAGGCAGTTAACAGCTTGTTTACAAGTATGTAAAAAGAAAAAGATTAGCAAAGGTCCCTTACAGTCAGAAATGGGAGAACTTATAATGGGGAACAAGGAAATGAGGAGCAATTAAACAAATACTTTGGTTTTGTCTTCACGGAAGAGGACACAAATAACTTCCCAGAAATGCTAGGGAACCAAGGGTCTAGTGAGAAGGAGGAATTAAAGGAAATTAGTATTAGTAAAAAAATAGTGCGGGAGAAATTAATGGGACTGAAAGCTGATAAATCCCCAGGGCCTGATAATCTGCATCCCAGAGTACTAAAAGAGGTAGCCATGGAAATAGTGGATGCATTGGTTGTCATCTTACAAAATTCTATAGATTATGCACCAGTTCCTGCAGATTGGAGGATAGCAAATGTAACCCTGCTATTTAAGAAAGGAGGGAGAGAGAAAACGGGGAAGTCCACACCTCCAGTGGAAGTGGGTGCAAGGAGCCCACATATAACTTCTCCACAAAAATTGCGTCTAATCAGCAATTGAGTGCTAAAACTGTAGATGTCTGTTTAGCATGTTCAGGCAAGTTCAAATTATCGTAATCAGCAATTAGGTCTAAAATTGTGTGCTAAATCCGGGCTTTCAAACAGGCGTGTCTTATTAGCACTGCACCCATTTAGCGTCTGTTTTTACTCTTTGGCCAAAATAACCCCCATTAACTTTGTTTCTCTCTTCACAGATGCTGCCTGACTTGCTGATTGCATCATAGAAACATATAGCTAGGAGCAGGAGTAGGCCATTCGGCCCCTCGAGCCTACTCTGCCATTTAATGAGATCATGGCTGATCATCCAAATTCAGTACCCTGTCCCTGCTTTCTCCCCATATCCCTTGATCCCTTTAGCCTGAAGAAATATATCCAACTCCTTCTTGAATATATTTAATGAATTGGCCTCAACTGCCCTGTGTGGCAGAGAATTCCACAGGTTCACCACTCTCTGGGTGAAGAAATTCCTCCTCATCTCTGTCCTAAATGGCTTACCCCTTATCCTTAGACTGTGACCCCTGGTTCTGGACACCCCCGCCATCGGGAACATCCTTCCTGCATCTAGTCTGTCTAGTCCTGTTAGAATTGTATAAGTTTCAATGAGACCCCCTCTCATTCTTTTAAACTCTAGCGAATACAAGCCTAATCGACCCAATCTCTCCTCATATGTTATTCCTACCATCCCAGGTATCAGTCTGGTGAATCTTCGCTGCACTCTCTCCATGGCAAGAACATCCTTCCTCAGATAAGGCGACCAAAACTGCACACTATACTCAAGGTGTGGTCTCACCATGGCCCTGTACAACTGCAGCAAGACATCCTCGCTATGAAGGCCAAAATACCATTTGCCTTCTTAACCGCCTGCTGCACCTGCATGCTTACCTTCAGTGACTGGTGCACAAGGACACCCGGGTCTCGTTGCACTTCCCGTTTACCCAATCTATTGCTGTTCAGATAATAATCTGTCTTCCTGGTTTTGCCACCGAAGTGGATAAACTTGCATTTATCCACATTATACTGCATTTGCCATGCATCTGCCCAATCACCCAACCTGTCCAAATCGTACTGGAGTTTCTCTGCATCCTCCTCACAGCACACACGCCCACCCAGCTTTGTGTCGTCTGCAAACTTGGAGATATTACATCTAGTTCCCTCGTCTAGATCATTTATATATGTTGTGAATAGCTGGGGTCCTAGCACCGACCCCTGCAGTACCCCACTAGTCACTGCCTGCCATTCGGAAAAAGACCCGTTTATTCCAACTCTTTGCTTCCTGTCTGCCAACCAGTTCTCTATCCAAGACAGTACCTTACCCCCAATCCCATGTGCTTTAACATTACACGCTAATCTCTTATGCGGGGCCTTATCAAAAGCCTTCTGAAAGCCCAAATACACCACATCCACTGGTTCTCCCTTATCTATTCTACCAGTTACATCCTCAAAAATTTCCAGTAGATTAGTCAAGCACGATTTACCTTTTGTAAATCAATGTTGACTTTGTCCGATCCGGTCACTGTTTTCCAAGTGCTCTGCTATCGCGCATGCGGTTGGCTTTGCAAATATGGCAAGGGTGCAGGGCATCGTAGACTGCACACATGTGGCCATTAGTGCACCCCATCACAACCCAGCTGTATTTATCAACCACAAGGGCTTCCACTCCCTTAACGTCCAGCTGGTGTGTAACCACAGGAAGAACATTATGCATGTTTGTGCCAAGTTCCCTGGCAGTTGCCATGACTCGTTCATCCTGTAGCAGTCTACTGTGCCTCAGCTCTTCAATCTGCCAATCCAACTTTCCGGATAGCTACTTGGAGACAAGGGCTATCCCCTAAAGATGTGGCTAATGACACCGATGAGGAGGCCATCAAAGGAAGCTGAGGAACGCTACAATGTGAGCCACCTTTCCACCAGAAGCATCATTGAGCAAACCATTGGCTTGCTCAAAACGCGCTTCTGTTACCTGGACAGATCTGGTGGAGCCCTACAGTACGCACCAGCCAGGATGTCCAGAATCATCGTGGTCTGCTGTAACCTGCACATCATCGCACAGCAGCGTGGCTTACCGCTGCCTGAGGAACAAGTGGCAAAGCGCCTCAGAATAGGAGGAGGCAGCAGATGAGGAAGACCTTGCGGGGGCGGATGTGTCAATTCCACCAGCAAGCGTGCACATTGCTGGCCGTGAGGCAAGGGATGCACGAATCCATGCCAGATTCGCGTAAGTTTATGCAGCAAACACATATGACTGGCACATGGAAATGAATGTCTGCCGACCTTCTTAACACACATCTGTACAATAAACTGTGGTTTCCTATCACTCTCACCACCATCATTACAGATGAAATGCACCCTGATCCCTCACTGTGCAACTTCCATTTCTGAGCACACATAGGCCAACTCTTTGAATCTCTGACATCGCATTTCTTTAATACAATTGAAATAACAATGAGAAACGTAACTTTATATTAGATCCAAACACCCAAGTGACTACCATTGTGACTATTTGTGTGTTAACTTTCTCTTACGCCTGCTTCTACGTGGTGCTTCCCCTGTGGCTTCAGCAGATGTAGAGGCACCTTGCTCACTTCTATGCTGCGCCTGCTTAGGCAGGCGTTCTCTGGGTTTGGGAGCCTGGGAGGGCTTCGCAACAGTCTGCTCCTCCTGTGGCTGTGCAGCAGCTGAGACAGCCATCTCAGTTGGGTGAGGAATCTGGGGCTCTGACCGAGGGCTCTGCAGTGGCATGGGAGTCTGAGCCCTTGGAGAGGAGCCCACACTTCCTTGTTGTCGACCACCAACATCCATCTCATGGATCACCCACAGTTCACTGCTAGCATGTAGCTGGAGAGCACCTTGCTGCACATCAGTGGGGCCATGATGACCTGTCTCTGTACTGACAGTCCTCATAATGGGGATGTCCATATACCTCTCATTCTTCTCCTCAGTAGATGCCCATTTATCCTCCAGAGCAGACCATCTATTTAGAAGAGTCACCATGTTCATTTGAGTCTGGTGATTTATGTCGTCCATGGGGGTTGCCACCCTTTCCATGGCGGCACCTACATTCGCCATTGCATGCACCACGGTATTGCTCATGTCCATTCTCTGCACACTCGCAGTTACCGTGGTTGCAAACCCTGTCAGAGCCTCCTGCACTTGTTCCTGAAGTTCCAGCACCGCTCTCTCTCTTTCTGGATGGCCCCAGAAGCACAGCATCCACATGCAGCAGAGCAGAGCTAGAAGCGTCCAGCGCCCTCCGCCGAGGACTCTCCACTGCTGTCCCTGTCTCCACCATCTGCTGATGCTCACTTGTGAGCTGTGATATAGCAGGTGACAACATTAATCTATCTCGTGAATGATCCAGTGAGGTGTGTGTCTCTGCGCTGGTGCTGGGTGCACTCATTTCTGCTGACGCTGCTCCCTCAGAGCTAGAGGTTCCTCTGAGGAGTCTTCCAGCTCGTCCTCCTGGACAGTGGGGAGGGGGGCTCTCGATGGTCCTGTGGGGGAGTAAAGGCATGAGTTAAACATGTGATATTAATGTAGCAGACACATCCCATTGTGCAGATGATCAGAACTCAATCTGTATGAACATCAGGTGCCATATCAGTCACTCATGAAATCTAAATGAGAGGGTTGCAAATCTATTCTGTCACCAGCTTGCTCTACTGCATCTGTATCTCCGTCCCCCACTTCCAGCTCCTCTGCACCTCCGACCATCTCCAGAGCTGCCTCCTCAGCGTTGGTTAAATGTGCCATGGATGGTGGCCCTCCTCCTGTCCTCACCCTCTCTCATTTATTGTGGGCTTTCTTTTCCTGCAATGAGGGAGGCAAGTGGAGTTTCAGCGAGGTTGATGGAGTGAGTGTAGAGAATCCATAGCATAGAGGCTTAGAGGGAGACAAAGATGGAGTGAGGTGCCAATACCAAGGGCCCTCCCTGTGCATTGTCAGTTGTTGCCATTGCATAACAGTGATAGCGAGTGTGAGGGGTGCATAGTAGAATGCTGGAGTGATTCTGTACATAGAGAGAGAGGGATGGTGATGCGCTATCAATTACTCATAAAAGACTGAGAGTTAAAAGAGTAACTAAAGGCTTTTATTAACAAAAGAATGAAGGTCTGCCTCGAGTGGTCGACCGGTCCAGAAATACAAAGGGCTGGGGAGCAGTCACCGTTATACTAGGACTTGTGGGCGGAGTCAGCCGAGGCATGTCCAGGCATGTACACAGTGGAATACAAACAGTGGTTTACCACATTCACCCCTTGTTTAAAATTGAGTCCGGCGGGGTGAAGTGTATTAAAAGTTAGTGTATTGGAGTCTCTCCGGAGGTCTTGTCTGCCGCTGTGATCGGCGTGGCGACGGCAGGGGTAGTGGAGCTTCCGGCGTCGAGTCCTGCGTAGGCTGTGGCACAGGCGTGTCGTCCTCGTAGATGTCGAGCGGGTCGCGGGGCCCAGGCCTGCCGTCTGCTGGGGCTGGATATCGGATCGTGGGGGGGGGGGTGGTAGTGAGTAGTGGGTTACTGCGGCCCCCGAGGGTGCAAGGTCTCTTATGGAGACTGTGTCCTCCCGCCCGTCCGGGTATGCAACGTAAGCATACTGGGGGTTGGCGTGGAGGAGGTCGACCCTCTCGACCAGGGGGTCCATTTTATGGGTCCTCACGTGCCTTCTCAGTAGGACCGGCCCTGGGGACGTCAGCCATGGCGGTAGCGATGTCCCCGATGTGGACTTCCTTGGGAAGACAAACATTTTCTCATGAGGGGTGGCGTTAGTGGCAGTGCAGAGCAGTGACCGAATAGAGTGGAGCGCATCGGGGAGCACATCCTGCCAGCGGGAGGTTGGAAGGCCCCTAGACTTTAAGGCTAGCAGGGCGGCCTTCCAAACTGTCGCATTTTCTCTTTCCACCTGTCCGTTCCCCCGGGGGTTGTAACTGGTGGTCCTGCTTGTGGCAATACCCCTAGTTAGCAGGTACTGACGGAGTTCGTCGCTCATAAACGATGAGCCCCGGTCGCTATGGATATAGCTGGGGAAACCGAACAGGGTGAAGAGGTCGTTCAGACATTTAATGACCGTGGCACTGGTCATGTCCGGGCAGGGGATGGCGAACGGGAAACGGGAGTACTCATCAATAATATTGAGGAAGTACACATTGCGGTCGGAGAAGGGGAGAGGCCCTTTAAAATCAACGCTCAGGCGCTCGAAGGGGCGAGTGGCTTTTATCAGGTGGGCCCTGTCTGGTCTATAAAAGTGCGGTTTGCACTCAGCGCAGACTTGGCAGTTCCTGGTCATGGTCCTGACCTCCTCAATAGAGTAAGGCAGGTTGCGGGCCTTGATGAAGTGGAAGAACCTGGTGACCCCCGGGTGGCAGAGGTCATTGTGGAGGGCCCGCAGTCTATCGATCTGCGCGCTGGCGCAGGTGCCACGCGATAGCGCATCCGGGGGTTCATTGAGCTTCCCGGGCCGGTACAAGATCTCGTAATTGTAGGTGGAAAGTTCGATTCTCCACCTCAAGATCTTGTCATTTTTGATTTTGCCCCTCTGCTTGTTGTTAAACATGAAAGCAACTGAACGTTGGTCAGTGAGCAGGGTAAATCGTTTTCCGGCCAGGTAGTGCCTCCAATGACGCACAGCCTCCACAATCGCCTGGGCCTCCTTCTCAACAGCGGAGTGTCTGGTCTCCGGGCCTTGGAGGGTTCATGAAAAGAAGGCCACGGGTCTCCCCGCCTGATTGAGGGTAGTGGCCAGGGCAAAGTCGGACGCGTCGCTTTCCACCTGGAAGGGGATGGATTTGTCCACTGCGTGCATGGTGGCTTTGGCAATGTCTTCCTTGATACGGTGGAAGGCTAAGCGGGCCTCTGCCGTCAAGGGAAAAGAGGTGGACTTGATCAGCGGATGGGCCTTGTCCGCATAGTAGGGGACCCACTGGGCATAATAGGAGAAAAACCCTAGGCACCTCTTCAGGGCCTTGAGGCAGTGGGGCAGTGGGAGTTCCATAAGGGGACGCATCCGGTCGGGGTCGGGGCCGATGACTCCGTGTTCCACAACACAGCCAAGGATGGTGAGGCGGTTTGTGCGGAATATGCACTTCTCCTTGTTATATGTCAGGTTCAGGAGTTGGGCGGTGCGGAGGAATTTTTCGAGGTTTGCGTCATGGTCCTGCAAGTCACGGCCGCAGATGGTCACATTGTCCAGATATGGGAAAGTGGCCTGCAACGCATTTTGATCTACCATCCGGTCCACCTCCCTTTGGAAGACGGAGACCCCGTTGGTGACGCCAAAGGGAACCCTAAGGAAGTGGTAGAGGCGGCCGTTTGCCTCAAAGGCAGTATACTGGCGGTCCTCAGGGCGGATAGGGAGCTGGTGGTACGCTGATTTCAGGTCAATGGTCGAGAAGACGCGGTACTGCGCGATCTGGTTGACCATATCAGCTATGCGGGGGAGTGGGTAGGTGTCCAGCAGGGTGTAGCGATTTATTGTCTGGCTGTAGTCGATGACCAGGCGCTGCTTCTCGCCGGTCTTAACGACCACAACCTGGGCTCGCCAGGGGCTGGTGCTGCCCTCAATAATCCCTTCCTTCAGGAGCCGCTCCACTTCGGTTTTAATGAAAACCCTGTCCTCGGCACTGTATCGCCTGCTCTTTGTGGTGATGGGCTTACAGTCGGGGGTGAGGTTAGCAAACAGTGGGGGGGGGGGTGACTCTGAGTGTGGAGAGGTTGCACCTGGTGCGCAGCGGGCAATTTGGGAGCTGCTGGCTGCGGACTGTGAGTGGGGGTAGGGGTCCACCGTACGCCATCGTAACACTTTTAAGATGGCACTGAAAATCTAACCCCAGCAGGACGGCAGCGCAGAGGTCGGGCAGGACCAGAAGTTTAAAATGATCGTACACAGTCCCGTCTACTACGAGTGTCACTACGCAGTAGCCGCCGATGTCCGCCGACTGGGACTCGGAGGCCATAGAAATCCGCTGGTGCGCAGGCAGGACTGGGAGAGAGCAACGCCGCACCGTGTCGGGGTGGATGAAGCTCTCCGTGCTCCCAGAGTCAAAAAGGCAGATTGTATCGTGGCCATTTACCTTAATGTCCATTGTGGAACTGGCCAGCTGGTGCGGTCTCGCTTGGTCCAGTGTAATGGATGCCAGCGTAGGGGTCGGTGTGTCGCTGCGGGTATCAGATGAGGCGGTGTTGGGGGCCTGCTGCGTTCCGGCTGTCGTCCAAGATGGCGGCGTCCATGATCCCCATGTGGCTGGAGGCGTCCAAAATGGCTGCTGTACCGGTGGTTCGCACATGGCCGGGGAGCCCCAAGATGGCGGCCCGCATGGCCCACACGCGGCGCTGCTGGGGTTCGGGGTGGCTTTGGCCCTGCAGACGTTAGCGTAGTGTCCCTTCTTCACGCAGCCCGAGCAGATCGCGTTTTTCGCCGGGCAGCGCGCTCTGGGGTGTTTTGCCTGGTCACAGAAGTAGCATTTCTGGCCTTGGGGCACTGCTGTCTGGCCTTGGGACACTGCTGCAGTAGTTGGGCCGTTGCTGGGGTGTGGTTGGGGTGGCACGGTGCTATGAGGCGGTCCTACCGTGTCCCAGGCTGTCATTCCCCGCGGCGTCCACGGTGCAGAGGAGTAGGCATCCATGCCCCGGTAGGCTGCATCCAATGATAGTGCGAGTTCAGAGGCCTTGTTAAGGTCGAGGTCACTCTGCTCCAACAGTCGCTGTCGGGTGTAATTGGATCTGTGGCCCGCTACAAAAGCGTCCCGGATAAGTTCCTCTGTGTACACAGCAGCCTTTACATCCTTACAACCACAGGCACAGACAGTGCCTGAAGGTATTCCACGGTCGATTCCCCAGGTTGTTGTTTACGACTCCCCAGAAGGTGCCTGGCGTACACTTCATTCACTGGGCGCGTGTACTGGTCCTTGAGGAGCTTGATAGCGTCCGCGTACGAGGTCACGTCTTGGATGACCGAGTACACTCGGTGGTTCACTTTGGAGGTCAGGCCATCCAGTTTGTCCTCGTCCGATTTGATTGCTGCGGAGGCGGTCAGGAATTTTTCGAAACACTTAAGCCAGTGAGTAAACTTGGTGGATGAGTCCACCTCCCGATGATCTAAGTCCAGGCATGCTGGTGTGAGGATCTTCTCCATTATAAAAATTTTGTTAATAAAATTGATGCGCTATCAATTACTCATAAAAGACTGAGAGTTAAGAGAGTAACTAAAGGCTTTTATTAACAAAAGAATGAAGGTCTGCCTCGAGTGGTCGACCGGTCCAGAAACACAAAGGGCTGGGGAGCAGTCACCTTTATACTAGGACTTGTGGGAGGAGTCAGCCGAGGCATGTCCAGGCATGTACACAGTGGAATACAAACAGTGGTTTACCACAGATGGTTAAGGGTGCAATGGATGTAAGGGTAAGTTGGGATGTGCAGGAGTAGGTTGAGAATGCAGAGTGCTGGTGATGAGAAGAGATGGGGAGCAGATTGAGGGTAAATGTGACGTTATACTCACTTTTGCTGAGCGTAGCAGATCATTGAACCTTTTCCTGCACTGAATCCAGGTCCGCGAACACAAAGACCTGACGCTAACCTCCTCAGCAATTTGCAGAAACTTTTAAGGATCTGAGAAGTGAGCAGGAGTGCGGGATTAAACGATGTAAGAAAACATTAGATCAGATGGGCTGATTGGTCCTGTTTCTGTGCTGTAGCATTCTACAGTTCCGTGATAAAAACATTCTTCATTGCAACAAGTATACAAACTAAACCATCTTGTAAATCTCAGAATTTGCCACATTTACAGTGCACCATCGCATCAGCGCAAAACATTGAAAAAGATTCAGAAATCCAGTACACTATGAACATTCAACCTCAGCATATGGGCAACACTGGCAAGACTGCATTTGTTGCTCAACCCTACTTACCCTGGGAGGTGGTGGTCGGCCTTCTCCTTGAACCACTGCAGTTCTTGGGCTGATAGTTCTCGCACAATGATTTTATGGAGGGAATTGTAGGATATTGATCCAACAATGATGAAGGAATGGTGATATATGTCCGAGTCAGTATTGTGTGACTTGGAGGTGACGGTGTTCCCACAAAATTGCTGCTCTTGTCTTTCTCAGTGATAGAGTTCATAGGGGAGGGAGGTACTGTCGAAGTAACCTTGGTGAATTGCTGCCATGCATCCTGTAGATTGTGCATACTGCAGCAACAGTGTGTGGTGTTGGATGGGTGGATACTGAGTCCAGTGGCAAGGAAACTGATCAAGCAAACAGCTCTGTCCTGGTTTATTATGCCTCTTGAGTATCATTGTGGCTGACCCATCCAGGTAAATGGTGAGTATTCCATCAAACTCCTGATTGAACCATGTAGATAGTGGAAATGCTTTGAGGGGTCAGGAGGTGAGCCAATCGCCAGAGTAACAAGTCTCTTCCCTGCTCTTATATTCATGTTGATATGGCTGGTCTGGTTAAGCTTCTGGTTAATAGTTATCTCCAAGATGGTGGGGACAAAGCGATGCTGGTGCCATTGAAGGTCAAGAAGATGGCTGGGCTTTCTCTTGTTTGAGATGGTCATTGCCTGACACTTTTGTGGTGCAAATGTTACCTGCAACTTGTCAGCCCAAGTCTGGATGTTAACCAGGTCATGCTGCAGTCTGGCATGGACTGCTTCATTATCAGAGTTGAAGATTGTAATCGCCACTCCTGATCTTATGATGGGAAGGCCATTGATGAAGTGGCTATTGATAGTTCGGCCAAGGACATTTCCCTGAGGAAGCCCTGCAATTATGTCATGGACAGTGACAACTAGCTTCACAGAAATCACAGAAACCCCACAGTGCAGAGAGAGGCCATTTCGGCCCATCAAGCCTGCACCGACACATATCCCACCCGATCCCCGTAACCCCTACATCAACACATATCCCACCCCTATCCCCGCTAACACTAAGGGTCAATTTATCATAGCCAATCAACCTAACCCGCACATCTTTGGACTGTGGGAGGAAACCGGAGCACCCGGAGGAAACCCACGCAAACACGGGGAGAATGTGCAAACTCCACACAAACAGTCGCCCGAGGCCGGATTCGAACCCGGGTCCCTGGTGCTGTGAGGCAACAGTGCTGACCACTATGCCACCGTGCTGCCATGCCAATGGCTGCAACCATTTTCCTTTCTGTCAGGTATGACTGCTGCCACTAGAAGGTTGTCCCTTTAATCCCCAGTGACCTATATTTTGCTAGTGCTCTTTGGTGCCATACTCGGCCAAATGCTGCCCTGACGTCAGTTACAGCTATTGTCGCCCCTCAAGTATCTTCTGTGCTATAAAACTATTGCTATAAAGCTTTGCAACTGCTTTCTAAAGTTTGTTTTTGAAAACTGTACATTTATGAACTTTGATAAATTTCTTTTAAGATTAGGAAGAGCCAATAAACACCAAGGCCACGATTTTACCATCGGAGACAGGTTGGAATCGGGTTGGCTGCTCGGCGGGTTCCGGTCCCGCTGTCAGTTTCAAGCGCACTGAAATAATGATTTTGACTTAACTGGGCTTATTAAGCCCGTCGTGCGCGTTATCCAGACCAATCAGTGGGTTCGGGTCTGCTGCTCGCCTCTGCTGACGTTTTCGACTCAGCTGCATTTAAGAGGCCCAGGCAGCCTTTGGGTTTTATTCACTTTCTGATGCTTCTCAGTGTTACAGTTAGCGAGATGACTGCTTCAAGAGCCAAGGCTTCTCCCAGATTTGATGATGACTCCCTCCATGCTCTTTCTGTTCTGTTTCCCTCCAATGGACGGAGGAAGCCTCCTCAGCAAACCAAGGTTACTTCGACAGTACCTCCCTCCCCTATGAACTCTATCACTGCGAAAGACAAGAGCAGCAATTTTGTGGGAACACCGTCACCTCCAAGTCACACAATACTGACTCGGACATATATCACCATTCCTTCATCATTGTTGGATCAATATCCTACAATTCCCTCCATAAAATCATTGTGCGAGAACTATCAGCCCAAGAACTGCAGTGGTTCAAGGAGAAGGCCGACCACCACCTCCCAGGGTAAGTAGGGTTGAGCAACAAATGCAGTCTTGCCAGTGTTGCCCATATGCTGAGGTTGAATGTTCATAGTGTACTGGATTTCTGAATCTTTTTCAATGTTTTGCGCTGATGCGATGGTGCACTGTAAATGTGGCAAATTCTGAGATTTACAAGATGGTTTAGTTTGTATACTTGTTGCAATGAAGAATGTTTTTATCACGGAACTGTAGAATGTTACAGCACAGAAACAGGACCAATCAGCCCATCTGATCTAATGTTTTCTTACATCGTTTAATCCTGCACTCCTGCTCACTTCTCAGACCCTTTAAAGTTTCTCCTTTTTCAAGTAATCGATTCCCTTTTCAAAGAACCTATGGACTGCTAGAAATGACCTATCACTATTTACCTTATCGTAACTCAGCCTTCCAACCATCTCCCTGTTTATATGACAATATTCAGGCTAATATTGTGTGCAATTACCTTTGCTGTAACTCTATTGTATGCTATCTGATCAAATGTATTTGTAAAATCCATATGCCATGTGCACTTTTTTTAAATCTATTATGTCTGTTACTTCAAAAAATTCTATAAGGTTGGTCAAGGGTGACCTGCCTTTTAGAAATACACATTGACTGTCCATAATTAGCTCATGTTTCTCCAAGTGCTTATTAGTTTCATACTGTATTATAGACTCTACTATTTTACCAACAACTGAAATAAGACTAAGGCCTAGAAATTCAGTTGTTTGCACCAGCCGCTAGTGCCTTAGGAGGAGGAGAAGTGGGGCGCTAAGCGGCTAGCGCCCGGTCGTGGCGCGATCTGCGCCTCCCGCGAAATTCAGTTAAGATTTAGCGGTGGCGCAAAACCTTTGCACGCGCTCAGCTGCGCGCGCAGATCCTGATGACATTTCATGGTGCAACGCCCTTTGTGTGCCCTGAACCGGAAATTCAGTGGCGCCGGCCTATTGTGCGCCTGGCGCCCCCTGCGACTGGTTGAGTGGAATGGTTCCCAGTCGCTGCGGGGCGCGGGGGGCGCGAATTAAAGGGGACTCCTCCTGCAGTATAAATGGCAGCCATTTTGCTCCACTCCTTTGTGAGAGATGGATATTTGGAGAGAGACAAAGGTAGAGAGCTTTCTGGTTTGGCTGAACTCTCGCACAGGTACTTGTGGCTTCAGGCCAGAGCTTTGCACTTGTATTTAACTTTCAGTGCCATAGCATTGATTCGGAACGTATAATGGGGGCTGCAATGGGTGGAAACGTTGGCTTACTGCATTGCATTCAAAGGGCTCAGAGACGCCGTGAGAGAGTGCCAGTCATGGCCAGACAGAGAAGGGCCAACAGGCATCGGCAAAGGAGGCCTTACCCACCCAGGGTATACCGCCAGCAGTTCTCATATCTGAACATGTCTGAGGAGCAGTGTGTTTGGAGGCTGCGATTCAGAAGGGAGGTGGTCACTGAGATCTGCCACCTGCTTCGCAGAGATCTGGAGCCGCAGCTCAGGAGCAGGACGTCTCTGTCGGTGGCAGTGAAGGTGACGGTGGCTCTCAACTTCTATGCCACCGGCTCCTTCCAATCCGCTACTGGGGACATTGCCAACATCTCCCAGTTCGCAGTACATTGCTGCATCCGCCAGGTGACCAATGCCCTTTTCAGAAGGAGACGTCAGTTCATCTCCTTCCCCATGACCGTGGACAAGCAGCAAGAGCGTGCAATGGGATTTGCAGCATTTGCGGGCTTCCCCATGATGCAGGGCGCCATTGACTGCACGCATGTGGCTTTGCGGGAACCTCTAGAGAATGCCGAGGATTACCGCAACTGGAAGGGCTACCATTCGCTCAACGTGCAGTTGGTGTGTGACCACAGGCAGCTCATCCTAGCTGTCAATGCCCGCTTTCCAGGCAGCAGCCACGATGCCTTCATCCTGCGCCAGACTTCTGTGGCAGACATTTTCGAGGCCCAGCTTCACCCACGAGGATGGCTTCTCGGGGACAAAGGCTATCCTTTGTGCACCTGGCTGATGACCCCGCTCCGTGCGCCCAGCACCCCTGCTGAAGAGCGATACAATGACAGCCATCAAGCAACCAGGAACATCATTGAGCACACAATCGGCGTGCTGAAGCAACGGTTCCGCTGTCTGGATCATTTCGGGGGAGCCCTACAGTACTCGCCTGAGCGAATCTCCCATTTCGTTGTCGTGTGCTGCATGCTGCACAACCTGGCTATCCGCAGGACTCAGCCACTGTCACCAGACATTGGAGGACCACCAGAGGAGGAGGAGGAGGAGGAGCACCAGCACGGGAGGGAGGCAGAAAGTGCAAGGGCCGCCCGTCGGCGGCTTATTGCAACTCGGTTCTAGGCCCCCTCTCAGGGAATGGCTTGTGCCAATGACAGAAGTTGAATGTAACCGCTCCACAAGCCCTCAGCCGATCAAGGCAACCAAGACTTCCAAAAGCAAACATGGACAGTGCGATTAAAGACATTTTTTTACTGTGATACCTCTGTGCCCTTCCCGTATGACAAACTAATTCAGAGAAACCCCCCCAAAAAACACAAATACACCAGTCTCGGCCTTTATATATAAAACACAAATACACCAGTCTCGGCCTCTATATATAAAACAAATACACCAGTCTCGGCCTCTATATATAAAACAAATACACCAGTCTCAGCCTCTATATATAAAACAAATACACCAGTCTCGGCCTCTATATATAAAACAAATACACCAGTCTCAGCCTCTATATATAAAACAGCGCATTTGGCCACACCTTCTACTTTTTCCCCTGCGAGGGTGATCGGTCTCGCTTCTGTGACTCGCTCCTACCTGCCCTGCAGCTCCTCCTCAATGGGACCCCAGTGGCTGCAGCAAGGCTGGGGGAAGGCTGCTGAGGGTCAGATGGTGAGACGGCAGATGCCCTTGGGGGTCGGCCTGGACCAGCTCTGGGCCTGGAGGGGCCGGCTGCTGACTGCTCCAACTCTGCTTGGGCGGCAGCAGTCTGTCCTACGGGTGGTGGCAGCTGCAGTGGAGGAGTGACAGTGTTGGCTGCAGGAATGCTGCCAACCTGACAGAGCACAGGCACTCCCTGGTCGGCTGATACACTGGCACTCGCACGGGCCAGCACTGCAGCATGCGCAGCAATCTGCTGAAGCACAGACTGCTGGGCTGCTGCGGCACGGCGAGTGCCCCGGCGATGCCTGGCCGATCCAGCGAGGGTGGCAGCAGTTAGTGCCCGTGTGGCCCTGGTCTGTGTCTGCATGACACCAGCCAGTGAATGCACGGCACGACTGAGCACTTGGCTAGAAGCCGCCTGTGATGCAGTGAAGTCCTGATGACTCCTAGCCTGTGCTGCCGCGAAGTCCTGCAGACTCCTGGCCTGTGCTGCACTGAATTGTTGCAGACTCCTGGCCTGTGCTGCCCCGAATTCCTGTACACTCCTTGCCAGTGACTCTATGGAGTCAGGCATCCTTGCCACTGCAGCCATGAGCTCAGTGTGCCTGCGCTCAGCCTGGGCGCCCATTTCAGCAAGGAGCTGCACCTCCTCTGCGCTCACTGTCGCAGGACTGGAGGCTGCACTCACCCTCCGGGGAGAAGGCTGCCGAGCTTCCCCACCCCTCCTGCATTGCTGTAGCCCGCTGGGCCCCGGAGCTTCACTCTCCTCCGACCCTTGCCCTCTGCTCCCCTCCAGGGAAGACGTGTCACCATCATGGCCATGGGCTGCCTCGGCTGAGGGTGTCCCTGATGGGCCGGCTTCCTCTTCCTCCTCCTCTATTTCTGACTCCGAGACAGTGCCAGCTTGAGGGGCCGCCTCCTCACCTGGCGATTCATCATCTGAAAGCAGGGAGGCACAAGAGTTGCTTTAGAGTGAGGACAGGGCGGCAGCGAGGGAGGCATGAGTGCTGCTATGCACTGCATTGGTTCGATAGTGGCAAAGGATGCTGGTGTGAGGCGCAAGTGGAAAGAGAGAGGTCAGAAAGGTGATGACCTTACCATTGGTGCTAGAACAGGGTCGGCATCTCCAGTGGCGACGGGGCCAATCAGCTGGCCTGCCATGATCTGCTCCACTTGCTGCTCTAGGTCACTGAGCTGTTTCAGGTCAGGACGGCCTCCCCCGGTCTGTCGCTGCTGTCTTCGGTTATGCACCAGCTTGCCCTGCAAGAGAAAGGACGGCCTCTAAGTACAGTGTGAAGCCCTGATCTTGCCTGCACTACCTCCCATGGTCGAATGGTCCTGACAGTGTGAAGCCTTGATCTTGCCTCCCATGGTTGAATAGCCCTGACAGTGGCAAGCCCTGATCATGTCTGCACTGCCTCCCATGGTCGAATAGCCCTGACAGTGGCAAGCCCTGATCTTGCCTGCACTGCCTCCCATGGTCGAATAACCCTGACAGTGGCAAGCCCTGATCTTGCCTGCACTACCTCCCATGGTTGAATAGCCCTGACAGTGGCAAGCCCTGATCTTGCCTGCACTGCCTCCCATGGTCGAATAGCCCTGACAGTGTGAAGCCCTGATCTTGCCTGCACTGCCTCCCATGGTCGAATAGCCCTGACAGTGTGAAGCCCTGATCTTGCCTGCACTGCCTCCCATGGTCAAATAGCCCTGACAGTGGCAAGCCCTGATCTTGCCTGCACTGCCTCCCATGGTCGATTAGCCCTGACAGTGTATAAAGTCCTGTATGTGAAAGTGCTTTTCATGACAGTCCCATAGCTTCTGGATGAGGGCTGGGCATTAGGGCTTTCAGGTCCCTTTGGCCATAAAGTGAGGTGCACATGCAGGGATGAGGAGGATACTGGAAAGGGTACTCACCCTGACAACCTGAGTGAGGTCGTTGAATTTTTTTCGGCATTGGGTTGGAGTCCTGCCAACCACACTGTTGGAGGTGACCCTGTTTGCCACCTCCCTCCAGGCTTTCCGATAATCGGTGGGCAGCGGCCTCCTGCCACCCTCAGGGAAGAGGACATGGCGCCTGCGCTCCACTGCACCAACCAGCACCCTCAGGTCACCCTCGCCGAAGCGCTGCGCTCTCTCCCTGGCCTTCTCCATTCTGCTGGGCGTGGAGCAGTTCAAACAGCAGTGGTCAGGCCTTGCTTTAGGGCTGCAGTGTGCAGGGCGTGGCAGCCAAACAATTCCACCCTCCTCCTTTAAGAGCTGACCGGCGCCTGACTGTCTGACCTCAATGAGCAACTTGCCGCACCTGCGCTGCGCCCGCCCTCGGTGTTAGCACCCCAGATCGCCAGCTTAGCACCTAATGATAGTCATGCATCACCTGCTTTAGCGCAGCAGCAACCTCTTGGGGCGATGCAACTGAATATCGGCGAAGGTGGCGCTAAGTTGCGCCGGGCGCAAAATTTAGCATACGCCTGGCTGTAGCACCCCAAACGTGGCTATACTGAATTTCCAGGCCTAACTGCCTTAGTTCCTGGCTTAACCTTATCTTTTTTGAAGAGGGGAATCACTTCTGCTGCTCTCTAGCACAACTTTATTTTCTAAAAATATTTTGAAATTTAGTCCTGGAAATTCGACATCTCTAAAAACCTGCCGGTGCCACCAGGGGCTGGTGATAACAGGCACCGAAATTGATGGCACTGGCAGGACCGGTAAATTGGCACTTGTAGCTAATTAGCATTAGCCCAGTGCGAATCTTACTGTGCAAGGCCGTTTTGGTGGCATTTATCCTGGCAGGAGGACCCAATGTAATGTGGCTATGGCGTCATTGCAGCAAGAACAGCCTTCTCTTAAAGCAAGGCTGTCATTTCAGAAAGCAGTTCGGTCCCTTAAAGGAGAACTGCCTTCTGAAATGAAAAAAATAAAAATCATGTAAAAATAGGCAGTTTTTAGCCTTTAAAGCTCAACTACCCACTGGAAAAAAAGCATTAAAACAAATTCCCAAATGGCAGTCCTCAGCTCTTAAAGCTGAATTGCCGACTGCACCTCAAAAATGTGAAAAGTGCTTCAGCACTAACACAAATGGCTCAGCAAGCCAGGGAAGGGACACCCAGGGTCTTGCATGCAGCACTCCAGCTTCATGCGGGGGGTCAACACTGCAAGAGAGGTCCACTGCCCACAGAGGCCAGGAGGCCCTCCAGAAAGAAGGATGTGAGACCAGATCATCGTGGCCATCACTGCCAGCAGTGTTACCCCCACAACCTGGCTCCAGTGCACAAAGAAGCTTCATGGCCTCAGACCAGTGGTCAGGGTCAGTGAATGCATCTTTAAAAGCCATCTCCTACCAACTGCACCACTAGCCTCACACACTGCTCAATGCATGACTCGCCTCCCCTCAATCACTCATCTACCAACAATCTGTACCAAACGTGAGGCATACCTCCCATTCCGAGCTTCACCCCCTTGGAGGAGATGGTGCTGGCCATTCTTGGCAGGGGCATGGCTGAGCCTCTGGCCAGCATCGGGCTGAAAGGATACAATATGCTGGTATCCTCATACTTTATCCTCCTTCTGGCATGCACCTCTTGCTTTCCCCACCCTCCCCTCACCACAAATCCACCCTTGTGCCTTCCTCATTTCACACACCCAAGAAATGCAGCCTGCCCAGCCAGTGGGTGACCAAGAAGAGGGAGAGGAGAGTGAAGAAGAAGAAACACTGTCATTCGATTTCACATTCCCAGCCACCAGCTCCTCAAGGTCAACCAGCAAGGCCATCTGCAGTGTTCCCCACTGAAAGTCAGCAGCCTAACACCAGCCATGCTGCAGTCACTGGTATAGCACTGCGTGACTTCAGTAGGATAGGCAAAGGCACATACAAGACAGCCACTAAGGAAATGCATAAGGGTGGTGAGTTGATATCTTGATGTCATATTGGATGGATAGATGTATAAAGTTGGATGGAAAGTTTGCTTTGTGGTAGCTTTTATTTCAACATTGTGGCCAAGAGGACGCTGTGATGGTCAGTAACAGAGGGAAAGTAAGGTGTGGGACAACTGTTGAAAGGGGAATTGGGGTTGTGTTCACTGGTACCGTAGGCGGATCATTCTATCCCAGATATCTTGGTCAGAAAGCGGCTATCTGGGTTGCATGCTTTCTCCTCTTCTACGTCTTCCTCTTCTGTGACTTCCTCTTCTGTATCTTCCTCTTCTGCTTTCTCTTCTTCTGCTTCTTCCTCTTCCCTCTGTGGGTAGATGCTGTAAATCTGAAATAAAAGCAGGAAATGGTGGAAATACTCAGCAGATGAGGCAACATCTCAACCTCAGATGTGAACTCTGTTTCTCTCTTCACATATGCTGCCTGACCAGCTGAGTATTTCCAAAATTTTCTGTCTTCTCAGCGGCCTTCCTTTACCATCCGAGGCTTTGCAAGCATCCAGCAGCATTCCATGCACACTTAAATTCTTTTTAACATGTATTGCATGAAGCCACTACTTCAATAAAATAAAATAA
Source organism: Somniosus microcephalus (assembly GCF_052327205.1). Classification (NCBI taxonomy): domain Eukaryota; kingdom Metazoa; phylum Chordata; class Chondrichthyes; order Squaliformes; family Somniosidae; genus Somniosus; species Somniosus microcephalus. The sequence continues at coordinate 87,531,424 of NC_140987.1, forward strand.
ATTCCAATCCAAAAGCTTAAATGCAAACTTATCTGAAAGATGTGTGTGTCCCTTTAAGAAGTGTTGACAGTGCCTCTGTCAGTCTGCTCCACACTCGCTTTTCAGAGCGAGCTTAGGACCCAGCGGTAAACTCAGTACTAAGGTTGAAGTTTGCAGAGGTAACGTTAAGTCACCATTGCATGCCGACTGGCATCACGCTCTCTATTTTTGCATCTCCAGGGCCAGCGCTGCTATCGGCAGCACTAAGGCCCTCACCAAAATGGTCATCACCGAGTCTCGCACCAGAGAAGGGCGTTAGAGTGGTGGCCACTGTTTTTCACCAGGATTATGGCGCTAACTCGTGGCAGTAAGGAAGGGAATTTCTGGGCCTTCGTTTCTCCCCTAGCTTTCGATGTAAACCATCAATTTTCTGTGATTTGGTTTAAATCAATTCTTTAGTACCAATTCTCTTTGACTTTTAGCCAGCATAAAATTTTCTACACCCACATTTGGTGGGGTTGCAATCCCAAAATCCATGACCTCTATGAAAATGGAGACAAAGGGCTAGATTTTCAGTTGCTAGCGCCAGCAGTTAGCGCCTTAAGAGAAGTGATTTTCGGGCGCTATGCGTGTAGCGCCCGTGCGCAGCGCAGTTTGCGCCCCGCCCCAAATTAAGTTGCCCGTTAGCGCCGGCGCAAAGTTTAGCGCCCGCCCGGATGCGCGCGCAGAAAATGACGTCACATCCTCGTGCAACGCCCTTTGGCCGCCCCGATTCCAAACTTCAGTCGGACCGCCCCATTGTGCGGCTGGCGGCCGGAGCGTTTGGAAAAAGGAACGCAACACAACCAGCGCGGGCCCCGGGGGGCGCAAATTAAAGGGGACGTGCTCTCCAGTATAAAGGCCAGCCTTTTTTCAGAAAACACTCTTGTGCAACGCATTTCTGGAGACACAACAAGGAGGATAGCTAACTGGTTTCAAGCAGCAAGAGCTCAGGTATTTTTGGACTCAGGCCAGAGCGCTGCAAGTGGCCTTTTGGAAATTTGAGTGTTTGCCAGGATTTGATGGGGGTTGCATGGGGTGCCAACGCGGAGCTGCAGCTCCATGTCCGTAGGGCTCGCAGACGCATTGTGAGAGGGGCAGCCCTGGCTAGAGGCAGAGGGGGCTACAGGCGTCGGCCACGTAGGCCTTACCCAGTCAGGCTATACCGCCAGCAGCGCTCCTACCTAAACATGAGTGCCGCGCGATGTGTTAAAAGGCTCCGATTCCGAAAGGAGGTGATTGCAGAGATCTGCCACCTGCTTCGCCGAGATCTGCGGCCAAAGCTCAGGTGCAGGACGTCTCTGTCGGTGGAAGTGAAGGTGACGGTGGCATTGAACTTCTATGCCACCGGCTCCTTCCAATACGCTGCTGGGGACATAGCAAACATCTCCCAGTACGGCGCGCATCGCTGCATCCGCCAGGTGACCGAAGCACTGTTCAGAAGGAGAAGCCAATTCATCTCCTTCCCCATGGCCCTGGAGAGCCAGCATCAGCGCGCATTGGGATTTTCCAGACTCGGGGAATTCCCCTTGGTGCAGGGCGCCATTGACTGTACGCATGTGGCTTTGTGGGCCCCTCTGGAGCATGGCGAGCAGTATCGCAACAGGAAGGGCTACCATTCTCTGAATGTGCAGCTGGTGTGTGACCACAAGCAGCGCATCATGGCAGTCAATGCCAGCTTCCCAGGCAGCAGCCACGATGCCTTTATCCTGCGGCAGAGTACTGTGCATGACATGTTCCAGGCACAGCCTCCCCCAAGAGGATGGCTACTCGGGGACAAAGGCTATCCTTTGTGCACCTGGCTCATGACCCCGCTCCGCGCGCCCAGGACCGCTGCTGAAGAGACCTACAACGAGAGCCATCAAACCACCCGCAACATCATCGAGCAAACTATTGGGGTCCTCAAGCAGCGGTTCCGCTGCCTTGATCGCTCCGGAGGAGCTCTCCAGTATTCGCCGGACCGGGTCTCCCAATTTGTGGTGGTTTGCTGCATGCTACACAACCTGGCTATCCGCAGGACTCAGGCACTGCCACCTGACGTTGGACCAGCACCTCAGGAGGAGGAGCAGGAGGAGCATGAGGAGGAGGAGGAGGAGGAGCAGGAGTTCGTTCCCAGGAGGGAGCGACCAGGGCCAAGGGCCACACGACGCCACCTTATTACACGGTACTTCTAAGCCCCCTGTCAGGGAATGGCCAGGGGCCATGAGGGAAGATGAATGCAGCCGCTCCGCAAGCCCTCAGCCGGCGAAGCCAACAAACACTAAGAAGAACAACCATGGAGACTGCATGAATAAAGATAATTATTTATTACACAAAAATGAAAAGCCCTTCCCACATGAATCCCCAAAAACAATAAACGGGCCCCACAAAAAGCCCAACAAATGACTCACTCCCACAAACTGGGGAGGAGTCACTCCACATTTCTTCAAACCGGGCCTCAACGTCGGCCTAACTCAAAACATAAGCCCTCCAACAACACAACCATGGGCAAAATAAAGATGGCCACCGCCATATAAAAGGAAAGCTGCCCACACCCTCTACTGAGTGGCCCGCGAGGGCGAGACCTTGCCCAGCCTTTTGCCTCCCCTGCCCGGCCTGCTGCTCCTTCGCAAGCTCTGCCCAGTGGCTGCTGCGAGGCTGGGGGAAGGCGCCTGAGGCTCAGATGCCCTTCCGCCAGATGCCGCTGGGGGGCGGCCTACACGGCGTTTGGGCCTCGAGGGGCCGTCTGCTGAGTGGCGCACCTGAGCCTGGCCACCATCAGCTGCAGCCGCTTGCCCTTGACGCCCCAGTGGGGGAATGGCGGCGATGGATGGCGCAATGTGGGCCAGCTGGCGTCTGGGATGCGCTGGCTGGTGCTGTGGCGCGGTGGCACTCGGCCGGGCCCGCACTGCAGGATCCGCAACAATCAGCCGAGGGGCGGCTTGCTGGGATGGTCCAGCGCGGCGGCTGCCCTGGCGATGCCTGCCTGAGACAGCGCGTGTGGCAGCAGTGAGTGCCCCTGTTGTCCTGGTGTGCGCCCGCATCACATCCGCCAGGGTCTTGACGGCATCAGTCAGCATGCGGCCACTCGCGGCAGTTGCTGCCCCGAACTCGCGCACACTGGTCGCCAGCGACTCGATGGCCTCAGGCATGCGCCCCACCACGCTCATGAGCTCCGTGTGGCGCCGGTCCGAATCCTCGGCCATCTTATCCAGCTTCCGCACCTCCTCCGAGGTGAAGGTGTCCGGACTGGAGTCGCGACTCTCCCGCTGGGGAGGAGGGGGCCGAACTAGGGGACCCTTGCCACGTTGGTGGCGGCGAGTGTGCCGATCAGCAGCACTCCCCTCTGATCCTTCCCCCCTTTGGGGGGAAGGCCGCGGGCCACGCGCACGGCTCCTGGGTGGCTGGACGCCACTGGTCCCAGAAGCTGCATTGCCCTGCGACAGTTCCTCCAGGCACTCGTCCAGTGAGGAGGTGTCAAGCATTTCCTCCTCTCCTGCGGGACGTGACTGTTCCCCCGATGGACCGGCTTGCTCCTCCTCCTCCTCCTGCTCGGAGGTGCTGTCACTGGCAGCTTCAGGGTCCTGGTCGTCACCAGCTGAAAGCAGGAATGCACAAGAGTAGCTTCAGAGTGAGGAGACGGCGTCAGCGAGGGAGTTAGGACTGGTGGCATTCAGCGCATTGGTGGGACAGTGGCAAAGGAGGTAGCTCGGATGGGCCAGTGCGACGCGAGAGGGCCAAAAGGCGAGGTCCTTACCATTGCCGGGCAGTGGAGGGTCGGATACACCGCACGCTGTGGGGACAATCACACGTGCTCCCATGAGCACACACACGTGCTCCTCCAGCCGAGTGAGCTTCTGCAGCTTGGCGCGGCCACCCCTGGCACGGGCCTGGTGATTAAAGGCTACTTTAGCCTGCAAGAGAAAGGACGGGCTGTAAGTGCGCAGTGTAGCCCTGATGTATTGTGCACTGCCTCCCATGGTGGAATAGCTTGGCCAGAGTGAAGCCCTGATGTAGTGTGCACTGCCTCCCATGGTGGAATAGCTTGGCCAGAGTGAAGCCCTGATGTAGTGTGCACTGCTTCCCATGGTGGAATAGCTTGGCCAGAGTGAAGCCCTGATGTAGTGTGCACTGCCTCCCATGGTGGAATAGCTTGGACAGAGTGAAGCCCTGATGTAGTGTGCACTGCCTCCCATGGTGGAATAGCTTGGCCAGAGTGAAGCCCTGATGTAGTGTGCACTGCCTCCCATGCTGGAATAGCTTGGACAGAGTGAAGCCCTGATGTAGTGTGCACTGCCTCCCATGGTGGAATAGCTTGGCCAGAGTGAAGCCCTGATGTAGTGTGCACTGCCTCCCATGGTGGAATAGCTTGGCCAGAGTGAAGCCCTGATGTAGTGTGCACTGCCTCCCATGGTGGAATAGCTTGGACAGAGTGAAGCCCTGATGTAGTGTGCACTGCCTCCCATGGTGGAATAGCTTGGCCAGAGTGAAGCCCTGATGTAGTGTGCACTGCCTCCCATGGTGGAATAGCTTGGCCAGAGTGTAGAGTGCCGAATGGCCAATTGATGCTCATGACTGTCCCAATGCTGCTGGCTGAGGGCTGGCCAATAGGACTTTCAGCTCCCTTTGCCCATCATGTCAGGTGTACATGCAAGAATGAGGAGGAGACTGGAAAGGGTACTCACCCTGACAATCCTGGTCAGGTCGTTGTATTTTTTACGACATTGTTTGTGGGTCCCGGGGGCATCGCCGGTGAACGTCACCCTCTGGGCGATCTGCTTCCAGGCTTTGGTGTAGTCGTGGTGGGTTGGATTCCTCCCACTCTCTGGGAACAAGATCTTGCGCCTCACCTCCAGAGCTGTGACCATTATGTCCAGATCACCCTCTGAGAAGCGCAGGGCATGCTGACGGGTCTTCTCTGGCGTTGCCATGACTCCCTGGGGCTGAGCAGCAGTGTTGAGGCCTCTTTGCAAGGCTGCAGTGTGCAGGGCGTGGCAGCAGACCAATTCGTCCCTTCCCCCTTTAAGAGCTGGTCGGCGCCACGGGGTCTGCTGTCAGTCCAAAAATGACCGCGCCCGCGCTGCGCCCCGCCTGGGCGCTATCCCTCTGGACCGCCGGCTTAGCGCCTAAAGATAGTAGTGGAACGCCTCTTTTAGCGCTCCACCAACCTCTTAGGGCGAAGCCACTGAATTTCCGGCAACGGGGCGCTACTTTGGGGCGGGCGCTAACTTCGGGCGGGCGCTAAGGTTAGCGCCCCAAAACTGCCTATACTGAAAATCTAGCCCATAGAGTTTTACAGCACAGAAAGAGGCCCTTCGGCCCATCGTGTCTGCGCCGCCCATCCATCCCTGTCCAGTCTAATCCCATTTTCCAGCATTTGGTCCATAGCCTTGTATGCAATGGCATTTCAAGTGCTCATCCAAATACTTCTTGAATGTTGTGAGGGTTCCTGCCTCTACCACCCTTTTAGGCATTGAGTTCCACATTCCAACCACCCTCTGGGTGAAAAAGTTCCTCCTCAAATCCCCTCTAAATCTCCTGCCCCTTACCCTGAATCTATGCCCCCTTGTTATTGACCCCCCTACTAAGGGGAAAAGTTCCTCTTTGTCTACCCTATCTATGCCCCTCATCATTTTGTACACCTCAATCAGGTCCCCCCTCAGCCTTCTTTGCTCCAAGGAAAACAACCCCAGCCTGTTTAGTCTTTCTTCATAGCTGAGGCGCTCCATCCCAGGTAACATCCTGGTGAATCTTCTCTGCACCCTCTCCAAAGCAATCACATCCTTCCTAAAGTGAGGCGACCAGAACTGCACACAGTACTCCAGCTGTGGCCTCACCAGCGTTTTGTACAGCTCCATCATAACCTCCCTGCTCTTATATTCTATGCCTCGGCTAATGAAGGCAAGTATCCCATATGCCTTTTTAAACCACCTTATCTACCTGTTCCGCTGCCTTCAGGGATCTATGTACATGTACACCAAGGTCCCTCTGACCCTCTGTACTTCCTAGGGTCCTACCACTCATTGTGTAACCCCTTGCCTTATTTGTCCGTCCAAAATGCATCACCTCGCACTTTTCAGGGTTAAATTCCATTTGCCACTTTTCCGCCCATCTGACCAACCCGTTTATATTGTCCTGTAGCCTGAGGCTTTCCTCCTCGCAATTTACCACCCCACCAAGCGGCCGGCTGCACCTCCACCTTTATGCGCCCCACTAAGGCTGCAGTAAGGCCCTGGTCTCCGGATGTTAGTAGCGGCCGCCACGGGGGAGGCGGCGGCAACTGAATATGGGCGTCGGGCTGGCATCGGGGCAGAAACGGGGCACTGCGCACACCGATGACGTCATCGGTGCCGGCGCAGCGCTACCGGCTACCGCCGCCATTACCGCCGAGCTCAATATCAGCGCAACCTCCTCTATTGGCGCAGAAGCACTCTTTGGGCGGTAACTGGCCGCAAAGCTGGCAGCGCCTTACTGAATTTCTAGGTCTATGCCTCTAAAGTAATTTGGGCTAGATTTTCAGTATAGGCAGTTTTGGGGCGCTAACCTTAGCGCCCGCCCGAAGTTAGCGCCCGCCCCAAAGTAGCGCCCCGTTGCCGGAAATTCAGTGGCTTCGCCCTAAGAGGTTGGTGGAGCGCTAAAAGAGGCGTTCCACTACTATCTTTAGGCGCTAAGCCGGCGGTCCAGAGGGATAGCGCCCAGGCGGGGCGCAGCGCGGGCGCGGTCATTTTTGGACTGACAGCAGACCCCGTGGCGCCGACCAGCTCTTAAAGGGGGAAGGGACGAATTGGTCTGCTGCCACGCCCTGCACACTGCAGCCTTGCAAAGAGGCCTCAACACTGCTGCTCAGCCCCAGGGAGTCATGGCAACGCCAGAGAAGACCCGTCAGCATGCCCTGCGCTTCTCAGAGGGTGATCTGGACATAATGGTCACAGCTCTGGAGGTGAGGCGCAAGATCTTGTTCCCAGAGAGTGGGAGGAATCCAACCCACCACGACTACACCAAAGCCTGGAAGCAGATCGCCCAGAGGGTGACGTTCACCGGCGATGCCCCCGGGACCCACAAACAATGTCGTAAAAAATACAACGACCTGACCAGGATTGTCAGGGTGAGTACCCTTTCCAGTCTCCTCCTCATTCTTGCATGTACACCTGACATGATGGGCAAAGGGAGCTGAAAGTCCTATTGGCCAGCCCTCAGCCAGCAGCATTGGGACAGTCATGAGCATCAATTGGCCATTCGGCACTCTACACTCTGGCCAAGCTATTCCACCATGGGAGGCAGTGCACACTACATCAGGGCTTCACTCTGGCCAAGCTATTCCACCATGGGAGGCAGTGCACACTACATCAGGGCTTCACTCTGTCCAAGCTATTCCACCATGGGAGGCAGTGCACACTACATCAGGGCTTCACTCTGGCCAAGCTATTCCACCATGGGAGGCAGTGCACACTACATCAGGGCTTCACTCTGGCCAAGCTATTCCACCATGGGAGGCAGTGCACACTACATCAGGGCTTCACTCTGTCCAAGCTATTCCAGCATGGGAGGCAGTGCACACTACATCAGGGCTTCACTCTGGCCAAGCTATTCCACCATGGGAGGCAGTGCACACTACATCAGGGCTTCACTCTGTCCAAGCTATTCCACCATGGGAGGCAGTGCACACTACATCAGGGCTTCACTCTGGCCAAGCTATTCCACCATGGGAAGCAGTGCACACTACATCAGGGCTTCACTCTGGCCAAGCTATTCCACCATGGGAGGCAGTGCACACTACATCAGGGCTTCACTCTGGCCAAGCTATTCCACCATGGGAGGCAGTGCACAATACATCAGGGCTACACTGCGCACTTACAGCCCGTCCTTTCTCTTGCAGGCTAAAGTAGCCTTTAATCACCAGGCCCGTGCCAGGGGTGGCCGCGCCAAGCTGCAGAAGCTCACTCGGCTGGAGGAGCGCGTGTGTGTGCTCATGGGAGCCCGTGTGATCGTCCCCACAGCGTGCGGAGTATCCGACCCTCCACTGCCCGGCAATGGTAAGGACCTCGCCTTTTGGCCCTCTCGCGTCGCACTGGCCCATCCGAGCTACCTCCTTTGCCACTGTCCCACCAATGCGCTGAATGCCACCAGTCCTAACTCCCTCGCTGACGCCGTCTCCTCACTCTGAAGCTACTCTTGTGCATTCCTGCTTTCAGCTGGTGACGACCAGGACCCTGAAGCTGCCAGTGACAGCACCTCCGAGCAGGAGGAGGAGGAGGAGCAAGCCGGTCCATCGGGGGAACAGTCACGTCCCGCAGGAGAGGAGGAAATGCTTGACACCTCCTCACTGGACGAGTGCCTGGAGGAACTGTCGCAGGGCAATGCAGCTTCTGGGACCAGTGGCGTCCAGCCACCCAGGAGCCGTGCGCGTGGCCCGCGGCCTTCCCCCCAAAGGGGGCAAGGATCAGAGGGGAGTGCTGCTGATCGGCACACTCGCCGCCACCAACGTGGCAAGGGTCCCCTAGTTCGGCCCCCTCCTCCCCAGCGGGAGAGTCGCGACTCCAGTCCGGACACCTTCACCTCGGAGGAGGTGCGGAAGCTGGATAAGATGGCCGAGGATTCGGACCGGCGCCACACGGAGCTCATGAGCGTGGTGGGGCGCATGCCTGAGGCCATCGAGTCGCTGGCGACCAGTGTGCGCGAGTTCGGGGCAGCAACTGCCGCGAGTGGCCGCATGCTGACTGATGCCGTCAAGACCCTGGCGGATGTGATGCGGGCGCACACCAGGACAACAGGGGCACTCACTGCTGCCACACGCGCTGTCTCAGGCAGGCATCGCCAGGGCAGCCGCCGCGCTGGACCATCCCAGCAAGCCGCCCCTCGGCTGATTGTTGCGGATCCTGCAGTGCGGGCCCGGCCGAGTGCCACCGCGCCACAGCACCAGCCAGCGCATCCCAGACGCCAGCTGGCCCACATTGCGCCATCCATCGCCGCCATTCCCCCACTGGGGCGTCAAGGGCAAGCGGCTGCAGCTGATGGTGGCCAGGCTCAGGTGCGCCACTCAGCAGACGGCCCCTCGAGGCCCAAACGCCGTGTAGGCCGCCCCCCAGCGGCATCTGGCGGAAGGGCATCTGAGCCTCAGGCGCCTTCCCCCAGCCTCGCAGCAGCCACTGGGCAGAGCTTGCGAAGGAGCAGCAGGCCGGGCAGGGGAGGCAAAAGGCTGGGCAAGGTCTCGCCCTCGCGGGCCACTCAGTAGAGGGTGTGGGCAGCTTTCCTTTTATATGGCGGTGGCCATCTTTATTTTGCCCATGGTTGTGTTGTTGGAGGGCTTATGTTTTGAGTTAGGCCGACGTTGAGGCCCGGTTTGAAGAAATGTGGAGTGACTCCTCCCCAGTTTGTGGGAGTGAGTCATTTGTTGGGCTTTTTGTGGGGCCCGTTTATTGTTTTTGGGGATTCATGTGGGAAGGGCTTTTCATTTTTGTGTAATAAATAATTATCTTTATTCATGCAGTCTCCATGGTTGTTCTTCTTAGTGTTTGTTGGCTTCGCCGGCTGAGGGCTTGCGGAGCGGCTGCATTCATCTTCCCTCATGGCCCCTGGCCATTCCCTGACAGGGGGCTTAGAAGTACCGTGTAATAAGGTGGCGTCGTGTGGCCCTTGGCCCTGGTCGCTCCCTCCTGGGAACGAACTCCTGCTCCTCCTCCTCCTCCTCCTCATGCTCCTCCTGCTCCTCCTCCTGAGGTGCTGGTCCAACGTCAGGTGGCAGTGCCTGAGTCCTGCGGATAGCCAGGTTGTGTAGCATGCAGCAAACCACCACAAATTGGGAGACCCGGTCCGGCGAATACTGGAGAGCTCCTCCGGAGCGATCAAGGCAGCGGAACCGCTGCTTGAGGACCCCAATAGTTTGCTCGATGATGTTGCGGGTGGTTTGATGGCTCTCGTTGTAGGTCTCTTCAGCAGCGGTCCTGGGCGCGCGGAGCGGGGTCATGAGCCAGGTGCACAAAGGATAGCCTTTGTCCCCGAGTAGCCATCCTCTTGGGGGAGGCTGTGCCTGGAACATGTCATGCACAGTACTCTGCCGCAGGATAAAGGCATCGTGGCTGCTGCCTGGGAAGCTGGCATTGACTGCCATGATGCGCTGCTTGTGGTCACACACCAGCTGCACATTCAGAGAATGGTAGCCCTTCCTGTTGCGATACTGCTCGCCATGCTCCAGAGGGGCCCACAAAGCCACATGCGTACAGTCAATGGCGCCCTGCACCAAGGGGAATTCCCCGAGTCTGGAAAATCCCAATGCGCGCTGATGCTGGCTCTCCAGGGCCATGGGGAAGGAGATGAATTGGCTTCTCCTTCTGAACAGTGCTTCGGTCACCTGGCGGATGCAGCGATGCGCGCCGTACTGGGAGATGTTTGCTATGTCCCCAGCAGCGTATTGGAAGGAGCCGGTGGCATAGAAGTTCAATGCCACCGTCACCTTCACTTCCACCGACAGAGACGTCCTGCACCTGAGCTTTGGCCGCAGATCTCGGCGAAGCAGGTGGCAGATCTCTGCAATCACCTCCTTTCGGAATCGGAGCCTTTTAACACATCGCGCGGCACTCATGTTTAGGTAGGAGCGCTGCTGGCGGTATAGCCTGACTGGGTAAGGCCTACGTGGCCGACGCCTGTAGCCCCCTCTGCCTCTAGCCAGGGCTGCCCCTCTCACAATGCGTCTGCGAGCCCTACGGACATGGAGCTGCAGCTCCGCGTTGGCACCCCATGCAACCCCCATCAAATCCTGGCAAACACTCAAATTTCCAAAAGGCCACTTGCAGCGCTCTGGCCTGAGTCCAAAAATACCTGAGCTCTTGCTGCTTGAAACCAGTTAGCTATCCTCCTTGTTGTGTCTCCAGAAATGCGTTGCACAAGAGTGTTTTCTGAAAAAAGGCTGGCCTTTATACTGGAGAGCACGTCCCCTTTAATTTGCGCCCCCCGGGGCCCGCGCTGGTTGTGTTGCGTTCCTTTTTCCAAACGCTCCGGCCGCCAGCCGCACAATGGGGCGGTCCGACTGAAGTTTGGAATCGGGGCGGCCAAAGGGCGTTGCACGAGGATGTGACGTCATTTTCTGCGCGCGCATCCGGGCGGGCGCTAAACTTTGCGCCGGCGCTAACGGGCAACTTAATTTGGGGCGGGGCGCAAACTGCGCTGCGCACGGGCGCTACACGCATAGCGCCCGAAAATCACTTCTCTTAAGGCGCTAACTGCTGGCGCTAGTAACTGAAAATCTAGCCCTATGACTCTATGATGACCTCCTTCCCCGGCCTCCTCCACCACCCCCCCCGCGGCATTGCCAGCTGCTTTCCGCGAGCCCGGCACTTCTCCGTGGTGCCGGGCTCATTTGCTGGCACAATCCAGCGGCGATCTCCCCGTTGCAGGCACCTCCACCTTAAGAGAAGGAGGAGGCCTGCAGTACCGCAGCCTGCCGCACCGCATCGGGTGTTGCAGCGGCACCTAGAGCGCTGAAATTCAGTTTCAGCGCCCCAAGCGGGGGCGGGCACACCCTGGAATAGCGCCCGGTTCCGACTTGGGGCGCAAAAACTGAATATCTGACGGTCGCAACTGGCTCCGCGCCCAGCGCTAACTTTTGGGCGGTAGCCAGCTGACGGGGCCATAGTGAATTTCTAGGCCATAGAGTCATAGAGTTATAAAGCACAGAAAGAGGCCCTTCGGCCCATCGTGTCTGCGCCGTCCATCAAGCCCTGTCCAATCTAATCCCATTTTCCAGCATTTGGTCCATAGCCTTGTATGCAATGGCATTTCAAGTGCTCATCCAAATGCTTCTTGAATGTTGTGAGGGTTCCTGCCTCTACCAACCTTTCAGGCAGTGAGTTCCAGACTCCAACCACCCTCTGGGTGAAAAAGTTCCTCCTCAAATCCCCTCTAAACCTCCTGCCCCTTACCTTGAATCTATGCCCCCTTGTTATTGACCCTCCTACTAAGGGGAAAAGTTCCTCTTTATCTACCCTATCTATGCCCCTCATCATTTTGTACACCTCAATCAGGTCCCCCCTCAGCCTTCTTTGCTCCAAGGAAAACAACCCCAGCCTGTTTAGTCTTTCTTCATAGCTGAGGCGCTCCATCCCAGGTAACATCCTGGTGAATCTTCTCTGCACCCTCTCCAAAGCAATCACATCCTTCCTATAGTGAGGCGACCAGAACTGCACACAGTACTCCAGCTGTGGCCTTACCAGCGTCTTGTACAGCTCCATCATACCCTCCCTGCTCTTATATTCTATGCCTCGGCTAATGAAGGCAAGTATCCCATATGCCTTTTTAACCACCTTATCTACCTGTTCCGCTGCCTTCAGGGATCTATGTACATGTACACCAAGGTCCCTCTGACCCTCTGTACTTCCTAGGGTCCTACCACTCATTGTGTATTCCCTTGCCTTATTTGTCCGTCCAAAATGCATCACCTCGCACTTTTCAGGGTTAAATTCCATTTGCCACTTTTCCGCCCATCTGACCAACCCGTTTATATCGTCCTGTAGCCTGAGGCTTTCCTCCTCGCAATTTACCACCCCACCAATTTTCGTGTCATCTGCGAACTTACTGATCATACCTTTTACATTCTCATCCAAATCATTTATGTAGATCACAAACAGCAAGGGACCCAGCACCGATCCCTGAGGTACCCCACTGGACACAGGCTTCCAGTCACAAAAGCAACCTTCGACCATCACCCTCTGCCTCCTGCCACTTAGCCAGTTTAGGATCCAACGTGCCAAGGCACCCTGGATCCCATGGGCTCTTACATTCTTGACCAGTCTCCTATGCGGGACTTTGTCAAAAGCCTTACTGAAGTCCATGTATACCACATCCGCAGCATTTCCCTCATCCACACACCTAGTCACCCCCTCGAAAAATTCAATCAGATTGGTCAGACATGATTTACCCTTGACAAAGCCATGCTGACTATCCCCGATTAATCCTTGCCCCTCCAAGTGGAGACTAATTTTGTCCCTCAGAATTTTTTCCAATAATTTCCCTACCACAGATGTTAGGCTCACTGGCCTGTAATTCCCTGGTTTATCCCTGCTACCCTTCTTGAATAATGGCACTACATTAGCTGTTCTCCAGTCCTCTGGTACATCCCCTGTGGCCAGAGAGGTTCTGAAAATTTGTGTCAGAGCCCCTGCAATCTCCTCCTTTGCCTCACACAGCAGCCTGGGATACATCTCGTCCGGGCCTGGGGATTTATCCACTTTTTGGCCTGCTAAAACCGCAAGTACCTCCTCCCTCTCGATGCTAATATGTTCAAGTATATCACAGTCCCCTTGCCCGATTTCTATGTCTACATCGTCTTTCTCCATAGTGAACACAGATGCAAAAAATTCATTTAAAACCCCGCCTACATCATCTGGCTCTACACACAGATCGCCACTTTGGTCCCTAATGGGCCCTACCCTTTCCCTGGTTATCCTCTTGCCCTTAATATACTTATAAATCATCTTAGGATTTTCCTTTATTTTGCTCGCCAGTGTTATTTCATGGCCCCTCCTCGCTCTCCTAATTTCTTTTTTAAGTATGCCCCTGCACTTTTTATAGTCCTCTAGGGCTTCCTCCGTCTTTAGTCTTTTGTAACTGCCAAAAGCCCCCCTTTTTTTCCTAATGCATTTTTGTATATCCCTTGTCATCCAAGGTTCCCTTTGCTTGTTGGTCCCACCCTTGACCTTTACGGGAACATGTTGGCGTTGTACTCTCTCTATTTCCCTTCTGAAAGTCTCCCACTGCTTTGATGTGGATTTTCCTATAAGTAGCTGCTCCCAGTCCACTTTGGCCAGATGCTGCCTTATCATATTAAAATCGTCCTTCCCCCAATTTAGAACCCTTATTTCCGGGCCGTCTTTGTCTTTTTCCATGACCACCTTAAATCTCACCGAATTATGGTCACTGTCGCCAAAATGCTCTCCTACTGACGCTTCCACCACTTGCCCGGCTACATTCCCTAGAATTAGGTCCAGTACCGCCCCCTCTCTTGTAGGACTTTCTACATGTTGGCTCAAAAAGCTCTCCTGGATGCACTTTAAGAATTCTGCACCCTCTAAGCCTTTCACACTCTGACTATCCCAATTAATATTGGGGAAGTTAAAATCCCCCACTATTATTACCCTATTATTTTCGCACTTCTCTGAGATTTGCCTACATATCACAGAATCACAGAATCACAGAAACCCCACAGTGCAGATAGAGGCCATTTCGGCCCATCGAGCCTGCACCGACACATATCCCACCCGATCCCCGTAATCCCTACACCAACACATATCCCACCCTATCCCCGTAACCCCACGTATTTAATCCCCCTAACACTAAGGGTCAATTTATCATAGCCAATCAACCTAACCCGCACATCTTTGGACTGTGGGAGGAAACCGGAGCACCCGGAGGAAACCCACGCAAACACGGGGAGAATGTGCAAACTCCACACAGACAGTCACCCGAGGCCGGATTCGAACCCGGGTCCCTGGCGCTGTGAGGCAACAGTGCTAACCACTATGCCACCGTGCTGCCCTATCTGTTCCTCTATCTCCCCCTGACTGTTTGGGGGCCTATAGTACACTCCCAGCAAAGTGCTTGCCCCCTTTTTGTTTTTAAGTTCTACCCATATGGCCTCATTAGAGGAACCCGCTAATATATCATCCCTCCTTACAGCAGTAATTGACTCCTTAATTAATATTGCAACACCCCCTCCCGTTTTACACCCCCCTCTGTCTCGCCTGAAGATTCTATACCCCGGAATATTGAGCTGCCAGTCCTGACCCTCCCTCAACCATGTCTCCGTGATAGCAACAATATCGTACTCCCATGTGTTCAACAACAACTTCAGTTCATCCGCCTTATTTGCAAGACTCCTTGCATTAAAATAAATGGCTTCCAGCCTTGCCATATTCCCTTTTGCCTTCACATATTTGCTCTGCCTTCCCAGCTGACTTGTTTTTTCCTCCGTATTTGGCTGTAAATCACCCCCTACTATAGCTCCACTCTGTATCCCATCCCCCTGCCAAGTTAGTTTAAACCCCCCCCAACAGTGCTGGCAAACCTCCCCGCAAGGATATTGGTCCCCCTCTGGTTCAGGTGTAAACCGTCTGACTTGTACAAGTCCCACCATTCCCAGAAGCAGACCCAGTGATCCAGGAAACTAAAGCCCTCCCTCCTGCACCATCCCTTTAGCCACGAATTCATCTGTTCTATCTTCCTATTCCTATACTCACTAGCACGTGGCACCGGGAGTAATCCAGAGATTACAACCTTTGAGGTCCTGCTCTTTAATCTTCTACCTAGCTTCCTAAATTCTTGCTGCAGGACCTCATCCCTCTTTCTACCTATGTCATTGGTACCAATGTGGACCACGACCTCTGGCTGTTCGCCCTCCCCCTCCAGAATGCCCTGCAGCCGCTCAGTGACATCCTTGACCCTGGCACCAGGGAGGCAACAAACCATCCTGGATTCACGCCTATGGCCACAGAAACGCCTATCTGTTCCCCTTACTATAGAATCCCCTACCACTATTGCTCTCCCGCTATTTTTCCTCCCTTCCTGGGCAGCAGGACCACCCCCAGTGCCAGGAAGTTGGCTGCTGCTGCCTTCCCCTGGTAAGTCATCCCCCCCAACAGTATCCAAAGCGGTATACCTGGTTGAAAGGGGGATGGCCACAGGGGTTCCCTGCACTACCTGCCTGCTTCTATTGTTCCGCCTGGTGGTCACCCATTTCCCTTCTGCCTGTGCAGCCCTACCCTGCGGTGTGACCAACTCACTGTACGAGTAATTCGCGACCCTCTCAGCATCGTGAATGCTCCACAACCCATCCACCCGCAGCTCCAGCGCCCCAAGACGGCCCGTTAGTAGCTGCAGCTGGATGCATTTCTGGCACACATTTTGGTCAGGGACACTGGCAGCGTCCCTGAATTCCCACATAGAGCAAGAGGAGCATATCACGGGGCTGGGCTCTCCTGGCATGACCTACCCCTTTAATCAAGTTAAATTAAATTAATTCAATACCACCAGTAAAGTAAGCCTTACCTGGTCTCTGGAGCCCTTTGTAGGACCGCGCTACCGCTGAAGCACCCGCCGAAGCTCTGAGGCCTTGCCTCACCTTACTCCCTGACTCACCCAACTCTCAGCACTCTGTTGAAGCCGCACTCAAGTGCAAAATCGCACTTCAAAGCCTGTTTTTATAGGCCCTGAAACAAAGACTTGCTGAGCCCAGCTACAGGAGAACCAGGTTAACCAGATTACTCCAGTTTCCCTTGTTAACTGCCTTCAGCTGCTCTGAGTTGTAGGACTTGTTTATCTCTTTTTAACCCTGCTGAAAGCTGGGAAATTTAGATTTTAAACAGTAAACAGTACACAGTAAATGTGAAACAAACAAAAGTTTGATTTCTGCAACCAGTTAAGACTCCCTGACTCACCCAACTCTCAGCACTCTGTTGAAACCGCACTCAGTGCAAAATCGCACTTCAAAGCCTGTTTTTATAGGCCCTGAAACACAGACTTGCTGAGCCCAGCTACAGCAGAACCAGGTTAACCAGATTTATATGTTGTTCTCCCACTCTTTACTACAAGATCGCCTCCTTCATCTCTTAAAGGTCCTACCCCAATTTTACTTTCATCTTACTCCTAATAAACCGACAGAAAACATTTTTATTGCAATTGCAGCATGTTTTTACTAATTTTCCCTCACCTTCTCTCAGCCTTTCTAATCTTCCTTTTTATAGCTTTCCTATATTATTTATAGTTGTGCTGGTGTTCATTTTCATTAGCTGCTCTGTAAGCATTAAATGCTTCTTCATTTAATTTCAATTTTGATTTAATCTTCCGATTCATCGAGCGCCAGCCTTTTTACATTCCTGGAATATACTTAGTTTGCACGTTTTTCATCTCCTGTTTAAATATTTCCCACTGCTGTTCTCTTTACTGATCTTTCTTTCCATTTAATCTGGTTAAGGTTGCTATTTACTTTGCTATATTTTGTTTCCAGTCAAGTATCCTGTCTTCAATTTTTTGTTTTCTCTTACACTGTTGCTGGTTATATTGTGGTCACTACTTCCCTGTTTTTTAAATTTGTTTTTATGGGATGTGGGCGCCGCTGGCAAGGCCGGCATTTATTGACCATCCTTAATTACCCGTGAGAAGGTGGTGGTGAGCTGCCTTCTTGATCTGCTGCAGTCCGTGTGGTGAAGGTGCTCCCACAGTACTGTTAGGTAGGGAGTTCCAGGACTTTGACCCAGTGATGATAAGGATCGGCGATATACTTCTAAGTCAGGATGATGTGTGACTTGGAGGGGAACTTGGAGGTGGTGGTGTTCCCATGTGTCTGCTGCCCTTGTCCTTCTAGGTGGAAGAGGTTGCGGTTTTGGGAGGTGCTGCCGAAGAAGCCTTGGCGAGTTGCTGCAGTGCATCTTGTAGATGGTACACACTGCAGCCACGGTACGCTGATGGTGGAGGGAGTGAATGTTTAAGGTGGTGGATGTGGTGCCAATCAAACGGGCTGCTTTGTCCTGGATGATGTCGAGCTTCTTGAGTGTTGTTGGAGCTGCACTCATCCAGGCAAGTGGGGAGTATTCCATCACACTCCTTACTTGTGCCTTGTAGATGGTAGAAAGGCTTTGGGGAGTCAGGAGGTGAGACACTCGCTGCAGAATACCCAGCCTCTGACCCGCTCTTGTTGCCACAGTATTTATGTGGCTGGTCCAGTTAAGTTTTTAGGTCATTTAGGTTACCCAGAACCTGGTCAAGTGGCACCTTTTTCCTTGTTGGAGGAGCAACATACTGATTTCTAAACACTCCAAAAATCTATAATTATTCACACTGCAAGCACTTTCACTTTCCCAGTTTATTTGTGAATAACTGAAATTTCTTCCATTTATAGCTGTATTATTACATGCCTTTCTAATTGGTCTATAAATTTCATCTTCAGTTTTCTTTCCAATGTTCAGCAGTTTATAATAAACTGCCAGTAATGTGACCTATCCCTTGTTATTCCTCAGATAAATTCAAAGGGATTGTGTTTGGTAAACTCTCTACTTAAATCCTTGTACTTTGGTGCTATGTTATTGGACTGAATTTTCAGACCTTCTACCCGTCAGAAATAGGGTGAAAGCACCCCAGAAATGGGGGGAGGGTGAATGATCTACCGCCCCGTTCCTGCCACTCATGGCAATGCTCCCCGGGCCTACCACTGAGCGGTCGGAGTAGCCGCCTGAGTCAGGTGGTGGTGGACCTGTTTAAAATGCAAATTAGGGTCCTGTGTGCCTGTCCAAAAAGAACCCAAAAGTAAGTACATCTTTATGTTTGTGGGTCTGGGAGCTGCAGGACTGCATATCCAGGCTCCACAAAATCAGCCTGGGCCCAGGGGTCAGAGCTATCCCCCACACATATACCTTCTTCCAACCCGGAAGCCAGACGGGTTGACTGATATTGCAGCAGCCTGGAGCTGGTGTGCTGCCCCGGCATGTCTGATCTCTGGCTGCAACCTGCCTTCCCGATGCTAATGTGGCCAGGTCCTCATAATGGCTGGTGCTTGGGCCGGGGGGGGGGGGGGGGGGCGGAGGTCTACCGCATTGCCTGTAATTAATACCTCCTTTTTGTTCTTCCCCATTCCTCCTGAAAGTGTAATATCCAGGTACATTTCATTTTCAATCTTGACTCAGCAGAAGTCTATTTTCAGCTATTGCTATAACGTTGCAATTTTCTATTTTAATCAATTACGGTAGTTAGTTACCCAATTTTGCTTTTTTATATTCTGTGAATTAATACACATTTTTGTTTAAAGTAGTCACGTTCAATTTTTAAATGTCATAATATTAATGGTAACAATTTCTGGTTGTCAGAAAATCTTGAGCCCATAAATGTCTGTCAATTGTGGTGATGTGCCTCTTGAAGCACCTTTGCCAATCAGCTGGAAAATATGGGCCAACGGCATTAGTTGTGGTTGGATGGAATTGTGATTGACATACTCTGATTGGTTCCAGTGCTGTGTGCTGTTGAACAACATTAAAATTCTAACAATTAGAAATGCTTTAGGTGCACTGCACTGAGATTTTAAGGAAAAGGTTTCAGCAATAATGGTTAATTTCTGTAAAACAGTTCATTTTATATAGGCAGGTAGAATAAGTTTAATTTATCTACTTGTGGAAAATATTGTGATATACTGAAATTAATTAAAAATCTTTGTCGGAGATGGCTAATTGGTAAACAGAATAACGAGGTTGTTTCAAACGCTGCTGTTATACTGTTATTTAATGCACATATTTGAACATTGCATCTTTTGCTCCATTGAGTGAAAGAAATGACAATCAGCCTGTCACCATCACACCCAGAGGAATTACCACTTGGTGTTGGAGCTGAATTATTTTATTGAATTATTTGAAAGTTAAACAGATTTGGGCAGTGGAGACAAAAAAATGACAGCATTTGCACTTTGGTTTTTCATTGTATGCCTTAACATTATTAAATTAAAATCCTGACATGGATGTTGTCAGATTTTTGACAGGAAATATTGCTGTTATGTGATAGGGAAGGTTGCCTTAGACAAAAAGCGTGGATTTAAAAATATATATACGTTCCTGTTCCTTTGTGATCCGCAAAAGAACCAGGAAATCTTTTTTCCCCTCTTGAATCTGAGACAGTTAAATGTTTTTGAAATGAAAATATCAGAATTTGGACATTGCTGCAGACTTCACAACCTGCATGTCCAGATAACATTAGATCGTAAATATATCAAAGGCACATTTTTGCTTGCGAGATGGAAAGTTCATGAGATTTCATGTAAAGGGATATAGCTGACTATGAATACTGACAGATTGCTGATTACTGATTCACAAATGTCCTTTAGGGAAGGGAGCCTTCCAGTGTGAAGGAATGGCCATATTCAGAAAAATACACCATCCTAGGAAAGAAAAAGCCTTATTAAAACATGACATACTGGGTCTGGAAGCCTTAACAATCAAAAGCTGTAAACAGCATACAAGCTATTGAGATAAGATAAGTTGTTGACACTGAGACAATAGCCTTATTGAAGTAGAAGGTTGGAGGTTCCTAAAAGTCTGAAGCCTTGAAAAGAAAACAATGCTATACCCAGTTAAAGTGTTATAAACCAACACTTCAGAAAGAAACACAGAACATTAAAGAAACATGTGCCCTTGTAAAAATGACATCAAGTAAAAGAAACACCTGTCGTCAAATCGCTTTTATGTTAAACTTAGAACACAGGAGACACAAGTCAGTGGTACAACCAGCTGAGGTGATTAAGAATTGCATAGATCATCCTAAGTAAGGTGTTCTAAATGCAAAAGATACAAACAGAAGACCTTCATAAGAATGACATCAAATAGATGCACTGCTGTTGTATTGTTTTTATGATAAGTTTTGAACACCTAAAGGTAGAGACACAAGTCTGCTTGCTACAGCTGAACTGACTGTAAAAATAGAAGTCAACAGAATAATGACGAGAGATAATTAGCTTACTTCAGCAGAAAACTTCAAAGGATATACCACTGAGAAAGAGTATAAAAATTGGACTTTCAAATGGGAAGATAGATTCGCTTGAAGGGGCAAAGCGATTCTCAGGCTTCAGAGGCAAGCTCTGCAAGTCCTCAACTCTTTGTATCTCGGGGATCAAGGTACTTGTATTTGATTTTGGTGGATATCCAGGAATAGACTAAGAAATGTAAAAATGTAAAGAAGTTAAGATTTGAGAATAAGGATCTCTGATAATAGAATTGTAAGTTTTCTGTATTTGGACCTGTTGATGTTGCGATTGAATCACCAGCTGTACATGTCGGTTCTTTAATAAATCTATATTATTCTAGAATTGTCTCACATAGTACTTCTGTATCAAACTCGCAAACTCAATCTCTGTACATTCTTTGGTGAGGGGTTGCAGAATTCTGGAGGAGTTTTCCGGACCCTCATAAATATCTGGAAGGTTACAGTCTAGCCAAACTTATTAAAAGTGCTATCTGGATGACAGTAACATCTTCAGGCTGTTCCTTTCCTTTAGAGAGACAGGGGGAGAAATTCAGTTGTTTGCGCCACCCGTTAGTGCCTTAAGAGGGCGATAAGTGGGGCGCGAGCCAGCTAGCGCCCAGGCGTGGTGAGACCTGCACCTTTCGTGAAATTGAGCGGACATTTAGCGGCGGCGCAAAACCGCAATGCCCGCTCAGCTGTGCGCGCAGCTCCTGACATCATTTCATGGTGCAATGCCCTTGGGGTGCCCCAAACCGGAAATTCAGTGGCGCCCCCCTCCTTTCTGCTTGGCGCTCCCAGCGACTGGTTGACTGGCACAGTTCCCAGTCACTGTGGGGCTGGGGGGGGGTGCTATTTAAAGGGGGCTCTTCCTGGCTTCTTTGTGGTAGCCATTTTTGGACCACTCCTTCTGTGAGAGAGAGAGAGATTTGTAGGGAGCCAAAGGGAGAGAGCTTTCTGCATTGAGTCAGCGCTCACAGAGGTACTTCTGGCTTCTGACCAGAACTTTGTAGTTTGTTTGCTTTTTCACTGGCATAACCTTGAGTGGCCACATACTATGGGGGCTGCAATGGGTGGAAACGTCGGGCTTCTCCATTACATTGAGAGGGCACAGAGATGCCGAGAGAGAGTGCCAATCATGGCCAGATGGAGGAGGGCCAAAAGGCGTTGGCACACGAGACCTTACCGTCCCAGGGTTTTCCGCCAACAGTTCTCATACCTCAACATGTCTGAGGAGCAGTGTTTTCAGAGGCTGCAATTCAGCAGGGAGGTGGTCACTGAGCTCTGCCACCTGCTTCAGCCAGATCTGCAGCCTCAACTGAGCAGCAGGATGTCTCTGTCGGTATCAGTGAAGGTGACAGTGGCTCTCAACTTCTATGCCACCGGCTCCTTCCAATCCGCTACTGGGGACATTGCCAAAATCTCCCAGTTTGCGGTGCATTGCTGCATACTTCAAGTCACGAATGCCCTCTTTAAAAGGAGACGTCAGTACATTTCCTTCCCGGTGACCCTGGACAAGCAGCAAGAGCACGCAATGGGATTTGCAAGAATAGCGGGCTTCCCCATGGTCCAGGGCGCCATTGACTGCACGCATGTGGCTTTGCGGGCGCCGCAAGAAAATGCCGAGGAGTACCGCAACCGGAAGAGGTTCCATTCCTTGAACGTCCAGTTGGTGTGTGACCACAGAGAGCTGATACTCGCTGTCAATGCCCGCTTTCCAGGCAGCAGCCACGATGCCTTCGTCCTGCGCCAGACTTCTGTGGCAGACCTTTTCGAAGCCCCGGCTCACCCAGGAGGCTGGCTTCTTGGGGACAAGGGCTATCCTCTGTGCACCTGGCTGATGACCCCGCTCCGTTCGCCCAGCACCCCTGCTGAAGAACGATACAATGAGAGCCATCAAGCAACCAGGAACATCATTGAGCACACAATCGGCGTGCTCAAGCAATGGTTCCGCTGTCTGGACCATTCTGGGGGAGCCCTTCAGTACTCACCTGAGCGAGTCTCCCATTTCGTTGTAGTGTACTGCATGCTGCATAACTTGGCAATCCTCAGGACTCAGCCACTGCCACCAGACACTGGAGCACCAGCAGAGGAGGAGGAGGAGGAGGAGGAGGAGGAGGAGCACTAAGACGGGAGGGAGGCACAAAGTGCAAGGTTCGTCCGTCAGCGGCTTATTGCAAGTCAGTTCTAGGCCCCCTCTGAGGGAATGGCTTGTGCCACTGAAAGAACATGAATGGAACCGTTCCGCAACCCCTAAGCCGGTCAAGGCAACAAATAGTTCAAAGAGCAAACATGCACATTCTGAATAAAGACACTTCTTTATTTAACAAACTGTGTGCCCTTCCCGTATGACAAAGTAACAGAGAGAAACCCCCAAAAAAGCAGTCAGACATATAACTGGCTCTCACAACCTGGAGACAATGAACAAAAGAGTAACCAAAAAATGACCAAGATCCTCGGCCTTCAATAAAAAAATTAACAGCATTTTGCCACACCTCCTACTTTTTGCCCTTCGAGGGTGATCTGCTTCGCTTGCGAGATTGGCCCCTTCCCACCCTGCAGCTCCTCCCCAATGGGACCCCAGTGGTTGCAGCAAGGCTGGGGGAAGGCTGCTGAGTGTTAGAAACTGAGTTGGCAGATGCCCTTGAGGTACGGCCTGGACCAGCTCTGGGCCTGGAGGGCCCGGCTGCTGACTGCTCCAACTCTGCATGGGCGGCAGCAGTCTGTCCTGCAGGTGGTGGCAGCTGCAGTGGAGCAGTGATAGTGTTGGCAGCAGGAATGCTGCCATCCTGACAGAGGACAGCCACTCCCTGGTCGGACGACACACTGGCACTCCCACGGGGCAGCACTGCAGCATGCGGAGCAGTCTGCTGAAGCACAGACTGCTGGCCTGCTGTGGCGCGGCAACAGCCCCGGCGATTCGTGCCTGATCCAGCGAGGGTGGCAGCAGTCAGTGCTCGTGTGGCGTCAATCTGCGTCTACATCAGACCAGCCACTGACTGCATTGCAGCACTAAGCACTTGCGTGGAAGCCGCCTGTGCTGCCTGTGCTGCGCCGAAGTCCTGCAGACTCCTTGCCTGTGCTGCACCGAAGTCCTGCAGACTCCTTGCAGTGCTGTGCCGAAGTCCTCTCCTTTCCAGTGACTCAATGGATTCGGGCATCCTTGCCACTGCAGCCATGAGCTCAGTGTGCCTGTGCTCCGCCTGGGCGCTCAGTTCAGCGAGGAGCCGCACCTCCTCTGCGCTCACTGTAGCAGGACTCGAGGCCAGACTCTCCCTCCGGGGAAAAGGCCGCCGAGCTTCCCTACCCCCTCTCGCGTTGCTGCAGCCCGCTGGCCCCGGAGCTTCACCCTCCTCAGACCATTCCCCCCTGCTCCCCTCCAGGGAAGACGTGTCCCTATTATGGCCATGGGCTGCCTCGGCTGAGGGTGGCACTGATGGTCCGGCTTCCTCTTCCTCATCGCCTTCAGAATCACCCACAGTGGCAGCTTGAGGGCTCGCCTCCTCACCTGGCGAATCAGCATCTGAAAGCAAGGAGGTACAAGAGTTGCTTTAGCGTGAGGACAGGGCGGCAGCGAGGGAGGCATGAGTGCTGCAATGCACTGTATTGGTTCGATAGTGGCAAAGGATGCTGGTGTGAGGCACAAGTGGAAGGAGAGAGGTCAAAAAGGTAATGACCTTACCATTGCTGTCCAGAACGGGGTCGGCATCTCCAGTGGCGACGGGGCCAATCATCCGGCCTGCCATAATCCGCTGGACTCGCTGCTCCAGATCGCTGAGGTCTTGAAGGTGAGGCCGGCCTCCCCTGGTCCATTGCTGCTGCCTCCTGTTATGGGTCAGCTTGCCCTGCAAGAGAAAGGATGGGCTCTGAGTACAGTGTGAAGCCCTGATCTTGGCTGCACTGCCTCCCATGGTCGAATAGCCCTTACAGTGTGAAGCCCTGATCTTGGCTGCACTGCCTCCCATGGTCGAATAGCCCTTACAGTGTGAAGCCCTGATCTTGGCTGCACTGCCTCCCATGGTCGATTAGCCCTTACAGTGTGTAAAGTGCTGAATGTGCATGTGAGTTTCATGAAAGGGCCATAGGTGTTGGATGAGGGCTGGGCATTGGTGCTTTCAGGACCCTTTGGCCATAAAGTGAGGTGCACATGCAGGGATGAAGAGGATACTGAAAAGTTTACTCACCCTGATGACCTGAGTGAGGTCGTTGAACTTCTTCCTGCATTGCACAGGGGTCCTAGGCACCATGCTGCTGGAGGTCACTCTGTGAGCTACCTCCCTCCAAGCTTTGCGATAGTCATTGGGCAGCGCTCTCCTGCCACTGTCCAGAAACAGGATGGATCTTCTGCGCTCCACCGCGCCAACCAGAACCTGCAAGGCCCCCTCACTGAACTGCTGCGATCGCTCCCTGGCCCTCTCCATGGTCCTAGGCATTAGAATGTGGCAGCAGGTTTGTCCAGGCCGAGAATCAGGGCTCCGATGCGCAGGGTGTGGCTGCAATCCAAGATCGAACCTCCCCTTTAAGAGCTAACCGGCGCCAGCGTGTCTGCGTGCAATCGTTAACTGGCCACACCTGTGCTGCGCCCGCCCTCGGTGGTAGCGCCTCGCTTCTCTGGCTTAGCGCCTTAAGACAGTCGTGCAGCGCCTGTTTTAGCGCTCCAAGCACCTCCTGGGGCGAAGCAGGTCAATTTAGCAGTATGTGGCAATAATTTGCGCCGGGTGCTAAATTTCGCGCCCGCTCGAGTATTACGCCCCAAACGTGGCGATACTGAATTTCTCCCCCACATAGTCTGGACCTTTAGACCCAATTAAGCGTCTTTAGTACGATAGCAAAATACTGCAGATGTTGGAAATCCGAAATAACAACAGAAAATGCTGGAAAAACTCAGCAAGTCAGGCAACATCCGTGGAGAGAAATTTGAGTTGACGTTTCGGGTTTGACCCTTCTTCAAAACTGGAGAGAAAAGGAACTAGATCGAAGGCAGGGCTGCTTTTGGTTCTTTTATTCTTTTGTCCGATCGCAGCCCTGCCTTCGATCTAGTTCCTTTTCTCTCCAGTTTTGAAGAAGGGTCAAACCCGAAACGTCAACTCAAATTTCTCTCCACGGATGTTGCCTGACTTGCTGAGTTTTTCCAGCATTTTCTGTTGTTATTAAGCGTCATTAGGATTCGGCTACCTCTAACTTTAGTTGAGAGTGTACGTCTGGGGAATACGCCTGATCCGGGGTAGCCCTACAGGGGCTAGGACTAGTAATAATCCTTTCACCAGTCCTATCCAGTTTGGCCTAATGTGTCTCCAGCCTCATACTACGTGCTTGGCTCTTAAATGGCCTAGCAAGTCATTCAGTTGTAAACAATTGCTGCAGAGTTGAATAATAATAATTTTGAAAATCAGACTTATTTACAATGACCCAGGCATCATATCAAAACGTATGCAATCTAGACCAGTTGACCTTACTAGGTGCTCCTCACTAATGACAATCACTATCACTAAGGAAAAAGTACTTGGTAAAATAATGGGACGACAAGCTGACAAGTCCCCTGGACCAGATGGCCTGCATCACATGTTCTTAAAAGAAGTGGCTGCAGAGATAGTGGATGCATTGGTTGCAATATACCAAAATTCCCTGGACTCTGGAGAGGTCCCAGCGGATTGGAAAACCGCAAATGTAACACCCCTATTTAAAAAAGGAGGGAGACAGAAAGCAGGAAACTATAATAACAACAGAAAATGCTGGAAAAACTCAGCAGGCCAGGCAACATCCGTGGAGAGAAATTAGAGTCGACGTTTTGGGCCTAACCCTTTTTCAAAACTGGAAAGGAAATGAAATACATCGAAAGGCCAGGCTGGGACAGAACAAAAGAAGTGAAGAGACATTAAGAGGTATTCAAAACGAGACGAGATGGTGATAGGACTAGTGGAGACAAAAGACAGCTCAGATTGGGTGTGAAATGTTCTGGCAGAATGAGAGACAGCTGTCATGTGGGAGAGAGAAAAAAAGGAAAGGGGGGCGGGGGAAGGGAGAAACCACAAAGGGGTGGATAAAAAATATAAGTAAAAATGTAATAGGGGCCGAGGTTATGATCTGAAATTGTTGAACTTGATATTGAGTCCGGAAGGCTGCAAAGTGCCTAATCGGAAGATGAGGAAACTATAGACCAGTTAGCCTAACATTTGTTGTTGGGAAAATGCTGGAGTCCTTCATTAAGAAAGTAGTAGCAGGGCATTTGGAAAATCATAATGCAGTCAAGCAGAGTCAGCATGGCTTTATGAAAGGGAAATTATGTTTAACAAATTTGCTGGAGTTCTTTGAGGATGTAACGAGCAGGTTGGATAAGGGTGAGCCAGTGGATGTGGTGTATTTGGATTTCCAGAAGGCATTTGATAAGGTGCCACATAAAAGGTTATTGCATAAGATAAGAGCTCACGGAGTTGGGGGTAATATATGAGCATGGATAGAGAATTGGCTAACTAACAGAAAACAGAGAGTCCGGACAAATGGGTCATTTTCCGGTTGGCAAACTGTAGCTAGTGGGGTGCCACAGGGATCAGTGCTGGGGCCTCAACTATTTACAATTTACATTAATGACTTGGATGAAGGGACCGAGTGTAATGTAGCCAAGTTTGCGAATGATACAAAGATGGGTGGGAAAGCAAGTTGTGCAGAGGACTCAAAGAACCTGCAAAGGAATATAGACAGGCTAAGTGAGTGGGCAAACATTTGGCAGATGGAGTATAATATGGGAAAGTGTGAGGTTATCCACTTTGGCAGGAAAAATAAAAAGGCAAATTATTATTTAAATGGAGAGAGATTCCAAAATGCTACAGTTCAGAGGGACTAGGGGTCCTTGTGCATGAAACACAAAAAGTTAGCATGCACGTGCAGCAAGTAATCAAAAAGGTAAATGGAATGTTGGCCTTTATTGCAAGGGGGTTTCACAAAGGAGAGAGGCGAAGCAGACATTGCGATCAGGGGGGAGGGGTGTGAAATATTAGATGAAATAAACATAGTGAGAGAGGAAGTATTAAGGGGGTTAGCAGCTTTAAAAGTGGATAAATCCACAGGCCCAGATGAAATGTATCCCAGGCTGTTAAGTGAAGCAAAAGAGGAAATAGCAGAGGCCCTGACCATCATTTTTCAATCCTCTCTGGCTTCAGGTGTGGTGCCGGAGGACTGGAGGACTGCTAATGTGGTACCCTTGTTTAAAAAGGGAGAAAAGGATAGACCGAGTAATTACAGGCCAGTTAGCCTAACCTCGGTGGCAGGAAAATTATTGGAAAGAATTCTGAAGGACAGGATAAATCTTCATTTAGAAAGACACGGATTAATCAAGGATAGTCAGCATGGATTTGTTAAGGGAAGGTCGTGTCTGACAAACTTGACTGAATTTTTTGAGGAGGTAACAAGGAGGGTAGATGAGGGTAGTGCATTTGATGTAGTGTATATGGACTTTAGCAAGGCTTTTGATAAGGTTCCACATGGCAGACTGGTCACGAAGTTAAAAGCCCATGGGACCCAGGGCAAAGTGTCAAGTTGGATTCAAAACTGTCTCAGAGACAGGAAGCAGAGGGTAATGGTTGGTGGGTGTTTTTGTGACTGGAAGGCTGTTTCCAGTGGGGTTCCGTAGGGCTGAGTACTAGGTCCCTTGCTTTTTGTGGTATATATCAATGATCTGGACATGAATATAGGGAGTATGATTAAGAAGTTTGCAGATGATACTAAAATCGGCTGTGTGTTGATACTGAAGAAAGAAGCTGTAGACTGCAGGAAGATATCAATAAGTTGGTCAGATGGGCAGAACAGTGGCAAATGGAATTCAATCCAGAGAAGTGTGAGGTAATGCATTTGGGGAGGGCTAACAAGGAAAGGGAATATGCATTAAATGGTAGGACACTGAGTAGTGTAGAGGAACAAAGTGACCTTGGAGTGCATGTCCACAGATCCCCGAAGGTAGCAGGCCAGGTAGATAAGGTGGTTAAGAAGGCATACGGAATGCTTGCCTTAATTAGCCGTGGCATAGAATACAAGAGCAGGGGGGTTATGCTTCAACTGTACAAAACACTAGTTAGGCCTCAGCTAGAGTACTGCTTGCAGTTCTGGTCACCACATTACAGGAAAGATGTGATTGCACTAGAGAGAGTACAGAGGAGATTTACAAGGTTGTTGCTGGGAGTAGAGAATCTTAACTATGAGGAAAGACTGGATAGGCTGGGTCTGTCTTCCTTGGAACAGAGGAGGCTGAGGGGAGACCTTATTGAGGTGTATAAAATTATGAGGGGCATAGATAAAGTGGATAGAAAGGACCTATTTCCCTTAGCAGAGGGGTCAAAAACCAAGGGGTACAGATTTAAAGTAATTGGTGGAAGGTTTAGAGGGGTTTTGAGGGGAAATTTCTTCACCCAGACGGTTGTGGGGGTCTGGAACTCACTGCCTGAAAGGGTGGTAGAGGCAGGAACCTTAATCACATTTAAAAAGTATTTAGATGTGCACTTGGGATGCTCTAACTTGCAGGGCTACGGACCAAGAGCTGGGAAGTGGGATTAGGCTGGGTAACTCTTTGTTGGCCGGCGCAGACACGATGGGCTGAAATGGCCTCCTTCTGTGCTGCAACTTTCTATGATTCTATGAGTATAAAAGCAGGGAAGTCCTGCTACAACTGTACAGGGTATTGGCGAGACCACACCTTGAGTACTGCATACAGTTTTGGTCTCCTTATTTAAGGAAGGATATACTTTCATTGCAGGCAGTTCAGAGACGATTCACTAGGTTAATTCCAGAGATGAGGGGGTTGACTTATGAAGAAAGATTGAGCAGGCTGGGCCTATACTCATTGGAATTTAGAAGAGTGAGAGGTGAACTTATTGAAACGTATAAGATACTGAAGGGACTCGACAAGGTAGATGCAGAGAGGATGTTTCCTCTCATGGGGAATTGTAGAACTCGGGGGCATAGTTTCAGAATAAAGGGTCGCCCTTTTAGAACTGAGATGAGGAGGAATTTTTTCTCTCAGAGGGTCGTAAATCTGTGGAATTCTCTGCCCCAGAGAGCCGTGGAGGCTGGGTCATTAATACATTTAAGGTGGAGATAGACAGATTTTTGCAAGATAAGGGAGTGAAGGGTTATGGGGAGCAGACAGGGAAGTGGCTTTGAGCCCAAGATCAGCCATGATTTTATTGAATCGTGGAGCAGGCTCGAGGGGCCAAGTGGCCTATTCCTGCTCCTATTTCTCATGTTCTTATGTTCTTAAAAATCCTGTATTAATTAATATAGATTCAATGTCAAAATATTTGATATTGTTTCCCTCAGTAGTAGTTCTAAGAATTGCTAAAGGTGTTCTGTACAGGTTAATGCTCTGGAAAATAATAAGACCATTGGCTAAGTCATTCAGGTTTAATTCTTATGTGGGCTTAAATGTTGCTGCGATTAAAGAAAAGGGTCTGCTTTACACTTAACAAAAGGCCCTGCCAAAATGAAGATAAAAATGTATGATAGATCCATTCTAGGGGCATTATCAGGCCAAAATGACCAAACCTGGTATAAAATAATAATAATAAAAATTAAAAAAAATAATAACAATCACATACTTTGCAGAAAAAGAGATTGTGTGAATCAAAGTTTAGTAGTGCATTCACTGTGAATGGAATTCAGTTCAGTGTTTGTAGAACTCAGTTATCCAGGCAGATTTTGCTTTGCCTGGCTTTTGTTTTATTCCAAGTGAAACAGTTTATGGCTGAGATGCAGAGCACCCCACAGGCATATCCATCATTTTCCACCGGTAATGGCAAGATGCCGGGGAGGGGTTGGAGTGGGATTCTAGCCTGCATGCGTGCGTGATCCCACACTCCCTGATTCCAGTCAACACCACCGAACTCGTAACCCACCCCCGAAAGCCCCTGCCCACGACCACAACATCACGGACTATAGTCCAGAGGTGTCCTACCACCACCAAGGGACCAGGGAATGGTTTAGTCCTAGTGCCAACCGATAAGTTACTGTACCAGGGGGTACACTATGCAGTGGCCTCAGTGATCCTGAACCTGACCGAGGTGCACTTACCTGAGTGGTGCCCTAAGGAGACAGGACAGTTGTACCAAGCCCTGCTGAAGGAAATGTTTAGAAAATTTTATGAATTCGACTTTGCCAATATAGACGAAGCGAAACTGTACAGTTTACATCCCGAGCATAAGGGCGCAGGGAGACAAAGAAGGGGGACCTGGAATGATATTTTTACAGCTTATAGTACAGGATCCTCAGTAATAAACAGCCTAGATGATATAGAGTTACAAACTCCGATAAATGGTTTAAAGACCCAGTTAAGAAAAATCCTAACAGAGGAGAACACAGTGGTCGGCTCAGAGCTACATGAGGACCAAGCTATGATGGTCCATTTAAAAGAGATAATAGCTGAGCTGGAGAGACACGCTAAAACAGTAAATGCACTCATACGGGAGGACAGGAATGCTTCGGATCAAGCTGCACAGAATGAGGTGTGCGTGCTATATGGGGCATGGTTGCTGGGCGAGGGCCGCAGCAACCTGGAGGATTTAAAACAAGGTTTAGTCCCCTCCTGGATTAGCAACAAGCACCTCGCAGCCCTCCACCCATTTAGTAATTCGCTGAGCCTCTGTCAGCTCCGCCTAACCTCTGAAGCCTACCCTGTCCCAGTGGATTGTGGACGTTCCATCACACTATCATGGGGATAGTAGTGAGGATGCCGGTCATGGGTGGGACAGCCCGACCCGCACCGGTATATAGGGTGGAGAACATTGGGAGCATTCATAGGGGGTGGGACATATGGTGTCACCACAAGTGCGCCCCACTACCGGCATGGGCAGCACATCTGGTGTCCGGTGAGTGACAGCAGTTTCTGTTTTAAACCTGAGGCAGAAGTTCAAGTGGCCCAGGAACGGATTGTACCCATCCCTGAACCCTCAACTGTTCACCTCACTGTCAGGGAAAACATTACCAACCTGCAAAATTACATAATATATTTCAGCTATGAGATTCCCCCTCTACCAGAACATCTTACCGCCCTATTAAAAGCAGTGGTCATCTCACAGAAACATTTCTATACATTAGAGCAGAAGACAGTCGAGATAGCGGCCAAGATCTTGGATATTTTAGTTCCACCCTGGTGGGACATTTTTGAAAATATAGAGGTCCCTTCTTGGATTCGACTGGCTTCACATCTTTTAGTAGTTTGCCAGCTCGGCATAGTTTTCTACTTGTTGTGCACAAAGTGCAAGGGAAGGGATAGGATGCTCTGCTCTCAACATGAGGGAGCATGGGACAAAAATAAAGTCTATGACCAGGTATAAAACCAACCTTGACCGTTATTAAAAATAAAGTTTGATGGGTGTGTGTGTCATTTATTTTTTTTCCTATGTGTATGTAATTTTTTCCAAGTGGTGCAGGGGTGTTGGACCCCCTCCGTGCTTGGATGTCTATGTCATTGAATTTTTCGTACCTTGTATATATCTGTTAAACACTACACCTAAACGGAACAGGAGAGTGTTTTGTTTTGAGTTTTAGTTTAGATAATACAGGGGAAGGTTGGCTCCCGAGGATCAGAAAATTTTGCTCACTCAGCATGATACTATAGTGTTTAAAGTATCACAGGGGGGTGTGTAAGGCTTGCAAAATTATACAGATTCCCCCAAAGTAAGAAAAGAAGAGATATTGGACTGTTTGAAATAATATTGGGCCAAAGGGGACCTAAAAACAAAACCCCAGGAAGATTTGGCTAATTTAAAAGGCATGTTCAGGCCTGTGGAAAAGCTGCGACAAAAGGAGGTGGGATGGGCCCCCGAAATACAGACAGTTTGAGTATTGGAAAGGCCAGATTGTCTGAGAATGTTCTGGGCCATCCCAGTCATTCTACATAAAGGCAATAAGCCCACGGAAAAGACTGTTCCCGCCGAAACCTACAGGGCTACCAAGAACATGAATAATACAATACATGCCACTAGTCAACAAAAGAGACCCTGGCCCCCAGCAGGAAAAAACAATCAAACAACAGTTTAAAACCACTCAGAAATATTTCCAAAAATACTTTGTACATTTAAACTGATTTCGAAGCAATCCCGAAACCAGTTAAAGGCCAATTAAAAATAGATGGGACTAGCCCCGAAACTCGATGAGAATTTTAAACCTATTAAAATTAACGAGCCCGCCAAAATTAACAATGGACCGGAGGAGATTTGGCGGTCAGATAAGCCAGGCCTCAACACAGTATAATTGAGGCCTGCTTGTTCAGAAAAGACGGTTTGAAACGGGCAGTTGAGAAAGAAGACAGTTCGACAGTACAGTTCGAGTTGAGAGAGTCAGTTGAGGGCACAGCTCAAGAAGGCTCACGTTCAGTACAGGAGAGAGAAAGTATGGTTCAAAAAAGGTATTACTCATTATCATCATCACCGTACTTAGTCGGAGGATCGGAGACTTGAGGAAAGAAGAACGAAACGGAAGGAACAGGAAATCGCGGCAACCAAAGGCCTTAAGAAACCAACAACTAACAATATTACCACCAACTAGGTAATATTGGGCCACCGTGACCAACAAGAAACCAACCAACAAGATTCGCAAATTTGTTTCCACTCGACAAGCTAGCCTGACTTACCCCTGGGTAAGATTTGACACAATAGACTCTTAAAAACTATACCTAACCAAAGGAAATTGGGTACTTACCCGATATATCCAACTACGCATCCAAACGCATCAGTGGACAGACGAAAACTGAAAACCCAATGCAGGTGCAGTCTTCCACCACGTCCGGGATACGGCAGGCCCCAACCGCCACAACTAAAGAGAACCCCGAAATCGCGAACCTCTACAATCTATCAAGAAAAGTCGTTTGGTGAGCATTTCCTGGTCCTCTGGATTTCAACCTAGTTAGTGTAGGGATTGGGAGGGTAAGGTATTTTTGTCTATTGTCATTCTCCCTCACATATTCCAAAGTGTTCCCCCTTTTAGAGTGTAAAATTTATTGTATTGTATATTTTCCTGTCTCAAAATAAAAATCTCAATTCTTTTGACCAACTCAGGTGCCTGTTGCACTTTCATTACAACCCCCAAATAAGTCCAAAATCTAGAACCAAGGGAGTGGGAGCAATTCGAACCGCTCAGGGAGTCAGAGGCAAAGCTGACCACACACACCACCCCTTACAACAGGGCAGAGGGCATCAGCGCAGGGCTGCACCTCGCCACAAGAGATACCCCCAACACAGGGTTTACAGGCCGAGGATGAGCTTCCTCAACATGAGTGAGCAGCAGTGCCAAGGGAGGCTGAGACTTGCGCGAGAGGTAGTCGCTGACATCTGCGCAGTGCTGCAGCAACACCTGGATCCCAGAGGAGCCGGTGAATACCCCTTACCAGTGGCTGTCAAAGTCACCACCGTCCTCAAATTTTTTGCTTCAGGGTCCTTCCAGGGATCATCAGCAGACATCAGCAGAATCTCCCAGTCGGCCGCACACACTTGCATCATGCAGGTAACTGATGGCCTCTTTGCAAAGGCGCACAATTGCATCCACGTCTCCATGGATGAAGCAAGTGTAACCGCTCGTGCGGTTGGCTTTGCAAATATGGCAGGCTTGCCAAGGGTGCAGGGCATCGTAGACTGCACACATGTGGCCATTAGGGCACCCCATCACAACCCAGCTATATTTGTCAACCGCAAGGGCTTCCACTCCCTTAATGTCCAGCTGGTGTGTAACCACAGGAAGAACATTATGCATTTTTGCGCAAAGTACCCTGGCAGTTGCCATGACTCTTTCATTCTGCGGCAGTCTACTGTGTCTGAGCTCTTCAATCCACCACCCCAACTTTCCGGATGGCTACTTGGAGACAAGGGCTATCCCCTGAAGACGTGGCTAATGATGCCGTTGAAGAGCACATTGTTGCTCGTGATGCAAGGGCTGCACTAATCTATGCCAGATTCACTTAAGTTGACAAATAAACACATGTAACTGCCACCTTCTTAACACACCATACACAATGTACAATAAAGTGTGGATTCCTATCACTCACACCACCATCATTACAGATGAAAGGCACTCTGGCACCTCAGTGTGACACTTCCATTTCTGGGCACACATAGGCCAACTCTTTGAATGTTTGCCATCACATTTCTTTATTGACATTGAAATGACGGCGATTATATTAAACATGTATTACATCAAAACACCCAAGTGACTACCCTTGTGGCTATAGGTGCGTCATCTTTCTCTTACACGTGCTTCTGTGTGGTGCTTCCCCTGTGGCTTCAGTAGATGTGGAGACACCTTGTTCACTTTCATGCTGCTCCTGCTTCGACACCTTTGGCGGGCACCCTCTGGGTTTGCGAGCCTAGGAGGGCCTGGGAGGGCTCGGCAACAGTTTGTTCCTCCTGTGGCTGTGCAGGGGCTGAGATGAACATATCATTTGGGTGAGGAATCTGGTGGGGCTCTGACCGAGGGCTCTGTAGTGACATGGTCGTGTGAACACTTGGAGAGGAGCCCACACTTCCTTGTTGCCTGCCACCAACATCCCTCTCATGGGTCAGCTGCATTCAGTGCTAGCAAGTGGCTGGACAGCACCTTGCTGCACATCAGTGGGGCCATGAGGATCCGTATCTGCACTGGCAGTCCTCCTCAAAAGGACGTCCGTGAAGCTCTTGTCTCTCTGCTCAATAGCTGCCCATCGCTCCTCCAGAGATGTCATTCTATTCTGAACATTCACCCATGTTTTCCTGACTCTGGTGACTTATTTCCTCCATGACCATAGCTATCCTTTCCACGGAGGTTGCCATCCTATCCACGGAGGTTGTCATCTTATCCATGGTGGTGCGTTCATGCTCAATGCCACCACAAAGGCAGTGCTCATGTTAGAGATGGACTCCTCCATCCTCTCCATACTCGCAGTTACCCTGGATGCAAAACCTGCCAGAGACTCCTGCACTTGTTCCTGGAGTTCCAGCACAGCTCTCTTTCTGGATGGCCCCAGAGGTACAGGGGCCACATGCAGCTGAGCAGAGCTTGGAACGCCGTGTGGCCTCTGACAAGGACTCTCAACTGCTGTCCCTGTCTCCACCATCTGCTGATGCTCACTTGTGCACTGTGATACACCAGGTGACAACATGACTGTACCTTCCGAAGGACCTACCGAGGTGTGCATATCTGCGCTGGTGCTGGGTGTGCTCATTTCTGCTGACGCTGAGGCATCTTCCTCTGATGAGTCTTCCGGCTCTTCTCCTGGACAGTGGGGAGGGGGGCTCTTGATGGTCCTGTGGGGGAGTAAAGGCATGTGTTAGATATGTGAGATTAACGTCTCATGCACATCGTTTTGTGCAGATGATCATAACTCAATCTGTATGAGCATCAGATGCCATATCAGTTGCTCATGCAATGTAACTGAGAGGGCTGCAAATCTATTCTGTCACCAGCTTGATCTACTATGCCCGTCTGACCGGCCTCCACTTCCAGATCCTCAGCACCTCCTATGATCTCCAGAGCAGCCTCCTCAGCGGTGGTCAGCTGGGCAATGGAAGGTGGCCCTCCTCCTGTCATGGCCCTCTCCCTCTTATTGTGGGATCTCTTTTCCTGCAATGAGGGAGACAAGCGGAGTTGGAGTGAGAATGTTGGAGTGATGTAAGGGTAATGTGGGATGTACAAGAATAGGTTGACAATGCAGAGTGCTGGTGATGAGAGGAGATGGGGAGCAGATTGAAGGTAAGTGTGATGTTATACTCACTTTTCCTGAGTGAACCAGGTGATTAAACCTTTTTCTGCACTGGACCCAGGAGCAAGAACACAACGATCTGGAGCTGACCTCCTCAGCAATTTGCAGCCAGGCTGCTTTGCTTTGCTGAGGAGGCTTCCTCCGTCCGGATGAGGAGAAGAATACCCCCTGATGACCTCTCACTCCCTCCACAAGAGCATGGAGGGGGGAGTCATCAAAGCGGGGAGAGGCCTTAGAGCTTGCAGAAGTCATGGCAACAATTTCAAAACGAGAAGCAGCAGGAAAGGAAGGATTTGGAACAAAGTTGCATGGGCCCCTTAAATGCAGCTGGCTGACAGACGTCAGCAGAGGCGATGAGCAGACCCGAAAGCACTAATTGGGCTGGGTAGCGTGCACGGACACATTAATGAGGCCACTTAAGGGAAAATCGATTTTTCTGGATGGCTGAAATCAGAAGCGGGACCGGAA
The DNA here is from genome assembly GCF_052327205.1 of Somniosus microcephalus. Classification (NCBI taxonomy): domain Eukaryota; kingdom Metazoa; phylum Chordata; class Chondrichthyes; order Squaliformes; family Somniosidae; genus Somniosus; species Somniosus microcephalus. The sequence goes on from NC_140987.1 coordinate 87,568,082, forward strand.
CCCACCGAACCTCAAACCCGCACCCAACCCGCCACCAGTGATAAAATCGCGGCCTTACTCACTGAATCATATCTGTCTGTTAGCACTCTACTTTCCTCCATCTCCCTGGGTATGCTCTGTCCTATCATCAGGATAGATCCACCAAAGCTAGGGACATAGTGGTATACAGTTGAGTGAGAGTGGCCCTGGGAGTCATCACCATTGACACTGGACCCCATGAAGTCTCATGGCTTCAGGTCAAATAAGGCCATTGACACCTGCTGATCACCATCTAATATCGCTCATTCCTCAATCACTAACAAGATAGGATACCAAGGGAGCAATATGATGATTATGTAATTTTCCAGGGTTTCATATGTCTTCTGCTGAAAGTATGGCAGACAATCAGGAGGATTGTTAACTGCCTTGATAATCCTATTTTGATAGAGGTTTCCCATTTTCGTGCCTCTGGCTCCTGTTTCCCGTCTTGTCAGAAACAGTCCTGCTGCAAGGAGATGAATTGGTGGAGAACATGATCTGTAGTCATTATTGGTGCAGAACTTTAAAAGTGCTCCTATAAAATGGTGGGCATTCAAATGCAACAAATTTGTTGTTGGAGGTTTGGGATATAGAAACATATAGAAACATAGATGATAGGAGCAGGAGTAGGCCATTCGGCCCCTCGAGCCTGCTCCGCCATTCAATGAGATCATGGCTGATCATCCAAATTCAGTAACCTGTTCCTGCCTTCTCTCCATATCCCTTGATCCCTTTAGCCTTAAGAAATATATCCAACTCCTACTTGAATATATTTAATGAATTGGCCTCTACTGCCTTCTGTGGTAGAGAATTCCACAGGTTCACCACTCTCTGGGTGAAGAAATTCCTCCTCATCTCTGTCCTAAATGGCTTACCCCTTATCCTTAGACTGTGACCCCTGGTTCTGGACTCCCCTACCATCGGAACATCCTTCCAGCATCTAGTCTGTCTAGTCCTGTTAGAATTTTATAAGTTTCGATGAGATCCCCTTTCATTCTTCTAAACTCCAGCAAGTACAAGCCCAATCGACCCAATCTCTCCTCATACGTCATTCGTGCCATCCCAGGTGTCAGCCTGGTGAATTTTCACTGCACTCCTTCCATGGCAAGAACATCCTTCCTCAGATAAGGCGACCAAAACTGCACACAATACTCAAGATGTGGTCTCAACAAGGCCCTGTACAACTGCAGCAAGACATCCTTGTTCCTGTACTCAAACCCTCTCGCTATGAAGGACAACATACCATTTGCCTTCTTAACCGCCTGCTGCACCTGCATGCTTACTTTCAGCGACTGGTGCACAAGGACGCCCAGGTCTCATTGCACTTCCCCTTCTCCCAATCTATTGCCATTCAGATAATAATCTGCCTTCCTGTTTTTGCCACCAAAGTGGATAACCTTGCATTTATCCACGTTATATTGCATCTGCCATGCTTCTGCCCAATCACCCAACCTGTCCAAATCATACTGGAGTTTCTCGGCATCCTCCTCACAGCACACACGCCCACCCAGCTTTGTGTCATCTGCAAAATTGGAGATATTACATCTAGTTCCCTCGTCCAGATCATTAATATCTATTGTGAATAGCTGGGGTCCAAGGACCGATCCCTGCGGTACCTCACTAGTCACTGCCTGCCACTCGGAAAAAGAGCCATTTATTCCAACTCTTTGCTTTCTGTCTGTCAACCAGTTCTCTATCCAAGTCAATACCTTGCCCTCAATCCCATGTGCCTTAATTTTAGACGCTAATCTCTTATGCGGGACCTTATCGAAAGCCTTTTGAAAGTCCAAATACACCACATCCACTTGTTCTCCCTTATCTATTTTACTAGTTACATCTTCAAAAAATTCCAGTAGATTAGTCAAGCATGATTTACCTTTTGTAAATCCATGCTAACTTTGTCCGATCCAGTCACTTTTTTCCAAGTGCTCTGCTATTACATCCTTTATAATGGACTCTAGCATTTTCCCCACTACTGATTTCAGGCTTACCGGTCTGTAATTCCCCCGTTTTCTCTCTACCACCCTTTTTGAACAGTGGGGTAACATTAGCTAACCGCCAATCCATGGGCACTGTTCCAGAGTCTATCGAATTTTGGAAGATGACCAGCAATGCATCTACTATTTCTAGGGCCACTTCCTTAAGTACCCTAGGATGTAGATTATCAGGCCCTGGGGATTTATTGGCCTTCAATCCCATCAATTTCCTGAACACCATTTCCCTACAAATACTGATTTCTATCAGTTCCTCCCTTTCATTAGACCCTATGTTCCCCGACATCTTTGGGAGGTTATTTGTGTCCTCCTTTGTGAAGACAGAACCAAAGTATGTATTTAATTGGCCTGCCATTTCTTTGTTCCCCATTATAAATTCCCCTGATTCTGACTGCAAGGGACCTACGCTTGACTTCACCAATCTTTTTCTCTAAAAGCTTTTACAGTCAGTTTTTATGTTCCCTGCAAGCTCACTCTCATACTCTATTTCCCCCCTCTTAATTAATCCCTTTGTCCTCCTTTGTTGAATCCTAAACTGCTCCCAATCCTCAGGTTTACTGCTTTTTCTGGCCAATTTATATGTACTCTCCTTGGATCTTATGCTATCCCTAATTTCCCTTGTTAGCCATGGTTGAGTCACCTTTTTTGTTTTATTTTTATGCCAAACTGGGATAAACAAATTCTGTAGTTCATTCATGCGATCTTTGAATGTTTGCCATTGCCCATCCACCGTCAACCCTTTGAGTGACATTCCCCAATCAATCCTACCCAACTCGCACCTCATACCATTGTAGTCTCCTTTATTTAAATTCAGGACCCTAGTCTCTGAGTCAACTATTTTACTCTCCATCTTAATGAAGAATTCTATCATATTATGATTGCTCCGACCCAAGGGGCCTCGCACAACAAGATTGCTAATTAATCCTTTCTCATTACATAATACCCAGTCTAAGATTGCCTGATCTCTAGTTGGTTCCTCGACATATTGGCCCAGGAAACCATCCCGTAAACACTCCAGGAATTTGTCCTCCACAGTATTGTTACTAATTTGGTTAGCCCAGTCTATATGTAGATTAAAGTCACCCATGATAACTGCTGTGCCCTTATTGCACGCCTCTCTAATTTCCCGTTTAATGCCATCCCTACCTCTGCATTACTGTTTGGATGTCTATATACCACTCCCACTAACGTTTCCTGCCCCTGGTATTTCTCAGTTCTACCCATACAGATTCCACATCATCAGAGCTAATATCCTTCCTTTCAATTGTGTTAATCCCCTCTTTAACCAGCAATGCTACTCCACCTCCTTTTCCTTTTTGCCTATCTTTCCTGAATATTGAATACCCCTGGATGTTGAGTTCCCGGCCTTGGCCACCCTGGAGGCATGTTTCCATAATCCCAATCATATCATATTTGTTTACCTCTATTTGCGCAGCTAATTAATCCACCTTATTGTGGCAAAACCACTAAGTGACTTACATAATTGTCTGTAACCAATGTTATTAATTCTAGCATTAATTGTCTGCAACCAATGTTATTACCTTTCAAGTTGGCTCTGGTTAAACAGAGCTAGATCGACAACATCGTGATCTGACGCAATGACGTCATCACGTGGGTCACGTGACGTCCCCTTCGGCGGGAAACGTGATGACGTCATGACCTCAGAGGTAGAGGGCGGGACCAGCCAGTCCTCGTGTGGATTGAAAGAGAAAAGACCTGTTTTGAGCTTCTCCTGTAGTTTCTTGTTTTGTAAAGTTCTTAGACAATAAATTCAGTTTATTAACTTCCAGTAAGTTATAGATTCTTTGTTAGGAGTGCAGAGACTCCTACATTGGTGACCCCGATTCCTCGCGATCGTTTTTCGCGGTGAACGCCGAACACAAGCCAGTGATGGAGGCCAACGCAGTGGCTTTGAAGCTCCCCCAATTCTGGGAACAACAGGCAGCCTCTTGGTTTGTGCAACCTGTGGTGATTATTTTTTATGTTTAGTAAGAAGTATTGTGATTGGTTGTTTGTTTCCTGCCTTGGGATATATGCTGTAATCTCATTTGTAGTTGATGTCATGTGATTTGTGGTGGCCATCTTAAATTCAGTTCTTTCCAGCCTTTAGTTGGGACTGGGTGTTGAAAGATGTGCTACAGGATTTTTAAGTTAATAAAGCCTAGATTAGAAAGGCAAATCTATTCTTTATTTCAATTTATTAACTTTATGTCAGAATGGAGCGATATCTTCAACCAGAACGATTCAATGCTGACCCTAATTCTGCTGGAGTGGATGATAAATGGAAACACTGGTATTGTACATTTAAAAACTTTTTGGGCGTGTTGGATCAAGAGTCTCTAAATAAGCTGAATATGCTGATCAACTACATTGCTCCGGATGTGTACAAGTATATTTTGGACTGTAAAACTTACGAAGTGGCTATTTCTACATTGGAAAAGATTTTTGTTAAACCAAAGAATGAGGTATTTGCACGTCACCTTCTATCTGCCCGTAGGCAGCAGGTGGGAGAATCTTTGGATACTTATTTACAAGCACTTCAGTGCCTTAGTGTTAACTGTAATTATAAGGCCGTGACGGCTGAAGAATATAAGGAAGAATCGGTACGGGATGCTTTTATTAATGGATTACTGTCTAGATCAATTCGTCAGCGGTTGTTAGAAAATAAGACTTTGGATCTTAAGAGTGCTTCTGAGCAAGCTTCTACATTGGATGTGGCTCAGAGAAGTTCGGATTCTTATGCTCTTTTTAATCGGCCTGCGACTGTGGTTTCGGATGAAAAGGAATTATGTGGACTTAATAGGACTGGTTTACTAGATTCTGAAACAGTTTCTACTTCGGCGGCTGTTGCCTCTAGGATTCAGAAGTGTTATTTTTGTGGGAACGTCCGGCACCCTCGTCTGAAGTGTCCTGCTCAGGAGGCTGTGTGTAGTAAATGCGGCAAGAGAGGTCATTACGCACATGTGTGTAAATCATCAGGTTCAATTACCTCCTCTGTGACTATTCAGCCTTTAGATAGGGCGTTTATTGCATCAATTTCTGCTGCATTTGCTCATGGCCTAATCAAAGCTATAGTTACGGCCCAAGTTAATGGGTTGGAAGTGAAGGCCCTTATAGATACGGGCAGTACCGAGAGTTTTATAAGTCTTCAGTTTGCAAAGGAGAAGCATTTGAAAATTTCACCTGTTTCCTATCAGGTGTGTATGGCTCAGACGACTCTCACTTCACAAGTAGCTGGTTGTTGCCTTGTGAAATTGATTCTTCTAGGTAATACGTATACTGATATACGCCTATCCGTTTTGCCTAATCTCTGTGTGGATATTTTGATTGGTCATGATGTGCTTCAGTTACACGAGTCTCTCAGTCTTTCATTTGGAGGGACTAAGCCACCTTTATCTATTTGTGGATTAACCTCTTTATCCATTTCTCCATTATCACTTTTTTCCAATTTGATGCCGGATTGTAAGCCAATTGCTACCAAGTCAAGAAGGTATAGCAGTCAGGATAGAGAATTTATTAATTCTGAAGTTCAACGTCTCTTATTGGAAGGAATCATTGAACCTAGTTGTTCGCCTTGGCGGGCACAGGTAGTTGTCACGACTAATGAGAGACATAAGAAACGAATGGTGATAGACTATTCCCAAACTATTAATAGGTATACTCAATTAGATGCGTACCCTTTGCCTAAGATTGATGAGCTTATCAATAAAGTATCTCAGTATAAGGTTTTTAGCACTATTGACTTAAAGAGTGCTTATCATCAGATTCCTATTGTTAAGAAGGATCAACCATATACGGCCTTTGAGGCTGGTGGAAAGCTGTATCAGTTTTGCCGAATACCATTTGGTGTTACTAATGGTGTTGCTTGTTTTCAACGGGCAATGGATGCTTTTATAAGTGATAACTCTCTCTCTGACACCTTTTCATACTTAGATGATATCACGGTGTGTGGCAAATCAAGGGTGGAGCATGATTCTAATTTAGAAAGATTCCTTCAAGCTGCGGAAAAAGTTGTTTTAACTTTCAATAAAGAGAAGTGTACCTTTTCGACCACTGAGGTAAATCTACTGGGGTACATTATCTCGGGAAACAAGATTAAACCAGACCCAGAACGTCTGCGACCATTGATTGATTTACCTTGTCCTACTAATTCTAAGGCTTTGCAACGAGTTGTTGGACTGTTTTCTTACTATTCTAATTGGATTGCAAATTTTTCACAGAAGATCCGGCCTCTTATTTGGGTTACGACATATCCTCTATCATGGGAGGCCAGGACGTGTTTTGATAATTTTAAAAAGGATATCCTTGGAGCAGTTGTGCATTCTATTGATGAGCAGGTTCCTTTTGTGATTGAGACGGACGCTTCTGATTTTGCAATTGGGGCTACTCTGAACCAAAATGGAAGACCTGTGGCCTTTTTCTCACGTACCTTGAACAATAGTGAAAAAAGGCATTCTTCAATAGAGAAAGAGGCGTATGCAATAGTAGAAGCACTGCGTAAATGGAGACATTATTTATCGGGGCGACATTTTACGTTGGTAACTGATCAAAAGTCTGTGTCCTTTATGTTTGATGTCAAACATTTTGGAAAGATTAAGAATGATAAAATAATGAGGTGGAGGATTGAGTTGGCATGTTACCATTTTGATATAGTTTATTGTCCGGGGAAGGATAATGTTGCTGCTGATGCGCTGTCGAGGGCTTATTGTTCTGTGATTCACGGAGATACGCTTATTAATCTTCACAATGCCTTATGCCATCCTGGGGTTACGAGGATGATACACTTCATACGCAGTAAGAATTTGCCCTTTTCAGTTGAAGACGTCAAGCGGATGACTTCATCATGTTCTATCTGTGCTCGGTGTAAACCGAATTTCTTTAAGCCTCAACGAGCTCATCTTATAAAGGCTACTTCTCCTTTTGAACGTTTGAGCGTCGATTTTAAGGGGCCTCTTCCTTCAGCTACTCAAAACCGATATATATTTACTGTTGTGGATGAGTTTTCAAGGTTCCCTTTTGCTTTTCCTTGTGCAGATGTATCAGCTGCTACAGTTATCAAATGTCTGACTCAACTTTTTGTCATCTTTGGGATGCCTGCGTATATCCATTCGGATCAGGGAAGTTCTTTTATGTCTTCCCAGTTGAAGGAATACCTTCAGAGTCGGGGAATTTCTACTAGCAGAACTACCCCATATAATCCCCAGGGTTAAGGACAGTGCGAACGATACAATGGGGTGATCTGGAAGGCAGTTATGTTGGCTTTGACATCCCGGAACCTTAAGAATACACTGTGGGAAATGGAATTGCCTGATGCCCTGCATTCCATTAGATCATTGCTTTCAATGGCTACTAATGTGACCCCCATGAAAGGCTCTTTAACTATCCGCGGAGATCTACTACGGGATATTCGGTACCTTCATGGCTTACTATGCAGGGACCTGTGCTGCTTCGACGCCATGTTAGATTGTCAAGATATGATCCTTTAGTGGAGGAGGTGGAGCTGTTGGAGGCAAATTCCCAATATGCTCATATTCGATTCCAAGATGGGAAAGAAAGTACCGTTTCAATTAAAGACTTGGCTCCTTGTGGTGGCCAGCCCTCTTCTGAGGATATTAACAATAGTCATGATTCAGATAATGTGGATGCTGTTACAGATACTACGAATATTTCCAATCCGACTGCAGATAATTATACTCCTATTAGTCAGCCCTCAATGGATGTTCATGACCGTCCCAGTTTACCTCCTGATGGGATTTCTAATCCGGAAACCGTTGAAAATCGTGATATGGATAGCCTTCCTGCAGAAGATACTTCTGTGTCTCCTGGTGTGGGAGGGCAAGGAATTTCACCAAGGTTAAGGAGGTCGACACGAACAAGATATCTGGTCGACCGATTGAAAATGGACTTTTAATTTGATAGTAATGTTTTAAAATTGTTGAAATATTATATTATATTGTTTTAGTTGAGAGATACTTAATACTTATGTGCAATGCTACTATTTGTTGTTGCTCACTTAGTATTGTGTCATGTTGAATAGTTTTATTTTGTCTGCATAGTTTTAGTTGTAAATAATTAATTATAAATTGTAAAGGTTATTTAGGTTGGAGTATATTTTAAAAGGAGGGGTGAATGTGGTGATTATTTTTTATGTTTAGTAAGAAGTATTGTGATTGGTTGTTTGTTTCCTGCCTTGGGATATATGCTGTAATCTCATTGGTAGTTGATGTCATGTGATTTGTGGTGGCCATCTTAAATTCAGTTCTTTCCAGCCTTTAGTTGGGACTGGGTGTTGAAAGATGTGCTACAGGATTTTTAAGTTAATAAAGCCGAGATTAGAAAGGCAAATCTATTCTTTATTTCACAACCCGAGGCGCAATTTGAGTTCTGCAACATCGTTCAGGATCAGACCAGATATCTCCACGTGGTCTCTGCCCTCGAGAGCTCGACGGCGTCGCGAATCATCAGCCTGCTGGAGAGTCCTCCGACTGCTGACAAGTATGTCGCCATCAAGACACGATTGCTGCAGGTATTTGGTCTCACCAAAGCGGAGTGTGCTCACCGTTTACTGACTCTACCAGGGTTAGGAGACTCCAAACCCTCGGAAATGATGAGTCATATGCTGACTCTCCTGGGGTCCGAGCCCCAGTGCTTTCTGTTTCGTGAACTGTTCCTTACTCAACTTCCTGAGCAAGTACAGGCGTCCCTCGCCCGAGCAGAAACCGCAGACTGCATCGCGCTCGCCGAAGAGGCGGATAAGATTTATGCGGTCCGGCAACAATACTGCGCCCTCGCGCAACGCCCCGCCACGAAGAGCCCGGCCCCGGCTCCGACAAAGGCGCCTCCGACGACAGGTTTCTGCTACTACCACGCTCGTTTCGGCCCGAAGGCCCGCTGCTGCCGCTCGCCATGCACTTTCGTTACCAGACCGTCAAATAGACTGCTGCGAGTCATGCACGCCAGTCCTGGTACTTCCCCCGCTGCCGCGATGGCGATCGGTGCTTCCGGGAATCTCACCTACAAAACCGACTCCATCTCCGGCCGTCGTTTTCTATGCGACACGCGGGCGCAATGCAGCATACTGCCCGCCTCGGTCATAGACCTTCGCTCCGGCAGCCGTGGTCCCCCTATGCAAGCGGCCAATGGGGGTTCGATCCACACTTGCGGAAGCGCCTCGTCCGAGTATGTTTCGGTGGACAGTTTTTCAGCTGGAATTTCATCACCGTTCAAATCTCACAGGCCCTGTTGGGTGCTGACTTTTTAGGCGCCAACGGCCTGTTGGTGGACGTGAAAAATCGACGCCTCGTTCGCGCCGCCACCCTCGACGATATTTTGGGGACGCGCAGCACGGCTGCGTCACACACGATTTCATGTGCGCGGCCGCAGCCTGATGATTTCGCCCGGCTCCTCGAGGATTTCCCCGAGCTGACGAAGCCCAACTTTTCGGCTCCGACCGTCAAGCATAGGGTGGAGCACCATATTTCGACTACCGGCTCACCTGCCAGGGCGCGACGTTTAGAGCCCAGTAAGCTAGCGGCAGCAAAGGCGGAGTTCGCCGTGATGGAAAAAATGGGGATCATCCGTCGGTCCAGTAGCCCCTGGTCCTCCCCGCTCCACATCGTCCCCAAGCCCGGCGGGGGATGGCGGCCCTGTGGGGATTATCGCCGCCTCAACGACATAACGACGCCCGACCGCTACCCCATTCCCCATATACAGGACTTCTCAGCACATTTGGCGGGGACATCCATCTTCTCCAAAATCGACCTCGTCCGTGGTTACCATCGGGTGCCGGTGCACCCTCAGGATGTCGAAAAGACAGCGGTAATTACCCCCTTTGGACTCTTTGAATTCCTGCGAATGCCCTTTGGGCTTAAGAACGTGGCACAGGCGTTTCAACGCCTCATGGATTCAGTCCTGCAGGACCTTGACTTTCTGTTTGTCTATTTGGACGATATTCTGGTTGCCAGCACCTCCAAGGAGGAACACCTCGAGCACCTTCGGGTCCTTTTCAGACGGCTTCAGCAGCACGGCCTCATCGTTAACTCGGACAAATGCCGCTTCGGCCTATCGCAACTGGATTTCCTGGGCCACCGCATAACCCCCACGGGGGCAACGCCACTTCGGGTCAAGGTGGAGGCAATTGCGGCGTTCCCGAAACCGAAATCCGTGAAAGCTTTACAGGAGTTCCTGGGGATGGTTAACTTATATCATCGTTTCATCCCCAGGGCTGCATAGCTCATGCGTCCTCTATATGAGGCCCTCAGAGGCTCGACGGGAAAGGACCCTGTGGTATGGTCACAGGACATGGATCGTGCTTTCGAGGAGACGAAAGCCGCACTCGCCAATGCGACCATGTTAGCACACCCCCTGCCGGGAGCCACCATCGCTCTCACGACGGACGCGTCAGACTACGCGGTGGGGGCCGTCCAGGAGCAGTGGGTCGATGGCGCGTGGCAACCCCTGGCCTTTTTCAGCCGCCAGCTACAACGGCATGAACGCCGGTACAGTACTTTCGACCGAGAGCTGTTGGCTTTGTTTTTGGCCATCCGCCACTTCCGTTTCCTCCTCGAAGGATGACGCTTCATCGCGTTTGTCGACCACAAGCCATTGCTGTTCGCAATGGCCAAGTCTGCGGAACCATGGTCGGCTCGGCAGCAACGGCAGCTGACGTACATATCGGAGTTCACCACCGACATCCGACATGTGGCCGGTAAGGACAACGTCATCGCTGATTGCCTATCCCGCGCCGCCGTCCAGGCCGTCCAATTGGGCATTGACTACGCACAGATGGCGGTTGACCAAGCAGACGACCCGGAGACCCAGGGTTTTCGTTCGGTTCCAAACAGCCTCCAGCCGAGGGATGTGCCTTTCCATACCGCAGGTACCACTCTGCTCTGCGACGTTTCGCTGGGTGCACCCCGTCCGATCGTCCCGTCTAAATGGCGTCGTATGATTTTCGATGCCTTACACGGCCTATCGCACCCTGGGGTGTGGGCATCGCAAAAACTGCTGGTCTCCAAATTCGGATGGAGGGGAATACGCAAGGGCGTCAGGGACTGGGCGAACACTTGTGTTGTTTGCCAACGGCCCAAGGTGCAGCGCCATGTCAGAGCCCCGCTCGCCACCTTCGAGGTCCCGGAACGGCGATTTGATCATATTCACATCGACTTAGTGGGACCACTCCCACCTTCCCGGGGCTTTACGTACCTTTTGACAATGGTGGATCGCACCACGAGGTGGCCGGAGGCAGTTCCCCTGACGTCCACCACATCTGCGGACGTTGCTCGAGCTTTCGTTTCATCCTGGGTAGCCTGTTTTGGTGTCCCTGCGGACATTTCGTCGGATCGGGGGCCGCAATTTTCGTCCGAGCTGTGGAACGAGGTGATTTCCGTGTTGGGCGTTAAACTCCACCGCACTACGGCCTAACACCCACAGGCGAACGGCTTGTGCGAGCGGTTCCACCGCTCCTTGAAGGCGTCGCTCAGGGCCAGCCTGCTGGATGCATCCTGGGTCGACAAACTACCGTGGGTGATGTTAGGACTCCGCACGGCGCCGAAGGAAGATCTCCAGTCGTCGGCGGCGGAGATGGTTTACAGGCAACCGCTTCGAGTCCCAGGTGAATTCCTGCTGTTACGTACGCGACCATGGTCCGCGGCCACACAAAAAGAGACCCTCCGGGATGCGGCCCGCTGTTTCCACCCAGTTCCGACCTCACGGCACGGTTTGCTTTCGTCCAACATCCCGGGGGAGTTGTCAAAAGCCAAGTTCGTGTTTGTGCGCCAGAACGGCCATCGTACCCCGCTTGCACCGCCGTATGCCGGACCCTTCAAGGTTTTGCAGGCAGGGGACAAGAGTTTCGTGATTGACGTCGGGGGCAAACCGGATCACATCTCTGTCGATCGCCTCAAGCCTGCGCACCTGGACCTCGAACAACCAATCGAGCTGGCGCGGCCGGCCGCTACCGCACCTGACACCGCCATACCGCCTACCAGTTCGCCGCCTGCTCAGCGTTTTCCCCTCCGGGAATTTCGTAGTCGGTCCAACAGACTTGTCCGACCTCCTCAGCGATTGACTCTTTTCGTTAAAGACAATTCTGGGGGGGCGTATGTGGCAAAATCACTAAGTGACTTACATAATTGTCTGTAACCAATGTTATTACCTCTAGCATTAATTGTCTGTAACCAATGTTATTACCTTTCAAGTTGGCTCTGGTTAAACAGAGCTAGATCGACAACATCGCGATCTGACGCGATGACGTCATCATGTGGGTCACGTGACGTCCCCTTCGGCGGGAAACGTGATGGCGTCATGACGTCAGAGGTAGAGGGCGGGACCAGCCAGTCCTCGTGTGGATTGAAAGAGAAAAGACCTGTTTTGAGCTTCTCCTGTAGTTTCTTGTTTTGTAAAGTTCTTAGACAATAAATTCAGTTTATTAACTTCCAGTAAGTTATAGATTCTTTGTTAGGAGTGCAGAGACTCCTACATTATTACGAATGCTCCTCGCATTAAGACACAAAGGCCTAGAAATTCAGTCTGGACACTTTTGGGGCGCTAAAGTCGGGCGCTCGCTAAAGTTAGCGCCCGCCGGAAAGTGTAGGCCACATCGCCGAAATTCAGTAGAGTTGGCCCTAAGTTTGGCCGAGCGCTGAAACTGGCGTTGAAATGCTGTGTTCCGGCGCTAAGCCGGCGATGCGGCCTAATAACGCCGAAGCCGGGCGCAGCGCAGGTGCGGTCATGTTTTGATTGACAGCAGACACCCTGACGCCGGCCAGCTCTTAAAGGGGGAAGGGTCAACTTTGACTGCTGCCACGCCCTGCATACTGGAGCCCTGCAGCTAGGCCTCAGCACTACTGGTGTGCCAAAATAGCGCCTGGAGCAATGGAGAGGGCCCGTGAGCGAGCGCAGCGCTTCTCAGAGCATGCTCTGAGTGTGCTCATTCATGGTGTGGAGAAGAGAAGAGAGATCCTGTGCCCGGACAGTGGCAGGAAGGCTCCCAGGAGCCAGTACAGGAGAGCCTGGGGCAAAATCGCCTGCAGGGTGTCATCCACCTGTGATGTCCCCAGGAGTGCGGACCAATGCCGCAAGAAGTTCAACGACCTCACTCGGATGGTGAAGGTGAGTACCCTTTCCAGTGTCCCCCTCATCCTTGCATGTGCACCTCACATTATGGGCAAAGGGACCTCAAAGGCCTAATGGGCAGCCCTCCTCCCGCAGCAATGGCACTTGCATGTTCATCAATAGCACTTTCTGCACTTAACACACTGGCCAAGCTATTCGACCATGGGAGGCAGTGCACCCAGTAACAGGGCACCACACTGGCCAAGCTATTCCACCATGGGAGGCAGTGCACACAGAGACAGGGCACCACACTGTACTTAGAGGCCATCCTTTCTCTTGCAGGCCAAGCTGGCGGGCAATGTAAGGAGCCAGGCTGTCACTGGTGGAGGGCGTCCCGAGTACCAGGCGCTCACTGATCTGGAGGAGAGCGTGGCACGACTCATGCGTGGCCGGGTGACTGGCCCTGTCGCGATCGGCGAGGCGGACCCTGTACTGGTACCCACTGGTAAGGACATGACCGGTTGCACCTCTCTCGTTGCCCTCGCGCTTCAGATCTACATCCTTTCCCACTGACCGACAAATGCGCATAATGCACCACTCAGGCCTCCCTCGCTGACGGCCTGTCCTCACTCTAAAGCTACTCTTGTGCCTTCCTGCTTTCAGCTGGTGAGGAGGAGGTGGTCCCTGAAGCGCAGAGAGCCAGGCCCTTGGAGGAGGAGGACGTCGAGGACCAGGAGGAAGGCGGCACATCGGGGGAACCCTCCTCCGCGCCAGGGGATGGCAATGGAGGGGAGACGTCTGGCCTGCAGGAGAGCCAGGGGGAGATGTTGGAGGGGAGGGCCGAAGCTGGTCCCAGTAGGGTGGACGCACGCGGGAAGGGTCCGGCAGCACGCCAGCCTTCTCCCCAGAGGGGGGAGGTGTTGGAGGGGAGGGCCAAAGCTGGTCCCAGTAGGGTGGACGCACGCGGGAAGGGTCCGACAGCACGCCAGCCTTCTCCCCAGAGGGGGGAGGTGTTGGAGGGGAGGGCCGAAGCTGGTCCCAGTAGGGTGGACGCACGCGGGAAGGCTCCGGCAGCACGCCAGCCTTCTGCCCAGACTGGGGAGGTGTTGGAGGGGAGGGCAGAACCTGGCCCAAGTGGGGTCGACGCACGCAGGAAGGGTCGGCCAGCTCGGCGGCCTTCTCCCCGGAGGGATAGTCCGCCCTCCAGTCCGGACACGGTCCTCGCCCAGGAGGTGCGCGTCCTTGATGAGATGTCGGCGGCGTCTGAGTGGCGCCACCAAGAGTTCATGGGGGTGGTCGAACAGATGCCTCACGCCATTGAGTCCCTGGCTCAGAGTGTGGTGGCTTTCGGGGAATCACAGGCCAGGGGGTTCGAACAACTCATGGCAGCGCACGACAGGGGTGTCCAGCAACTGGCCGCAGCGCACGACAGGGGTGTGCAGCAACTCGCGGCAGCGCAGGACGCGGGTGTGCAGCAACTGGCGGCAGCGCAGGACGCGACTCGCGAGATGAGTGGTGCCGTCCACACACTGGCAGAGCTGATGCGGGCACATACCAGGGCAGTTCGGGCACTCACTTCTGCCACACTCGCTGTGGCACGGAGGCATCGCCATGGCACCCGCCGCCCTGCTGCAGCACAGCGGTCTGGCCTCCCCCAGATTGCTGCGCTTGCTACACTGCCAGCCCGGCCGAGTGCCAGTGTCTCTGGCGAGCAGCGCGCACCTGCCATCAGCCAGCTTGCCCCCAATGGTGCTGCCGACACTGCCACTCCCCCAGCCAAGGTGCGACGAGCTGCTGCTAAGACTGATGCTGCCCAGCCACAGCTGCAGCAGTCAGCAGCCGGCCCCTCCCGGGCCAGGCCTCGTCTAGGCCGACCCCCAAGGGCTTCTGCCGACACGCTTTGTGGCCCTCATGAGCCTTCCCCCAGCCTCGCCACACCCGCAGGGCCCAGGTTGAGGCGGAGCAGCAGGTCGGCCAGCGGCCGGAGAAGCCTGTCTAAGGACTCGCCCTCTCGGCACACCCATTAGAGTGTGGTGAGAGCGGTTTCTTTTATATTGGGGGGCTTGTGTTGTGGGGGGCATTATTTTGTTAAGGCCGAGGATCAAGGCATTTTTTGTTTTCATGGGGGTGTCTCTGTTGTGGGGGGGGGGCTTATTTTTGTAAGGCCGCTGTTGAAGGCCTTTTGGATGGGCAAGTTTTGTTAGTCCTCTCCAGGTTTTGGGAGTGACAGATGTTTTTGACTGTTTTTTGGGGGTCTTGTCTGTTTTTCTGTTTCATGTGGGAAGGGCCCTGAGTTTGTGAAATAAAGCTTTTGATTTATTCAGCATGTCCAGGTGTCATGTTTGAAGTGGTTGTTGCGTTAACCGGCTGAGGGCTTGCGGAGCGGCTGCCTCAGGTGCGTTCATTGCCACAGGCCATTCCCTGACAGGGGGCCTAGAAGTGTCGATCAATAAGCCCCCGGCGGACGGCCCTTGGCCCTTGTCGCTCCCTCCTGGGCTGGTCCTCCTCCTCCTCCTCCTCCTCCTGCTCGTCCTCCTGAGGTGGTGGTGCAATGCCAGGTGGCAGTGCCTGAGTCCTGCGGATAGCCAGGTTGTGCAGCATGCAGCACACGACGACGAACTGGGAGACTCTATCCGGCGAATACTGAAGAGATCCTCCGGAACAATCCAGGCAGCGGAACCGTTGCTTGAGGACGCCTATCATTTGCTCGATGATGTTCCTTGTGGCTTGATGGCTTTCGTTGTATGCCTCCTCCGCTGGGGTCCTGGGCGCGCGGAGCGGGGTTATGAGCCATGTACACAAAGGGTAGCCCTTGTCCCCGATAAGCCATCCCCTTGGTGGAGGCTGTGCCTCGAACATGTCAGCCACAGTAGTCTGGCGCAGGATAAATACATAGATACATAGAGATAGGAACAGGAGTAGGCCATTCGGCCCTTCGAGCCTGCTCCGCCATTCAATGAGATCATGGCTGATCTTACCAGTTCAGTACCCCGTCCCCGCCTTTTCTCCGTAACCCTTAATCCCCTTAGCCTTCAGAAATATATCCAATTCTCTCTTGAAAATATTTATTGAATTAGCCTTCACAGCCCTCTGTGGCAGGGAATTCCACAGGCTCACCACTCTTTGAGTGATGAAATTCTTCCTCATCTCTGTTTTAAATGATTTGCCCGCTATTTTTAGACTGTGGCCCCTGGTTCTGTGCTCCCCGGCCATTGGAAACATTCTCTCTGAATTCAGCCTGTCCAGGCCTGCCATAATTTTATATGTTTCGATGAGATCCCCTCTCAATCTTCTAAACTCCAGTGAGTACAAGCCCAAACTATTTAATCTCTCTTCGTAGGTCATTCCCGCCATTCCAGGTATCAGCCTGGTGAATCGCCGTTGCACTCTTTCCACGGCAAGAACATCCTTCCGCAGATGGGGCGACCAAAACTGTACACAATACTCCAGATGCGGTCTCACCAGCACCTTGTACAGCTGTAGTAAGGTATCCCTATTCCTATACTCGAACCCCCTTGATATGAAGGCCAACATACCATTTGCCTTCTTAATCGCCTGTTGCACCTGCATGCTCTCCTTCAGTGACTGGTGCACAAGAACACCCAGGTCCCTCTGCACTTCCCCATCTCCCAATCTATTGCCATTTAGATAATAATCCACCCTCCTGTTTTTACCCCCAAAGTGGATAACCTCGCATTTATCCACATTATAGTGCATCTGCCACGTATCCGCCCATTCCCCCAACCTGTCCAAATCGCACTGTAGCCTCCTGACATCCTCATCAGAGCCCACCCCTCCTCCTAGTTTAGTGTCGTCAGCGAATTTGGAAATATTGCATCCAATTCCCTGATCCAGATCATTTATATATATTGTGAACAGCTGGGGTCCCAGGACAGATCCTTGCGGCACCCCGCTGGTCACTGCCTGCCACTCCGAAAACGAGCCATTTATTCCAACTCTCTGTTTTCTATCCGCCAGCCAGTTCTCTATCCACGTTAATACTTTGCCCCCAATTCCATGAGCCTTAATTTTGCATGATAATCTTTTGTGTGGAACCTTATCGAAGGCTTTCTGGAAGTCAAGGTACACCACATCCATTGGCTCTCCCCCATCTATTTTACCAGTTACTTCCTCAAAAAATTCCAGCAGATTAGTCAAACACGATTTACCCTTTGTAAATCCATGTTGACTCTGTCCGATCCTTTCCCCATTTGTCAAGTGCTCCGCTATTTTATCCTTAATAATGGACTCTAGCATTTTGCCCACAACCGATGTAAGGCTTACTGGTCTATAATTCCCTGCTTTCTCTCTACCCCCCTTTTTAAATATTGGGGTAACATTAGCTACCCTCCAATCCACGGGTACTGTTCCCGAGTCAATGGAGTTCCGGAAGATGATCCTTAGAGCATCTGCTATCTCCAGGGCCACCTCCTTAAGTACCCTAGGATGTAGTTTATCAGGCCCCGGGGATTTGTCGGCCTTCAGTCCCCTCAACTTACCCAACACCATATCCCTAGAGATACTAATTTCTGTCAGCTCCTCCCTCTCATTAGTCCCTATGTTTGCCGATATTCCTGGGAGGTTATTTGTGTCCTCCTTTGTGAATACAGAACCAAAGTATGAGTTTAATTGGTCTGCCATTTCCTTATTCTCCATTATATATTCTCCCGAATCGGACTGCAAGGGACCGACTTGGGATTTTACCAGTCTTTTCCTCCTGATATACCGATAAAAGCTTTTGCAGTCTGTCTTTATGTTTGCTGCAAGTTTACTTTCGTATTCTATTTTCCCCTTCCTGATTAATCCCTTTGTCCTCTTTTGCTGTATCCTGTACTGCCCCCAATCTTCCGGTCTGGTGCTTTTTTTTGCCAGTTGATATGCCCTTTTTTTTGATTTTATGCTGTCCCTAATTTCCCTCGTTATCCACGGTTGAGTCACCTTTTTAGGTTTATTTTTATGCCAAACCGGTATAAACATGTTCTGGAATTCTTCCATTCTATCTTTGAATGCTTGCCATTGTCTCTCCACTGTCAATCCCCCCAGAAACACCACCCAATCAATCTTACCCAATTCCCGTCTCATACCCTCGTAATTCCCTTTATTTAAGTTCTGGACCTTAGTCTCTGATTCAATTTCCTCACTCTCCATCTCGACTGAGAGCTCGATCATATTATGATCGCTCTGACCCAAGGGGCCTCGTACAAGAAGATTGCTGATAAGTCCCTTCTCATTGCACAATACCCAGTCTAAAATGGCCTGATCTCAAGTCGGCTCCTCGACATATTGGTCCAGATAACCGTCCCGAAAACATTCCAGGAATTCCTCCTCCTCAGAATTTTTACTAATTTGGGTAGTCCAATCAATATGTAAATTAAAGTCACCCATGATGACAGCTGTGCTCTTATCGCACGCTTCTCTAATTTCCCTTTTTATGCCTTCCCTCACCTCCATATTACTATTTGGAGGCCTATATATCACACCCACTAACGTTTTCCTCCCCTTGCTATTTCTCATTTCTACCCATACAGATTCCGTTTCATCCGAGTTAATATCCTTCCTTTCCATTGCATTAATCCCCTCCTTTACCAGCAATGCTACCCCACCTCCCCTACCTTTTTGCCGATCCTTCCTAAATATTGTATATCCCTGGATGTTAAGTTCCCAGCCTTGCCCACCCTGCAGCCACGTTTCTGTAATCCCAATCAAATCATACTTGTTTACCTCTATTTCCACAACTAATTCATCCACCTTGTTCCTAATGCTTCTAGCATTAAGATACAAAGCCTTCAGGCTTGCTTTTTTCACACTCTCATTATGAATTAGTTTGGCCCTTTGTGTTTCTCTCCTTTGCTTATTGCTTCTCACCTTTCTACCATCTATTTCTGACTTCATATGACTTCCCTCTTTTCCACTACCTAGGTTCCCATCCCCCTGCCAAATTAGTTTAAATCCTCCCGAACCGCCCTAGAAAATATTACCCCGAGGACATCGGCTCCCTCACAGTTCAGGTGTAGACCGTCCCCTTGGTACAGGTCACTCCTCCCCAAGAACTGGTTCCAATGCCTCAAGAATTTAAATCCCTCTCCCTTGCACCACTGCTCAAGCCACGTATTTAGCTTATCTATCTTACTCTCTCTAAACTTATTTGCTCGTGGCACTGGTAGCAATCCAGAGATTACTACCTTTGAGGTCCTACTTTTCAATTTAGCTCCTAACTCCCTAAATTCAGCTTGTAGGACCTCCTCCCTCTTTTTACCTACATCGTTGGTACCTACATGTACCACGACAACTGGCTGATCCCCCTCCCCCTTCAGAATGCTCTGCACCCGCTCCGAGACATCCTTGACCCTTGCACCAGGGAGGCAACATACCATCTTGGAGTCTCGGTCTCGGCCACAGAAACTCCTGTCTATCCCCCTTACAATTGAATCCCCTATCACTATAGCCCTATCCCTCTTTTTCCCGCCCTTCTGTGCAGCAGAGCCAGTCATGGTGCCCTGAACCTGGCTGCTGGTGCCTTCCCCTGATAAGTCATCTCCCCCAACAGTACCCAAAACGGTAAACCTGTTTTGGAGGGAGATGACCGCAGGTGACTCCTGCACTACCTTCCTGCCTTTACCCTGCCTTTTGGTCACCCATTTACTGTCTGAGCTAGCCTTTACCTGCGGTGTGACCAACTCACTGAATGTGCTATCCACAAGATCCTCAGCATCGCGTATGCTCCAGAGTGAGTCCATTCGCAGCTCCAGCGCCACCATGCGGTCCGCTAGGAGCTGCAGCTGGACACACTTCCTGCACACATAGTTGTCAGGGACAGTGTCCCTGATTTCCCACATGGCACAGGAGGAGCATGACACGGGTCTGAGCTGCCCTTCCATGACTTAACCCTTACAAGACCCTTTTATTTACTACGATTTAGCTTAATTATTGAATTCTACTTAGAATAAGTTTGTGAAAGTACTCACCAACCAGTCACCTACCTGTTTTCTGGTGTTGTATTTTCACTGCCGCCTCCTGTCCTGGAACCTTTTCCACCTAGGTTAGGCTCCTGAAATAAAATAAATTGAACCTACCTTTTCAACTTCCCCTAACCCCTAAAAGGTTAGAGGAGGTGGAAGGGTGGGAGACACTACACTGTAGTGTTTCGGGTTTAGCAACAGCTCCACCTATATAAGAGTTACTGGCCTCCTGCTCTCCCGACTGCACCAGCTGCTCCCTGGTGACGTCACACACTGATTACTATTTACCCCTCTCCTCTGCTGTTGATTTGGTACGCCTCGCAACTGCCGCCGGTTTTTAAGCCGGGCTCCTCCTCGCTGCTCTCTGCTGCTCCAAGTGCTCTCGGGCCTCGCGGGTTTTTATACCCGACTGCTCCTCCTCTGCTCCCGCTGCTCCGAGTGCTCTCGGGCCTCGCTGGTCGTGGGTTTTTATACCCGACTGCTCCTCCTCTGCTCCCGCTGCTCCGAGTGCTCTCGGGCCTCGCTGGTCGTGGGTTTTTATACCCGACTGCTCCTCCTCTGCTCCCGCTGCTCCGAGTGCTTTCGGGCCTCGCTGGTCGTGGGTTTTTATACCCGACTGCTCCTCCTCTGCTCCCGCTGCTCCGAGTGCTCTCGGGCCTCGCTGGTCATGGGTTTTTATACCCGACTGCTCCTCCTCTGCTCCCGCTGCTCCGAATGCATCGTGGCTGCTTCCTGGGAAGCGGGCATTGACAGCTAGGATGCGCTGCCTGTGGTCACACACCAGCTGTACATTTAGGGAATGGTAGCCCTTCCAGTTGCGATAATCCTCGGCATTGTGGATAGGTACCCGCATAGCCACATGCGTGCAGTCAATGGCACCCTGCACCATGGGGAAGCCCGCGATCCTGCCAAATCCGACTGCACGCTGCTCCTGCCTCTGTCGGGTCATGGGGAAGGAGATGAATTGGTGTCTCCTCGCGTAAAGTGCATCGGTGACCTGCCGGATGCAGCGATGCGTGGCGAACTGGGAGATGTTCGCTATGTCCGCAGCAGCGGCTTGGAAGGAGCCGCTTGCATAAAAGTTCAGAGCCACTGTGACCTTCACTTCCACCGAGAGAGACGTCCTGCACATCAGCTGTGGACGCAGATCTGTGTGAAGCAGCTGGCAGATCTCTGCAACCACCTCCCTTCTGAAGCGCAGCCTCTTCACACAATGCGCCGCAGTCATGGTGAGATAGGACACCTGCTGCCGGTATTGCCTGAGTGGGTAAGGCCTATGTTGCCGACGCCTGATGGCCCCTCTGCGTCTAGGCATGGCTGGCCCTCTCTCACAGCGTCTGCGAGCCCTTCGCACATAATGCTGCAACTGAGGGTTGGACCCCCATACAGCCCCCATAATAAAGTTGAGAACAGATAAATCACAATGAATCAAATGTCAAAGCACTGGCCAGAAGCCAAAAATACCTCTCCTATGTTGTCCCAAATCTGTAACCTCTGTCCCTTGGTCTCTGTCCAGAAATCCAAAGCAGTAAAGTCATTGCAGCAAAATGGCTGGGCTTTATAGGTCAGTGTAAGTGCCCTTTAATTTGCGCTCCCCGAGGCCCACAGGGCCTCTTTTGCGTTCCACCTCACAGTTCTTAGCAGCGCCACGCCCACATTGGGCGGGCGCCACTGAATTTCCGGTTTGGGGCGCACAAACAGCGTTGCGCGACGATATGACATCATAAGCTGCGCGCGCACCTGAGCGGGCGCAAACACTTTGCGCCGGCGCTAAATGTCAACTGAATTTGGGCGTCGGCGCAGATCGGACTGCGTTCAGGCGTTAAGTGTCTAGCGCCGGAAATATAGCCCTTTTATGGCGTTAGCGGCTGGCGCAACCCACTGAATTTCTAGGCCAAAGCCTTCAGGCTTGTTTTTTTAACGCTCTTAGATCTTTTAGAATTATTATTTACTGTGGCCATGTTTGATTTAAACCCTTGATTTCTCTGCCTGCCACTTTTGTTTTTCTCCTTCCTGTCTTTTGCTTTTATCCTTGTTTCCCTTTCCTCTGTCTCCCCGCTCATGTTCCCAACCCCCTGCCATTTTAGTTTAAACCCTCCCCCAGAGCATTAGCAAACACTCCCCCTAGGACATCGGTCCCGGCCCTGCCCAGGTGCAAACCGTCCGTTTTGTACTGGACCCACCTCCCCCAGAACCGGTTCCAATGTCCCAGGAATTTGAATCCCTCCCCCTTGCACCATTCCTCTAGCCACGTATTCATCTGAAATATCCTTCTATTTCTACTCTGACTAGCACGTGGCACTGGTAACAATCCTGAGATTACTACCTTTGAAGTCCTATTTTTTAATTTACCTCCTAACAAAATATGATTTTGCAAATCTACTGACCTTGTGACTGGTCAAGCAGACACACATCTGTTGTTTGAACTGATTGGAATAATTTCAGGCCACTTTGAGTGTGCGCTTGCAAGCTTCTTGCCTTAACTGAAATCTATAACAATGGGATGGGAACCATTTACATCCTCTCACCCTGGTCGTCCGATTCGGAGGAAGAGCAGCGCGGCTTAGTGCTGCCAGATGAACAAGTGGCTTAGCACACAGCCTCCTTGGAGGAAGATGAAAAGGATGAGGAAGAGGACGAGGAGGAGGACGGGGAGTGACGCCTTGCGGGGCCGGATGTGACCAATCCAGCAGCAGGCGACCACATTGCTGGCCGTGAGGCAAGGGATGCACTCATCCATGCCATATTCACGTAAGCTTATGCTTCAACCACAGGTGGATGGCTCATGGAGGTGAATATAAGTCCGACATTCTCAAGACCCCAGGCATCATCTGTCTAATTAATGGTGATTTGTGCTCAGTGTCACCACTAACATTCTACATGGAAATCACCCTGAGCCCTCACTCTTGAACTTCCATTTCCCAGAACACAGAGGCCACACTTTAGGTGATCTCAGCAGATCATTAAACTTTTTTCCACTCTGAACACATGTGCGTCTGCACACAGACCTCGAGCTCACCTCCTCAGCAATTTGCAGCCAAGCTGCCTTGGTTTGCTGAGGAGGCCTCCTCCTTCCGTTTCCAGGGAAGAGGAGCTCCTGACGTCCTCTAACTCTCTCAACAAGAGCATGGAGAGAGCCCTCATTGAACCTGGGAGCAACCTTAGTTATTGGGGCTGCCGTTCCTGCAGCAGCCAGCACCTTTAAGAGAAAAATGCATTAATATCACTAAGCCAATGATTGGAACAAATCTGGCATCTTTTTCATTTCATAGTCAGATAATAAATTGATATATAAAAAAAAATCATAAAAATCTTTCTGAAATAATATGACCAGCAAATTCATTCATTAAATTTTGTTCAGAACAGATGCCGTCAGCTCCCCTTTCTATATAATACAGCACCAATCCATCCCATTGAATTTTTTTCCAAAGGGGTCATGGCCCCTTTAAATTTTCATCCAAGCAACACGTCATCAGACGCGAGAAACTGGCAGCCTGCAAGCAATTGCCTGGAGGGACCCGCATGTCGGCCGTAACGAGGCCAATCAAGCCAAAATAGTAAGTGATGGGAGGCGGCAGCCGGGAGCGGGTTGGAAAGCTGCCGAGCAGCAGGCCTGCCCTCAACCCGCCTCCATTAATAAAATCAAACCCAAAGAGTCTGCTATGGGATATAGATAGGTCAAGTGAGTGGGCAAAGATTTGGCAGATGGAGTATAATGTGGGAAAATGTGAAGTTATCCACTTTGGTAGGAAGAATAAAAAAGCAAAATATTATTTAAATGGAGCGAGACTACAGATTGCTGCGGTACAGTGGGATCTGGGGGTCCTCGTACATGAAACACAAATAGTTAGTATGCAGGTACAGCAAGTAATTAGGAAAGCAAATTGAATATTGGCCTTTATTGCAAGAGGGATGGAGTATAAAAGTAGGGAAGTCCTGCTACAACTGTACAGGGAGTTGGTGAGACCACACTTAGAGTACTGCGTGCAGTTTTGGTCTCCTTATTTAAGGAGGGATATACTTGCATTGGAGGCAGTTCAGAGAAGGTTCACGAGGTTGATTCCTGAGTTGAAGGGGTTGTATTATGAGGAAATGTTGAGCAGGTTGGGTCTATACTCATTGGAGTTTAGAAGAATGAGAGGTGATCTTATTGAAACAAGATTCTGAGGAGGCTTGACAGGTTAGATGCAGAGAGGATGTTTCCCCTCGTGGGGGAATCTAGAACTAGGGGGCATAGTTTCAGAATAAGGGGTTGCCTATTTAAAATGGAGATGAGGGGTAATTTCTTCTCTCAGAGGGTCGTGAATCATTGGAATTTTCTACCCCAGAGAGCTGTGGAGGCTGAGTCATTGAATATATTCAAGGCGGAGATAGACAGATTTTTTAAAAAACAGGGGAATCAAGGGTTATGGGGAGCAGGCAGGAAAGTAGAGTTGAGGCCAAGATGAGATCAGCCATGATCTTATTGAATGGCGGAGCAGGCTCGAGGGGCCGAATGGCCTACTCCTGCTCCTGTATCCTATTTCTTAAGTTCTTATGAACCAGTCTGGTGAACCTTTGTTGCATTCCCTCTATGGCAAGTATATCCTTCCTTAGGTAAGGAGACCAAAACTGTACACAATACTCCAGGTGTGGTCTCACCAGGGTCTTTACTCTTATACTCAAATCCTCTTGTAATAAAGGCCAACATACCATTTGCTTTCCTAATTGCTTGCTGTACCTGCATGCTAACTTTCAGTGATTCGTGTACAAGGACACCCAGGTCCCTCTGAACACCAACATTTCCCAATCTCTCTCCATTTAAAAAATACACTGCTTTTCTATTTTTCCTACCAAAGTGGATAACTTCACATTTCTCCACATTATGCAGGTATTCCATTTGCCATGTTCTTGCCTGTGTATGTCCACTTGAAGTCTTCTTGCATCCTCCTCACAACTTACGTTCCCAGCCAGCTTTGTATCATCAACAAACTTGGATATATTACATCTGATCCCCTCATCCAAATCATTGATGTAGATTGTGAATAGCTGAGGCCTAAGCACTGATCCTTGTGGTACCTCACTAGTTACAGCCTGCCAACCCGAAAGTGACTCGTTTATTCCTACTCTCTGTTTTCTGTCCGTTAACCAATCCTCAATCCATGCTAGTATATTACCCCCAATCCCATGAGCCCTAATTTTGTTTAACAACCTCTTGTTTGGCACCTTATCGAATGCCTTCTGAAAATCCAAATACACCACATCCACTGGTTCCCCCTTATCTAATCTGTTAGTTACAACCTCAAAAAATTCCAACAGATTTGTCAAATACAATTTCCCTTTCATAAATCTGTGTTGACTCTGCCCAATCCTCTTATTATTTTCTAAGTGCCCTGTTACCGCATCCTTAATAATAGATTCTAGCATTTTCCCTACTACTGATGTCAGGCTAACTGGCCTGTAGTTCCCCGTTTTCTCTCTCCCTCCTTTCTTAAATATTATGCACAATATTACAAAAACTTGGATTTACTGACTGAAAGCTTGGTCAAAGCAATAGGTTTTGAGAAGGCACAAGTTGTTTTAAGATGGGTAGAGAGCGAAATTCTGGAGAATAGTGCCGAGATGGTTGAAGGCCCCACACAACTTGGCCTGAATCAATTATTCACTCAGTGTATGTGTAATGTATATACCTTTCAGGGGGGAACTACTTTTTACAGCTCATGTATACTGTAGTACCGGCAGTGACCACACCTGCATATAGCACTGAGTAGTAATCTGTACAGGCAGTTGCAATGTGAGCCACGTTGAGTAAACACCTGTTGTACCGTTCTCCGCAGTCTGTGTCTTATTATACACGGACGTAACATTGGTGACGAGGCAGGTTCGAACCTACCTGCAACTCTGCATCACCTCCCGGGGATTCGTTCCTGGAGATCAGTGGATTGGAGGTCAAGGCCAGAGACTCGGGCGTCGACCACGGGCAACCGCCCAGTCATCCAGCAGAGACTCGAGAATTGCGGGGGAGGCTGTTGAGAGCCAGGCTTGGCTTTCCAGTTGAGGTGGTCCAGCGAAACGGGCTGGCAACAGGTAGTGCGCAGACCCTTCCCGGACAGCAGCGGGCTAGAGCCCGACTGAGCGGCACAGCAAAGGGCCGAGCAGCGTCGACGGGGGAGAGAGAGAGAGGGCAGAGCGCACAGGGTGCAGCCGGTGTTCAGGGGCCGAGCAGCGTCAGAGAGAGGGAGAGAGAGACGCGCAGAAACCTACAGGGCACCGCCATTGCCACGAGAACCACCGAGAGCGGCGTTGGCAGCAGCGGGGGAGGAAGGAAAGCATGGGAGATGCCATTTTAAGCCATTGGGAGACGCCATTTTAAACCACACCCAAAATGCCGAAGAGTGGCAGTATCACCGCATTTGACAATGAAGTCGAAGATTGGACGACATATGTCGAACGAATAGGGGTGTACTGCAAGGCAAATGAGGTGTCAGATGACAAGAAAGCGTCGGTATTGTTAAATTTAATGGGTGCAAAGACGTATGGTTTATTACGAAATCTAGTAACCCCAACGAAGCCAATGGAAAAGACTTTTGAAGACATAGGAACGATACTAAAGGAACATTTAAACCCCACACCGCTGCTGATAGCAGAAAGATTCAAGTTTCACAAACGGAACCAGCATAAGGATGAAAGCAATGCTGATTATTTAACAGAACTGCGCAAACTATCGAAACACTGCCAGTTTGGAGCGGGACTGGCAGGTACCTTAAGGGACAAGTTTGTGTGTGGGCTTCAAAGTGAAGGAACCCAGAAATGGCTTTTATCTGAAAAGGACCTTATGCTGGAAAAGGCTTTCAGCATTGCAGTATCATATGAAGCAGCAGCACGGGGCGCTGCAGAGATACAACAGAGACAGTAAGAATATGGCACAAACGAAATGTCATATGGAACAGAGAAGTGCTATCGCTGCGGCAGAACAACACACGACCAGAATGATTGCTGGTTCAAAGACAAAGTGTGCAGACAGTGTGGAAAAGTAGTACACATAGCACGAGTCTGCAGGTCGGGAAAGAAAACCAGCAATAAGAAACCTACCAAAGGAAAGTGCAAGAAGGTACATAAGATGACGGAGAATAGTTCAGACGAACAAAAGAGTGATAACAACTCCGAAAGCAGGGAACTAAGTTGTCTGAAACTACATAATGTGATCACAACGGAGGATCACCAAACCATTTGGGTCACTCTCAAGTTAGCAGGAGTCCAGGTAAAGATGGAATTGGACACAGGATCAGCCCTAACAGTCATAAACCAATGGGACTACGAGCGGCTATTCTCACACATACACTGGAGAGACACAAAAATTATTTTGAAGACGTACACGGGGCAAAAAGTCTACCCCAAAGGAAAAATAAGGGTGACCGTTATATATAACGGTAAGGAAACACCAAAACTAGACCTGTATGTATTGCAAGATGGAGGACCACCATTACTGGGACGTGAATGGATCCGGAAAGTACAACTGGATTGGCATTCCATACAGGCACTGACTGTGGCTGACAAAATGGATGACGACGTCACACCTGGGCGACTGTCAAAGATCCTAACTGACACGAAAGAAGTGTTCCAGCAAGGACTCAGAACACTAAAAGGCATGACAGCGACGATTAAAATTGAAGAAAACGCAAGGCCAAAATTTTTTAAGGCCAGACCGGTACCTTATGCGATCGCCCAGCCGTCGAAGCAGAGCTGGAGAGCCTGGAACGTTCAGGTGTACTGTCCAAGGTAGACTGGAGCGAGTGGGCTACACCCATCGTCCCTGTGATGAAAAAGTCGTTGAGCAGCACGCCTGGGGAACCAAGGAAGGTTCGCATCTGTGGGGACTTTAAGGTAACAGTGAACCCGATCCTTCACACCGTACAATATCCACTTCCGCAGATTGAAGATATTTTTGCCTCGCTATCTGGAGGGAAACGCTTCACTAAGATTGATCTGGACCAGGCGTATCTGCAAATGGAGGTAGAAGAAGCATCAAAAAAATACCTCACAATCAACACCCATAAAGGTCTCTACCAATACAACCGGCTGGTATTAGGGGTAGCATCAGCTCCGGCTATTTGGCAGAGGGCAATGGAACAAGTCCTGCAAGGGATCCCAGGGACCCAGTGTTATTTGGACGACATCCTGGTCACGGGCGAAAATGACAGTGATCACCTTGCCAACCTGGAGCAGGAGCTCACCAGATTGCAGGAATATGGGCTCCGAGCTAACCGCCCTAAATGCGAGTTTTTTAGAAAACAGATCTCGTATTGTGGCCACGTTATCGATAAAGAGGGGTTACATAAGTCCCCAGAGAAGATTGAGGCAGTAGTCAAGGCTCCAGCACCGGAAAATGTGTCACAACTGAGGTCGTCCCTTGGGCTGGTAAACTACTACCATAATACCCTACTGCAAACTGGGGTGCCATGGAAGTGGAGTGACGAATGTAGACGGGCTTTCCAGAAGAGCAAAACACTGATCACATCGAAAGAGGTATTGGCCCATTACAACCCAGCATTACCAATTCGGTTGGCATGTGATGCGTCACCCTGCGGCATTGGAGCGGTGCTGTCGCACAAATTCTCGGACGGCTCAGAGAGGCCAATAGCCTTTGTGTCACGATCACTAACCTCAGCCGAGTATAACTACGCCCAGATTGACAGGGAGGCCCTCAGCCTAGTGTGGGGAGTGAAAAAGTTCAATCACTATCTGCACGGGCAGAAATTCACCTTGCTGACTGATCACCAGCCTCTTGTCTCCATTTTTAATCCGAGGAAGGGCGTTCCGGTGATGACTGCGCAACAACTACAAAGATGGTCACTTTTTCTAGGGGCGCACCACTATGAGATTGAATATAAGGGCACGAAACAGCATGGAAATGCTGATGGGCTATCACGCCTGCCACTGCCTACTGCGGAGGAAGCACCAGCAGTGGATCCTGTCGAAATATTCCATTCGACTATAGTTGAATACAGGTAGACTATCCTTTATCCGAAAACCTCGGGACCAGCCGAGTTTCGGATAAAGGAGAATTTCGGATTTCGGAAGGTGGGTCGGCGGGGGTCCGCGGGGGGGTCGGCGGGGGTTGCGCGCACGACTTACGCTGACGCTCAGCGTAAGTCAGTCGGGGTCGGCGGGGGTCGGGGCCGGCGGGGTCCGCGGGGGGGTCGGCGGTTGTCGGGGCTGGCGGGGTCGGCGGTTGTCGGGGCCGGCGGGGTCCGCGGTTGTCGGGGCCGGCGGGGTCGGCGGTTGTCGGAGCCGGCGGGGTCCGCGGGGGGGGGTCGGGGGGGTCGGCGGTTGTCGGGGCTGGCGGGGTCGGCGGTTGTCGGGGCCGGCGGGGTCCGCGGGGGGGTCGTGCGCACGACTTTCCCTTTAACCGAACATCCGAAACCGGAACCCTCTAAAAACCGAAGGTTTTTTCGTTCGTACGCACGACTTACGCTGAACGAAAAAACCTTCGGTTTTTAGAGGGTTTCAATTTTCGGAAGTCCGGATAAAGGGTAGTCTACCTGTACCTACCGGTAACTAACGCTTGTATCGAAAAGGAAACCTGAAATGACCCGACTAGTCTCGGGTATATGATTTGACAGTGAAGGAATGGCCAGCACATGGTGACTCACTGTTGCCAGCATTCTCGACAAGGAGAGAACAGCTGTCAGTGTGCCGGGGGACCTTGATGTGTCGATCCCGAGTGGTAATTCCACCCAAGTTAAGGGATAGAGTGCTCAATGAGCTTCATGAGGGTCATCTGGGAGGGGTAAAAATGAAAAGCCTGGCCAGGGCTTATGTGTGGTGGCTGGGAATCGATAAACAAATCGAGGATCTGACCAAGAGCTGCTCAGGATGCCAGAAAGTCCAAAATGCACCACCACAGGCCCCTCTATACCCATGGGAGTGGCCCTCATCTCCATGGCAACGGGTGCATATTGATTTTGCTGGTCCATTCATGGACTCAATGTTTTTAATAGCCGTGGATGCGCACTCGAAATGGCCTGAGGTCATCAAAATGTCCTCCACCACCACGGAGAAAACTATTGCAGTCCTACGGACCATTTTTGCCAGGAATGTCTTGCCAGAACAGATTTGCTCCGACAACGGACCACAGTTTGTGTCCGAAGAGTTGGAGGTTCTTGAAAAAGAATGGGGTAAGGCATTACACATCCGCCCCGTACCATCCAGCCACAAATGGATTGGCTGAGAGATTCGTAGAAACCTTTAAGAAGGCAATAAAGGCTATGTACAATGACAACATTCCGCTGCAGCAGAAGGTGGACAATTTCCTGTTCGCCTACTGGAATGCGGCACATGCAGTCACCAACCAGGCCCCAGCCATGATGTTCTTTAACCGAAGGTTAAGATCTTGCCTGGATTTGCTCAGACCAAACGTACGAAGAGATGTTGAGAGTAAGCAATTCCAGCACATCCATGAGAAGCCAACAAGGAGCTTCAATGTAGGGCAACCAGTCTTGGCCCGCGACTACCGAACAGAAAAATGGCAGCCAGGAACGATATGCACACGGCAGGGCCCACTAATCTACACAGTGGACGTTGGGTACTGTTAATCTAAAAGGGGAGGAATTGTAATGTATATACCTTTAAGGGGGGAACTACTTTTTACAGTTGCAGTGTGAGCCACGTTGAGTAAACAGCTGTTGTACCGTTCTCTGCAGTCTGTGTCTTATTATACACGGACGTAACAGTATGCAGGTACAACTTAAAAGGACTATGATTTAAAAGTCTATGCTGCATTTAATTTCCTTTAATAATATACTGCAACTTGTACTTTTGGCTACTTCATAATCATAATCATAATCAACTTTATTGTCATTGTTAGTGCACAAGTGCAGTACAATGAAATGTAGGCTTGCGGCTCCCGAGAGTGTACATTTAGATTAAGACATTTAAACATTCAACATTCATTTGGCTTGTAATACATTAACATAAACATAACCATAATAAAGTGCATTGGCAGATGTGCAGGCTTTAGAGTTTATTTGTGGAGTTCAGTAGGATGACAGCCCTGGGAAAGAAGCTGTTCCTAAATCTGGTTGTACGGGTGCGAATGCATCTGTAGCGTCTCCCAGATGGCAGGAGGGCGAACAGACTGTGGCTGGGGTGGGTAGGGTCTTTGATGATGGTCCGTGACCTCCGTAAACAGTGTTTCTGGTATATGTGCTCTATGGTCGGTAGCCGGGTGCTGGTAATGCGTTGGGCAGTTTTGACTACCCGCTGCAGGGCTTTCCGGTCATAGTAGCTACAGCTGCCATACCATACTGTGATACAATTCGTCAGGATGCTCTCTATTGTGCAGCGGTAAAAGTTAGAGAGGATCAGGAGTGACAGGTTACATCCCTTCAGCCTCCTTAGGAAATATAGGCGCTGCTGGGCCTTCTTCACCAGAGAGGAGGTATTGAGGGACCAGGAGAGGTCTTCCGTGATGTGGACTCCAAGGAACTTAAAGCTGTCCACCCTTTCCACCACAGCCCCATTGATGTGAATGGGGGTGTGACTTCCGCCTTTAGACTTCCTGAAGTCCACAATGATTTCTTTGGTTTTCTTGATGTTAAGGGCCAGGTTGTTATCGGTGCACCACTTCACGAGATGCTGGACCTCCTCCCTGTAGGCTGACTCATCGTTGTTGGTGATCTGGCCTACTACCGTGGTATCATCCGCAAACTTGATGATGGTGTTGGAACCATGAACAGCCACACAGTTGTGGGGGAAGAGGGAGTAGAGGAGGGGGCTCAGCACACATCTTTGTGGGGCCCCCGTGTTCAGGGTCAGTGGGGGGGAGGTGTGGTTACCTAATTTGACAGACTGGGGTCTGTTTGTTAGGAAGTCCAGGGTCCAGTTGCAGAGGGAAGTGTTCAGGCCAAGAGTGTGGAGTTTGGTGGCCAGCTTGTTGGGGACGATAGTGTTGAATGCTGAGCTGT
Source organism: Somniosus microcephalus (assembly GCF_052327205.1). Lineage (NCBI taxonomy): Eukaryota > Metazoa > Chordata > Chondrichthyes > Squaliformes > Somniosidae > Somniosus > Somniosus microcephalus. The sequence continues at coordinate 87,600,053 of NC_140987.1, forward strand.
AGTCTATGAACAGCATTCTGATGTAGGTCTCTTTACCATCTAAGTGATTCAGTGCAGAGTGTAGAGCAGTTGTGATTGCATCCTCCATTGATCTGTTTGCATGATAGGCAAACTGGTGTTGGTCAAGAGAGGCGGGAACACTGGCTTTGATGTGAGCCAGGACCAGTCTCTCGAAACACTTCATTATGATGGGTGTGAGTGCGACAGGTCGATAGTCGTTCAGGCACGTCACAGCCGTTTGTTTTGGCACAGGAATAATGGTAGCGGTCTTGAAGCATGTAGGGACTACTGCCTGGGCCAATGACAGATTGAAGATGGCGGTGAAGACATCAGCCAGCTGATCAGCACATTCCTTGAGTACCCGTCCAGGGATGCTATCCGGTCCAGCAGCCTTTCGTGTGTTCACTCCGCGTAGAACACCCCTTACGTCGGAGGTCGACAGAGTGAGCACCTGGCCTTCCGGGGGTGGCAAGGCTTTGGCAGCCGGCTCCCTGTTGTCCCTGTCGAAGCGAGCGTAGAAGTTGTTAAGCTCCTCCGGAAGGGAGGCATCGCTAAACGGGGGGGCTGGTGTTTTTGCTCTTGTAGTCAGTGATGGACTGGATGCCTTTCCACATGCGCCGGGGGTCCGAGTTGTTGTGGAAATGATCCTTTATCCGCAGTGTCTGTTTCCTTTTGGCAGTCCTGATACCCTTTTTTAGGTTGGTCCTAGCTGCACTGTAAGCCGCCGTGTCGCCAGATTTAAATGCTGCGTCGCGTGCTTTCAAAAGCGAGCGGACCTCTCCGCTCATCCAGGATTTCTGGTTGGTGTATGTCCTGATATTTTTATGGGTCATGACGACCTCGACGCAACTGTTAATGTAGAATAGCACTGTGGATGCGTATTCCTCGATGTCATTATGGGCAAACATGCCCCAATCAGTGCGTTCGAAGCAATCCTGAAGCTCCGAGACTGCCCCCTCTGGCCATACTTTCACTGATCTCACTGATTTATAGGGAAAATAGCACTGATCAGGCTATATAAATGCTACAACTGACAATTCTGCTTGTATAGGGGCAGACAAAATGTACCTCTAATTGTAAATGACAACCAATGGTAACTAATAAGAAAAAAAAATACTGCCTGAAAACTGTTGTATCTTAAAATACAATGGTGGGTCGGCTGGGAATTTTTTTTTGGCAGCGGGTAGGGAACCCGCTGTCAACCCTGCTCCACGCTAGTCTCCCAGATGTCGGGTTTGTCATAGCAGAACAGACCTGACACCAAGCGGCCTGGAAGGCAATTTACATCATTAGAGAGATTGTTAAGAGGCAATTAACTAGTATTTTATGTTTACCTTTAGATTTTTAGAGTTCGCCAAGAGCTTCCCTGCTGCTCGGGGATCATGTCAGGTGAGGGGGTTGTAAGGGGTGGTGTGTGGGTTGTTGACCTCTGACTTCTTTGAGCGGTTCGAATCGCTCCCACTCCCTTTTTGTTCTAGACTTTGGACTTATTTGGGGGTTGTAATGAACTTGGTTGGTTAAAAGAATCAAGATCTTTATTTTGAGACAGGAAAATATACATTACAATAAAACTTATACTCTAAAAGGGTGGGGAACACTCGGAATAAGCGAGGGAGAATTACAATATACAAAATCCCTTACCCTCCCAACCCCACTGTCCTAACTAGGTTGAAATCCAGAGGACCAGGAAATGCTCACCAATCGACTCTCCTGACAGATTGTAGAGGTTTGCGATTTCGGGGTTCTCCTTAGTTGTGGCAGTTGGGGCCTGCCGTACCCCGGACATGGTAGAAGACTTCACCTGCGTTGGGTCTTCAGTTTAGGTTTGTCCGCTGATGCGGTTAGTCGCGCAGTTGGGATGTATCGGGTAAGTACCCAATTTTCTTTGGTTAGGGCAAGTTTTAGGGTCTTTTGTGTTGAAATCTTACCCAGGGGTAAGTCAGACTAGCCTGTAGAGTGGAAACAAGTCTTTGGTTTGTGAATTTTCGGCGGTTGGTTACTTGTTGGTTGCGGTGGCCCAATATTAACTGGTTGGTGGTAATATTGGTCGTTGTTGGTTTCTTTAGGCCTTCGGTTGCCGCGACTTTCGTTCTCCTTCTGTTCCTTCAAGTCTCCAATGATGATCTCTCTGTACTGGCTGTTGAACTTGAACTGCTTCTGATGAACCGTTTGTCGAACTGTGAACTCCCTGTATACTGAAAAGGCAGACCTCAATTATACTGGTTTGAGGCCTGGCTTATCTGACCGCCAAACCTCGGTTTCCTTTGTTAAAATTGGCGGGCTCATTATTTTTAATGGTTTTAGAATTTTAACGAGCTTCGGGGATGGCCCATCTACTCTTAACGAGTTTCGGGGATGGTCCATCTAACTTTAATTGGCCTTTAACTGGTTTCGGGATTGCCCTGAAATTAGTTTAAAAATGCAAAACATTTGTAAATCTCCTTGATTGGTTTTGGACTGCTGTTTGATTGTTGGTTCCTATTGGGCTATATTCTTTCCTTTGTGTTGCTGTGGGCATGTACTGTTTTATTCATGTACTTTGGCTCTGCGATTTTTGGTGGGAACAGGTTTTATTGTCTTTATGTAAAGGCTGAGGTGGCCTAGGACATTCCCAGACTGTCCAATATCGAAACTCGGGGGCCCACCCCACCTTCCCTGTGTCACAGCCTTTCGCAAGTCTGAACATGCCTTTTAAACCAGCCAAATCTTCCTGGGGTTTTGATTTTTAAAATCCCTTTGGCCCAATATTCCTTCAAACAATCCAATATCTCTCCTTTCTTCCTTTGGGGGAAAATGTGTAAATTTGCGATCCTTACAGGGTCGGGTGTTGTGTCAGCATGGGATGATTTCTAAACTTGACAGCTGCAAATGGTTTATAAAAGCTCCCATTTCATAGCTGTTCACTTTCCAAGCTTAGAAGCTGTTGCTTACTGCATTTGGAAGACAGATTGAGCTTTATGCAGCTTGCAAGTGTTTGGAGCAAGCTCACTATCCAGTGTCACCTCTTTGGAACAACCTCTCTTACCATTGACAGATCATTTCTGTCATCTTAACCTTACCTGCCATCTATTTCTTCAGCATCAGTGCCCATGAAAAAATCTCACCTCGGTCCTCAGAATCCCACCACGATCAGCCCCAACACCAGCAGCACCAGGCACACCAGCAGCACCAACAACACCAACCTTCTCTGCAATCAGTTGGTGCTGCACAGGACAGAGGGCATCGGCACCTGACAACATTGCTGCCTGGGACGCCAGGAATGGCCTCATCATGGCCAGATTTACTTCACTTGACCCTGTACACCCTGGCTGCCACATGATGCGCCAGGTTGACACCATTCCATAAGCATCCCTACAATGCCCAAGCCACTCCTTTCACACTCATCAGCATTGCAGGGGGTACCGTTATGTCTCACCATTCACTGCAACTCACTAAGCCACTTCCAAAGGTGCACACTGTTAAGTCTGTGTGTTCTAGTTGTAATTACTAACACAGACTACAAGATTAAAGTTCAACAGGTCTTTACTGGTTGGAGGTCAGGACTATACTAAATACAATATTACTACACAGTGCTTATATACCGGTGGTCACCACCGGTATTACGTATACAGCAGCCAAAGAAAGTAGTACCTTTCTTAAGGTGGACCAGGCTTAAGTTCTCTTAAGGTGGAACAGGTTACATACACCACAATCCTCCCTTTTTAGCTTAACAGTCATATCCCCATTTAACATAACATAATAACATATATAACTTCAGGTATAAACAGTTCAAAGGTTCAGTCTCTCAGGAGGCCTTCTGATTCGGTTTGGATAACGCCTTTCAGTGGTCTCTGATTCCTGTTGCTGAGGTGACTCCTCTAGTTGGTCTCCCATGCATTGGGTGTTATCATCATCAGGCACATTCCCTGCCGAGGTAGATGCTTCAGGTTCATTAACGTCTTCCACAGTTGTCTCTGTCGCAACCATGGGTTCGACCCTTGCTCTCGATTCTACCAGTTGATCTGCATGACGCCTTATCACATTGTTACCAATATCTACTGTGTACATCAGAGGTCCTTGTCTGGCCCGAATTGTTCCGGACTGCCATTTTTCGTTTCCATAGCCCCTTGCCAACACTGGTTGTCCTACGTCGAAACTTCGAGTGGTCTTGTTATTAATATGCCGGAACTGTTTGTTTTCCACTTCCCTCCGCACATTTGGTTTTAACAAGTCCAACCTGGACTGCAACCTCCTGTTATAAAACATCATGGCAGGACTTTGGTTAGTCACTGCATGAGCGGCGTTTCGATATGCCATTAGGAAATTGTCCACCTTGTGCTGTAGCGGAATCTAATCATCGTTCATGGCCTTTATTGCCTTTTTGAATGTTTGGACAAATCTCTCGGCCAACCCGTTTGTCGCCGGATGATATGGGGCAGAGGTATAATGTTTCACCCCATTCTTCTTTAAGAATTTTTGGAATTCTTCCGACACGAACTGTGGTCCGTTGTCCGAACAGATCTGTTCTGGCAATCCGTTCCTTGTGAATATTGTTCTTAACACCGCAATTGTCTTTTCTGAAGTAGTGGTATTCATCTTGATCACTTCTGGCCATTTGGAATGTGCGTCCACCGCAATTGGGAACATGGAGTCCATGAATGGACCAGCAAAGTCAATATGTACGCGTTGCCATGGGGCTGAAGGCCATTCCCATGGGTGTAGTGGTGCGATCGGAGGTGCATTTTGCACTTTTTGGCACCCAGCGCAGCTTTTCGTCAACTCCTCTATCTGTTGGTCAATACCTGGCCACCATACATAAGCCCTAGCAAGACTTTTCATCTTAACTCCCCCCAGATGACCTTCATGCAGTTCTTTTAGAACTCTTTCCATTAACTTGGGAGGAATAATCACTCTTGTCCCGTACATCAAAGTACCATGGCAGACGGACAGCTGGTCTCGCCTTGCCGAGAATGCCGGTAACAGAGGATCACCACGTGTTGGCCATCCTTTCACTGTCACCTCGTAGACTCTGGACAGTGTTGGGTCGTTCCTGGTTTCTCTTTCAATACTTGCATTGGTGACTGGTAAATACTCGATGATGGTCGAATGAAATAACTCAACAGGGTCAACTTTCGTCGTTTCTTCTTCTTCAGGTAGTGGCAGGCGCGACAGCCCATCAGCATTGCCATGCTGCTTCGTACCTTTGAATTCTATTTGATATTGATGTGCCCCTAGGAAAAGGGACCATCTCTGGAGACGCTGTGCTGTCATCACTGAAACACCCTTCTTAGGGTTAAAAATGGATACCAACGGCTGATGGTCTGTCAGAAGTGTGAATTTTTGGCCCTGCAGGTAATGATTAAACTTCTTCACTCCCCATACAAGGCTGAGAGCCTCCCTATCGATCTGCACATAGTTGCGCTCAGCGGAGGTCAATGATCTGGATGCAAACGCGACTGGCCTTTCCGTGCCATTTGGGAACTTGTGTGAGCGTACTGCCCCAATACCATATGGAGAAGCATCACAAGCCAACCAAATAGGCAGTGTCGGGTTGAAGTGAGCCAACACTTCCTCTGAGGTGATCAATTCTTTGCTTTTGCGAAATGCCTTCTTACAGTTTTCGCTCCATTCCCATGGTACCCCCTTCTGTAAAAGAGCGTTTAGCGGGTGCAGTACCGTGGATAGATTTGGTAGAAATTTATGGTAATAGTTAATCAATCCTAGAAACGACCTCAACTGAGAGACATTATCCGGAGCGGGAGCCTTTACAACTGCCTCTATCTTGTCAGGAGACTTATGAAGCCCCTCCCGGTCAATGACATGACCACAGTACGAGATCCGCTTCTGGAAGAACTCACATTTCTGCCGATTAACTCTAAGTCCATACTCTTTCAGTCTGTTGAGCACCAGTTCCAAGTTTGCGAGGTGTTCTTCATCACCATCACCTGTAATCAGAATATCGTCCAGGTAACATTGTGTGCCTGGAATTCTCTGTAATACCTGCTCCATGGCCCTCTGCCAAATTGCTGGAGCTGATGCCACTCCAAAAACCAGCCTATTGTACTGGTACAAACCTCGATGCGTGTTGATCGTGAGGTATTGGCGTGACTCTTCTTCAACCTCCATCTGCAAGTACGCCTGCGCCAGGTCTATCTTGGTAAAGTGTTTCCCGCCAGACAACGAAGCAAAAATATCCTCAATCCGCGGAAGCGGATACTGCACCGTGTGAAGCACCGGATTAACGGTGATTTTGAAATCTCCACAGATGCGAACCTTCCCTGGTTCTCCTGGCTTGTTGCTCGAAGGACGTTTCATAATGGGAACAATGGGCGTAGCCCACTCACTCCAATCTACCTTAGACAGTACACCTGAACGTTCTAGCGCTTCCAGTTCCGCTTCTACAGTAGGTCGTATTGCATAGGGTACCGGTCTGGCTTTAAAAAATTTTGGGTGTGCATGTTCATCAATCTTGATGTTTGCCGTAATTCCTCTCAGTGTTCCCAGTCCCTGCTGGAACACCTCTTTAGCATCATCCAATATTTTGAACAATCGTTTAGGTTTGACATCTGTTTCCCCGGAATCTACCGTTAGTGCCTTCAAGGAGTGCCAGTCCATATTCATTTTCCTAATCCACTCCCGTCCCAGTAGTGGTGGACCTCCTTCAGGTAGCACATATAAGTCCATTACTTGGCTTTCTTTGCCCTTGTGGGCCACTTTTACCTCTATCTTTCCGATGGGGTACACTCTTTGCCCTGTGTATGTTTTCAATATAATCTCCGTATCCCGTAGGGGAATATGTTGGAATAACCTTTTGTAATCTTTCTTATTCATGACCGTCAATGCCGATCCAGTGTCCAATTCCATCTTTACTTGGACTCCTGCTATCTGAAGGGTGACCCAAATTGTCTGGAGATCTGCATCCTTACCAACGTTGTGTACTCTTAAGCTACCCAGTTCATTACTGCTAGCATCTGAATCTGACTTCTGTTAGGTTGAACTGTTCATGTCACCTTGTGTACCTTTATGTATTTCCCTTGCGGTGACTTTTTGTTGCTGGTCTTCTTTCCTGACCGGCATACTTTAGCTATGTGGCCAAGCCTGCCACACGTTCTGCATTCTTGGTTTTTAAACCAACACTGGTTCTGATCGTGCGTTGTCTTTCCACAATGATAACATTTTACAGTACTCAAACCCAATTTATTTGTACTGAGTTCCGGTGACCGTAGCTGCATTACTGCCGTGCCTCTCGCTGCGGCTTCGTGTGCTGCTGCCATAGTGACCACTTTCTCAAGCGTCAGCTCATTCTCCTCGAGCAGTCGCTTTTGTGTATCTTCTTTTAATAAACCACGCACAAATTTATCTCGTAGCGCCTCTGTCAGTCTCGTTCCAAACTGACAGTACTTTGCTAGCTTACGCAATTCCATTAAATATTCAGCATTGCTTTCATCCTTCAGCTGCCTTCTGCTGTAAAATTTAAATCGTTCCGCTAGCATCAGCGGCGTGGGGTTTAGATGATTTTTCAGGACAGTAACAATCTCCTCGAACGTCTTATCCGCCGGTTCATCTGGTGATAAAAGGTGTTTCAATTGCCCGTATGTCTTCGCACCCATTAAGTTTAATAATGTTAGTGCTTTCTCTTCATCTGGGATTTTATTTGCTTTACAATAATTTTGTATGCGTTCTACATACATGGCCCAATCTTCGATGTCGCTATCAAAGGTATTAATGTTCCCATGTTTAGGCATCGTTGCAATTTAATTAATTTTTATTTTTATCCAAGATGGCGGCTTCCCGCTCTTGTCTTCGTCCTCCACCTACAAAATGGCGATTTTCCTGTGCTTGGTGGTCTTCACCCGTCCCCCGACGCTGTCTCTGCTTCACCGCGGCTCTCGCGCCTTCAGTTGCCCCAGACGCTGCGCCTTTTTAGCCCGAATGCGGCCCGGCCCTTATCACCAGCCGCGATCGATGTCCCCGCGCTGCGCCTTTCGGCCCGAATGCGGCCCGGCCCTTATCTCCGGTTGCGATCGATCTCACCGCCCTTATTCCTCCGTCTTCCCTCCCCGTCTGTACAGCCAACGCGGCCGACTTTCTGGTCGCGTCGCTGCCCGGCTTACCCACCACCGAGGTAGAAAGAAGATAGCTGACAGCCGCTGATGGAGGCTTCGAGTTCAGGATGCACTCTGGTTTCTCGATGTCTGCCGCGCGACGTGTCTTCCAGCAGGGTGATGAGGGTGGAAGCCTCTCTTCGACGTCCGCTTTGTGGACGAAGCCGCCATGGATATAAACTGCCGCAGGGTAAGAATCGGACTCGTCGCCACTGTTAAGTCTGTGTGTTCTAGTTGTAATTACTAACACAGACTACAAGATTAAAGTTCAACAGGTCTTTACTGGTTGGAGGTCAGGACTATACTAAATACAATATTACTACACAGTGCTTATATACTGGTGGTCACCACCGGTATTACGTATACAGTAGCCAGAGAAAGTAGTACGGCCTAGAAATTGAGTTTGCGCTGCGCCAGGGCTTTAGCGCCGGAAGTTAGCGCTGGCGCTAAGTCCCTTTGCGCGCGCCAAAAATTCAGTAGCGCCACGCCCAAACGGCTGCCGGCGCTACTGAAGGGTTTTAGCGCCTGAAAACTGGCGCAACGCACCGCATTGCGGCGCTATTCCGGCGCTGCGGCGCCCGCTGCGGTGCGGCAGGCTCGGGAAGTGCAGGCCTCCTCCTTCCGTTAAGGAGGAGCTGCCTGCACCCGGCCGCGGCCCGCGCAAATCTCTGCAAAAATGAGCCCGGCACCTCGGACAAGTGCCGGGCTTGCATCTGTTCCGTGGGGGGGGGGAGAAGTCCGGGGAGGGAGCTGCGGGCAGGCGGCCGGCGGGAAAGCGGCCGGCCGCCGCGCCTCCTTAAAGCGCCGGCGCAGACTCCGGCAACACTCGTTTGCCAGAGTCTTAGTTGCGGCTGCCACTGGCGAGGCGGCCGCAACTGAATTTCGGCTTGGGGCCGGGTTACCACGGCAACCGGGACGCTGCGCACACCGATGACGTCATCGGTGCCGGCGTAGCGCTACCGGTCTACCGCCGCGGAAGGGCCCCAGGCAATTTAGGAACCGGCGCCAATTGCAGCGCTAGGCCCTCTAGCGCCGCAAAATCGGTGCTAAGGGCACTGAATTTCTAGGCCTACATCTCTTAAGGTGGAACAGGCTTAAGTTCTCTTAAGGTGGAACAGGTTACATACACCACACACACAAATCTGTCCAAGAATGCAAAGTGTTAAAAATAAAGATTTCAATGTTTGACAGCACATTAACAGAAACTTCACATGAACATTGGCTGAAACACCCAAGTGCCCACCCTTGTGTGCTGATGGTTGGCATGATTGGACTAGGATGAGAGTGCATGTGAGGGGTGGCTAGTGAGATGGGGATGTGATGATGTAGATGGGTGAAGGTGCAAGGTAAGTTGGTGTGAGTAAGGATGTGCAGGAGTAGGGTAGGGAAGGCAGAGTGATGGGGATGTGATGAGAGGCACAGCAGGATGATGTTGAGTGTGGCTTTGCAGTAACGTTTCGTGATCTACTGAGATCATTGAAAGGTTTGCGCCACTGCAGCCAGGTCCTCCTGATGACATCCCTGCTTGTGCCCTCCTGTGCAATGTGCAACCAGGCTGCGTTGGTCTCCTGAGGAGGTCTCTTCCTCCCATGGGAAGGGAAGAGGACCTCCCTGTGTGCTGTGACTCCCTCCATGAGCATATGGAGGGAGTCATGGGAGAGCCTGGGTGCAGCCGTGCACCACTGTGCAGTGCTTGTCAGTGTTTGCAGCACCTCAGTGCTGTAGAACACTGACAGCAGAACTGTCAAAATCAATTTGCGCATGGTCCCTTTAAGGAAACTGGCTGATTACATGTCATCAAGTGACATCATCAGACCTGCTTCCTTCAATTGGTCATGGGCAGGCTTAACAAGCTCAATCAGTGTAAAATTCTCTTCACAGAGTGGGATGGAGCCAGCAACGGGGTTGCACCCCAGCCGCACCGGACCCGCATCAGAAGGCAAAATCGCGGCCGTAGTGTTTACCTGGGGGTTCAGTGGATGGGAAGTTGTGAAAACCTATCTGCTATTTTTCTTATACTGAGTATTACTGTTTCACAAGATGAGAAGGTAAAATCATTATTAATCCAAATATTGTTAACCACCGGCCCCAGGAGGTTATAGCATATGAAGTCATTGATTTATCATTGTGGATGATTTGGGGTTTTCTTGCTTTTTCCTGTTAAGTTTGATTTCAGGGAATGATTTCCTGCATGCTCACTGATCCAATTAAATATCCACTTCAAAATAATGAATTAATTGTAAATATTTTACATTTGTCTTTGTTGTTCAGGTTTCAGTTTAAGAAATTGGCCTAGAAATTGGGTTCTGGTGTAGGCAGGGCTTTAGCGCCGGAAGTTAGTGCCGGCGCTAAGTCCCCCTGCGTGCGCCAAAAATTCAGTAGTGCCGCACCCAAACGGCTGCCGGCGCTACTGAAGGGTCTTTGCGGCGGTACATCGGCGCTAACTGCCGTTTCGCGCCGCAATTCCGGCGCTGCGGCACCCGATGCGGTGCGGCAGGCTGGGGACGTGCAGGCCTCCTCCTCCCATTAAGGAGGAGCTGCCTGCACCCGGCTGCGGCCCGCGCAAATCAGCTTAAAAATGAGCCCGGCACCTCGGACAAGTGCCGGGCTTGCATCTGTTCCGGGGGGGGGGGGGAGAAGTCTGGGGAGGGAGCTGCGGGCAGGCGGCCGGCGGGAAAGTGGCCGGCCGCCGCGGGGCCTTTAATGCGCCGGCGCAAACTGGAGTAAGGCACGTCTGACAGAACGTTGCTTGCGGCTGCCACGGGCGAGGCGGCCGCAACTCAATTTCGGAGTTCGGGCGGGTTACCACGGCAACCGGGACGCTGCGCACACCGATGACGTCATCGGTGCCGGCGCAGCACTACCGGTGCAACGCCGATTTAGGGCCCCAGGGAATTTTTAAACTGGCCATAACTCTGGCGCTAGTCCCTCTAGCGCCTCAAAAGCGGCGCTAAGGCAACTGAATTTCTAGGCCATTAACTTTTGCTTGTGTAAGTCCCTGCCTTGAATGTTAGGAGAAGTATTTTTAATTTTATCTATATATTGGTACTATAAAAACAGAATGGAGAGGAGCACAGCTGGAACAAGGATAGAAATCTCTCAAATTGGGCCCTATTCTTCAGCAACCCTAGCTTAGTAAATAAGGAACTCTCAAGAAAAGGTCAAGGCCCTGATATTTACCGGGAGGCAGGATTGCTGCTCATAAGCAGGGGGAGTGCTATGTGAAACTTCAGCAAGAAGTAGGCTGTCGTCATCCAGTTCACTGATCTGGATGGTTTTGGACTGTGCGGAATCCAGGAAAAGTAGATAAGCTTTTAAGAGCTAAAAGAACCATTTAGCTTATCAAAACTCATCCCACTAGTACTCTCATCCGCCAACATCCAATTCCATTTTAAGCTGCCCTAGTATTTTTGATTCTACTGCTTTACCTGGTAGATTACTCAAAAGATGATAAACGCTTGGAATAAAGAAATATTTCACTAATTTAAATTAATATCCGCTTGACCTGACTCACCAGGAAGTAATGTTCACCACATCTATATACCATTTAATATTTTATTGATAAACCTTGGTGAGCTCTTCGTTTAAGGCAGGCTAGAAGATTTTATTCACACAAAGAGAAGGGAAAGGAGAAAAGGGAGGGTGAGGGGATTAGAGAAGGAGGAGGAGAGCATGGAGAGGGGAGGAGATCAGCAGAGGAGAGAAGGAGGGAGAGGAAAGGGGAGGAGACAGGTGAAAGGAGGGAAGGGAGTGAGGGGATTAGAGAAGGAGGAGGAGCGGGAGTGTGAGGGGAGGAGAGTGGGGAAAAGAGGCGAGCAGATGAGGAGGGGAAGAGAGAGAGGGAAAGAGAGGGGAGGTGAGCGTGGATTTTTTCAGTCAGCAATGGGCCTGTACTTGTAGGGGAGTTATAATTTAGAGGGGGGTTGGGGGTATAAGTGTGATTTTTGCTTCAATGCGGGGAGGATGTAATTCTAATTTTGGTTGCCGCTGTGCAAATTTTGTCGCATCACTTTGTGTTGTGACTGTTTCATCTACGAGGGTGGTTTGTGGGTTCCATTCATTGGGTTTGTTTCTGGTGTTGTTTGTTTAGTTCATTGCGGGTGGAAGATAGTCTGGTGCTGTTTGCGTCTTGAAATTTATCTGACTCTCTGTGGTATTGAACAGGGCAAATTTACCTACCATGAAAACTTCTCAGGAAGTCCAAAAGGCCTTTCTGTCAGGAGATGAGGATTTTGGAGCACATGTCTTTGTTGGCCGCAATCTGCTGCAGCTGCTTATAAGAACATAAGAAATAGGAGCAGGAGTAGGCCATTCGGCCCTTCGAGCCTGCTCTGCCATTCAATGAGATCATGGCTGATCTTCTGCCTCAACTCCATTCACCGGCCCTATCGCCATATCCCTTGATGCCCTTACTAGTCAGAAATCTATTGACTTCTGTTTTGAATATACCCAATGACTGAGCCTCCACAGCCCTCTGGGGTAGAGAATTCCAAAGATACACCACCCTCTGTGTGAAGAAATTCCTTCTCATCTCAGTCCTGAATGGCCTACCCTTTATCCTGAGGCTGTGGCCCCTGGTTCTAGACTCCCCAGCCAATGGAAACGTTCTCCCAGCATCCATCCTATGAAGCCCTGTAATAATTTTGTATGCTTCAATGAGATCCCCTCTCATTCTTCTGAATTCAAAAGAATATAGGCCTAGTTTACTCAATCTCTTCTCGTATGACAGTCCCGCCATCCCAGGAATCAATCTTGTGAACCTTCGTTGCACTCCCTCTATGGCGAGTATATCCTTCCTTAGGTAAGGAGACCTAATGAGTGACATTTCATTGATTTTTGTGTTCTGATTATTTTTTCAGGTTCTGTGTGTTTCTTTACAGTTCAAACCGATTTCAGTTTTTTTTGGAGCTTTTTTTAAGCAAATGTTTCCCCTCTTACATGGTTTCAAAGGTAGGTAACTTATTTTTGAAATGGTGGCCCTGTCAGGTAATGTTATGTCATGTAATATTGGGCCGGATATTCCGATGCCTACGGGTGAGTATGTGCTGTGTACACACCCGTAGGGATATCAGAAATGCCGGTTTCAGGCATGTACAGTGCATGCGCTGAAAACCGGCATTTCCGATCTGCCAAGAATGCTCTTGACAGATCGGACGCCTGCCCTAGAGAAGGGCCTCTGCGGGTGGATAGTTCCGCTTTCTGGAGCACCTCCGCCCGCAGAAAACCCTTCGAAATCTTACACCTGCTTTTACCAGCATAAGATTTGAAAAAAGTAAAAAAAAGATTTTTTCACTCATTTATCATTTTTAAATACTTTTTTAAAAAAGGTAAGTTTATTTTTAGCCCCGTAAAAATCTTTAATAATTTTTTCAAAAAATTAAAATTTTGTTTAAAATATTTAATTTATTGTAATTTCAACTAATTAAAAAAATGTGATTTAAAAATCAATGTATTTAATGTTTTAAAGTGTTTTCGGGGTGATCTCCATTCATATATTTGACAGCTCTATCTGTTAAGTGTATGAAGGGAGATTCCCTTCTCCTATTGGCTTCCCATGGCCCACGTGATCCCAGGGACACTTGTGAAATGCATGCGCCCCTGGGATACGTGGGCCCTGCTCACTTGGAGTTGGAGAGGCCCAGGATCGGAACTATATGCACCTCGGGAGTCCTAAGGTAAGTGCGTAGATTTTTCCACATCGGAGGCCTCCGCAGGTGGGAAGCCTCCGCAGGTGGGAAGCCTCCAATCGTAAAATACAGCCCAATATTTTCTCTCTTTTCGTCGGATTTGGACCCGCCTTCTATTGAATGAGATCATGGCTGATCTGTACTTCAACCCCCTTTACAATTAAACTCAGGACTGAGAGTGTAGAGCAGTAATGTTCTCATGAAATGTTTTTCTAATTTGGATTCCCAGAATTTGACTATAATATTCAATTCTATTTGGCTTTCATAGGAGTTGTAGCAAAAGTACTTTTACTGTGCAATTTGCAGCCCAACTGTATTTTTCCGTGATATATATGTTGTAGTGTATGTGCCTTTAAGAGCCCTCTGTGTACTGTAATGCCGGTAATGGCCACTCGGGCTATATAAGCCTGTATATTGTGTTGTATCAGTTAGTTCACCTCCAGACTTTGTTCAGTAAACACCTGTGAAACTAACTCCTCTCTATTAACGCACGGATACAACAGTGGCGACGGATTGGAAACGGACTTACCTGCAATTCGGCAGCACCTCAAGGACATCGATTCCTCAGACGTCCAAAGTCGAAGAAAAGCAAGAAAAAAAAAACCTGTGGTTTCACCAGCTAGCCGAGCTGGTGGCAGGTACTGCAATAATCCTTCCTGGGCGGCGGACTGGGGCTCCATCGGCTGGCTCTGCAGCGAGGCCAAGCAGCGAAGGCGGAGTCAAGCAGAAACAGACAGGGGGGAGCACTCGGGAGACGGCCGGCGCTGCAAAGCAGGTCGGCGTTCGGACCTAGCAGAGGGGGGGAAAAGTCCCAGAGAGTCCAGCGGGAATGAGTCTCCACCTGTAAATAAATAAAAAATTTAAAAAACCACGGAAAACAGCGTTGTCAGCAGCAGCAGCGGCGGGAAAGCGCATGGAGTGCCATTTTTTTTCTGCAGGAAAGAAAGGAAAGCGCGGGAAGCGCCATTTTTCTTTCCAGGATGCCTAAGGCTGGCAATATTGATGCTTTTGATAATGATATAGAGGATTGGACCACATATGTGGAAAGAGTGGAGGTATATTGCACAGCAAATGGAATAGAAAATGATAAAAAGGCGTCAGTACTTCTAAATCTAATGGGCGCAAAGATATACGGGCTGTTACGAAACTTAATCACTCCAGCCAAACCAAAGGACAAGAATTTTAAGGAAATTGTTGATACCCTACAGGAGCACTTAAACCCAACACCGCTGCTGATAGCGGAACGATTCAAATTCTTCAAGAGGAATCAGCACAAGAATGAAAGTAACGCTGATTACCTCACCGAATTAAGAAAGCTATCAAAGCACTGCCAATTCGGGACAGGACTGGCAGATTCTCTTCGAGACAAATTCGTCTGCGGTCTCCTAAGTGAAGGAACACAAAAAAGGCTGCTTTCTGAGAAAGATTTGACACTGGACAAGGCTTTCAGTATGGCTGTATCATATGAAGCAGCCGCAAGAGGAGCTGCAGAGATACAGCAAAAGACACAGGACTTCGGCACCCATGAAATGACACAGGGTTTCGAGAGATGTTATCGCTGCGGCAGATCCACCCATGACCAGAGGGACAGCTGGTTCAAGGACAAAGCATGCAGGCAATGCGGAAAGATTGGACACATTGCACGGGTATGCTGATCTGGACAAAAAAAATCCACAGACAGGAAAAAAAAAATCAATAAAGAAAAGTACAGAAAGGTACAAATGATGACGGACAGTAGCTCCGAAGACCAGAAGAGCGATAGCGACTCTGGAAACAAGAGACTAAGCTGTCTCAAATTACATAATGTAATTGCCAAAGAAGATTACCAGACCAATTGGGTTACCCTCACAATATCAGGGTCCCCAGTTAAAATGGAGCTAGATACAGGATCAGCTCTGACCGTCTTAAATCGACGGGATTACGAGCGGCTATTTCCGCATATACCTTTAAAAGACACATCCATTATCTTGAAAACATATACGGGGCAGAAAGTATACCCCAAAGGAAAAATAAGGGTGCCTGTTGTATACAACGGCAAGGAAATACAGAAGTTGTATTTATACGTTCTACAAGATGGTGGTCCACCGCTGTTGGGACATGAATGGATCAGGAAGATACGTTTAGACTGGCACTCCATTCAGGCACTGACGGTGACCAGTAAGAAAAAAAATGAAGATGACGTCATACCTGAACGATTAAAAGACATCTTGGCCAACGCCAAGGAAATGTTTCAAGAGAAACTAGGAACCTTGAAAGGCATCACCGCCTCAATAAAAGTGGAAGATGCGGCAATTCCCAAGTTTTTTAAGGCAAGGCCGGTGCCATACGCAATTTGTCCAGCAGCCGAGGCAGAGCTGGAGAATTTGGAAAAGGCAGGCGTATTATCCAAGATAGATTGGAGCGAGTGGGCAACACCCATCGTCCCGGTCATGAAGAAAGCATTGAATAATGATAAATCTGAAGAACAGAGAAAAAATCGCATCTGTGGAGACTTCAAGGTGGCTGTAAACCCGGTCCTTCACACGGTACAGTATCCTCTTCCGAGGATAGAAGATATTTTCGCCTCACTATCCGGAGGGAAACGTTTCACCAAAATTGAATTGGCACAGGCATATCTACAGATGGAGGTTGAAGAGGCCTCTAAAAAGTATCTCACGATAAATACACACAAAGGCCTGTACCAGTACAATCGACTGGTTTTCGGAGCAGCATCAGCTCCAGCTATCTGGCAAAGAGCTATGGAGCAAGCCCTCCAAGGGATTCCGGGGACTCAATGCTACCTAAACGACATCCTTGTAACAGGAGAAAACGACAACGAGCACCTTGCCAATTTGGAGCAGGGGCTCACTAGGCTGAGAGAACGGGGCCGACGAGCAAATCGCCCCAAGTGCGAATTTTTCCGGAAACAAATATCATATTGTGGCCACATAATTAATAAGGAAGGATTGCATAAGTCACCTGAAAAAATTGAAGCGGTCATAAAAGCCCCAACACCTGAAAATGTCTCACAATTAAGGTCGTTCCTGGGATTAATAATTTACTATCATAAATTTTTACCGAACTTATCAACTCTTCTGCACCCTCTTAATCAACTGCTACAAACAGGAGTAATTTGGAAATGGAGCGAAGACTGTAAACGTGCCTTCCATAAATGCAAAGACTTAATCACGTCCAAGGAAGTTTTGGCTCATTACAACCCATCACTGCCAATCAGACTGGCTTGCGATGCATCCCCTTATGGCGTAGGAGCGGTATTATCGCATAGATTCCCTGATGGCTCGGAACGGCTGATAGCTTTTGCGTCATGCTCATTGAACTCAGCTGAGCATAACTATGCCCAAATCGACAGGGAAGCACTCAGCCTGGTATGGAGAGTGAAGAAATTCAACCATTACCTACACGGACAAAAATTTACCTTGTTGACTGACCATCAACCCCTCATCTCCATATTCAACCCTAAAAAGGGTGTTCCCATTATGACAGCACAAAGGCTACAGAGGTGGTCCCTTTTTCTAGGGGCACATCAATATGACATAGAATACAAAGGATCAAAACAGCATGGGAATGCTGACGGTTTATCGCGCCTACTGTTGCCAACGGTAGAAGAGGCACCTACAGTAGACCCAGTGGAGATGTTCCACTCTACCATAGTGGAATGTCTACCAGTAACAAATTCTGCCATTGAAAGGGAAACGAGCAATGACCCGACTCTATCACGGGTCTACGATTTAACAGTGAAGGGATGGCCAGCACATGGCGAACCACTGTTGCCAGCATTCTTGCAAAGAAGAGAACAGCTGTCAGTGTGCCGAGGAACCTTGATGTGTGGATCCAGAGTGGTGATTCCACCCAAACTCCAGGATAAAGTGCTAAAGGAGCTTCACGAGGGGCATCTGAGTGGAGTGAAAATGAAGAACCTAGCCAGGGTGTTTGTATGGTGGCCAGGTATTGATGGAGACATCGAAGAAATGACCAAGAGCTGCCTAGGATGCCAGAAGGTCCAAAACGCTCCACCACAAGCCCCTCTACATCCATGGGAGTGGCCCTCATCTCCATGGCAAAGGGTACACATCGACTTTGCTGGTCCATTTATGGACTCAATGTTCTTCATCGCGGTTGATGCACACTCCAAGTGGCCGGAGGTAATAAAGGTGTCCTCCACCACCACGGAAAAAACCATCACAGTATTAAGGACCATATTTGCCAGGAATGGGCTGCCTGAACAGATCTGTTCTGATAATGGACCGCAATTTGTGTCCGAACAATTCAGGAAGTTCTTAAAAAACAATGGGGTTAAGCACTACACGTCCGCCCCATACCATCCCGCCACCAATGGATTGGCTGAAAGGTTTGTCCAGACCTTCAAGAAGGCCATAAAAGCCATGGGTAATGAAGACATAAAACTTCAGCATAAGGTAGATAACTTCTTGTTTGCATACAGGAATGCAACACATATGGTTACAAACCAAACTCCCGCCATGATGTTCTTCAATAGAAGCCTAAGATGCCGGCTGGATTTGATCAAGCCAAACATCAGAAGAGACGTGGAGAACTGGCAATTTCAAGGCATGAATGAAAGGCCAACTAGAACCTTCCAGATAGGTCAACAAGTTTTGGCCCGGGACTACCGTACCGAGAAATGGCAGCCTGGAACTATCTGCACACGACTAGGACTGCTGATGTATACCGTGGACATTGGAGAAAGCATAATAAGGCGCCATGCTGACCAGATCATAGAGTCATCCAAAAAGGGACAACCTACACCACAACTCTATATGCCTAATGATGAAGTAGAGATACCCATAGTATCTACCTCCGATCCGGTGATACTGGAACCAGATGAACCCGACACTGGCATTCAAGCCGAATCAGCCTTGCCAAAAGAACCTACTACATCACCAGAAACTACTACACCAGCGAGGCGTTATCCGGACCAAGTAAGGAAGCCTCCAGAGAGACTGACTTATAATTGATTAACTGCAGCAATGTGTAAATTATTGTTCTTTCACAGAATCACAGAATCCTCACAGTACAGATAGAGGCCATTTCGGCCCATCGAGCCTGCACCGACACATATCCCACCCGATCCCCTTAACCCCTACACCAACACATATCCCACCCTATCCCCGTAACCCCACGTATTTAATCCCCCTAACACTAAGGGTCAATTTTATCATAGCCAATCAACCTAACCCACACATCTTTGGACTGTGGGAGGAAACCGGAGCACCCGGAGGAAACCCACGCAAACACGGGGAGAATGTGCAAACTCCACACAGACAGTCACCCGAGGCTGGATTCGAACCCGGGTCCCTGGCGTTGTGAGGCAACAGTGCTAACCACTATGCCACCATGCTGTTCTTGTAACATGTAATTAATGATTACTTAAAATATTATGTACTGGTTGGCTAAAAGGGGAGGAATTGTAGTGTATGTGCCTTTAAGAGCCCCCTGTGTACTGTAATGCCGGTAATGGCCACTCGGGCTATATAAGCCTGTATATTGTGTTGTATCAGTTAGTTCGCCTCCAGACTTTGTTCAGTAAACACCTGTGAAACTAACTCCTGCCTTCAGTGTCTCTATTAACACACGGATATAACATATGTTGAAAACTTTTCTGCCTCAGTTTTCTTCCACATCAAATCTGTGGAATGAGGAGCCAATTTTTTTTAATGCTCTATTTGCGGCCATTTCCACCAAAGTATCCTGATGACAGTCTGTTGTACTGACATGAAAACAGGACAGGAATACATTCAAATTGCTCAATTATCCAGCTGTGTGAAAAATGGCACCTTGCAGCAAAGAATAAACTAGACGATTCAATTCTTTGACATGGGCACCAAATCTCAAGAATAAAATAAATTCAGACTTGAATATATAAAACTTTTGTTCAGACAAATGGTGCTCTTCCTGTTACCCTGGGAGCTTTGGATCCAGTATATGTAGGTAGGACAAACTTGCCTGGAGCCAGTGGAAATGTCTAGCTAAGGCACTACAATCGTATTTTATTCTTCAACACTTCTGATAGATTCTGTTATGTAAAAGTCTTAGATTGCTGTGCTTGTTGCAGGTGACGAGAAGTGGAGTGTACTTCTACATTAAGTGCCTTTTTTGGGTCTAGAAATGCACTGTGCATCATATTTTCAGCCAAGCTGATCCTATTGTGTCCCCTGAGGGTAGAAATTCATCTTGTGGAAAAAGAATCGAGTGGAGTGTAAACAGACTCCCAATTCACTATCGCCTGTTTTGCACTATTGCCCAACACTAATTTCTATCTCTAAGGGGGCGATTTTGCCAATGGGGGCGCGTTGGAGATGGGACTGCTGCTTGTTGGGTCGATGTCTTGCCTCCATCGATTTGTGGCCAACCCACGCTATTTTCCCTTGATTGACCTTGTTAAGCCCACCCAGCAGGCCTAGCAGACCAATTAAGGGAAAGCTGGTTACAGAGAATGTCAGCGTATGACGTTTCTTCTGTCAAAAATATTTGACAGATGAATTGTCATCGTTTGACAGCTCTGTGAAGCTGTCAAACACTGATATTCTCTGTAGTTTGATGAATTGCTGAATTCAAGTCTCATCAAACCTCTTTCTTTCGCAGAAATTAGATGGTTGTTGCATTGGAGAATGCAACGGCCATCAGTCATCTCTGCTGCGGATGTGCGAGATTCTCCGCATACCCAACTCTTGAAGCCTGCAGGAAGAAACAAAGGTAAGTAAACTTTTACTAACACTTTCCACTTACCTCAGATACTCACCTCTCCACACTTGCACCCAT
The DNA here is from genome assembly GCF_052327205.1 of Somniosus microcephalus. Taxonomy (NCBI): domain Eukaryota; kingdom Metazoa; phylum Chordata; class Chondrichthyes; order Squaliformes; family Somniosidae; genus Somniosus; species Somniosus microcephalus. Next base: position 87,620,601 of record NC_140987.1, read on the forward strand.
CACTTACCTTCACAGCGCACTTTGACACCCCTCCGACCCCTGCAGACCCACTAATCACCTCAGTGACCCTGGCGGTGTTCACAGCCGTTGGGAAGCCCGCACTTGCGTGGGTAAAATGGGGATAATCCTCTTCTCTGCCTGTTAACTATGTGTTAACAGGAAGTTAAGTGGCTGTAATCCCCTTCCCGCCTCTAAGGAGACGGGGCGGCTACCTGCCCCCTGGCAAGATGGCAATGAGGTGGGTTGGGGGCGGGTTGGGCACCCGCCCCCAAATTCTGCCATTTTCCTGACAGTCTCGCCTCCATACCCGCCTCCCCAGGGCTGGCAAGATTGCCCCCTTAGTTTCTCAGAAAAACATTTTGCTGAGAATGGTGGGGTGTGAAATTGGCCAATGTCAGTTGTGTAAAACAGGCTGATTGGGAAGTGTAAACCCATTTTATACCATGCCCGATTTTTTTTTTTTCCTTTGAAGTCATCAGCTCATTTTGTGCTTCTGCCATTGGGCAAATTTCACTCCATGATCTTGAGAGGTCAGTTTTCAGAGCTCTATGAGTGAAAGATAAGCTTTGGGGCACTTTAACTGTAGTACATTTGATAGGAGGAAATAAATTGCTATCCTTGGAAAAAGGACTAGGCAAACATGATTTTAAAAAATGTGTTCACAGGATGTGTGCAATGCTGGCAAGGCTGCATTTATTGCCCCTCCTTAGTTCCCTAGGGAAGGTTGTGGTTGTAGTGTATGTAACTGTTCTACCTTTAAGAGAACTATTGTATGTAACCGTCCACCTTTAAGAGAACTATTTTAGGTGTGGCACTACTTTATCCTGGCTGCTGTATACTGTAATACCGACGGTGACCACACCGGTATATAAGTGCTGTGGCAGAACTTATTGGGCAGATTCGCCCCGACCTTCGAATAGTAAAGTCCTGTTTAAGTTACTCTTGTAGTCTGTGTATTACTTCGCTATACAAACCACAGACTTTACAGTGGCGACGAGTTCGATCTTACCCTGCGGCAACAATACTTCTGAAGAAGTAAACGAGCGTCGAGAAGAGGCACCCGCCCTCGTCGTTTTGCTGAGAGAAAACTTGAGTCTGCAGACCAAGAAAGGAGGAAGATTTCAAACACGAAGTCTTCCATCAGCAACAGGCACGGATTGTCCCTTCTGCCACGGTGGTGAGTGAGCCGATCAACACGAGAAGCAAGTCGGCCACGGTGACTGTGAGTAAAGGGAAAATAGAAACAAATAAACGGAGGATAAGGGCGGTGCACTCGACCACGGTCGAGGGGGAAAAAGGCCGGACAAATACCGCGACCTCGAGGTGCTGTGACCGGGATCGTAAGGCGCGGGAAGATATAAACATAAATAAGCCACGGAGAACTCAGCCACAGCCGGGGAGGAAAGCACCGGGCTGCGAGAAGCTGGGAGGCGCGATTGGGGTGAAAAAGGCCAGACAGTGACTGAGGCCACGAAGCGCTGCGACCGGGATCGTAAGGCGTGGGAAGAGATAAAATAAATAAATCGCGGAGAACTCAGCCGCAGCCGGGGAGGGAAGCACCGGACTGCGAGAGGGCTGGGAGGAGCGATTGAGAGCCGCGCGAGCGGGAGAGACAGAGCCCGAGCGAGAGCCGCGCGAACGGGAGAGACAGAGCCCGAGAGAGAGTGAGCGAGAGCCGCGCGAGCGGGAGAGACAGAGCCCGAGGAAGACTGAGCGAGATCCAGCCCAGCGGCTGAAACTGTTCGCCGTCAACGGGTTGTACCCAGCACCGGAGAGACAGAGCCCGAGCGAGGGAGACTGAGCGAGATCCAGCCAGCGGCTGAGACCGTTCGCCGTCAACGGGTTGTACCCAGAGCCGGTTGCCCGGCCGAGAGAAGGGAACGCGCTGAAGCCGAAGCGCTGGCTGCGAACCCCGAAAGCCAGCGGCCGTCGCCCAAGGGAAAAGCTTACCCCTCCTGCCAGGGGAAGAAAAGCGGGAACCGCCATCTTGAAAGTGGGCGGGGAAAGAAGATAAGCGCGGGAAACCGCGGGAAGCCGCCAGTAGGCGGAGAAAAAGACAGAAGCGGGAACCGCCATTTTGAAAGGGGCGGGGAAAGAAGATAAGCGCGGGGAAACCGCCATCTTGGAAAAAAAAAAGCCATCACAGGAAAAGTACAACAAAGTACACAAGGTGGTTGAGAAGAGTTCAGATGAACAGAATTCGGATTCAGACCCAAGCGGCCAGGAACTGGGTAGTCTGAGAATTCATAATGTGAGTAAGGAAGCTGACCTACAAACTATCTGGGTCATGCTAAAAATAGCTGGAGTCCAAGTGAGAATGGAATTGGACACTGGATCAGCCCTATCAGTCATAAATCGAAGGGATTACAACCGGCTATTCTCACATATACCCTTGAGAGATACCAAGTTCGTATTGCAGACATACACGGGGCATAAAGTATACCCCATGGGAAAGATAAGAGTCAAGGTGAGAGACAGGGGCAAAGAACACCCCGGAATGGACTTATACGTACTACCTGAGGGAGGACCACCACTTCTAGGATGGGAGTGGATCAAGAAAATAGACATGGAATGGCACTACCTCAAAGCAATAACGAGTGAGGACTCGGGGCAGACAATCAGCTCAGACTCTGAAACGGATGACGATAAGACCAGCCCAAGCATGAAAGACAAGTCTAAAATGAACTTGCTGACTAAGGTTGGTAGAACGAATGTGGGCATAAAGGCTAATGCTCCAGAGGAGAACAAAGCTTCAGAACAGAATTCCTCTGAACAACAACAACATAGCTTGACAGAGAATTCTGAGTCTGTTCAAGTTACAGACATATATATTACTGAGGAACATCGAGCTCGAACGCAAACTTATTTCAGATTACGACAGCAATTAGAACAATTGAATTGCCGTCTTGAGCAAAAGATGAAAGCAATGAAAAAGTTCTATGATACCGAATGGGAGAATCTGGAAAGACAACAGAAGCAGCTGGGGAAGAAAAGGGAGCAGGAGCACACAAACCGTCTGCACGAGGAGGCCAAACGAATCAAAGCTGATTCGGCTTCTGAAGGGGCGTGCTCCAATCCGGTGGAACACGATGTGCCGCAACTGAAGGCGCTGGTTAGCAGGTTGCAGGCAGAAAAAGCTGAGTTGGTCGACATGACTTCCGAGCTCCTACTGAAGTTGGGTGCAGCATCACCAGATGATTCATTTGTGGAAATTCGAATGATGGGGGCTGCGGATGATGGCGAAGTAGAAGCAGCAAAGGAGCCCCAGGACAAGGTTCTAAACAGCCCTGCAGCTAATGGAAAAGGGATGAGGACAGAAGAGTTAACAGTCAGCCAACTCATTCATATGCTGAGGGATAAAACTCTAAAATGGGAAAAACTTAAATACGAGCCTCAATCTTCAAAGGGAAGGGAGCTCTCAAAAGTCATTGGAAGAGCTGAGGTGGCAACCCAGACTGAGAAGTCTGCAGCAGAACAGCCCTTGGATGCCAAAAGTACGCTGACGCACGGCAATGTAGAACAACAGAATACTGAAACAGCTACTTCAGTAGAGGGATTGAATAGTCCGATCAATCAATCTCCGAATGAAGTTGAAGTATTGAAATCACAAATGAGGTCATTAGTAAAAGACTTGCAGGAAGCCCAGAAAAAGCGGGATGAATCTGAACGCATGATGAAGTCTCTTCAGGACAGATGTCGGGATTTGGAACAAAAGTCGACGAACGTCCAGCTGGGTAAAGAGGAAATAGAAGACCCTCTCGCTGGCCTAGCTCAGGACGACACCGAATATTACCATGATCTGTTGAGTGACACTGAATATTACGAGGACCTGGTCTGCCCAGCTTGTGCCGAGAACTCCCAAAGTGCCGAAATCAGGATGAATCACTTAAAGTCTAAGGAACATAGGGAAATGGTGGCGTTACAGCTGGCAGCTGACAATGGAGCCCCGAGAGTCTCCAAGAAGCAAAAAAGGAAAAGACGAAGCAGAAGATGATAACCATCTGAACCATTATTACCTCTACCTGATCGCACACGTGGTCCCCCGAACGGAGCCAAATCAGTTGGAAAGTAGGAAAATTTCCCAAGGCAATCCAACTGTTTTTTGTTTGTTTTAAAAAAGTCAGCAATGCTGGTTCAGAAGTGATGGAAGTAAAGCTGTTAAGTCTAGGGAAGGACTATGGGATGAGTCCCTCTAGCAAGGTGACCCGACTACACCACGGAGGCGTGGTCCGGAATGAGTCAAGAAGATCAGAGACTGAATCTGTGAACTGTTTCCCGCAGAGACTGAATCTGTGAACTGTTTCCGCAGAGACTACCTCTGTGAACTGTTGTAACATGAAGTTGGATATGTTATGATGTTATGTTAATGGGGAATAAGTATGTTGTAAGCTAAAAAGGGAGGATTGTAGTGTATGTAACTGTTCTACCTTTAAGAGAACTATTGTATGTAACCGTCCACCTTTAAGAGAACTATTTTAGGTGTGGCACTACTTTATCCTGGCTGCTGTATACTGTAATACCGACGGTGACCACACCGGTATATAAGTGCTGTGGCAGAATTTATTGGGCAGATTCACCCTGACCTTCGAATAGTAAAGTCCTGTTTAAGTTACTCTTGTAGTCTGTGTATTACTTCGCTATACAAACCACAGACTTTACAGTGGTGGGCCTTCTCATTGAAATGCTGCAATCCTTGTGATAATAAGAACATAAGAACTAGGAGCAGGAGTAGGCCATTTGGTCTTCCGAGCCTGCTCCGCCATTTAATAAGATCATGGCTGATCTTCTACTTCATCGCCACTTTCCTGCACTATCCCCATATCCCTTGAATCCCTTAATATCCAAAAATCTATCATTCTCTGTCTTGAATATACTCAACGACTGAGCCCCCACAGCCATCTGGGGTAGAGAATTCCAAAGATTCACCACCCTCTGAGTGAAGAAATTTCTCCTCATCTCAGTCCTAAATGGCCGACCTGTAAGATTCGAAAATTTTCAGCAAAAATCAAGCAAGAAAACTGGATAAAATAAGACTGTTTATTGACCAAAGTAAGCTTGCACAGAAAAACCTTTGATAAAAGGGCATACAAAATGGCCGCCAGGCCCCGTGATCAGTTTCTGAACCAGTTTATTTCTGTTACTGCAAGCTAGACAGGCTTGTGGATTGAAGACAGTAAACCCGCGAAAGCCAGTATCTGGGAACCGAAACTCAGAGCAACAGCATACATATTCAATGGATTATAAGTACAGGATGGGGCCCATTAAGATATGGGCGGACAATGTAAAAACACTTATACCCATTTATTGTACAAAGGAAAAACCGTTTAGCAGCCATCAAGGAAAATGTCCGGACCGATCAATATGCGAACCGAGCCGCGGTGACAATGCAAAGGACATTAACAGACATTATCGGCCAGGAAGGCCAGTTCAAGTTATCACCGGCTCCGTTACAAGACAAAGCGCCCCTGCAGAGATCTCTGCCCGCCAAAATTAATACAAAGACAGGACTATGATTTGGCGGGAGATAAGACTGTCCCAAAAGAGTATAACTATGGATTGAAAGTCCATCTAAGTTAAAAACCTTCTTCACTGCTACGGCTTCTTGTTGGGCGACTTCAGGCTTCCATTTCTTCAAGAACTTTCTTCTACGAGGAACGAACGAAGGGCGGACGGTGCCCGGATCGGCGCCTCTTCCACTTCGGCAGATCGATGAAAACGTTTTCGTCTTTTTAAAGACGGACGGTTTCGGAAAAAGGACAACGTGGCCGGTGTTCAGCCAAACAAGGCTCGGCCACGACGAGAAGACGACAAGGGTGGCCCGGGTACTGGGGTCGGGAGATCATCGACGACCCAGGCCGACGGAGAAGAAACCCTCTGGAGAACCGGCAATCGATGCCATAAGATTCTCCCATGTGCATAACCTGCATCTAGGTCTACTCCACGAACAAAAATCCACGACAGGCCTAGTGGATCTCAACCTTGACGAGCGCTCATCGAGGCTGGGTCTACCCCACCGCCTCGAGGGAGGAGAGAATATCGACTGCACCAGAAGCTTCCAATCCACGTGACGATGGGAAGCGGTGTCAAAAAGGCTGCGAACCCCTTTTCGCGATTTCGAGAGTGGTGAGCATGATCCCAAGTTCCCCAGGTCGAAACTTAGTTTAGGTATAGGGGAGGGAGTTAAGGGAAATCGTAATGTGTTTCCCCTTTTACGATGTGCCGTGTGTTCCCCATTTCCATAGAGTCAAGTTCATAAATTTGTGCATGATTGTAGTTACTTTAATCTGTGCCTATGACATGTATTTTGTAATGCTTCCAACTGTTCAAAAATAAAAGCATCCATTTCGTGCTATTCAGCCTGGTCTATTGAGTCCTCTTCTCTGCATTACTGTTCTCTGCATCTAAGTCCAAGGTCTAGAACCGTAGGGGGGGGGTGGGTCGAACCACTCAAGGGTAATTCTTGCACGAAGCCTGGCAGGGGGCCAGAACGGGCAAGAGAGCAGGAAAAAAAACCCTACAGACCCCTTAATCTGAGACTGTGACCCCTGGTTCCCACAATGGTGCTAGGTAGGGAATTCAAGAACTCAAACCCAGTGACGATGAAGGAATGGCAATATATGCCCAAGTCAGGATGGTGTGTGACTTGGATGGGGACCTCGTGGTGATGGTGTTCCCATAAAATTGTTGTTCTTGTGCTTCCTAGTGGTAGAGGTCACAGGAGAGGGAGGTGCTGTTGAAGTAACCTTGTTAAGTTGCTGGAGTGCATCTTGTAGGTCATGCATTCTGTAGCCACAGTGCACCAATGGTGGATTGGGTGGATATTCAGTCTAGAAAACAATGTACCAATTAAGCTAGCTGCTTTGTTTCGATCATATTGATTTATTGCATTGTTGCAGCTGCACCCATCTCGGCCACAATAGCAACACACTCCTGCCTTGAGCCTTGTAGATGGTGAAATAGCTTTAAGGGGGCAGGGCATGAGCCCTCCATTGCAGAGTACCCAACACTGCACCATGGTGTTTGTTAAGTCTGTGTGTTATAGTGAGAATTATTACACAGACCACAAGAGTAAATTCAACAGGTCTTTACTGGTTGGAGGTCGGGCTATACTGAATACAATATTATTACACTGTGCTTATATACCGGTGTGGTCACCACCGGTATTACGTATACAGCAGCCAAAGAAAGTAGTACCTTTCTTAAGGTGGACCAGGCTTAAGTTCTCTTAAGGTGGAACAGGTTACATACACCACAATCCTCCCTTTTTAGCTTAACAGTCATATCCCCATTTAACATAACATAATAACATATATAACTTCAGGTATAACAGTTCAAAGGTTCAGTCTCTCAGGAGGCTTTCTGATTCGGCTTGGATAACGCCTTTCAGTGGTCTCTGATTCTTGTTGTTGAGGTGCCTCCTCTAGTTGGTTGCCAATGTATTGGGTGTCATCATCATCAAATACATTCTCGGCCGAGGTAGATGCTTCAGGTTCATGAACGTCTTCCACAGCTGTCTCTGTCACAACCATGGGTTCGACCCTTGCTCTCGACTCTACCAGTTGATCCGCATGACGCCTTATCACATTATGACCAATATCTACGGTGTACATCAGAGGTCCTTGTCTGGCCCGGATTGTTCCGGACTGCCATTTGTCGTTTCCATAGCCCCTTGCCATCACTGGTTGTCCTACGTCGAAAGTTCGAGTGGTCTTGCTGTTAATATGCCGAAACTGTTTGTTTTCCACTTCCCTCCGCACATTTGGTTTTAACAAGTCCAACTTGGACTGCAACCTCCTGTTATAAAACATCATAGCAGGACTTTGGTTAGTCACAGCATGATCGGCGTTTCTATATGACATCAGGAACTTATCGACCTTGTGTTGCAGCGGAATCTGATCATCATTCATGGCCTTAATAGCCTTTTTGAATGTCTGGACAAATCTTTCAGCCAACCCGTTTGCCGCCGGATGATATGGGGCAGAGGTATAGGCCTAGAAATTGGGTTTTGGCGCAGCAACGGCTTTAGCGCTGGAAGTTAGTGCCGGAGCTAAGTCGCGCTGGTCGGGCCAAAAATTCACTACTTCTGCGCCCAAACGGCTGCCGGCGCTGCTGAAAGCTGTTAGCGCCTGAAAACTGGCGCTATGCGCTGAATTTCGGCGCTATTCCGGCGCTGCGGCGCCCGCTGCGGTGCGGCAGGTTCGGGAAGTGCAGGCCTCCTCCTTCCCTTAAGGAGGACCTGCCTGCACCCGGCCGCGGCCCGCGATAATCTTATTAAAAATGAGCCCGGCACCTCGGACAAGTGCCGGGCTTGCTTCTGTTCCGGGGGGGGGGGGGGGAAGTCCGGGGAGGGAGCTGCGGCCAGGCGGGCGGCGGGAAAGCGGCCGGCCGCCGCGGGGCCTTTAATGCGCCAGCGCAAACTTGTGCAAGGCACCTCTGCCAGAACGTTGCTTGCGGCTGCCACGGGCGAGGCGGCCGCAAGTCAATTTCCCAGTTCGGGCGGGTTACCATGGCAACCGGGACGCTGCGCACACCGATGACGTCATCGGTGCCGGCGCAGCGCTACCGGTCTACCGCGGCGGAAGGGCCCCAGGCAATTTAGGCGCCGGCGCCAATTGCAGCGCTAGGCCCTCTAGCGCCGCAAAATCGGCGCGAAGGGCACTGAATTTCTAGGCCATAATGTTTAACTCCATTCTTCTTTAAGAATTGTTGGAATTCTTCCGATACAAACTGTGGTCCGTTGTCCGAACAGATCTGTTCTGGCAATCCGTTCCTTGTGAATATTGTTCTTAACACCGCAATTGTCTTTTCTGAAGTAGTGGTATTCATCTTGATGACTTCTGGCCATTTGGAGTGTGCGTCCACCGTGATTAGGAACATGGAGTCCATGAATGGACCAGCAAAGTCAATGTGTACGCGTTGCCATGGGGCTGAAGGCCATTCCCATGGGTGTAGCGGTGCTATCGGAGGTGCATTTTGTACTTTTTGACACCCAGCGCAGCTTTTCGTTAACTCCTCAATCTGTTGGTCAATACCCGGCCACCATACGTAAGCCCTAGCAAGACTTTTCATTTTAACTCCCCCCAGATGACCTTCATGTAGTTCTTTTAAAACTCTTTCCCTTAACTTGGGAGGAATAATCACTCTTGTCCCGTACGTCAAAGTACCATGGCAGAAGGATAGCTGGTCTCGCCTTGCCGAGAATGCCGGTAACAGAGGATCACCCCGTGTTGGCCATCCTTTCACTGTCACCTCGTAGACTCTGGACAGTGTCGGGTCATTCCTGGTTTCTCTTTCAATACTTGCGTTGGTGACAGGTAAACACTCGATAATGGTCGAATGAAATAACTCAACAGGGTCAACTTCCGTCGTGTCTTCATCTTCAGGTAGTGGCAGGCGCGACAGGCCATCAGCATTGCCATGCTGTTTCGTACCTTTGAATTCTATCTGATATTGATGTGCCCCTAAGAAAAGAGGCCATCTCTGGAGACGCTGTGCTGTCATCACCGAAACACCCTTCTTAGGGTTAAAAATGGACACCAACGGTTGATGGTCCGTCAGAAGTGTGAATTTTTGGCCCTGTAGGTAATGATTAAACTTCTTCACTCCCCATACAAGGCTAAGGGCCTCCCTATCGATCTGCACATAGTTGCGCTCAGCGGAGGTCAATGATCTGGATGCAAACGCGACTGGCCTTTCCGTGCCATTTGGCAATTTATGTGAGAGTACTGCCCCAATACCATATGGAGAAGCATCACAAGCCAACCGAATAGGCAGTGTCGGGTTGAAGTGAGCCAACACTTCCTCTGAGGTGATCAATTCTTTGCTTTTGCGAAATGCCTTCTTACAGTTTTCGCCCCAGTCCCATGGTACCCTTTCTGTAAAAGAGCATTCAACGGATGCAGCACCGTGGATAGATTTGGCAGAAATTTATGGTAGTAGTTAATTAATCCTAGAAACGACCTCAACTGAGAGACATTCTCCAGAGCGGGAGCCTTTACAACTGCCGCTATCTTGTCAGGAGACTTATGAAGCCCCTCCCGGTCAATGACATGACCACAGTACGAGATCCGCTTCTGGAAGAACTCACATTTCTGCCGATTTACTCTAAGTCCATACTCTTTCAGTCTGTTGAGCACCAGTTCCAAGTTAGCGAGATGCTGTTCATCACCATCACCTGTGATCAGAATGTCATCCAGTTAACATTGTGTGCCTGGAATTCCCTGTAATACCTGCTCCATGGCCCTCTGCCAAATTGCTGGAGCCGATGCCACTCCAAAAACCAGCCTATTGTACCGGTACAACCCTCGATGCGTGTTGATCGTGAGGTATTGGCGTGACTCTTCTTCAACCTCCATCTGCAAGTATGCCTGCGCCAGGTCTATCTTGGTGAAGTGTTTCCCGCCAGACAGTGAAGCGAAAATATCCTCAATCCGTGGAAGCGGATACTGCACCGTGTGAAGCACCGGATTAACGGTGATCTTGAAATCTCCACAGATGCGAACCTTCTCTGGATCTCCTGGCTTACTGTTCGCAGGACGTTTCATAACGGGAACAATGGGCGTAGCCCACTCACTCCAATCTACTTTAGACAGTACCCCTGAACGTCCTAGTGCTTCCAGCTCCGCTTCAACCGCAGGTCGTATTGCATAAGGTGCCGGTCTGGCTTTAAAAAATTTTGGTTGTGCATGTTCATCAATCTTGATGTTTGCCGTAATTCCTCTCAGTGTTCCCAGTCCCGGCTGGAACACCTCTTTAGCCTCATCCAATATTCTGGACAATCATTTAGGTTTGACAGCTGTTTCCCCGGAATCTACCGTTAGTGCTTTCAAGGAGTGCCAGTCCATATTCATTTTCCTAATCCACTCCCGTCCTAGTAGTGGTGGACCTCCTTCAGGTAGCACATATAAGTCCATTACTTGGCTTCCTTCGCCCTTGTGGACCACTTCTACCTCTATTTTTCCGATGGGGTACACTCTTTGCCCCGTGTACGTTTTCAATGTAATCTCCGTATCCTGTAAGGGAATATGTTGGAATAACCTTCTGTAATCTTTCTTATTCATGACCGTCAATGCCGATCCAGTGTCCAATTCCATTTTTACTTGGACTCCTGCTATCTTAAGAGTGACCCAAATTGCCTGGAGGTCTGTATCCTTACCAACGTTGTGTATTCTTAAGCTATCCAGTTCATTACTGCTAGCGTCTGAATCTGACTTCTGTTCGGTCAAACTGTTCTTTGTCACCTTGTGTACCTTTGCATATTTTCCTTGCGGTGACTTTTTATTGCTGGTCTTCTTTCCTGACCGGCATACTTTAGCTATGTGGCCAAGCCTACCACACGTTCTGCATTCTCGGTTTTTAAACCAACACTGGTTCTGATCGTGCGTTGTCTTTCCACAACGATAACATTTGACAGAACTCAAACCCAATTTGTTTGTACCGAGTTCCGGTGACCGTAGCTGCATTACTGCCGTGCCTCTCGCTGCAGCCTCGTGTGCTGCTGCCATAGTGACCGCCTTCTCGAGAGACAGCTCATTCTCCTCGAGCAGTCGCCTTTGTGTATCCTGTTTAAATAAACCACACACAAATCTATCTCGAAGTGCCTCTGTCAGTCCTGTTCCAAACTGACAATATTTTGCTAGCTTACGTAATTCCATCAAATATTCAGCATTGCTTTCATTTTGCAGCTGTCTTCTATCGTAAAATTTAAATCGTTCCGCTCGCATCAGCGGCGTGGGGCTAAGATGATTTTTTAGGACAGTAACAATCTGTTCGAACGTCTTATCCGCCGGTTCATCTGGTGATAACAGGTGTTTCAATTGCCCGTATGTCTTCGCACCCATTAAGTTTAGTAATGTTAGTGCTTTATCTGTCTCAGGAATTTTATTTGCCTTACAATAGTTTTGTATGCGTTCTACATACATAGCCCAGTCTTCTATATCACTGTCGAAGGCATTAATGTTCCCATGTTTAGGCATCGTAGCAATTTATCGTATTTTTAATGTTATCTAAGATGGCAGCTTCCCGCTCTTGCCGTCGTCCTCCACCCACAAAATGGCGGTTTTCCCACGCTTGGCGGTCTTCACCCGTCCACCCGACGCTGTCTCCGCTTCACCGCGGCTCTCGCGCCTTCAGTTTCCCCAGACACTGCGCCTTTAGCCCGAATGCGGCCCTTATCTCCGGTCACGATCGATGTCCCGTGCTGCGCCTCTCGCTCGAAAGCGGCCCGGCCCTTATCTCTGGTCGCGATCGACCTCACCACCCTTATTCCTCCGTCTTCCCAGCCCCGTCTGTACAGCCAACGCGGTTGACTTTCTGTCGCGTCGCTGCCCGGCTTACCCACCATGAGGTAGTAGAAGAAGCTGACAGTCACTGATGGAGGCTTTGAGGTCAGGATGTCTTCTGCACTCCGGTTGCTCGATGCCTGCCGCTCGATGTGTCTTCCCGTAGGTGATGAGGGTGGAAACCTCTCTTCGACGTCCTGTCTGTGGACGAAGTCGCCGTGGAAATTACTGCAGCAGGGTAAGAATCGGACTCGTCGCCACTGTTAAGTCTGTGTGTTATAGTGAGAATTATTACACAGACCACAAGAGTAAATTCAACAGGTCTTTACTGGTTGGAGGTCGGACTATACTGAATACAATATTATTACACTGTGCTTATATACCGGTGTGGTCACCACCGGTATTACATATACAGCAGCCAAAGAAAGTAGTACCTTTCTTAAGGTGGACCAGGCTTAAGTTCCCTTAAGGTGGAACAGGTTACATACACCACAGTGTTGATGTCATCGGCCTAGTTAAGCTTTTGGTTAGTGGCGACTCCCAGATGTTAATTGTGGGAAACTCACTCATGGTGGTGTTGTTGATGGTCAGGTGGATGTGTTTGGACTTTCTTTAGTTGCAGGTCATTACCTGGCACTTATGTGGCATGAATGTTCTCTGCCACTTTTCAGCTCAAGTTTTGATATTGCCTAAGTCTTGGGGTGCTTCATTATTGGAGGAGTTGTGAATGGAGCTGACCACTGTAGAATCATCAGTGAAAACCCCATTCCTGACCTTATGATGGAGGTAAGGTCATTGATGAAATAGCTGAAGATGGTTGTGCCAAGGATGCTGCCCTGAGGAACTCCTGTAGTGTTGTCCTGGCTCTGCCTCTAACCACCACAACCATCGTTCTATGTGCCCAGTATGACTCCAACACTGAAGGGTTTTCACTTTGATGTCTATTGACCTTAGTTTTGGTAGTGTTCCTTGGTGTCATACTTGGTTAAATGCTGCTTTGATGTTTAAGGAAGCTATTCACAACTTTCTTCTGGCATTCATCTCTTGTATCCATATTTGGATTAAGGATGTGATGAGGTTTGAAGCCAAGTAGTTTTGGTCGAACCGGAATTGAAAGTGGTTGAGCAAGTAATTAGTGATTAGGTGCTATGTGATACGCTATTGATGATTCCCAAACTGGATGACTGTTTCCAATGGGGTTCTGCAGGGCTCAGTACTAGATCCCTTGCTTTTCATTGTCAATATCAATGATGTAGACTTAAATGTAGGGCATGATTAAGAAGTTTGCAGGTGATACAAAAATTGGCCGTGTGGTTGATAGTGAGGAAGAAAGCCGTAGACTGCATGAAGATATCAATGGACTGGTCATGTGGGCAGAAAAGTGGCAAATGGAATTCAAGCTGGAGAAGTGTGAGGTAATGCATTTGGGGAAGGCAAAAAAGGTGAGGGATTACACAATAAATGGTAGGATGCTGAGAAGTGTAAAGGAACCGAGGGACCTTGGCGTGCATGTCCACAGATCCCTGAAGGTAGTAGGACAGGTAGATCAGGTGGTTAAGACGGCATAAGGGATACTTTCCTTTATTAGCCAGGGATAGAATATAATAACAGGGAGGTTATGCTTGAACTGTATAAAACACTAGTTAGGCCAGAGCTAGAGTACTGCATACAGTTCTGGTCACCACATTACAGGAAAGATGTGATTGCACTAGAGAGGGTACAGAGGAGATTTACGAGGATGGTGCCAGGACTGGAGAATTTTACCCTTGAGGAAAGATTGGATAGACTGGGGTTGTTTTCTTTGGAACAGAAGAGGCTGAGTGGAGATTTAATTGAGATGTATAAAATTATGAGGGGCCTAGATAGAGTGGATAGGAAGGACCTATTTTGCTTAGCAGAGAGGTTAATAACCAGGGAGCACAGCATTAAAGTAATTGGTAGAAGGATTAGAGGGGAGTTGAGGAGAATTTTTTTTTCACCCAGAGGGTGTTGAGAGTCTGGAACTCACAGCCTGCAAGGTTGGTAGAGGCAGAAACCCTCACCTCATTTAAAAAGTAGTTGGATATGCACTTGAAGTGCTGTAAACTATAAGGCTACGGAACAAGAGCTGAAAAGTGGAATTAGGCTGGATAGCTCGTTTTCGACCAGCACAGACACAATGGGCCGAAAGGCCTCCTTCTGTGCCGAAAATTTCTATGATTCTATTCTATGATTCTATGGCTCCTTCCATCACTTTACTGATGATTGGGAGAAGGCTGGTAGGGTGGTAACTGGTCAAGTTAGATTCATTATGTTTTTTGTGGAGGTGGAGGGGGGGGCTCGTCTAGATGATAAGCAGAATGAGATCAGATTATTTTTGTAAGATTTCAGAGGGTCTTTTCCCTCTTCTTTCTCTTTTAATACAACAGCAGTAAGATAACCTACATGGTTACAGGTGGGTGGAGCAGAAGTGATAATTGTAATTGGGTAAGATAGTGGATGGACTTGTGTGAAGGGCCTGTAATATATGATAAATGTGTTCTTCTTCCAAAACCATCTGTCTCTTCCTTCCCCACCCTTTTCTCTTCCCATCTCTGTCCTCTGAAGGTGGTGACTCATGCTGGGGTACAGTTGTGAAGGAATAAGCCATATTCAGAAAAATAGACCATTCTATGAAATAATTCTGGCCTTATTAAAACATGACAAACTGGGCTTGAAAATCTAAAAACCTAACAATGGAGTAACTGTATTGTTAACAGCATTCAGGCTATTGGGATAAGATAAGTTGTTGACACTGAATCAATGACCTTATTGAAACAGGAGGTTGGAGGCTCCTGAAGTCTGAAGCTTTGGAAATAAGACCATGGTACACTCTGTTAAGGTGTTCTAAATTACACTTCAGAAAGAAACACATAACATTAAGAAACGTATGCCTTCATGGGAATGGCATCAAGTGAGGGAGGCACCAGCTGTCACATTGTTTTTGTGTTGAACTTGGAACACCTAGAGAGACATAATTCTGTGTTACAACCAGCTGAGGTGACTAAAAATTGCACAGATCACCCTGGTTGAGGTGTTTTAATTTATACTTCGTAAAAGACACAAATAGAAGACCTTGGTAAAAATGACATCAAATAGATGCACCTGCTGTTACACAGTTTTTGTATTAAGCTTGAGACACCTACACAGGAGACATAATTCTGCATTGCTACCAGCTGAGGTGACTGTAAGAAAAGCAGGGGTCAGCAGAAAAATGACTAGAGATAATTAGCCTCACAGCGCCAGGGACCCGGGTTCGAATCCGGCCTCGGGTGACTGTTTGTGTGGAGTTTGCACATTCTCCCCGTGTTTGCGTGGATTTTCTCCGGGTGCTCCGGTTTCCTCCCACAGTCCAAAGATGTGTGGGTTAGGTTGATTGGCTATGATAAATTGACCCTTAGTGTTAGGGGGATTAAATACGTGGGGTTACGGGGATAGGGTGGGATATGTGTTGGTGTAGGGGTTACGGGGATCGGGTAGGATATGTGTCGGTGCAGGCCTCTATCTGCACTGTGGGGTTTCTGTGATTCTGTGATTCTGTGATCAGCAGAAAACTTCAAAGGAAATACCACTGAAAAAGGATATGAATATTGAACTTTCAAATGGGATGATACTCTCACTGTAAAGGGGCAAAGCAATTCTCAGGCTTCAGAGGCGGCTCTGTAAGTCTACAACTCTTTGTACCTCAGCGATCAAGGTACTTGTATTTGATTTTGGAGGATATCCCAACTGTAAAAATGTAGCGAAGTTAAGATCTGATAAGAATTGTAAGCTTTCTCTTTTTGGAACTGTTAATGTTGCGATTGAAACACCTACAGTAATTACATGTCGGTTCTTTAATAAATCTATATATTTATAGAATTGTCTCACATAATACTTCTGCATCAAACTCGCAAACTCAATCTCTGTATGCTCTTTGGTGAGGAGTTGCAGAATTCTGGGGGAGTTTTCCGGACCCTCATAATATCCAGAATGTTACAGTCTAGCTAAACTTATTAAAAGTGCTATCTGGAGGATGGAAACATCTTCAGGTTGTTCCTTTCCTTTAAGGAGAGATGGTCCAGACCTTTAGACCCAGTTAAGCATCTTTCGGATTTGGCTACCTCAAACTTTAGGTGAAAGTGAACGTCTGGGGAATACACCTGATCTGGGGTAGCCCTAAAGGGGCTAGGACTAGTAATAATCCCTTCACAGTATCATAGGCACTTGCATCTCTCTAGTACATTCTTCAAAATATGCTTTAAAAACTGCATCCTGTTTGCTTGAGTTTTACCTTTGTCTAAGACATTACTTGCAGTGATCATCACTGAGATCTGGCATGCTGGAGAGTTGGACACCATTTCTGTCAATGCAGTGCCTCCACTTGTGGCAGTTAAAGTTACAACTGCCTTGAATTTCTTCACAGGGTCTCTCTTAGTTTTGCAGGATATTTCATTAGCATTACACAGAGCAGAAATCATGATGTATGCTGGAGGAGACTGAGAATCTCATGGTCTGCTTCTCACTAATTTTTTTTAAAGAAAGCTGATCAATGCATAGTAAGTAGCAATATCCTGTTAAGTGCACAAGCATAGATATAAGATCTTATACAAGTTGTGTATGATGCACTGAACATAATAACGTTGTTCACTTAAAAATTTCTAGGATTTGCATATGATTCATTCACCTTGCAATTACTTTCTATACCAGCTATGGTGTAAGAGTAGAAAGACTTGATTTGACGATTTTTTGGAATCAAGGTTATCTACTGAAACAATGGGGAGAATTTTAACCTGGAGGCGAGTGTGGGTTTGGGTGCAGGCGGGGGGGTTAAAACCAACCAAATGCAAGTGTGTCAGGAAGTTGGCTCCAACCCGTCACACTGCCCTCGACCGTGTCAGTTCTATCTCCCGCACTTCTGCCCTCACCCCTGCCCCTCCCTCCCGGAACCACGATAGGGTTCCCCTTGTCCTCACCTTTCACCCCACCAGCCTCCACATTCAACGGATCATCCTCCGGCATTTCCGCTACCTCCAAAGTGATCCCACCACCAAACGTATCTTCCCCTCCCCTCCCCTTTCAGCATTCCGCAGGGACCGCTCCCTCCGAGACACCCTAGTCCACTCCTCTATCACCCCAAACAGCCCTTCCCCTTCGCCTGGCACCTTCCCGTGCAAGCGGAGGAGATGTAACACCTGCCCCTATACCTCCCCCCTTCCCACTGTCCAGGGCCCCAAACACCCCTTCCAGGTGAAACAGCGATTTACTTGTACTTCTCGCAATCTAGTATACTGTATTCGCTGCTCACGATGCAGTCTCCTCTACATTGGGGAGACCAAACGCAGATTGGGTGACCGCTTTGCGGAACACCTCCGTTCAGTCCGTAAGGGTGACCCCGAGCTTCCGGTCGCCTGTCATTTTAATTCACCGCTCCATTCCCACTCGGACCTCACCGTCCTTGGCCTCTTGTATTGTTCCACGGAAGCTCAACGTAAACTCGAGGAACAGCACCTCATCTTCCGATTAGGCACTCTGCAGCCTTCCGGACTCAATATCGAGTTCAACAATTTCAGATCATAACCTCGGCCCCTATTTCATTTTTTCTTGTAATTTTTCCACTCCTTTCCCCCCCCCCTTTCCTTTTGTTTCTCTCTCACACCTGGCAGCTATCTCTTGCCCAGCCAATACACTTTACACCTAATCTCAGCCTATTACCATCTCGTCTAGCTTCTAATCTCTTTTACTTCTTTTGTTTCTTTTATTCTTTTGTCCGATCGCAGCCCTGCCTTCGATCTAGTTTCTTTTCTTTCCAGTTTTGAAGAAGGGTTCGACCCGAAACGTCAACTCAAATTTCTCTCCACGGATGTTGCCTGACCTGCTGAGTTTTTCCAGCATTTTTTGTTGTTATTCCGTCACCTTCCATGTTTAACTTGAGCGTGTTGGGCTGCTTGCACGCAACTACTTTGGGAGAGGCGGGTTGCCTGTTAATATATGCTGATCGTTCAATTGGAGCGATATTTAAATTCACTTTCACATTTAACGGTGCATCCATGGGCTTCCTGGATTTCCTGAAACTCGCCAGTGAAAGCAAGGTGAGAACACAGTGACAATTGAGTGGGCTGAATCAAACTCATGGAAATACTGAAATAAATACTCAGTACCAATGCTCCATGTAAGCTGCATGGCTGTGTGGCCGTGCAGCACTTCAGGAGTCCCGTGTAGCCGGCTATCAGGCTTTCAATTGAAAAAATGCGCATTTGTGGTGTTATGAATGGTCCGTGTGGCCCGAAAAAAACATTATAGGGAACTTTGTTCAATCCTCACAGCTGCTTTCTTACCTACTAGTGGGAAAGGGTTTGTTCACAGTACTTTACTCAGAGGTTACTTTCTACACTTTGGCGGTTTTCTGAATCACATCAGGATGGGTGGCACTTTGAATACCTTCGATTGGACTAATATGACCACCACCACCAGCACCAGCAGCAGCAGCAGCAGCAGCCTGCTGTTGAGAGCCCTGTAGCTGGACAGCAGAGAGGGGAGCAGCAGAGAGGGGTGCAGCTCACAGGAGGCAATACTCACGATACAGTTTCTACTCTTAAAAGTATCAGGGAATATTTTTAAAGCAAATTTTTTTTTTAAATTACATTTTAAAATGCTGCCTGATTGCACTCGCTCAGGGCAGATTTTGCGTTCGGCGATATGCAAATCGATTGAGTGGAAATTTGCGCCCGTTTCGCCGATTGCGCCCAGAACGGAAACTCTCCCCCACTATATTTAACTTGCTCAACGTGCTGAGACATACTGGGACAATTTCTAACTTTGGCTTTTTACTGGTGGAGGTAGCAATAGGTGAAATTTAAGCTAGTGAATTAAAAGTAGCATGCAAGATTAAGGTGTATTGACAAAAATGTGGGTGATTTGATTTTTCCTATGTTATACTGGGGCCAATATGCTTAATAGGTATGTGCTGTTAAGTGCACTTGCAACATTTTTACAAATGTTCCCTGACGTTAAGGAAATGTGCAATGGGAAAGGAATGCTGTATGGTTGAGAGCTCATGTTCTATTCTTTGAGTATTTCATACTCTTAAATAAATCATAAATTATTTCAATACGTGAAATCTCTGATGAAAGGTCATCAACCTGAAACGTTGGGGGAAATTTTAACTCCCAAAACTGGTGGGTTTGAGTTGGGTAAAAAATCTCAAACCCAAACCCAACCCACCTCGAACCAATGTTCCCTCTAATTTTATTTTGCTGCGCAGTCCATTGAAATTTCCGCGTGTGCACGGATTTGCCATTGTACAGCCAGCAAGTGGCCTGCGCGGGACCTCCAGACTGTTGCTCAGCTTAATGGGAACATTGCCTTGAACCCACCCACTTCCAGCTTTAACGGAGGTGGGACTGAGGGTGGGCGGCCAACCCGTTCCTAGGAGACGGGTTGCTCATTTAAATATTTTAATGAGGCTGCGCACATCAGAATTTTTTCTCTGTTCCAGCTTTGACACTGGCTGAACAGGTTTCCCAGGCCTCGGGGAAACCTGGCAGCTAAAGGGAGGCGAGGACTGCTGCATGGAACAGGTAAGTGCTTTTCCAGCACTGCTTGTGGGCCAGGAGGAGCAGGAGTGCTTCCCCCCTGCCCACCAAGCAAACCTGTTAAATTCCCCACCGATGGCCCCCCTGATCTCGGATCTCTCCCTCCACCCCATCGATAGCTCCCCCGATCCTCAATCTCTCCGGGCCCCCCCATCAATGTCCCCCCAACCCCTGATCTCTCCCTCCCTGCTATCAGTGTCCTTCCCCGACTTCCGATCTCTCCCTCCCTCTTCTCCGCTCCCCAACTATTGCCTGGTGCCGCAGGCCTACTCGCCCGCTAGCCAGCCAGCCTCTCAATCTAGGTGGCTGCAGCCGGGAAACGAAGTCCAAAATTGTTAATCAGGCCCTGCCATTAAATTCAGCAGGACCTGAGAGAAACCCATTCTTCCGGGTTTACCCATCCACAAAACTACCCCTCTGCTCCCTCCTCGCCGCCCTGTTAAAAACTAACTCTGTTTCGCTCTCACAGATGCTGCCTGGCCTGTTAAGTGCTTCCAGCACTTTCTATTTTTATTTGTGAAATCTCTCCCATTGGATATTATTCTCAAACAAAATGATTTTGTAATAGACTGGGTGAATGGAAAATGGATGTTGAATCCTGGGAATCATTGATGATGCTGTGAAATAGGCAAGCATAAAGCTGTATTTGCTTCAGTCATTCTGTGTGCTGCTGTGATTGATAAATATTAAAAGTTGTGTCAGAAAGCTGTTTGCCAAAAGTATCCAGGAAATAGAAAGATTTCAATGAAAATTTGTTTCATGTAAGGCATGTTTGTTTTACATATAGCCCTATGCAGTGTCCATGTCCATTTAAGTGCATAGCATCCACTAGATGGAGGTGTTTGATTCAGTTCAGTCAAAAGCAAATTTAAGTCACAGAATTCATAGGGCATATATATTAGTGATATAAATATTAGATTATGCATAAATATAACAATGAATATTTTTTCTAAGTGAGAAGCATTATCCATTTTCAGTGGCCTTGTTTAAACAAATATTGGGAATGCATTTTTACAGATACCTATAGTGGGATTCACTGAGCAAAGGAACAATTTCTGAAGCTGTTGACAGATACAACATTTTACAAGTGCTTTTGTTCTCTCCCTTTATTTTTCTCACAGTGAATGTGTTGCCACTGCCTTGTTTACTTCTTTCCATCTCTTCCTCTCAGGTTAGGGAGCTGGTAAGGAAAGTGGTTCAGCAGCAATCTGAAGAGCAGCCGAGTGTGAAAGGCAGCACTTCAATTAATGAAAATCTTGAAGGAGAGCAGACAGATTGAGCACCTGGCACAAACTATCATTTTAACATTGCCTTTTTTTGGTTGCCAATCTAAGCTAAAGTATAAGAATGATTCGAATGTTTTTGCTGCAGTAACCCTTGAGGTCTTTTTATTTCTGGTGCAGTAATGCCATTTATGAATGATGCAAGTGAGGAGGCAACATTGTGCTGTGAGCTCACTTTGGTGTGGGGCTCCAGACAAGGTGCGACTTGCTAGCTTTTGGATGACAGTGAGACTTTTACTGATTGAGAAAATTTGCTGGGACAGTCAATCTCCTTAATCAGTAAAACTAGAATGGCGGTACTGGTGGCTAATTATTTTCAATTTCAAAAATATTAAATAGCCATTGACCATATCTGGTTGGTAGCCTCGATTAGCACAAATGCTGTGACAACTTGATACTGTACTTCTGACAATGGAGTCTTGTAAATCTGTGTGGGACAGCTGCCAAAGATGTCATGCAAAGAAACCATAAATTAGGGGAGGGTAATTTTAATGGAACATTCTCTCCCTATCAATAGGTAATGTTCCAATTTAAGAATTTTCTACATGCTATAATTGTAACAACCATCAATATTCAAAGGATATAAACTGAGATGACAGATTACGCTTTCTCATTATATGTTTTCTGCAATTGCAATAACTCGATGATGCCCACAAATTGCTTTGTAATGTAAGTTACATAATTTTTCTTTCTTTTTCTTGGTAGGAACTGAAGCTTGTCCTAGTGGAAGGTTTTATTGCACCAATGTAGGATTCTGACTTAGCCAGGATCAACAATGGCATTTGTGGTATGGTCCCTGAGACAGTATTGAATTGCATATTAAAGCAATACTCTAGGAAGAGGACTTATCCTAAGTATTTATTTTTGAAAATATAATCCTGTATTGAACTTGTTAATTTGTTTTGTTCTTTGTTTGGTTTGGCCTCAATGTGATGAAATCAGTGAGCAGGAAGGGACAGGGTGAGGAGCCAACACAAGGTAACATTGTGACAAGGTATATTGGGGAGAAATTCAGTTGGTTGCGTCACCCGTTAGTGCCTTAAGAGGACGATAGGTGGGGCGCGAGCCAGCTAGCGCCCGGGCGTGGCGAGACCTGCGCCTCTCGCGAAATTGAGCGGACATTTAGCAGCAGCGCTAAACCGCAGCGCCTGCTCAGCTGCGCACGCAGATCCTGACATCATTTCATGGTGCAACACCCTTGGGGCGCTCCGAACCGGAACTTCAGTGGCGCCCCCCTCCTTTCCGCCTGTCGCTCCCAGTGACTGGTTGAGTGGAACGGTTCCCAGTTGCTGTGGGGCTGGGGGGGTGCTATTTAAAGGGGGCTCTTCCTGGCTTCTTTGTGGTAGCCATTTTTGGACCACTCCTTCTGTGAGAGAGAGAGAGATTTGCAGAGAGACAAAGGGAGAGAGCTTTCTGCATTGAGTCAGCGCTCACACAGGTACTTTTGGCTTCTGACCAGAACTTTGTAGTTGGTTAGCTTTTTCACTGGCATAACCTTGAGTGGCCACATATTATGGGGGCTGCAATGGGTGGGAACGTTGGGCTTCTCCATTACATTGAAAGGGCACAGAGACACAGAGAGAGAGTGCCAATCATGGCCAGACGGAGGAGGGCCAACAAGCATTGGCACACAAGATCTTACCGTCCCAGGGTTTTCCGCCAACAGTTCTCATACCTCAATATGTCTGAGGAGCAGTGTTTTCGGAGGCTGCGATTCAGCAGGGAGGTGGTCACTGAGCTCTGCCACCTGCTTCAGCCAGATCTGCAGCCTCAACTGAGGAGCAGTCCGTCAGTGGCTTATAGCAAGTCGGTTCTAGGCCCCCTCTGAGGGAATGGCTTCTGCCATTCAAAGAACATGAATGGAACCGTGCCGCAACCCCTAAGTCGGTCAAGGCAACAAATAGTTCAAAGAGCAAACATGCACATTCTGATAAAGACACTTCTTTATTTAACAAACAGTGTGCCCTTCCCACATGACAAAGTAATAGAGAGAAAACCCAAAAAAAGCAGTCAGACACATAACTGGCTCTCACAACCTGGAGACAATGAACAAAACAGTAACCAAAAAATGACCACGATCCTCGGCCTTCAATAAAACATTTAACAGCATTTTGCCACACCTCCTACTTTTTGCCCTTCGAGGGTGATCTGCTTCGCTTGCGAGATTCGCCCCTTCCCACCCTGCAGCTCCTCCGCAATGGGACCCCAGTGGCTGCAGCAAGGCTGGGGGAAGGCTGCCGAGTGTCAGAAACTGAGACTGCAGATGCCCTTGAGGGACGGCCTGGACCAGCTCTGGGCCTGGAGGGCCCGGCTGCTGACTGCTCCAACTCTGCATGGGTGGCAGCAGTCTGTCCTACAGGTGGTGGCAGCTGCAGTGGAGAAGTGACAGTGTTGGCAGCAGGAATGCTGTTATCCTGACAGAGGACAGCAACTCCCTGGTCAGATGACACACTGGCACTCCCACGGGGCAGCACTGCAGCATGCAGAGCAATCTGCTGAAGCACAGACTGCTGGCCTGCTGTGGCGCGGCGAGGGCCCCGGCGATTCGTGCCAGATCCAGCGAGGGTGGCGGCAGTCAGTGCTCGTGTGGCCTCAATCTGCGTCTGCATGAGTGTATTGCAGCACTAAGCACTTGCGTGGCAGCCACCTGTGCTGCACCGAAGTCCTGCAGACTCCTTGCCTGTGCTGCGCCGAAGTCCTGGACACTCCTTGCCAGTGACTCAATGGATTCGGGCATCCTTGCCACTGCAGCCATGAGCTCAATGTGCCTGTGCTCCACCTGGGCGCTCATTTCAGCGAGGAGCCGCAACTCTTCTGCGCTCACTGTAGCAGGACTTGAGGCCAGACTTTCCCTCTGGGGAGAAGGCCGCCGAGCTTCCTTACCCGCGCCCCCCCGCATTGCTGCAGCCCGCTGGGCCCCGGAGCTTCACCCTCCTCAGACCATTCCCCCCTGCTCCCCTCCAGGGAAGACGTGTCCCCATTGTGGCCATGGGCTGCCTCGGCTGAGGGTGGCACTGATGGTCCGGCTTCCTCCTTGTCGTCGCCTTCAGAGTCACTCACAGTGGCAGCTTGAGGGCCCGCCTCCTCACCTGGCGAATCAGCATCTGAAAGCAGGGAGGTACAAGAGTGGCTTTAGCGTGAGGACAGGGTGGCAGCGAGGGAGGCATGAGTGCTGAAATGTACTGTATTGGTTCGATAGTGGCAAAGGATGCTGGTGTGAGGCACAAGTGGAAGGAGAGAGGTCAAAAAGGTGATGTCCTTACCATTGCTGTCCAGAACGCGGTCGGCATCTCCAGTGGCGACGGGGCCAATCATCCGGCCTGCCATAATCCGCTGGACTCACTGCTCCAGATCAGTGAGGGCTTGAAGGTGAGGCTGGCCTCCCCCGGTCCGTTGCTGCTGCCTCCTGTTATGTGCCAGCTTGCCCTGCAAGAGAAAGGATGGGCTCTGAGTACAGTGTGAAGCCCTGATATTGGCAGCACTGCCTCCCATGGTGGACTAACCCTTACAGTGTGAAGCCCTGATCTTGGCTGCACTGCCTCCCATGGTAGAATAGCCCTTACAGTGTGAAGCCCTGATGTTGGCTGCACTGCCTCCCATGGTCGATTAGCTCATACAGTGTGTAAAGTGCTGAATGTGCATGTGAGTTTCCTGAAAGGGCCATAGGTGTTGGATGAGGGCTGGGCATTGGGGCTTTCAGGACCCTTTGGCCATAAAGTGAGGTCGACATGCAGGGATGAAGAGGATTCTGAAAAGGGTACTCACCCAGATGACCCGAGTGAGGTCGTTGAACTTCTTCCTGCATTGCACAGGGGTCCTCGGCACCAGGCTGCTGGAGGTCACTCTGGGAGCCACCTCCCTCCAAGCTTTGCGATAGTCGTTGGGCAGTGGTCTCCTGCCAGTGTCAGGAAACAGGATAGATCACCTGCGCTCCACCGTGCCAGCCAGAACCTGCAAGGCCCCCTCGCTGAACCGTTGCGCTCGCTCCCTGGCCCTCTCCATGGTCCTAGGCGTCAGAATGTTGCAGCAGGTCTGTCCAAGCTGAGAATCAGGGCTCCGATGTGCAGGGTGTGGCTGCAATCCAAGATCGAACCCCCCCTTTAAGAGCTGACCGGCGCCAGCGTGTCTGCATGCAATCGCTAACTGGCCGCACCTGCGCTGCGCCTGCCCTCGGTGGTAGCGCCTCGCTTCTCCGGCTTAGCGCCTTAAGACAGTCGTGCAGCGCCTCTTTTAGCACTCCAAGCAACTCCTGGGGTGAAGCAGTCCAATTTACCAGTAGGTGGCGATAATTTGCGCCAGGCGCAAAATTTCACGCCCGGCCGATACTTACGCCCCAAATGGGGCGATACTGAATTTCTCCCCCATTGTGTTTTAATGCTTAGCATCAGAATGCCAACACATAGAAGCCTAGTCACCTTGTGTTGATCTGAAAGCAAAGCTTTTTCATATTTGTAATTGATGCTGGTAAAATATAAATGTATTGTTAGGGAAATGAAAACAAATGGTTGAATTTGGTATTCTAGGACATTGCTCTAACTACTACCTCACATTAAAATGCCTTGGGCACGTTTTAAATTATTATTGATACATTCATACAAACTTATTCACACAGTTTCAAATTGGAACCTAGAGAGCATTGTTGTCTAGATTTATAAAAGAATATTTTAAAACATGTAACTTCAGCATGGAGTCAGAATATAGTATTGTGTAATTCAAATACCTACCATTTGAGCACATAGCTATAATTGACATGAAACTACTAAAATGGAACAAAGGCATTCTGTGCCTAAGTCATTTAGAAGAGTGAATGATTTATGTGCCTTACTTACTGACAATCCCTATCTCATCTGATGTGAAGAAAGAGCAGTGTTTAAATTGTTTTTTGTCAGATCACAGACCTAAAAATCCTATTACCATCATCCTGTCTTGCTCCTTTTAAACATGAAAGGCAAAGCATATTCCATTTTATTGATGTGAAAAGGCATTGTTACTATGTAAACTGAATGAAATATCTGCAAACCTACATAACTATTGTTGCCTACATGAATAAAACTTTTGAAATTCGCCTCCTTTGCGCCTCCCGTTAGCGCCTCTGGGGGGCGATAACGGGACGCTACCAGCTTTGCGACCGGGCGCAGCGCAAGTATCAACGCCGCCGAAACTCCCATCGAGGTTTGCGGCGGCGATGACCCCTGGTGCCACGATCTCCTCACCCAGAGATCGCGACGTCATCGTGCTGTGCATCCCCGCAGTAGCGCCCGGACCCGAAATTCAGTTCCGCCCCCTGCAGCATCGCGGGGCGACAACACCGACAGCTGCAGGAGGCGTTGTCAGGGAGGCTGGCCATTTGGAGAACAGTATTTAAAGGTGATGATGGTTGTGTAAAAAATACATTTTCTTAATGGCTTACATCCATTTTTCAGCCTTTTCTTCGGCTGTGATCGATCAGCCCTGCACTCTGCTAGAGTGCTTGGGATTGATTGTGTCGGGTCGTGGCTGCCGTTGGCGATGAGGGACCTCATTTCAATGCAGAGCCTGCAGCGATGGCCCTTCCCTTTAAGGGAGGGAAGGAGCCTCTCTTCCCGACAGCGCTGTCCTCGACATGGGCAGCGCTGCACTGCTACCGCCCATCTTGCCGGCTTTAGCGCTCCAAGGAAAGTGGTAGTGCTTGATTTAGCGTTCCACCTCCGTCTTGGAGCACTACAACTGAATTTCACGGGATCCTATCATCATTAGCGCCTGGTGCTAATTTTTCAGCTTTCGAAGTTTTAGCGCCCCAAACTGTGCTATGATGAATTTCTCCCCTTAGTCTATTTGCCACCCAAACAAAAGTTTGGCACACTACTTGTCAAAATTACTCCCTTTACATTATTAAAGGATATGCTACACAAACAGTGGATACTGCATAGGAACATAGGAACAGGAGTAGGCCATTTAGCCCCTCATGGCTTTCTGCAATTTAATGAGATCATGGCCGATCTGTGACCTAACTCCATATACCTGCCTTTGCCCCATATCCCTTAATACCTTTGGTTAACAGAAATCTATCAATCTCAGATTTAAAATTAATAATTGATCTGGCATAACTGCCATTAGCAGAAGAGAGTTTCAAACTTCTACCACCCTTTGCATATAGAAGTGTTTCCTAACTTCACTGCTGAAAGGCCTGGCTCTAATTTTAAAGCTATGTCCCCTAGTCCTAGATTCCCCAACCAGCGGAAATAGTTTCTCTCTAGCTACCCTATCAGTTTCCCTTAATATTGGCCCGGAATTTATGATCAGCAGAGAAGTGACGGCACTCACCGCTGACCTCGAAGAAAGCTGCCCACAAAGAGCTAGCACTCTCTGTCATGTGAATTTCAGCTCTCCCGACCTTGGTTTGAATCTGGCGCCAAATCAAGCGAATTTCAGCATCCAGCAACAGTGATGTCATCAAGCAGGCTAAGCAGCCAATCACATTGAAGAATTCTCACAGGCAGCAAACCAGGAAGTAAAATGCACAGATTATCATTTACTTTTTATAAATTTTACAGAAAGCAAAATAAAGATTGGGACACATACATAGGATTAAGGTAGAAGCTGAAATATCATAAACAAACTTTAAAAAAACATAAAAAGCCATGTAATTCTTATTGTATTAAAGGAAAAAGTTGACATTCCACAAATATAAAATTAGTTTTTCAGGGCCAGAATGGTTGTTCAGCAGTCAATATGCCATTGAAAACCCAGTTACACCTCTTTCACCAAGCTTAATTTTTTCGGGGGAGTGGGTGTGGTGGTGGGGTGGGGTGGTCTTAACAGTGATATTCTAGTGTAATAGGGGAACTTTTTGCCAGGAACTGTGATTTCAATTGATTGCCTGCTCTGGGGAGTTCCACAGTGCAACTTGTGGAGGAGCAGGGAATGACTGACGGCAACTTTTGTATTTCCGCATTTATCTGCGCATGCGCTGATTCCAGAAGTTGCTGTCATTTCAGAGGAGTAATGATGGCAAACACTAACCGTCATTACCACTGCAAAATCAGGCCAATATTTTTTAAACTTTGATCAAATCACCCTTTAATCTTCTAAATTCAAGGGAATACAACTCTAGTTTGTGTAATTTCGTAATTTAACCCTTGGAGTCCAGGTATCATTCTAGTAAATCTACATTGCGCCCCCTCCAAGGCCAATATATCCTTCCTAAGGTTTAGTGCCCAGAACAATACTGTACTCCAGGTGTGGTCTAACCAGGGTTTTGTATAGCTGCAGCATAACTTCTAACCCCTTGTATTCTAGTTCTGTAGATATAAAGGCCAGCATTCCATTAGCCTTTTCGATTATTTTCTGTACCTGTTCATGACATTTAATGATCTATGTACCAAAGTCTCTTTGGACCTCCACTGCTTCTCGCTTTTAACCATTTAGAAAGTACGCTGATCTATCCATTTTGGCCAATATCTACCCATTATCCCTACTCTCTGTCTCCTGCCACTCAGCCAATCTCCTAACTAGGTCAATAATTTGCCCTCAATTCCATGAGCTTCAACTTTAGCTAACAGTCTCTTATGAGGGGCTTTATCAAATGCCGTCTGAAAGTACACATCAATAACATCCATAGAAATTTCCACGTCCACTACTTTAGTCACCTCTTCAAAATATTCAATTAGGTTCGTCAGGCATGCCCTATCCTTTATAAATCCATGCTGGCTCTCTCTGATCAGCTGAAAATTTTCAAGGTGTTCAGTTATTGCATCTTTAATTATAGACTCTAGTAATTATGACAACGGATGTTAAGCTAACTGGTCTATAATTTTCTGGTTTCACTCACTCACCTTTCTTAAATAATAGTGATACATGCAATTTTCCAATCTAAAGGAATGGTTCCTGAATTGAGAGAACGTTGAAAGATCATAGTTAGGGCATCTGCAATATTCTCACCAACTTCCTTTAAAACCCTGGGATGAAAACCATCTGGCCATGGGGATTTAGCACTCTTTAGTGCCATTATTTTCTTCATTACTGTTAATTTACTTCTGTTAAGGTTGGTGAGTCCCTGTCCCTGATTCAATATTAGTTTCCCTGGGATGTCTGGCATGCTATCCTCTTCCTTTACTGTAAATACTGACAAAAATAATTATTTAACATGTCTGCCATTTCCTTATTTCCATTTATAATATCACCATTGTCAGTTTAAATCAGCCCACATTGCTCTTAACCACCCTCTTTTTCCTATTATAATGGTAAAAGCTTTTTGTGTTGATTTTTATATCCCTTTCATACTCCCTTTTAGTAGCTTTTACTATCTGTTTTTTCACCCTTTGCTGTTCTTTATATCATGGGCTAGTCTCAACCATCTTTCTTTGGATTGTATTTGCAAAGTAATCTCATGGAGCAATCCTTGTATGGTCACCAAACATTCTTTGGATTTGTTTCAAATGAAAAATCTACTTTGTTAGGACTGTGCTAGTGTCTGCCTTGTAATCTTTGACCTAAAATATCAATTTTGGTTATTCCTTCTGCATGATAATAAGCTGCTTTCTGAAAAGGTATTGTTTTGAGAGAATTTTCTCATACAAAGCTGAAGATAAGTGAAAAAAGGCAGATTACTCACCTTTTGTTCCAGCATTATCAGTTCTTCAAATAAACATGTCCACCTACCAGGTTTTTTATTTAGCTTTTTTACCTTTGGACCTTAGCATTGCCTGGGTTTCTCAAATTGAAGTATTGTAATATACTATAAAATCTACTCTTCTTAATTCAGAGTTGATTAAATCAAATTGAAATTGGGCAAAAAACATTATAAAGCCCTCCCATGCTGTTTAATTAAAATTGCTTAATTTATTCTATTGGATAATCTGATTTAAAAAAAAATAAAACAACTTTAAATTAACAGGAATAGACTGTACCCTTGTTAGTTGTCGAAGAGCTGTGTTTTCATTTGTCCTTTAGTAGTTATGACCCATTCCCCATTCCCAAACTAAAGAAAATCCAGAAAACTGATTATGAAAACAGGAAAATAAATGTCTTTGCTAATGTCCTGGGGTAACCTGTGCAATATTGCTTTCAGTGGTTAAAAAAAACCTGATGACTATTGGAGGAGCCTTGTACAGGGTACAGACTGGGCAAAGACAGGTTGTAATGCCATTGGCTTCATGCCATGGCTGGATTTCTGCTTTTATGTGGTTGATTATTCAGGCCCTCTGAAGTGGCCAGCAAGCCACCAATTGTAAACAATTGCTACAAAGTTCAATAATAATAGTAATAACAAAATCAGAAAGAGCTATCAGCAAGACCAAAGCATCATATCAGGTCAAAACTAGGACAATCTCAGCCCAGTCAACCCTGCACAGTCCTCCTTACTAGAATATGGGGCCTGGTGCCTTTTACCCATTTTGAGACTTCTGCTGCGGGCTTCCTGATGTCGGGGAACCCCGCCAGGGTAAGTGAGGCGTGCTGTGGGTCTGTTGTAATGTTTGTGTATAGATGACAGCTGCAGAAGTGGTGTGAAGGATGCAATGGGACACTGGTGAGTATCAGAGGTAAGGAAATGTTGGGAAAGTCATTTTTAATGTGTTTAGATTTTTCTGTAGGTGACAAGCTTTGAAGTGTTTGTGTGGTCTCACCTCATTGGGAGAAGTGACATCACTTCTGTACCCTCACCTGCAGCTGCCATCTATTTTATACTAAGGAGAGAGTCATTGGAGAGCCTGGGGGCAAGGGCTCACATTTTTACACTGATTGTCAATGCCGGTGTCAGATGAAGCATCATCAACTGACGTTATCTGACACCGGCTTTCCCTTAACTGGCCAACAGGCCCGCAGGGCGGGCTTCACATGGCCAAGCAGGGGAAAATAGTGTCTGTGCATCGGACGTCGCTGGGGGCGGGACTAGAACCCGGAAGGCAGCAGTCCTGCCCCCAACTCATCTCGGTAGGTAAAATCCAGCCCGAGGTGTCAGCTATGGCTCAGTGATAGCACTGTTGCCTCTCCAACACATTCCAAAGATTGGAGCATAAAATCTAGGCTAACAGTCCAGTGCAGTACTGAGGGAGTGCTGCACTGTCAGAGATGCCATCTTTCAGGTGAAATGTTAAACCAAGGCCCCATCTTCTCTCTCAGGTGGACATAAAAGATCCCATGGCGCTAGTTTGAAGAAGAGCAGGGGAGTTCTCGCCAGTGTCCTGGTCAATATTTATCCCTCAATGAACATCACAAAAACAGATTATCTGGTTATTATTACATTGCTATTTGTGGGAGCTTGCTGTGTGCAAATTGGCAGCCAGGATTCCTACAATACAACAGTGATGACCCTTCAAAAAGTATTTCATTGGCTGTAAAGTGCTTTGGGATACCCTGAAATTGTGAAAGGCAGTGCATAAATGCAAGTCTTTCTTTTCTTTCTTACCTCACACTTCCACACATTGAACTCCATTTGGCACAGTTTTGTCCAATCACTTAATCTGTCTATGCCCCATTGCAATTTCCTGCTCCCATCTGCACTACTTACTGTCCTTCCTAAATTAGTGTAATCTGCAAACTTGGACATACAACTCTCTATTCCTTCATCCAAGTTATTGATATATGAAGCCCCAGTACAGATCCTTCCACCGATTGTTACATTCCCTGTTCTCTGTCTCTGATGTCCCAACCAATTTTTAACCCATGTCTTAAGGTGACCTCCAATTCTATGTGCTCTCATCTTTGCTAGTAACCTCTTGTGCAAACCTTATCAAATGCAATAAATTGTTAAGGGACAATAATTTGTGGCCTTGCCAGTGTCACACACATCCCAAGAACAAACTGTTCAATATGGCAAAATAACAACAGAAAACGCTGGAAAAACTCAGCAGGCCAGGCAACATCCGTGGAGAGAGAAACAGAGTCAACGGTTCAGGTCAAAGACCCTTCGTCAGGACTGAGAAAAAAAAGGCAGGAAATGAAACGGATTAAGAAGCAAGTAGGGGGCTGGGAAATGGGGGAGGGGATGAAAGAACAAAAGGGAAGGTCTGGGAGGGGTGAGGAGACATTAAGAGATATTCAAGGTGAGACGAGATGGTAATAGGATAAGTAAAGAGACAAAGGATGGCTCTAGATGAAGTGTGAAATGCGCTGGCAGAATATTCTATATGGCATGTGCACAGCAATTTGAAAATTACTCACCTTTAGATTTGGTAGCTCTCAATTTGTTTTGCAGGCAGGAGGAGTTTAGTTATAGTTGATTGAGAAATTGATGAATAATTGATTTAGACTTTTCCAGGTAATAAATTGAGATTCTCTCTTCCCTAAGAAAAACAAAACCTATTTCTACAGATGTCAAATATTCTGATTTGGTCAGATTTAACCCAATATTTTGTGGAGACTGATTCTGTCACCCTTGCCTGTTGGTATCCTTTTTTCAGATTTTATGAAGATTTCTTAAGTGTGAGCAAAATTTTGTTCAGTCTATTTAAAGCAAAATATGTTTGCATTGTATTTTGCAAGACAGACATTTTACTGCAATGCAGATACATTCTGCTTCAGTTCATTTCTGTTCTGAAGACTACATTACTACATGCTGCATTCATTTTAACGTGGCATATTGCTAGAGGGATGGAGTACTGGCAGTGCAGACATTAGAAAATACATGTGTTCCTTTTCAACTGAATTCTGGTACACCACTACAAATCTATCTAAAACCGAGTTAATTGAATTGCATATTCAGTACTATGAAGTGATGTAGTGCACTGCTAGATAAAAGAAGCAAATCAGTGCCTCAAAAATGCAATTCAGTCATGTATCTTTACGTTGCATGTGCTTCAGTAGCTTTCTTAGCAGTTTTTGTGTTTTGCAGTTTCTTTTGTACCTGAGATTGGCACCTGGAAGAATTCCACATGTATGTAATAGTGGGATATTCCATCTGACCGTGATGCTGCCAATTTTAGTGAATTTTTGTGCTAATCAAAGTGAAGTTTGTCATTGTTGGAGCTTGGAGCGCTTTTGCATTTTGGGAACGCATCATCAACATCAGACATTCCCAGACCAGGTATAGGATACAGTCTTATGGCTTCACTGCTTCCACTGAACTGTGACAGTATGCCCCTAACCCAAATGTTAGCAGAGCACCTATTGCTGCATCGATGTGATATTTCCTGTAATAGCCATCCCTATTGCCTCTTTTAGGAATTTGCCAGTCAGTGCCTACTTGGGCCTGGGACTTTATTTAAATGAGACCAGCGAGCTGCAAATATCAGCTGGGCATCCCCAGGCAACTCGTTGGTGAAGAACTTGGAATTTTGGGCCGCTGTGTCACCGGCATATGCCGAGTGCTCCTGTATCAACTCCTGTTTGAAGGCAGATCCAGAAGGTGATGCTAATCCCTTGCCCATAAAGAAGATATGCATCAGGATTAGTCCAGATCTTTATTCCTTCCATTCTACAATGTCCACATACTGGAATTGTGATGCACACCGTGACCCTTCATCAACCTCACAAACTACTTAGAGTCATAGAGTCATAGAGTTTTACAGCACAGAAAGAGGCCCTTCGGCCCATCGTGTCTGCGCCGCCCATCCATCCCTGTCCAGTCTAATCCCATTTTCCAGCATTTGGTCCATAGCCTTGTATGCAATGGCATTTCAAGTGCTCATCCAAATGCTTCTTGAATGTTGTGAGGGTTCCTGCCTCTACCACCCTTTTAGGCATTGAGTTCCACATTCCAACCATCCTCTGGGTGAAAAAGTTCCTCCTCAAATCCCCTCTAAATCTCCTGCCCCTTACCCTGAATCTATGCCCCCTTGTTATTGACCCCCCTACTAAGGGGAAAAGTTCCTCTTTGTCTACCCTATCTATGCCCCTCATCATTTTGTACACCTCAATCAGGTCCCCCCTCAGCCTTCTTTGCTCCAAGGAAAACAACCCCAGCCTGTTTAGTCTTTCTTCATAGCTGAGGCGCTCCATCCCAGGTAACATCCTGGTGAATCTTCTCTGCACCCTCTCCAAAGCAATCACATCCTTCCTATAGTGAGGCGACCAGAACTGCACACAGTACTCCAGCTGTGGCCTCACCAGCGTTTTGTACAGCTCCATCATAACCTCCCTGCTCTTATATTCTATGCCTCGGCTAATGAAGGCAAGTATCCCATATGCCTTTTTAACCACCTTATCTACCTGTTCCGCTGCCTTCAGGGATCTATGTACATGTACACCAAGGTCCCTCTGACCCTCTGTACTTCCTAGGGTCCTACCACTCATTGTGTATTCCCTTGCCTTATTTGTCCATCCAAAATGCATCACCTCGCACTTTTCAGGGTTAAATTCCATTTGCCACTTTTCCGCCCATCTGAACAACCCGTTTATATCGTCCTGTAGCCTGAGGCTTTCCTCCTCGCAATTTACCACCCCACCAATTTTCGTGTCATCTGCGAACTTACTGATCATACCTTTTACATTCTCATCCAAATCATTTATGTAGATCACAAACAACAAGGGACCCAGCACCGATCCCTGAGGTACCCCACTGGACACAGGCTTCCAGTCACAAAAGCAACCTTCGACCATCACCCTCTGCCTCCTGCCACTCAGCCAGTTTAGGATCCAACGCGCCAAGGCACCCTGGATCCCATGGGCTCTTACCTTCTTGACCAGTCTCCTATGCGGGACTTTGTCAAAAGCTTTACTGAAGTCCATGTAAACCACATCCACAGCATTTCCCTCATCCACCCCCCAAGTCACCCCCTCGAAAAATTCAATCAGATTTGTCAGACATGATTTACCCTTGACAAAGCCATGCTGACTATCCCCGATTAATCCTTGCCTCTCCAAGTGGAGACTAATTTGTCCCTCAGAATTTTTTCCAATAATTTCCCTACCACAGATGTTAGGCTCACTGGCCTGTAATTCCCTGGTTTATCCCTGCTACCCTTCTTGTATAATGGTACTACATTAGCTGTTCTCCAGTCCTCTGGTACATCCCCTGTGGCCAGAGAGGTTCTGAAAATTAGTGTCAGAGCCCCTGCAATCTCCTCCTTTGCCTCCCACAGCAGCCTGGGATACATCTCGTCCGGGCCTGGGGATTTATCCACTTTTTGGCCTGCTAAAACCGCTAGCACCTCCTCCCTCTCGATGCTAATATGTTCAAGTATGTCACAGTCCCCTTGCCCGATTTCTATGTCTGCATCGTCTTTCTCCATAGTGAACACAGATGCAAAAAATTCATTTAAAACCCCGCCTACATCATCTGGCTCTACACACAGATTGCCACTTTGGTCCCTAATGGGCCCTACCCTTTCCCTGGTTATCCTCTTGCCCTTAATATACTTATAAAACATCTTAGGATTTTCCTTTATTTTGCTCGCCAGTGTTATTTCATGGCCCCTCCTCGCCCTCCTAATTTCTTTTTTAAGTATGCCCCTGCACTTTTTATACTCCTCTAGGGCTTCTTCCGTCTTTAGTTTTTTGTAACTGCCAAAAGCCCCCCTTTTGTTTCTAATGCATTTTTGTATATCCCTTGTCATCCAAGGTTCCCTTTGCTTGTTGGTCCCACCCTTGACCTTTACAGGAACATGTTGGCGTTGTACTCTCTCTATTTCCCTTCTGAAAGTCTCCCACTGTTTTGATGTGGATTTTCCTATAAGTAGCTGCTCCCAGTCCACTTTGGCCAGATCCTGCCTTATCATATTAAAATCGGCCTTCCCCCAATTTAGAACCCTTATTTCCGGGCCGTCTTTGTCTTTTTCCATGACCACCTTAAATCTCACCGAATTATGGTCACTGTCGCCAAAATGCTCTCCTACTGATACTTCCACCACTTGCCCGGCTACATTCCCCAGAATTAGGTCCAGTACCACCCCCTCTCTTGTAGGACTTTCTACATGTTGGCTCAAAAAGCTCTCCTGGATGCACTTTAAGAATTCTGCACCCTCTAAGCCTTTCACACTCTGACTATGCCAATTTATATTGGGGAAGTTGAAATCCCCCACTATTATTACCCTATTATTTTCGCACTTCTCTGAGATTTGCCTACATGTCTGTTCCTCTATCTCCCCCTGACTGTTTGGGGGCCGAAAGTACACTCCCAGCAAAGTGCTTGCCCCCTTTTTGTTTTTAAGTTCTACCCATATGGCCTCATTAGAGGAACCCGCTAATATATCATCCCTCCTTACAGCAGTAATTGACTCCTTAATTAATATTGCAACACCCCCTCCCCTTTTACACCCCCCTCTGTCTCGCCTGAAGATTCTATACCCCGGAATATTGAGCTGCCAGTCCTGACCCTCCCTCAACCATGTCTCCGTGATAGCAACAATATCATACTCCCATGTGTTCAACAACAACTTCAGTTCATCCACCTTATTTGCAAGACTCCTTGCATTAAAATAAATGCCTTCCAGCCCTGCCATATTCCCTTTTGCCTTCACATATTTGCTCTGCCTTCCCAGCTGACTTGTTTTTTCCTCTGTATTTGGCTGTAAATCACCCCCTACTATAGCTCCACTCTGTACCTCATCCCCCTGCCAAGTTAGTTTAAACCCCCCCCAGCAGTGCTAGCAAACCTCCCCGCAAGGATATTGGTTCCCCTCTGGTTCAGGTGTAAACCGTCCGACTTGTACAAGTCCCACCTTTCCCAGAAGCAGACCCAGTGATCCAGGAAACTAAAGCCCTCCCCCCTGCACCATCCCTTTAGCCACGCATTCATCTGTTCTATCTTCCTATTCCTATACCCACTAGCACGTGGCACCGGGAGTAATCCAGAGATTACAACCTTTGAGGTCCTGCTCTTTAATCCTTCACCTAGTTCCCTAAATTCTTGCTGCAGGACCTCATCCCTCTTTTTACCTATGTCGTTGGTACCAATGTGGACCACGACCTCTGGCTGTTCACCCTCCCCCTCCAGAATGCCCTGCAGCCGCTCAGTGATATCCTTGACCCTGGCACCAGGGAGGCAACAAACCATCCTGGATTCACGTCTACAGCCACAGAAACACCTATCTGTTCCCCTTACTATAGAATCCCCTACCACTATTGCTCTCCCACTCTTTTTCCCCCCTTCCTGGGCAGCAGGAGCACCCCCAGTGCCAGGAAGTTGGCTGCTGCTGCCTTCCCCTGGTGAGTCATCCCCCTCAACAGTATCCAAAGCGGTATACTTGTTTGAGAGGGGAATGGTCACAGGGGTCTCCTGCACTACCTGCCTGCTTCTATTGCTCCGCCTGGTGGTCACCCATTTCCTGTCTTCCTGTGCAGCCCTTCCCTGCGGTGTGACAAACTCACTAAACGTGCTATCCACGACCCTCTCAGCATCGTGAATGCTCAACAACCCATCCACCCGCAGCTCCAGCACCTCAATGCGATCTGCTAGTAGCTGCAGATGGATGCATCTCTGGCACACGTGGTCATCAGGGGCACCGGAGTCCCTGAATTCCCACATAGAGCAAGAGGAGCATATCACGGGGCTGGGCTCACCTGGCATGACCTTCCCTTTATTTGTCTGGAGTGCGAGTATCTGGGTCTGGTGTTGGGGACAGGAGAGTGCTGTGCTCTGAGAGCCTGTGGTGCCACTTGGTCTGACCACAGCATCCTGGCAAGAACCTGCAGGAAGAGAAAAGGAAAGTAATTTATAATGCATCCTCAAGATAATGCTTGCAAAGAAAGGTATGAGCATAATACATTTTCTGAGTCCTCCAGCTGCTTATTCAAGAGTAGCCCAATTCAAGCAGTATGTGGGAAGGATTGTCATAAATTAAGTATAGTCCGGATGGTGGCAACTTCCGCCCCCCCCACCAACTCACCCACAGACTTAAATAAAGGAAACTACGATGGTATGAGGCACGAGTTGGCTAGGATGGATTGGGGAACGTTACTTAAAGGGTTCACGGTGGATAGGCAATGGCAAAAATTTAAAGATCGCAAGGATGACCTACAGAATTTGTTCATCCCTGTTTGGCAGAAAAATAAAACAAAAAAGGTGAGTCAACCGTGGCTAACAAAGGAAATTAGGGATAGCATAAGATCCAAGGAGAGGACATATAATTTGGCCAGAAAAAGCAGCAAAACTGAGGATTGGGAGCAGTTTAGGATTCAGCAAAGGAGGACAAAGGGATTAATTAAGAGGGGGAAAATAGATTATGAGAGCAAGCTTGCAGGGAACATAAAAACTGACTGTAAAAGCTTCTATAGTTATGTGAAGAGAAAAAGATTGGTGAAGTCAAGCGTAGGTCCCTTGCAGTCAGAATCAGGGGAATTTATCATAGGGAACAAAGAAATGGCAGACGAATTAAATACATACTTTGGTTCTGTCTTCACAAAGGAGGACACAAATAACCTCCCAGAGATGTCGGGGAACATAGGGTCTAATGAGAGGGAGGAATTGAATGAAATCAGTATTTGTAGGGAAATGGTGTTAGGGAAATTGACGGGATTGAAGGCCGATAAATCCCCAGGACCTGATAATCTACATCCTAGGGTCCTTAAGGAAGTGGCCCTAGAAATAATAGATGCATTGCTCGTCATCTTCCAAAATTCTATAGACTCTGGAATAGTTCCCATGGATTGGAGGATAGCTAATGTAACCCCACTATTTAAAAAGAGTGGTAGAGAGAAAATGGGGAATTATAGGCCGGTAAGCCTGACATCGGTAGTGGGGAAAATGCTAGAGTCCATTATAAAAGATGTAATAACAGAGCACTTGGAAAACAGTGACAGGATCAGACAAAGTCAACATGGATCTATAAAAGGTAAATCATGCTTGACTAATCTACTGGAATTTTTTGAGGATGTAACCGGTAGAATAGATAAGGGAGAACCAGTGGAGGTGGTGTATTTGGACTTTCAGAAGGCTTTCGATAAGGTCCCGCATAAGAGACTAGCGTGAAAAGTTAAAGCACATGGGATTGGGGGTAAGGTACTGTCTTGGAAAGAGAACTGGTTGGCAGACAGGAAGCAAAGAGTTGGAATAAACGGGACTTTTTCCGAGTGGCAGGCAGTGACTAGTGGGGTACCGCAGAGATCGGTGCTAGGACCCCAGCTATTCACAATATATATAAATGATCTAGACGAGGGAACTAGATGTAATATCTCCAAGTTTGCAGATGACACAAAGCTGGGTTAGCGTGTGTGCTGTGAGGAGGATGCAGAGAAACTCCAGTATGATTTGGACAGGTTGGGTGATTGGACAGATGCATGGCAAATGCAATATAATGTGGATAAATGTGAGGTTATCCACTTCAGTGGCAAAAACAGGAAGACAGATTATTATCTGAACGGCAATAGATTGGGAAAGGGGGAAGTGCAACGAGACCTGGGTGTCCTTGTGCACCAGTCGCTGAAGGTAAGCATGCAGGTGCAGCAGGCGGTTAAGAAGGCAAATGGTATGTTGGCCTTCATAGTGAGAGGATTCGAGTACAGGAGCAAGGATGTCTTGCTGCAGTTGTACAGGGCCTTGGTGAGACCACACCTTGAGTACTGTGTGCAGTTTTGGTCGCCTTATCTGAGGAAGGATGTTCTTGCCATGGAGAGAGTGCAGCGAAGATTCACCAGACTGATACCTGGGATGGCAGGAATGATGTATGAGGAGAGATTGGGTCGACTAGGCTTATACTCGCTGGAGTTTAGAAGAATGAGAGGGGATCTCATTGAAACTTATAAAATTCTAACAGGACTAGACAGACTTGATATAGGAAGGATGTTCCCGATGGCAGGGGAGTCCAGAGCCAGGGGTCACAGTCTAAGGTTAAGGGGTAAGCCATTTAGGACAGAGATGAGGAGGAATTTCTTCACCCAGAGAGTGGTGAACCTGTGGAATTCTCTACCACACAAAGCAGTTGAGGTCAATTCATTAAATATATTCAAGAAAGAGTTAGAAATATTTCTTAATGTTGCGTCCGTGTATAATAAGACACAGACTGCGGAGAACGGTACAACAGATGTTTACTCAACGTGGCTCACACTGCAACTGATCTGTACAGAATACTACTCAGTGCTATATACAGGTGTGGTCACTGCTGGTACTGCAGTATACATGAGCTGTAAAACATAGTTCCCCCCTTAAAGGTTACATTACAATTCCTCCCCTTTTAGATTAACAGTACCATAACACTCATTTAACAACTAAATATCAAACTAATTACAATTAATACTTTTAACATGCAACATTAGCTGAAAACAGCTGAATTTATATATTCAGTCTTTGGGGAGGCTTCCTGATCCTTTCTGGATAGCGCCTTTCTCACGTGTCTTGCTCTTGGTGCGGAGGCGATTCTGGCCCCCTGTCGTCGGTTGGTTCATCAGCTTCCGATGCTACTGTTTCTGAGGCAGATG
Source organism: Somniosus microcephalus (assembly GCF_052327205.1). Taxonomy (NCBI): domain Eukaryota; kingdom Metazoa; phylum Chordata; class Chondrichthyes; order Squaliformes; family Somniosidae; genus Somniosus; species Somniosus microcephalus. The sequence goes on from NC_140987.1 coordinate 87,661,029, forward strand.
CGACCTGTACGTCGGGTTCATCACCAGGTACGTATGGGCGAGGCATGGGGTTGACTTGTTCCTGTGACTCTAGGATCTGGTCAGCATGGCGTCTCACGATGCTCTCCCCAACGTCTGCTGTGTACATTAGTGGGCCCTGCCGTGTGCATATCATTCCTGGCTGCCATTTTTCTGTTCGGTAGTCGCGGGCCAAGACTGGTTGCCCTACATTGAAGCTCCTTGTTGGCTTCTCATGGATGTGCTGGAATTGCTTACTCTCAACATCTCTTCGTACATTTGGTCTGAGCAAATCCAGGCGAGATCTTAACCTTCGGTTAAAGAACATCATGGCTGGGGCCTGGTTGGTGACTGCATGTGTCGCATTCCAGTAGGCGAACAGGAAATTGTCCACCTTGTGCTGCAGCGGAATGTTGTCATTGTACATAGCTTTTATTGCCTTCTTAAAGGTTTGTACGAACCTCTCAGCCAATCCATTTGTGGCTGGATGGTACGGGGCGGATGTGTAATGCCTTACCCCATTCTTTTTCAAGAACCTCCAACTCTTCGGACACAAACTGTGGTCCGTTGTCGGAGCAAATCTGTTCTGGCAAGCCATTCCTGGCAAAAATGTTCCGTAGGACTGCAATAGTTTTCTCCGTGGTGGTGGAGGACATTTTGATGACCTCAGGCCATTTCGAGTGCGCATTCACGGCTATTAAAAACATTGAGTCCATGAATGGACCAGCAAAATCAATATGCACCCGTTGCCATGGAGATGAGGGCCACTCCCATGGGTGTAGAGGGGCCTGTGGTAGTGCATTTTGGACTTTCTGGCATCCTGAGCAGCTCTTGGTCAGGTCCTCGATTTGTTTATCGATTCCCGGCCACCACACATAAGCCCTGGCTAGGCTTTTCATTTTTACCCCTCCCAGATGACCCTCATGAAGCTCATTGAGCACTCTATCCCTTAACTTGGGTGGAATTACCACTCGGGATGCACACATCAAGGTCCCCCGGCACACTGACAGCTGTTCTCTCCTTGTCGAGAATGCTGGCAACAGTGAGTCGCCATGTGCTGGCCATCCCTTCACCGTCAAATCATATACCCGAGACAGTGTCGGGTCATTTCGGGTCTCCTTTTCGATACAAGCATTAGTTACCGGTAGGTATTCAACTATAGTCGAATGGAATATTTCGACAGGATCCACTGCTGGTGCTTCCTCTGCAGTAGGCAGTGGCAGGCATGATAGCCCAACAGCATTTCCATGCTGTTTCGTGCCCTTATATTCAATCTCATAGTGGTGTGCCCCTAGAAAAAGTGACCATCTTTGTAGTCGTTGCGCAGTCATCACCGGAACGCCCTTCTTCGGATTAAAAATGGAGACAAGAGGCTGGTGATCAGTCAGCAAGGTGAATTTCTGCCCGTGCAGATAGTGATTGAACTTTCTCACTCCCCACACTAGGCTGAGGGCCTCCCTGTCAATCTGGGCGTAGTTATGCTCGGCTGAGGTTAGTGATCGTGATGCGAAGGCTATTGGCCTCTCTGAGCCGTCCGAGAATTTGTGCGACAGCACCGCTCCAATGCCGTAGGGTGACACATCACATGCCAACTGAATTGCTAATGCTGGGTTGTAATGGGCCAATACCTCTTTCGATGTGATTAGTATTTTGCTCTTCTGGAAAGCTCGTCTACATTCGTCTCTCCACTTCCATGGCACCCCAGTTTGCAGTAGGGTGTTCAGTGGGTGTAGTATTGTAGACAAATTTGGCAAGAACTTATGGTAGTAGTTTACCAGCCCGAGGAACGACCTCAGTTGTGACGCATTTTCCGGTGCTGGAGCCTTGACTACTGCCTCAATCTTCTCTGGGGACTTATGTAACCCCTCTTTATCGATAACGTGGCCACAATATGAGATCTGTTTTCTAAAAAACTCGCATTTGGGGTGGTTAGCTCGAAGCCCATATTCCTGCAATCTAGTGAGCACCTGCTCCAGGTTGGCAAGGTGATCACTGTCATTTTTGCCCGTGACCAGGATGTCGTCCAAATAACACTGGGTCCCTGGGATACCTTGCAGGACTTGTTCCATTGCCCTCTGCCAAATAGCTGGAGCTGATGCTACCCCGAATACCAGCCGGTTGTATTGGTAGAGACCTTTATGGGTGTTGATTGTGAGGTATTTTTTTGATGCTTTTTCTACCTCCATTTGCAGATACGCCTGGGCCAGATCAATCTTAGTGAAGCGTTTCCCTCCAGATAGCGAGGCGAAAATATCTTCAATCCGCGGAAGTTGATATTGTACGGTGTGAAGGACCGGGTTCACTGTTACCTTAAAGTCCCCACAGATGCGAACCTTCCTTGGTTCCCCAGGCGTGCTGCTCAACGACTTTTTCATCACAGGGACGATGGGTGCAGCCCACTCGCTCCAGTCTACTTTGGACAGTACACCTGAATGTTCCAGACTCTCCAGCTCTGCTTCGACGGCTGGGCGGATTGCATAAGGTCTGGCCTTAAAAAATTTGGGCTTGCATTTTCTTCAATTTTAATCGTCGCTGTCATGCCTTTTAGTGTTCCGAGTCCTTGCTGGAACACTTCTTTCGCGTCAGTTAGGATCTTTGACAGTCGCCCAGGTGTGACGTCGTCATCCTTTTTGTCAGCCACAGTCAGTGCCTGTATGGAATGCCAATCCAGTTGTATTTTCCGGATCCATTCGCGGCCCAGTAATGGTGGCCCTCCATCTTGCAATACATACAGGTCTAGTGTTGGTGTTTCCTTACCGTTATATATAACGGTCACCCTTATTTTTCCTTTGGGGTAGACTTTTTGCCCCGTGTGCGTCTTCAAAATAATTTTTGTGTCTCTCAAGGGTATGTGTGAGAATAGCCGCTCGTAATCCGTCGGTTTATGACAGTTAGGGCTGGCCCTGTGTCCAATTCCATCTTTACCTGGACTCCTGCTAACTTGAGAGTGACCCAAATGGTTCGGTGATCCTCCGTTGTGATCACATTATGTAGTTTCAGACAACTCAGTTCCCTGCTTTCGGAGTCGTTATCACTCTTTTGTTCGTCTGAACTATTCTCCGTTATCTTATGTACCTTCTTGTACTTTCCTTTGGTAGGTTTCTTATTGCTGGTTTTCTTTCCCGACCTGCAGACTCGTGCTATGTGTTCTACTTTTCCACACTGTCTGCACACTTTGTCTTTGAACCAGCAATCATTCTGGTCGTGTGTTGCTCTGCCGCAGCAATAGCACTTCTCTGTTCCATATGACATTTCGTTTGTGCCATATTCTTGCGGTCTCTGTTGTATCTCTGCTGAAAGGGGAGGGGCGGGGAAGATACGTTTGGTGGTGGGATTTTAGCATTCCGCAGGGACCGCTCCCTCCGAGACACCCTAGTGCACTCCTCTATCACCCCAAACAGCCCTTCCCCTTCGCCTGGCACCTTCCCGTGCAAGCGGAGGAGATGTAACACCTGCCCCTATACCTCCCCCCTTCCCACTGTCCAGGGCCCCAAACACCCCTTCCAGGTGAAACAGCGATTTACTTGTACTTCTCGCAATCTAGTATACTGTATTCGCTGCTCACGATGCGGTCTCCTCTACATTGGGGAGACCAAACACAGATTGGGTGACCGCTTTGCGGAACACCTCCGTTCAGTCCGTAAGGGTGACCCCGAGCTTCCGGTCGCCTGTCATTTTAATTCAACACTCCATTCCCACTCGGACCTCACCGTCCTTGGCCTCTTGTATTGTTCCATGGAAGCTCAACGTAAACTCGAGGAACAGCACCTCATCTTCCGATTAGGCACTCTGCAGCCTTACGGACTCAATATCGAGTTCAACAATTTCAGATCATAACCTCGGCCCCCATTTCATTTTTTCTTGTAATTTTTCCACTCCTTTCCCCCCCCCTTTCCTTTTGTTTCGCTCTCACACCTGGCAGCTATCCCTTGCCCTGCCAGTACACTTTACACCCAATCTCAGCCTATTACCATCTCGTCTAGCTTCTAACACCTTTTATTGTCTCTTTTTTACTTCTTTTGCTTCTTTTATTCTTTTGTCCGATCGCAGCCCTGCCTCCGATCTATCTTTTCTTTCCAGTTTTGAAGAAGGGGTTGACCCGAAACGTCAACTCAAATTTCTGTCCATGGATATTGCCTGACCTGCTGAGTTTTTCCAGCATTTTCTGTTGTTATTTTGGATTTCCAACATCCGCAGTATTTTGCTATCGCAGTAGCATAGTAATCCTGGTAGTACTGTATTTGAGGCAGAATTAATAAGTGTAAGGTATGAACGTGCTCCATTGCAGCTGTGGTCTCCACCTCCAACTGTATGTCAGAGTGCTTTGTAAATGGAAAAATGTTCTCTGCATTCCCTTTCTCCGAAAGGGCAGGAGGGAAGCGGATCTTGTGTTGCAAACCTTCCATCAGTCAAAAAAAGGCCACCCTCCTTTTCTAGACTCCCCACAGCACGACTTCCAAGACATTGGGGGAGAAATTAGCTAACTCCTGAAAACCGGCATGCCCGTTCATTGCATTGCAGGCAGCGCAGTAAATTCGTGCTGCCTGCTGCTTTACGTGATTGCTGTGTGCGGCCAGCGCTGCCCACATGTTCATTGGTTGCATGCACCAGCAGCGGGCCTGATATCATGAGTGGCTCGCGCTACTTAAAGGCAACCTGCACCCCTTAAAGGGGAGGTGCATTGTGGCTTCAAGAAGTGGTGGGAGTCATTTGAAAACTGAATCTGTGCTATGATATTTTGAGCAATGGCTGAACATGTGAGAGAGCGAGCACTTAGGTTTTCAGACACATCACTGGAGGTCTTGGTGGAAAGAAGGAGAGACGTCCTACATCCACAGGGGGTAGGAGGCCTTCCAGACATATGCTCAGGAGGCAGTGGGAACAAGTAGCGGTGGAGGTCAAATGCCAGGAGGTGCTACCATCCAGACGTATCCTTCATTTATGAGTTTATGGGTAGAATTAAGTAATAGAAATGACTTAAGACTTTAGTGGGAGCTCATGTCAGAAATGTAGTGAATTTCTTGAATGTGTTCAGGAAAGTTTTCTGCAACAATATGTCCTAGAACCAATAAGGGGGTCAGGCGGTATTAGATTTGTTAATGAGTAATGAGCCAGATTTAGTTAACAGCCTAACAGTGCATGAATATTTATCTATAAGCGACCGTAATGTGATTGAGTTCAATGTTGTGTTTGAAAGGGAGAAGCCCAAAACAGCTACGAAGATTCTAGATTTAGGTAAGGCTGACTTCAACAAGATGAGGCAGAGGCTGTTCACAGTAATCTGGGCAAATCTGTTAATGGGTAAAATGACAGAAGAACTACGGGAGATGTTCAAAAAATAATTTAACGTGATACAGCACCAGTTTATACCCCTCAGGGGCAAGCGCTCGACTTGCCAAAAAAAAGCTATAGTGTAGGAATCGTCGGATTCCTAACTAATAACTGAGGTCGGCTCAGGAGATCAAACAAACAGGTCTTTAATGTGAGACTAAACGAGTTCGAACCGTTTGTTGAGATCGATACAGGAGAACCACGAAAACAGGTCTTAACAAGATGGAGATTCCACAAGGACTGCCTGGGCAGTCACGTGGTTTGCGACGTGACATCATCGCGTTTGCCCGCATTTTCCCGCGCTCTTAAAGGGGCCACGCCCCGTACATACAAACACTATATACAAAACACAGTAGGCCTAGAAATTGGGTTGAGGCGCCAAACTGGCACCAAGTTCGCCTGAGCGCAGGATTTAGCGCAGCGTTCGAGTCTTCAGCGATCGCCCGATATTCAGTTTCATTGCCCCTGGAGGGAGATGGAGCGAGGCTCGAGGCGCTCCACGTCCCTCTTAGGGCGCTGAAACTGAATATCGCAGCGCAACGTGCTGCAGCGCCACACACTGCAGCACGGCATGCTGCGGTACTGCAGGCCTTCCTCCCATTGTTAAGGGGGAGGTGCCTGCAACAGCGCGATCCCCGATCGCAAATGCCGGCAAACGAGCCCGGCACCAAGGAGAAGTGCCGGGCTCTTGGGAAACAGCCGGCAATGCCGCGGGGGGGGGGGGCGGGCGGTGAGGAGGCCGGGGACGGAGGTGCTGGCAGGCGGCCGCCGAAAAAGGCGGCCGCACCTCCAGCTTAACTTGCGCCGCTGCTGGCACAGTAAGGCCCCGTGAACCGGGCGCGGGTAGCGAACAGTGCAACTGCGGCGTTCGCAACCAAATATTGTGAACGGGGCATGAATGGGGCGCTGCGCACACCGATGACGTCATCGGTGGCGGCGCAGCGCAAAAGGCTAATGCCACCATTATCGCCCCAACTCAATATCGTGGGAGGCGCAGCCAGTGGCGCTACAGCCACTGCCTGCCTCTTTAGGCGCTAACAAGTGGCGCTACTCACCCAATTTCTCCCCCAGTAATGTCTAACACAATGGTACTGGCTTAGGCTGGTGTTAGAACATCATTAAAGGGAATTATATACAGCTGCCCAGAGTCATTCAGTGGCTCCGCCACATGAGCCCCCCCAGAATTCGCTTTAACGGACAAAGTCAAGCGGTGAGGTGGTCTGATGAGCCTGTCAGAACGACTCCTGTACTCCTGAGGCGGAGGCTGTTGGGCGGTCTGGCGGGCTGGCGGGCGGTTGCACTTGGTCTGCTGTAACAGCGATGGGTGGCCGACCTCATCTTGGCGGTTGTGCTGTCTCGACGGGGCGGTCGAGGTCCAGATGTGCTGGCTTTAAGCGATCGACCGAAATGTGGTCCAGTTTACCACCGACATCTACCGTGAAGGTTTTGTCCCCTGCCTCCAACACGCGGAAGGGACCAGTATATGGGGCCTTGAGTGGATCCCTATGAGCATCGTGGCGAATAGAGACGTACTCAGCCTTGTGAAGCTCCGGGGGAACGTGCGAACTCTGCAGCCCATGATGCGAAGTGGCCACCGGTGCGAAGCATCTGGCCGCCTCCTGGTGACTGGTAAGCTGGTCAGATGCGGACCATGGCTTAGTCGATGCTGGCAGGAAATCCCCCTGGACTCGCAGCGGCTGACCATACACCAGCTCCGCTGATGAAGAGTGAAGGTCTCCTTGGGGGCCGAGCAAAGGCCCAACAGGACCCACGGTAGCTTGTCTGCCCATCCAGCATCCTGGAGGCTGGCCCTCAGGGCGGCTTTCAGTGATCGGTGGAAGCGTTCACAGAGGCCATTCGCCTGTGGATGGTAGGCCGTGGTGCAGTGCAATTTAACACCGAGTCCTTGGGCCACAGTATTCCAGAGTTCGGAGGAAAACTGCGGTCCTCTGTCGGAAGAATTACCTGCGGGCACTCCGAAATGGGTGACCCAGATGGAAATGAACGCTCTGGCCATGTCCGCCGAAGTAGTGGGTGACAGGGGAACCACCTCCGGCCATCTGGTGGTGCGGTCAACCATGGTCAGGATGTGTGAAAAACCATGGGAGGGTGGGAGTGATCCTACCAGGTCTACATTGACATGGTCAAAACGTCGCTCCGGAACTGTGAAGGTGGCCAACGGAGCTTTGACGTGGCGCTGTAGTTTGGCCTCTTGGCAGACCACGCAGGTTTTGGCCCAGTCACGGACATCCTTGTGCATGCCATGCCATACGAACTTCGCTGACATCAGCTTCTGAGAGGCCTTCATTCCTGGGTGTGACAACCCGTGTATGGCGTCGAACACTTTACGGCACCAGACGACCGGCACGACCGGGCGAGGGTCCCGTACGGAGATGTCACACAGCAGCGTGGTACCTGCCGAATGGAACTTAACGTCAGCCAACCGGAGGCCAGTGACAGTCGTTCTGCAGGCTTGGACTTCTGGGTCTGAGGCTTGGTCCGCTGCCATGAGGGCGCAATCGATGCCCAAATGAACCGTATTGACGGTCGCGTGGGAGAGGCAGTCTGCCACCAGGTTGTCCTTACCGGCCACGTGCTGTATATCCGTAGTGAATTCGGATATGTAGGTGAGTTGACGTTGCTGTCGGGATGACCACGGTTCGGCGGTCTTGGCCATGGCAAAAGTTAGTGGCTTATGGTCCACAAAGGACGTCCTTCCAGGAGGAAGCGAAAATGGCGGATGGCCAGAAAAAGGGCGAGCAACCCCCGGTCGAATGTGCTATATGGTCTCTCATTCCGCCGTAGTTGACGGCTGAAGAATGCAAACGGCTGCCACATCCCGTTCACCCACTGCTCTTGCACGGCGCCGATTGTGTAGTCTGATGCGTCGGTGGTGAGGGCGATGGTGGCTCCTGGCAGCAGGTGCGCCAGCATGGTTGCGTTGGCTAAGGCGCTTTTGGTGTTGGCGAACGCTCGGGCCATGTCATCCATCCAGTCTACCGGGTGCTTGCCAGTCTTGCCCTTGAGGGCCTCGTACAGGAGCTGCATGAGTAGTGCTGCCTTAGGCATGAAATGGTGGTAAAAGTTTACCATGCCTAGGAATTCCTGCAGGGCCTTAATGTTTTGCGGACGTGGAAAGGATATCACCGCCTCTACCTTTGCTTGTAAAGGAACCGCTCCCTCTGCGGTGATGCGATGCCCCAGGAAATCAATTTGGTGCAGGCCAAACTGACACTTGGCCGGGTTGATAATCAGGCCGTGTTGGTTGAGGCGTTGAAAAAGGGTGCGTAGGTGACAGATATGTTCCTCTTTAGTAGGACTGGCAATTAGAATATTGTCCAGGTAGACGAAGAGGAACTTGAGGTCCCGCAGCATGGAGTCCATCAGGCGTTGGAAAGCCTGGGCGGCGTTCTTTAACCCAAACGGCATTCGCAAAAACTCGAAGAGGCTGAATGGGGTGATGACTGCGGTCTTCTGGACGTCCTGTGGGTGCACTGGGACCTGGTGGTAGCCCCGTACGATGTCGACTTTCGAGAAGATGGTGCTCCCTGCCAAATGGGCAGAGAAATCCTGGATGTGGGGGATCGGGTACTGATCAGGAGTGGTGGCGTCATTTAGGCGTCGATAGTCGCTGCATGGTCGCCATCCGCCGCCAGGCTTCGGGATGATATGGAGGGGTGAAGACCAGGGACTCTTCGACCGGCAAACAATCCCGAACCGCTCCATGGTCGTGAACTCTGCCTTTGCGATCACCAGCTTGCCAGGTTCCAGGTGCCGGGCTCGCGCATAGACCGGGGGGCTGTTGGTGGTGATGTGGTGCTCAACACCATGTTTCATGACTGTGGAGGAGAACGTGGGTCTTGTCAGGTCAGGAAATTCGGCGAGCAGACAAGCGAACTCGTCAGGAGTCGGGAAAGCACAGGCGACGGTGCGCGACGTAGTGTTACTGCGGTAACAAGGGATAGAACTGAAAGTTGCCGCATTGATCAACTGTCGGTTCTTCACGTTGACCAGGAGGCTGTTGGCGCACAGGAAATCCGCGCCAAGAATGGGCTGAGAAACCTTGGCCGTAACAAACTCCCAGTGAAAATGTTGCCCCCCCGAAGCACACCTCCACTCACCGTCTGCCGAAGATCCGAATCGCTCCGCCATTGGCCGCTTCAAGGGCTGCACTGTGCTCCGGTGTTGCACAGAAAACGACGAACAGAGAGCGTATCGGTGACGAAAAGCAACTTGCCTGCGTTGCCGATCGCCATGGTGACCGTGGGGCGCCCGTTAGACCCGTTCCTCAATAGTCGCGGTCGTTTTTTGGGGGGGAAAGCTGCAGGGAGTGCGGCAATGTCTCGCCTTCGCGCCGAACTGCGCGTGGTAGAAACACAGCCCAGCAGGCTGACGAGCTGGGGCGGCATCTGTGGGCGATGGGCGCCTCGTGGCGGTGCAGTTCTGCTGCGTTACCGCGAAAATTTTGTCAGCCTCTGCCGCGAGTGCCGCGCAGCCTTCCACCTCGGATCTGGCCAGGGCAGCTTACACCTGCTCAGGCAGCTGGCTGAGGAATAGTTCACGGAAAAGGAAGCATTCTGGTTCTGAGCCCAGGAGTGTGAGCATTTGGCTCATCAACTCCGAAGGCTTGGAGTCCCCGAGCCCGGGCATAGCGAGCAATTGACGGGCGCACTCCGATTTAGTGAGCCCAAAAACTTGCAGCAACCGCGCCTTAAGGGTTTCATACTTGTGCTCCGTTGGAGGGTTCTCGAGGAGGCTGATGATCCGCGAGGCGGTAGAGCTATCGAGTGCGGAGACCACATAGAGATATTTGGTCTGATCCGCAACGATGTCCCTCAGGGCGAACTGGGCCTCTACCTGAATGAACCACAAGGTCGCTTGCTGCTCCCAGAACTGCGGTAGCTTCAGTGAAACGGCGTTGGCCTCCATGTTGTGTTCTTTTTGTGAAAAACGTTCACAAAAAACGGGGTCACCAATGTAGGAATCGTCGGATTCCTAATTAATAACTGAGGTCAACTCAGGAGATCAAACAAGCAGGTCTTTAATGTAAGACTAAATGAGTTTGAACCATTTGTTGAGATCGATACAGGAGAACCACGAAAACAGGTCTTAACAAGATGGAGATTCCACGAGGACTGCCTGGGCAGTCACGTGGTTTGCGACGTGATGTCATCGCGTTTGCCCGCGTTTTCCCGCGCTCTTAAAGGGGCCACGCCCTGTACATACAAACACTACATACAAAATACAGTAATGTCTAACACAATGGTACCGGCTTAGGCTGGTGTTAGAACATCGTTAAAGGGAATTATATACAGTTGCCCAGAGTCATTCAGTGGCTCCGCCACAATAGATGACAAAAGAGTTAAGGGACAACATAAAACTAAAAGAAAAAGCATACAAAAATGAAAATAATAGCACAGATCCTGATGAATCGGAGAGAGAGAGAGCAGCAAAGGGTGAGCAAACAGCAAGAGCTACAAAAAGGGAGTATGAAAAGAAACTTGCAAGGGATATCAAAACCAACACACTTTTTTTTGCAATTATATTAGGAAAAAGAGGGTAGTCAAGAGCAATGTGGGCCCCTTAAAAACTGATAATGGTGATATTGTAAATGAAAATAGGGAAATGGTGAACATGTTAAATATTTACTTTGCATCAGAATTTTGAATCAGGAACGGGGACTCACCATAATTAACGTAAGCAAGCTAACAATAATGAAGAAGATAATGGCCTTAATTTTAGTCCGGAGGTGAGTTTTGTGCGGGTTGGGGGGGTTGCGGGGGCTGTTTTGAGGTCAGGAAACCCAGAAGAATGGGTTTCCTGAATCTGCTGCAATTTTTAACTGCAGGGCTCCTTTAAAAAAAATGTTGTCATGTTCCTGCCCACAGGCAGCCTGATTGACAGCCTGGAGGCCTGTCAGGTGGGGAAGCCTGCTTCATAAGGCTGCAGCCAAGGAGATCAGATAGGTCTAGTGGTGGGGTACCGTTTGTGGGGGTGGGGTTGGGGTCCCGATCACGGGGGTGGGGGCGGAGTGCCCAATTGGCGGGGGTGTCCAATGGTGGCCGGGGGGGGGGTGATGGGGAAGCAGATGGTTGGGTGGTCTGATGGTGGGGGGGTCCAATGGTGGTGGGGAATGAGCAGACAGATCATGGGGTGGGGTTTACTGTGTAGCTTGTTGGACCTGGAGGAAACACTCTTGCTGCTCCTGGCCCACAAGCAGTGCTGTAAATGTACTTACCTCATGGATTCAGACCTTCTAACCTCCTTTCAGCTGCTGGGTTTCCCGAGATCTGGAAAACCTGGCTGACATGAGTTAGACATAGAATGACTGTTAAAATGAAGGCAGGCAGCCTCATTGTAATATTGAAATGACCAACCCAGTTCCTGCGAGCGGATTGGTCACCAGCACCTCGGCCCACATCCGTTAAAACTGGAGGTGGGGGGTTTGAGGCAGCTTGGGTTCCTGTTGCAGGTTTTTTGAATTTTAACCTCTGACATGACCCCAACCCACCCGTTTTGGGAGTTTTGATTCAGCCCAATGGCACTGAAAAGTGACAAATCCCCAGGACAAGATGGTTTCCATCCCAGCGTTTTAAAGGAAGTAGATGAGAACATTGCAGATGCCTAATTATAATCTTCCAATGTTCTCTTAATTCAGAAACCATTGCTTTAGATTGGAAAATTGCACACGTTAATTCGCTATTTAAGAAAGATGAGTGAGGGAAACCAGGGAATTGTAGATCAGTTAGCCTAACATCTGTTGTCATAATTACTAGAGTCTAATTAAAGATGGAATAACTGAACACCTTGAACATTTTCAGCTGATCAGAGAGAGCCAGCCTGGAGTTATAAAGGGTAGGTCATGCCTGATGAACCTAATTGATTTTTTTGAAGAGGTGACTAAAGTAGTGGACAGGGGGGTGTCTATGGATGTTATTTATATGGACTTTCAGAAGACATTTGATAAAGTCCCTCATAAGAGACTGTTACCTAAAGTTGAAGCTCATGGAATTGAGGGTAAATTATTGAACTAGTTAGGAGATTGGCTGAGCAGCAGGAAACCGAGAATAGGGATAATGGGCAGATACTCAAGTTGGTAGGGTATGATTAGTGGTGTCCCTTAGAGATCTGTGTTGAGGCCTTAACTATTCACTGTATTTATTAATGACTTAGATGATGGGATAGAGAGCCATATATCCAAGTTTGCCAAAGATAGGTGGCATTGTAGGCAGTGTAGATGGAAGCATAAAATTACAAAGATATTAATAGATTGAGTGAATATGCAAAACTGTAGCAAATGGATTTGATATAGCCAAGTGTGAGGTCATCCACTTCGAACCAAAAAAGGATAGATCAGCATAGTTTCTAAATGGTGAAAAGCTAGATGCAGTGGGCGTCAAATGAGACTTAGGGGTCCATGTACATAGCTCATTAAATGTCATGAACATGTACAGAACATATTCAAAAAGGTTAATGGAATGCTGACTAGAGGACTAGAATACAAAGGGGTAAAAGTCATGTTACAGCTATACAAAGGTCTGGTTAGACCACATCTGGAGTACTGTGTTCAGTTCTGGGCACCACACCTTAGGAAGGATATATTGACTTTGGAGGGATTGCAGCGTAGATTTACTAGAACGACACCTAAACTCCCAGGGTTAAATTACGAGGTTACACAAACTAGGGTTGGTTTCTTGGAATTTAGAAGATTAAGGGGCGATTTGATTGAAGTTTTCAAGATATTATGGGGAACTGATAGGGTAGATAGAGAGAAACTATTTCCACTGGTTGGGAGTTTAGGACTAGGGGGCATAACCTAAAAATTAGATCCAGGTCTTTCAGGAGTGATGCTAGGAAACACTTCTACACACAAAGTGTGGTAGAAGTTTGGAATTCTCTTCTGCAAACGGCAGTTGATGCAAAGTCAATTGTTAATGTTAAATCTGAAATTGCTAGATTTTTGTTAACCAAAGGTATTAAGGGATATGGGGCAAAAGCAAGCATATGGAGTTTAGTCACAGGTTAGCCATGAGGGGCTATATGGCCTTCTCCTGTTCCTATATTCCTATGTCCTATGATTGTTTCTTCAAGAACATGGATGCAGTGCAGGAAGAAGTTTAACAATCACACATGAGTTGTCAAGGTGAGCGAGTTCATCTTCAAATATCCTACCAACTACACCACTCATCCACTGCTCAATTCACTACACCCCCATTACCCATGTACCAACAATCTCTATCAATCAAATTCATTACACAAACTAGGGTTGCATTTTTTGGAATTTAGAAGATTAAGGGGTGATTTGATTGAAGTTTTCAAGATATTATGGGGAACTGATAGGGTAGATAGAGAGAAACTATTTCCACTGGTTGGGAGTCTAGGACTAGGGGACATAGCCTAAAAATTAAAGCTTAAAATTAATATGCTTTACCTCACCCTCACATACTTAGTGCTGTTGCAAGCCTTGCACCCATAACTCACAGCTCGTACACATTGGCAGTTATTCAACCATGACAGCCACATCACCTAAACATATTGAATGACACTCACTGACACACATTCCTTTATCTTGCAGGAGAAGGTGGCACAGCTTCCATTGTAGCACAAACAGCTTTCATCACAGGTCTGCGTGCTGGAGTGGAAGCTCAGATTGCTGCCTTGCAAGCTCAGACTGCTGCCATCATGGTTCTGGATACCACTGTTCAAAGGGGCTTGCAAGGCATCACAGCAGTCCATCAATCTGTCCTCCAACAAATTACTAGGAATTCTGAGGCACCGCCTCGGCAGATTGGCAGTGGCTTCATTGAGCACGAACCTACTTTCCTCTCTCAGGATAATAGCATTCCCGCTCCCACCCCTGCCCTCCACAGCAGGCAACAGCAAAGAACTGGAGGAGGACAAGCATGCCTGCATGTTTTAACCCCTATGGAGGAGACAGTGCAGGCCATCATGGGAGGGCGCATCACTGAAGCCATGGTCACTGGCGTGGCTTAAGCGATCGATGATGAGGATATCTGTACACCTAATCCTTCTTCTCTCAGCCCACTTCTTCCTGATCGCTCACTCTCTTCTAACTTAGAAGCTGCACATGGTGTAAGCATTCACTTCTTACTTTCTCCTCTCCCCTCATCACAACCCAACCCTTGGCCCTTTTTCATTTCAGACACGCAAGAAATGGAACCTGCCCAGTCAGTGGGGGAAGAGGAAGAAGTCAGCGAAGAAGAGACACCGTCATTCGATCTTACAGTTGCACCCACGAGCTCAGATACTGATACTGAAAATTTTAGAGGCTAGAATAGAGGCCATCTGTACGCGGTGAGACGCAATTGCACAGGAGCCGGGACAAGGGAAAGGATAGCTCCAGTGCCAGCCTGCTGGAGGGTGAGGTTACATACTAATTCTGCTGTTGAGGACTCAGACGAGGACTTTGATGGGTCAGGCTACAGAAGTAGGCTCACAGGTGTACATAACCAAATGCTTGGTGCACTGGAAAGCCTACCAGAAAGCTTGTGCTCAATGTCAAGGAGCATGGAGGAGTCCAGCACCAACTTGACACAGGGCTTTGCACTGATCTTGGGGCCTATTCTTCCCAACATGGAACAGGTGGTCACCTCTGTAGTGTATGTACCTTTAAGAGAGAACTACTTTTACAGCTCCTGTATACTGTAGTACCGGCAGTGACCACACCTGTATATAAGCCTTGAGCATGCCTCTCTACTGTCAGTCTTTAGACTACCCTCCTCCAGTAAACACCTGTTGATTGTTAAGTTACAGCCTCCGTGTAGTTATTGGAAAACATCATACTTTAAGAATCACGGATTCAACAGTGGCGACGAGGTCGATTCGAATCTACCTGCAACTCTGCATTTCCCTTCAAGGATTTGCTCCGGGAGGACGGTGGAAGAAAGTCGAGGCCAGAAGCACGGGCGTCGACCACGAGCAACCGCCCAGTCATCCGGCAGAGAGTGAACATCGCAGGGGAGGCTGTTGAGAGCCGGGCTTGGTTCCCCAGCCACAACGATCCAGCAACAGACTGGCAACAGGTCCAGCGCAGACCCTTCCCAGACAGCGGCGGCTGGAGCCGACCGACGGCAGAGAAAAAGCCGAGCAGCGTCGACGGGGTAAGAGAGAGGGTGAAGCGCACAGGGCGCAGCCGGGGATTGAAAACCGAGCGGCGTCAAGGAAAAACAAAACAGAGAGAGAGAGGGTAAAGCAGCAGCCGGGTTCAGGACCGAGCGACGGCAACGGGAAAGGCGCACAGGAGAACGCGTAGAGCACAGCCAGGGCTCAAGGGCTGAACCGCGTCCGCGGGGAGAAGAAGGGAGAGCGCGGGAGATGCCATTGAGCCACGGAGAAGAAGAGAGAGCGCGGGAGACGCCATTTTAGAAGCCGCAGCAGAGAAGAAGGGCGAGCGCGGGAAGAAAGGAAAGCGCGGGAGATGCCATTTTGTGCCAGCGGAGAAGAAGGGAGAGCACGGGAGACGCTATTTTAGACAGTTAAATCACACTCAAGGATGCCGAAGAGCGGCAGTATCACTGCGTTCGACAATGAAGTCGAAGGTTGGGTGACATATGTGGAACGCATTGAGGTGTACTGCAGGGCGAATGAAGTGCCAGATGCTAAGAAAGCACTGGTTTTGTTAAATTCCATGGGTGCAAAAACTTATGGCTCATTGTGAAACCTAATAACCCCAGAGAAGCCAGTGGATAAGAATTTCGAAAACATAGTGGAAATCCTACAGGACCACTTAAACCCCACACCGCTGCTGATAGCAGAAAGATTTAAGTTCCACAAAAGGAACCAGCATAAAGATGAAAGTAATGCTGAGTACTTAACGGAACTGCGCAAGCTATCGAAACAATGCCAGTTTGGAGTGGGACTAGCAGATACGTTAAGTGACAAGTTTGTGTGTGGGCTTCAAAGTGAAGGAACCCAGAAACGGCTTCTATCAGAAAAGGATCATATGCTGGACAAGGCTTTCAGCATGGCAGTATCACATGAAGCAGCCGCACGGGGCGCTGCAGAGATACAACGGAGACCGCAAGAATATGGCACCAATGAAATGTCATATGGAGCAGGGAAGTGTTATTGCTGTGGCAGAACAAAACATGACCAGAAGGATTGTTGGTTCAAGGACCAAGTGTGGAAAAGCAGGACACATAGCAAGAGTCTGCAGGTCAGGGAAGAAAACCAACAGCAAGAAATCTCCACAGGAGAAGTACAAAAAGATACATAAGGTGATGGGCAGTAGTTCAGATGAACAGAAAAGTGATACAGACTCCGGAAGCAAGGAGCTGGGTTGTCTGAAACTACATAAGGTAACCAAAATGGAGGATCACCAGACTATCTGGGTCACACTCAAGATAGACGGAGTCCAAGTGAAAATGGAATTGGACACAGGATCAGCCCTAACAGTCATAAACCAAAGGGACTACAAGCGGCTATTTTCACATACCCTTGAAAGCTACAGAGATTGTCTTGAAGACGTACACGGGGCAAAAAGTCTACCCCAAAGGAAAAATAAGGGTGAAAGTGATATATAAAGGCCAGGAAATACCTAAAATGGACCTATATGTATTGCCAGATGGAGGACCACCACTACTAGGACGTGAATGGATCCGGAAGATACAATTAGATTGGCATTCCATACAGGCACTGAAGGTTGAGGCCAAAAAGGATGACGACGTCACACCTGGACGACTGTCAAAAATGCTAACTGACGCACAAGAAGTGTTCCAGGAGGGACTCGGAACACTAAAAGGCATAACAGCAATGATTAAAATAGAGGAAAATGCAAGCCCAAAGTTTCTTAAGGCCAGACCAGTGCCTTATGCGATCAGACCAGCTGTCGAAGCAGAGCTGGAAGGGTTGGAACGTTCAGGAGTACTGTCCAAAGTGGACTGGAGCGAGTGGGCTACACCCATCGTTCCTGTAATGAAGAGGTCGTTGAGTAATACGTCTGGGGAACCAAAGAAGGTCCGCATCTGTGGGGATTTTAAGGTGACAGTGAACCCAGTCCTTCACACGGTACAATATCTGCTTCCACGAATTGAGGATATTTTCGCCTCGCTATCTGGAGGTAAACGCTTCACCAAAATTGATCTGGCCCAGGCGTACTTGCAAATGGAGGTAGAAGAAGCCTCGAAACAATACCTCACGATCAACACTCATAAAGGTCTCCACCAATACAACCGGCTGGTGTTCGGGGTAGCATCGGCTCCGGCTATTTGGCAAAGGGCAATGTGTAGTGTATGTACCTTTAAGACAGACCTACTGCTACAGCACCTGTATACTGTAGTGCCGCCAGTGACCACACCTGTATATAAGTCTTGCGCATGCCTCTGTACCCCCAGTCTTGAGACTACCCTCCTCCAGTAAATACCTGTTTATTGTTAAGTTACAGCATCCGTGTGGTTATTGAAAAACATCATACTCTCTGAATCACGGCTCTAACAGTGGCGACGAGTGTCGATTCGAATCTACCTGCAACTCTGCATTTCCCTTCGAGGATTCGCTCCGGGAGGGCGGTGTAAGAAAGTCGAGGCCAGGAACACGGGCGTCGACCACGAGCAACCGCCCAGTCGTCCGGCAGAGAGTGAACATCGCAGGGGAGGCTGTGGAGAGCCGGGCTTGGTTCCCCAGCCACGACGATCAGCAAGAGACTGACAACAGGTCCAGCGCAGACCCTTCCCGGACAGCGGCGGCTGGAGCCGACCGACAGCGGAGAGAAAGCCGAGCAGCGCGACGGGGTAAGACAGAGGGTGAAGCACACAGGGTGCAGCCGGGGGTTGAAAACCGAGCGGCGTCGAGAGAAAAGAATTAAAAAAAAAAAACCGGAGAGCGAGAGGGTAAAGCAACAGCCGGGTTCAGGACCGAGCGGCATCGGAAAAAAAAAAAAGAACACGCAGAGCACAGCCAGGGCTCAAGGGCTGAACAGTGTCCGCGGGGAGAAGAAGGGAGAGCGCGGGAGACGCCATTTTTAGAAGCCGCAGCGGAGAAGAAGGGCGAGTGTGGGAAGGAAGGAAAGTGTGGGAGACGCCATTTTGTGCCAGCGGAGAAGAAGGGGAAGCGCGGGAGATGCCATTTTTGACAGTTAAATCATACCCAGGGATGCCGAAGAGTGGCTGTATCTCTACGTTCGACAATGAAGTCGAAGATTGGGCGACATATGTGGAACGTATTAAGGTGTACTGCAGGGCGAATGAAGTGCCAGATGCTAGGAAAGCACTGGTTTTGTTAAATTCCATGGGTGCAAAAACTTATGGGTTACTGCGAAATCTAATAACCCAGAGAAGCCGGTGAACAAGAATTTCGAAAGCATAGTAGAAATCCTACAGGACCACTTAAACCCCACACCGCTGCTGATAGCAGAACGATTTAAGTTCCATAAAAGGAACCAACACAAAGACGAAAGCAATGCTGGGTACCTAACGGAACTGCGCAAGCTATCGAAACACTGCCAGTTTGGAGCGGGACTAGCAGATACGTTAAGGGACAAGTTTGCGTGTGTGCTACAAAGTGAAGGAACCCAGAAACGGCTTCTATCAGAAAAGGATCTTACGCTGGACAAGGCTTTCAGTATGGCAGTATCACACGAAGCAGCCGCAAGGGGCGCTGCAGAGATACAACGGAGACCGCAAGAATATGGCACCAATGAAATGTCCTATGGAACAGAGAAGTGCTATTGCTGCGGCAGAACAACACATGACCAGAAGGATTGTTGGTTCAAGGACCAAGTGTGCAGACAGTGTGGAAAAGCAGGACACATAGCAAGAGTCTGCAGGTCTGGGAAGAAAACCAACAGTAAGAAATCTCCACAGGAGAAGTACAAAAAGGTACACCAGGTGATGGACAGTGGTTCAGACGAACAGAAAAGTGATACAGACTCCGGAAGCAAGGAGCTGGGTTGTCTGAAACTACATAAGGTAACCAAAATGGAGGATCACCAGACTATCTGGGTTACACTCAAGATAGATGGAGTCCAAGTGAAAATGGAATTGGACACAGGATCAGCCCTAACAGTCATAAACCAAAGGGACTACAAGTGGCTATTTTCACATACCCTTGAAAGCTACAGAGATTGTCTTGAAGACGTACACGGGGCAAAAAGTCTACCCCAAAGGAAAAATAAGGGTGAAAGTGATATATAAAGGCCAGGAAATACCTAAAATGGATATATATGTATTGCCAGATGGAGGACCACCACTGCTAGGATGTGAATGGATCCAGAAGATACAATTAGATTGGCATTCCATACAGGCACTGAAGGTTGAGGCCAAAAAGAATGACGACGTCACACCTGGACGAGTGTCAAAAATGCTAACTGACGCACAAGAAGTGTTCCAGGAGGAACTCGGAACACTAAAAGGCATAACAGCAATGATTAAAATAGAGGAAAATGCAAGCCCAAAGTTTCTTAAGGCCAGACCAGTGCCTTATGCGATCAGACCAGCTGTCGAAGCAGAGCTGGAAGGGTTGGAACATTAAGGAGTACTGTCCAAAGTGGACTGGTGCGAGTGGGCTACACCCATCGTTCCTGTAATGAAGAGGTCGTTGAGTAATACGTCTGGGGAACCAAAGAAGGTCCGCATCTGTGGGGATTTTAAGGTGACAGTGAACCCAGTCCTTCACACGGTACAATATCCGCTTCCACGAATTGAGGATATTTTCACCTCGCTATCTGGAGGTAAACGCTTCACCAAAATTGATCTAGCCCAGGCGTACTTGCAAATGGAGGTAGAAGAAGCTTCGAAACAATAGCTTACGATTAACACTCATAAAGGTCTCTATCAACACAACCGGCTGGTGTTCGGGGTAGCCTCGGCTCCGGCTATCTGGCAAAGGGCAATGGATCAAGTCCTGCAAGGGATTCCAGGGACCCAGTGTTATTTGGACGACATCCTGGTCACGGGCAAAAATGACAGTGATCACCTCGCCAACTTGGAGAAGGTGCTCACCAGATTAAAGGAGTATGGGCTATGAGCTAATCGCCACAAGTGCGAGTTTTTCCAGAAACAGACCTCGTATTGTGGCCACGTCATCGATGAAGAGGGGTTATATAAGTCCCCTGAAAAGATTGAGGCAGTAGTCAAGGCTCCAGCACCGGAAAATGTGTCACAACTGAGGTCATTCCTCGGGCTGGTAAACTACTACCACAAGTTCTTACCAAATTTGTCCATGGTATTACACCCACTGAACACCCTACTGCAAACAGGGGTACCATGGAAGTGGAATGACGAACGTAGACGAGCTTTCCAGAAGTGTAAAGAATTGATCACATCAAAAGAGGTGTTGGCCCATTTCAACCCAGCACTACCAATTCGTTTGGCATGCGATGCATCACCCTATGGTATTGGAGCGGTGCTGTCGCACAAATTCCCAGACGGTTTGGAGAGGCCAGTAGCCTTTGCGTCTCGGTCACTAACCTCAGCCGAGCGCAACTACGCCCAGATTGACAGGGAGGCCCTCAGCCTAGTATGGGGAGTAAAAACATTCAACCACTATCTGCATGGGCAGAAGTTCACCTTGCTGACTGACCATCAACCACTTGTCTCCATCTTTAATCCTAAGAAGAGCGTTCCAGTGATGACTGCACAACGGTTACAGAGATGGTCCGTGTTTCTAGGGGCGAATCAATATGAAATAGAATATAAAGGCGCGAAACAGCATGGGAACGCTGATGGGCTATCGCGCCTGCCACTGCCTACTGTGGAGGAAGCACCAGCAGTGGACCCTATCGAGATATTTTATTCGTCAATAATTGAACGATTGCCAGTAACGAACGCGGATATAGAGAAGGAGACCCGCAATGATCCGATGCTGTCTCGGGTATATGATTTGACGGTGAGGAGATGGCAACACATGGCGACTCACTGTTGCCAGCATTCTCATCCAGAAGAGAACAGCTGTCAGTATGCCAGGGGACAGTGATGTGTGGATCCAGAGTGGTGATTCCACCCAAGTTAAGGGAGAGAGTGCTAAATGAGCTACATGAAGGTCATCTGGGGGGAGTGAAAATGAAAAGCCTTGCTAGGGCTTATGTGTGGTGGCCGGGAATCGATCAACAAATCGAAGACCTAAATAAGAGCTGCTCAGGATGCCAGAAGGTTCAAAATGCACCACCACATGCCCCTCTACACCCATGGGAGTGGCCCTCCTCTCCATGGCAACGGGTGCATATTGATTTCGCTGGCCATTCATGGACTCAATGTTCTTAATAGCAGTGGATACTCATTCGAAGTGGCCTGAGGTGATAAAAATGTCCTCAACCACGACAGAGAAAACGATTGCAGTCCTACGGACCATATTTGCCAGAAACGGTTTGCCAGAGCAGATTTGCTCTGATAATGGACCACATTTTGTGTCTGAAGAGTTTTGAAAATTTATGAGAAGAAATGGGGTAAGGCATTACACATCCGCCCCGTATCATCCAGCCACAAATGGAATGGCTGAGAGGTTCGTACAAACCTTTAAGAAGGCGATAAAGGCCATGTGCGACGATGAAATTCCACTACAGCATAAGGTGGACAATTTCTTATTAGCCTACCGAAACGCGTCACATGCAGTTACCAACCAGACCCCGGCCATGATGTTCTTTAACCGAAGGTGGAGATCTCGTCTGGACTTGCTCAGACCAAATGTGCGAAGAAATGTTGAGGACAAACAATTCCAGCACATCAATGAGAAGCCGACAAGGAGCTTCAATGTAGGACAACCAGTCTTGGCCCGTGACTATCGAACAGAGAAATGGCAACCCGGAACGATATGCACAAGGCAGGGGCCATTAATGTACACAGTGGATGTCGGGGAGAACATTGTGAGATGCCACGTCGATCAGATCTTAGCGTCCCAGGAACGAGTCAACCCCATGTCTCGAGTACCTGGGGATGAACCCGACATACCGATAGCATCTACCTCAGAACCAGTGGCAGTGGAACCCGATGAACTACCCGATGAAAAGGGGCCAGAATCGCCTCTGCACCAAGAACAAGAACCTCAAGAAAGGCACTATCCCGAAAGGGTCAGGAAGCTGCCCCAAAGACTGAATCTATAAATGGACTATTGTTGTTTAATGTACATGTTAAAGTGTTAATTGTTATTTGAATATTAGGGGTACTACTAATCTAAAAGGGGAGGAATTGTAGTGTATGTACCTTTAAGACAGAACGACTGTTACAGCTCCTGTATACTGTAGTACCGGCAGTGACTGTTATGTTCATTAATAAATAAACATTCTTATTATGAACACAGCTAGCTTTTGCTAGCTACTTTTATTGAGCACATGTGGACTTGTACAGCATCTTGTAGAGACTTCCATCTTGACTGCTGCCTTGTGGGTAGCCTAGCCTCATGGGTAATGTAGTCTTAATATAATATATAGCTGGGTAGTGTAGTCTTATACATACAGCTATATACAGCTCTACGGCTCCACCTAATGTCCACTATAGAATGACATGCTATTGATCACTACATCCCCCTTTCTTTGAGGTTTAACAAAATCAATATCAATCAACTTCCAAGAAAACAATAAAGATAATATTAGTAACACTTTTGTTAGTGCTCTATAAACATAAACATTTTCAAAACAGTCAACACATTTTCAAAGCTTTACATTGTATTCAAAGATTAAGTCTATCAGGCTCTTTTACTTCATGTGTGGATCTTCTCAACACGGGTAAGTCTGATGGGTCTTCATGAGATTGTTCTGGCGGTGAATGACAAGATGCAGTTGCGGCATTGTCATCAATCTGGTCTTGAATAGTCTCTTGTGTTTTTAGGAGGGAACGGCGGTTCCTCCTGAGAATCTGTCCTTCCTCAGTTCTCACAGTGTATGACCTTGGTTCTACTTCCTCAAGAACTGTAGCTTTCCTGTTC
Organism: Somniosus microcephalus; assembly: GCF_052327205.1. Lineage (NCBI taxonomy): Eukaryota > Metazoa > Chordata > Chondrichthyes > Squaliformes > Somniosidae > Somniosus > Somniosus microcephalus. The sequence goes on from NC_140987.1 coordinate 87,684,231, forward strand.
CATGCATCTGGATCCTCAATCCTGACAACATCATCCTTTGTCAATGGTTTTAGAGTTTTGGATGACTTGTCATAGTATGATTTCTGTTTCACCTTTAACAGTTGAAGCCTCTGTCTCAGTTCCTCACTTTGATGTTCTTTTGCACAGCAGGGTAGCGTGGTACGCAACTTGCGACCCATTAGTAGTTCAGCAGGTGAAGAACCACAGTCTAAAGGTAAGGCTCGGTAGCTCAGCAGGGCGAGATAAGGATCAGACTTGCTTTCTGTCGCTTTCTTCAGTAGCTGCTTGAGAACTTGAACACCTTTCTCTGCCTTACCATTTGACAGAGCATACAAAGGACTGGATGTGATGTGCTGAAAGTCATAATGTGCTGCAAAATGTTGCCACTCCTTACAGTTGAAGCACGGACCATTGTCGCTAATGGCAATCCTGGGAATTCCATGTCTGGTGAAGATGGATTTCACATGCATTATGACACTGCTTGCTGTGGTGCATGAGAGCAGCGCCATCTCAGGATAGTTAGAATAGTAGTCAATCACTATTAGATAATCTTTACCATTTAAATGAAAAAGGTCCATACCAACCTTTTGCCATGCTGCTGTTGGCATGTCAGCTACTATCATTGGTTCCTTTGCTTGTTGGTTTTGGTGTTTCTGACATGTCTCACATTTGCCTATCATGTTCTCAATGTCCTTATTTATGCCAGGCCAATAAACAGTGTCTCTTGCTCTCCTTTTGCATTTTTCAATTCCGAGGTGTCCCTCATGAATCCTTTTGAGCATGTCTTGACGTAGAGCCTGTGGAATGACTATTCTGTTCTGTTTTAGTAATAGTCCACTTGCGACACTCAATTCTGACCTTATGTGAAAATATTTTGGACAGGAACCTTTTGGCCAACCATGATGAATGTTCTCTATTACTGTTTGTAATACTGTATCTTTTACTGTTTCTTCTGCTATTTGCTTTGATTTTGTGTCTGACACAGGCAGCGCAGCAGTGACCATACTCACATGAACATCCACGTCTTCTTCAGTAGAGCTCACATGACTCATTGTGGGTGCTCGGGATAGTGCATCTGCTAATACTATGTATTTGCCTGGTGTGTAGATCAGTTCAAAGTCATATCTTTGCAGCTTCATCATGAGTCGTTGAATCCTTGGAGACATCTCATTCAGGTTTTATTTTATGATGGCAACCAAAGGGCTGTGGTCTGTCTCAACTGTGAAGGTGGGAAGTCCATATATGTAGCCATGAAACTTTTCTAGTCCAAATACCAAGCCTAGACATTCATTTTCAATCTGGGTGTATCGACACTCAGTATCAGTCATAGACCTGGAGGCATAGGCAACAGGCTTCCAATCTTCACCCTCTGCTTGTAGCAAGACCGCACCTAGGCCATCTTTTGATGCATCCGTTGACACTTTGATTCTTTTGGTTGGGTCAAAGAAGGTGAGTACAGGTGTGGTTGTCAGCACTGTTTTGAGGTTTATCCACTCTTGTTCATGTCTTTCTGTCCATGCGAACTCATTTGTTTTATGTAGCAGGTCTCGCAGACAGGCTGTCTTGGCTGACAAGTTAGGAATTAACTTTCCAATGAAGTTTATCATCCCCATGATGCGTAGCACTCCTTTTTTGTCAGTGGGTCGGGGCATTTTGAGTATGGCGTTTACTTTTTCCATATCTGGCTCTATTCCTTTACCAGATAGATTATCTCCTTGGAAAGTGACTTCCTGGATGCCAAACTGACACTTGGCTTTGTTGAGCTTCAGTCCATTCCGGCGTATGCTCTGTAGCACTTTAGTCAGTCTCTCATTGTGTTCTTTCAGTGTGGAGCCCCAGATGATGATGTCATCAACATAGACCCGAACTCCTTCCAGACCTTCAATTATGTGTTCCATCGCTCTATGAAAGATTTCAGATGCAGATATTATCCCGAAAGGCATTCTGAGGAAACAATACCTGCCAAATGGTGTGTTGAGGTACAGTATTTGGTGCTCTCTTCATCCAGTTTTAGTTGCCAAAATCCTTGTGAGGCATCGACCTTTGTAAAGTATCTGGCACCTGACATTTCACTGGTGATTTCTTCTCGCTTGGGAATCTGGTAGTGTTCACGTTTTATGTTTGCATTTAAGTCCTTTGGATCCATGCATATTCTTAGATCATTGTTCTTTTTCTTTACACATACCATGGAGTTAACCCAGTCTGTTGGCTCTTTGACTTTCCTGATGACTCCTAGTGTGGTCATTCTGTCCAGTTCATTCTTGAGCCAGTCACACAGGGGTGCTGGAACTCTTCGTGGAGCATGTACCACTGGCTAAGCATCCTGCTTTAGCTGGATCTTGTAAGTGAATGGTAGAATTCCAAATCCTTTGAACACATCCTGGAAATTATTCACTACAGAATCCATCGAGTCATCTGGTCTGCTTATGGCACAGTTTATACGGTAGACTCTTTTGACCAGTTCTAAGTCCTCACAAGCTTTGTCACCCAGTAGTGAATCAAGCCTTTCAGCCACAACAGCAAACATGAGATGATGCACTTTGTCTTTGACTGTCACTTTAAGTCTGCATACACCTAAGCTATCTATTTTCTGTCCATTATAGTCCTTCAGTAGTACTGACTTTTTCTGTATTTTGGGCTTTTCTTTCATATTGTTAATGTCACTCATACTGATTAAGTTTGCTTTTGCCCCAGTGTCTAGTTTCAAGGTAACTAATGCTCCATTTACCTGCAGTGGGATCATCCATTTGTCCTCTTTTACTGCATTAACTTTATGTTCAGCATTGTCCATTTCTGAGGGCTGCACATTTTCTGTATCCTTTTTGATATTGTCACATGACACCATTCCTACAAAAAATGTCTCACTTAAATCAGTGTCCTCAATTACATTAACTCGTTGCCCTTTCTTAGTTTGTACTTTTGAAAAGCATTGTTTGGCAAAGTGATTCTTTCCATTACACTTTGTGCACATTTTTCCAAACGCTGGGCATTGTCTTAACTGGTGTTTGTAACCACAGTGTTTACAATTAAAAATTTCATCCTTCGATTGCTTTTCATTATTGATTTCACTGAAAGTCTGCGCGTGCTTTTGAGCTAGCTCGCTGGCTTGGCATATTTTCACCGCATTTTCCAAATTTAGTTCGGTTTCTCTCAACAGACGTTCCCTGACTTTTTTATCATGAATACCAAACACAATCTGGTCACGAATCATGGATGCTTTGAGCTCAGAGAAATTACATGTCTGTGCTTTCAGTTTCAGATCAGTTATAAAGCTATCAAAAGTCTCATTTTGTTGCTGTGTTCGAGAACGGAAGATGTATCTTTCATACGTCTCATTCTTTTTGGGAGAACAATGTGCATCAAATTTCTGTAGCACATCGTCTAATTTGTCTCTGTTCTCCGCTGGATTAAAAACAAATGTATTAAATACCTCTATTGCCTGTGGGCCTGCAACCGTAAGCAGCAACGCTATCTTCCTTGCGTCTGGCTTCGTACCGAATCCGATGGCTGCAATGTAGAGTTCGAATTGCTGTTTAAAATCTGCCAATTGTAGTCGATTTTTTCTGTGAGTTTCAAATGCTCTGGTGTCTTCAAATTCTCCATGTCGCTTTTCACAATTTTCAGCAGATCTTCACCACCCTGGCACCATGTTATGTTCATTAATAAATAGACATTCTTATTATGAACACAGCTAGCTTTTGCTAACTACTTTTATTGAGCACATGTGGACTTGTACAGCATCTTGTAGAGGCTTCCATCTTGACTGCTGCCTTGTGGGTAGCCTAGCCTCATGGGTAATGTAGTCTTAATATAATATATAGCTGGGTAGTGTAGTCTTATACATACAGCTATATACAGCTCTATGGCTCCACCTAGTGTCCACTATAGAATGACATGCTATTGATCACTACAGTGACCATACCTGCATATAACCCTTGCGCATGCCTCTTTACCCCCAGTCTTGAGACTACCCTCCTCCAGTAAATACCTGTTTATTGTTAAGTTACAGCATCCGTGTGGTTATTGAAAAACATCATACTCTCTGAATCACGGATCTAACACAATGGATCAAGTCCTGCAAGGGATTCCAGTGACCCAGTGTTATTTGGATGACATCCTGGTCACGGGCAAAAATGAGAGTGATCACCTCGCCAACCTGGAGAAGGTGCTCACTACATTAAAGGAATATGGGCTACGAACTAATTGCCACAAGTGCGAGTTTTTCCAGAGGCAGACCTCGTATTGTGGCCATGTTATTGATGAAGAGGGGATACATAAGTCCCCTGAAAAGATTGAGGCAGCAGTCAAGGCTCCAGCACCGGAAAATGTGTCACAACTGAGGTCATTCCTCGGGCTGGTAAACTACTACCATAAGTTCTTACCAAATTTGTCTACAGTATTACACCCACTGAACACCCTACTGCAAACGGGGGTACCATGGAAGTGGACTGACGAATGTATATGAGCTTTCCAGAAGTGCAAAGAATTGATCACATCAAAAGAGGAGTTAGCCCATTTCAACCCAGCACTGCCAATTTGGTTGGCATGTGATGCATCACCCTATGGTATTAGAGCGGTGCTGTCGCACAAATTCCCAGACGGGTTGGAGAGGCCAGTAGCCTTTGCGTCTCAGTCACTAACCTCAGCAACTATGCCCAGATTGACAGGGAGGCCCTCAGCCTAGTATGGGGAGTAAAAAAATCCAACCACTATCTGCATGGGCAGAAGTTCACCTTGCTGACTGACCACCAACCACTTGTCTCCATCTTCAATCCAAAGAAGGGCGTTCCGGTGATGACTGCACAACGGTTACAAAGTTGGTCCCTTTTCCTAGGGGCGAACCAATATGAAATAGAATATAAAGGCACGAAACAGCATGGAAACGCTAATGGGCTATCATGCCTGCCACTGCCTACTGTGGAGGAAGCACCAGCGGTGGACCCTATCGAGATATTTTATTTGTCAATAATTGAATGATTGCCAGTAACTAACGCAGATATAGAGAAGGAGACCCGCAATGATCCGACACTGTCTCGGGTATATGATTTGACGGTGAGGGGATGGCCAACACATGGTGACTCACTGTTGCCAGCATTCTCATCCAGAAGAGAACAGCTGTCAGTATGCCAGGGGACAGTGATGTGCGGATCCCGAGTGGTAATTCCACCCAAGTTAAGGGAGAGAGTGCTCAATGAGCTTCACGAAGGTCATCTGGGAGGGGTGAAAATGAAAAGCCTTGCTAGGGCTTATGTGTGGTGGCCGGGGATCGATCAACAAATCGAGGACCTAACCAAGAGCTGCTCAGGATGCCAGAAGGTCCAAAATGCACCACCACATGCCCCTCTACACCCATGGGAGTGGCCCTCCCCTCCATGGCAACGGGTGCATACTGATTTTGCTGGTCCATTCATGGACTCAATGTTCTTAATAGCAGTGGATGCTCACTCAAAATGGCCTGAGGTGATAAAAATGTCCTCAACCACTACAGGGAAAACGATTGCAGTCCTATGGACCATATTTGCCAGGAATGGCTTGCCAGAGCAGATTTGCTCTGATAATGGACCACAGTTTGTGTCCGAAGAGTTTCGGAAATTTATGAGAAGGAATGGGGTAAGGCATTACACATCCGCCCCGTATCATCCAGCCACAAATGGATTGTCTGAGAGGTTCGTACAAACCTTCAAAAAGGCTATAAAGGCCATGTACAATGATGAAATTCCACTACAGCATAAGGTGGACAATTTCCTGTTAGCCTACTGAAATGCGACACATGCAGCTACCAACCAGACCCCGGCCATGATGTTCTTTAACCGAAGGTTGAGATCTCATCTGGATTTGCTCAGACCAAATGTGCGAAGAAATGTTGAGGATAAACAATTCCAGCACATCAATGAGAAGCCGGCAAGGAGCTTCAATGTAGGACAACCAGTCTTGGCCCATGACTAACGAACAGAGAAATGGCAACCCGGAACGATATGTACACGGCAGGGGCCATTAATGTACACAGTGGATGTCGGGGAGAACATTGTGAGATGCCACGTCGACCAGATCTTAGCGTCACAGGAACGAGTCAACCCCATGTCTCGCGTCCCTGGGGATGAACCCGAAATACTGGTAGCATCTACCTCAGAAACAGTAGCAGTGGAAACTGATGAAATAACCGATGAAAAGGGGCCAGAATCGCCTCCGCACCAAGAACAAGAACCTCAGGAAAGGCGCTATCCAGAAAGGATCAGGAAGCCGCCCCAAAGACTGAATCTATAAATGGACTATTTCAGTTTAATGTGCATGTTAAAGTGTTAATTGTTATTTGAACATTATGGGTACTGCTAATCTAAAAGGGGAGGAATTGTAGTGTATGTACCTTTAAGAGAGAACTACTTTTACAGCTCCTGTATACTGTAGTACCGGCAGTGACCACAGCTGTATATAAGCCTTGAGCATGCCTCTGTACTGTCAGTCTTTAGACTACCCTCCTCCAGTAAACACCTGTTGATTGTTAAGTTACAGCCTCCGTGTAGTTATTGGAAAACATCATACTTTAAGAATCACGGATTCAACAACCTCCATCAGCAAACCTGTGGAACCACCATGATGCAGAGTCTGATGGCTGATGTCACAGCTTCCATTGTAGCACAAACAGCTTTCATCACAGGTCTGCATGCTTGAGTGGAAGCTCAGATTGCTGCCTTGCAAGCTCAGACTGCTGCCATCATGGTTCTGGATACCACTGTTCAAAGGGGCTTGCAAGGCATCACAGCAGTCCATCAATCTGTCCTCCAACAAATTACTAGGAATTCTGAGGCACCGCCTCGGCAAATTGGCAGTGGCTTCATTGAGCACGAACCTGCTTTCCTCTCTCAGGATAATAGCATTCCCGCTCCCACCCCTGCCCTCCACCAGTGCCCTTGCTATTACCTGTCAGCCAGCCAGCCCAAAGTGCTGCAGCCCAGGCCGAGAGGGTGCAGTCTGATGCTGGGCCTTCTAGGCCCAGAGCTGCTTGAGATTGCCCTCCAAGGCCATCTACAGTCTCTTCAATTGGAGGTCAGCAGCCTTGCACCACCCATGCTGCAGCCACTGGGGAAGCACCTCATAGGAGCACTAGGAGAGGCAAAGGAACATGGGAGACAGGCACTAAGGGAATGCACAAGGGTGATTAGTTTATTTTTGTATGCATTGTGTCATGATTGAATTTATAAATTTGGATTGGAATGTGCATTTTCTAGCGTTTTTTATTTTTGTTTTGTCAGAAAGAGGACAATGTGATGGTCAGTGATAGAGGAAAGTAAAGGAGCGTGGGACTGTTGGACATGAGGACATTCTTTTTTACGCAGCAAGTGGTTAGGATCTGGAATGCACTGCCTGAAAGGGTGGTGGAGGCAGACTCAATCATGGCTTTCAAAAGGGAATTGGATAGTACCTGAAGGAACAAAAATTGCAGGGCTACGGGGAAAGGGCAGGGGGGTGGGCCTATTGCGGGCGAAATTCCCCTTGTTTGCACCTCCGGTGGGAGGTGCTAACGGGCGTGAATGGCTTTCCGTTCCCCCGCACATATCTGGGCGCAGCACCGCGGTAGTGCCTCGGAAGAAATATTCGCAATTGCGCCCCGCAGCAGCGCCAGGCGATGTTACCGACTGCTACAGGGGTTGCGAACACTGATGCCGGCGGCTCGTGGGGCGCAACTTAAAGACGCGGTGGGTGGCCGGCCCAAAAAATCTGCCGATTTAAAAAAATATTTATTTTCGGCCACCAGTCGCGGCATCCGCGGCCACGTGTGGTGCTGCTGAGCATATCGCTCCGGATCGGGACATTCACCACTCTTGCGCTCCAAGGGGCAAGTGGAGCGCTTGATTTAGCTCTACACTTCCCTCTTGGAAGGAAAAATGGGAATTTAACTAATGTTTGAAAAGGTTAGCACCTGGCATTAACTTTCCAAACATTTTTTGCTTAGCGCCCCAAACGGCCCTCTAGGGGAATTTCACCCACATTGTGTTTTTCTGTTTAAATTGAAGGTAGGTGGAAAATCACCATGATGTCAGACTATGGTTCAGACTATTCTAACAAACAAATTTATTACAAGAAAAAAATTTGCATGAAAGCAAAATGAATCTTTAAACAATCCAATGAGATGCTAATTATACAAATTCAGATTAAACAGTTTAGCAACTGCAAATTAAAATTTGAATTTTGGGTAATGAGTTAAACATTGTTTCCATTGGTGCTAACTGAAGCAAAGTTGTTGGCAGGTTCTTACAATTCAGACTTTCTCCCAAATTCTTTATCTACTGTAAGAAATCGTGAATTGGAAGAATAACTTGAGACAAAAAAGTCTCTTCAGACTGATGTTAGAATAACTGGATGGACGCTGAGAATTTGCTTATGGTCTTGGTTCCCTGCGGATGTTATAACATTCTGCACCGTGGCAGTGACCTTGTTTCCAGACTAGCTGTCTGCTGTTTGTGTGCTAGAAAGGTTGTTTACTGTATCTTTGAAAATCTACCCTAGGCCCACCCCTAAAAAGAGAGTAAAAGAGATATCAAAAGAGCTTTGAACACACAGTGAAGGGAAGGGAAGCGCTGTTCGCGCACACCAGCCGTCTGCCCGATCGGGACCAATACCAGCTGCTTGTCACAGTCGTATGTCTACTATGTCTATCTTGATTGCGTGTTGTACTTAACTTAAACTGTCGCTCCTTAATAAAGGGACCTATGACTCCTAAGACACTTTGGGTAATCTGTGTGTGACCTGTGATCCAAATCTTACCGTGGTGTCAGAAGTGGGATACACAGTGTTGGGAGTTATAAGGTTCCGGTTCGAGGACCCGAGAGACTTGGTCAACTGCGCATGATCGTCACTTGGACTGGGTAGGGGACTCCCTGAAAGAAGGGAGAGGGAGAGAGCGTGTTAAAAGCAAAACCAGAAATACAATGGCATTGGCATACCGCTGGGAACGGTTAATAGACAGCCTGACAGAAAAAGCCGGCGCATCTGCAGCAATGGATCTTCTAAAAATCCTAGAAGGTAATAACGGGGATGATGATCATATTCTTGACAGACCCTCTGAGGATGTCCAGGAAAGCAAACTTAAGCTGAGAAAAGTTGGGGATAAGTTAGCTTACGGAGCACACTTGTGCGCTGTACAAGTAAGTAAGAAAAACAAAGAGTTACAGAAAGAAGGAAAAGAACAGGTGGCAGGAAAGCACTTCTGACCTTCGCAACCAGTTATGCTGGGAGAAAATGGGTCATGACAGAGCTCACTGTACACAAAGGAAACCAGACCAAATACTAGAACAAAATATTGAACTGCAGGCAGAAAATACCAGATTAAATGCGGAGTTAGAAGTCGGAAGGGGCGCTATAAGTGAATTAAACCGGCACAAAGCCACCGCCTCCCCTGAAGCACATCATACCCCGTGCTTAGCAAAAATCCAACAGCTTCAGGCACAAATCAGCCAACAGTGGGCAGTGGTGGCTGCTGTCTCCAGAATCAAACCGAAAGTTCCCGGCCTTTGCTGGGACAATATAGCTGAGGGCCCGACCCCTTCTGCTCCACCTCCACCGTACAAGGATGGCAAAGCAAACATGGCAATACCAGTGTGTCTGGTCACGCGGGCCAATGCTGCCCATCAGCCTCAGCACCAGACTGAGGAGGCGGTGGAAGGCATTCAAACCTCCTCCTCGACCACTAATGACAGAGGGAAAATGGTCACCACGACCATGCATAGGCCCCTTACCACTGTTGAGGTCAGGGCACTAAAGGATGACCTAGGGATGGTGGACATGAACACCAGCCCACTCGACCTCAGACAGAGGTGGAGGATTTTTAAGGTCACTCATCTGGAACTAGAAGGGGGCGACCTTAAACTGGTCCTCCTGGCTGCGTGTTCCTCAGAATTAAAACAAGAGATGGATCAGGACATTCTGGCAGAGGGCGCGATAGAGGATATTGAGGTAGAATTATGCCAAGCACTAGGGGAGGAGGGCATCAACTTCCACCAGGTCCTAACTAGCAGCAAACAGGGCCCTACCGATATGCCCGAATGCCTTCGCGCATAAACTCCATGACATTTTCCAGCACACCAGGGTTGGTAGAGGGGACTACTTTAACTCCCCGGGCTTCAAAACCCTTTTTTTGAACGGCCTCCAAACACTGATCCGTAACGCACTGGGTGATTACGTCTCCAAAGATACCCCATGGGAGCAAGTATGCACCTGTGTCAGAACTGCTTGGGATCAGACCCATGCCAAGATCCCTGGGACACCTGCTAAAGCTACAGTAGCAGCTGTCGAAGGCCCGCTGCCTAACCCAAAGTCAGGGCCATCCAAAACTCCCGCACCAGGGAAAGTTGCCTTGGTGCATTGCTACACCAGCCACCGTCTAGGCCACTATGCCCTGAAGGGATATTTACTAGTCCTAGCCCCTTTGGGACTATCCTGGATCAGGCGTATTTCTCACATGTTCACTTTCAACTAAAGTTTGAGGTAGCCGAATCCTAAAGATGCTTAACTGGGTCTAAAGGTCCGGCTATCTCTCCCTAAAGGAATGGAGCAACCTGAGAATGTTACCGTCCTCCAGATAGCGCTTTTAATAAGTTTAACTAAACTACCGTCCTGGATATTATGAGGGTCCAGAGAGCTCCCCTCAGAAATGTAACTCACCACCAAAGAGTGTACAGAGATTGAGTTTGCGAGTTATTGATACAGAAGACTTATGTGAGACAATTCTAAAAATATATAGAGGCTTATTAAAAGAACCGACATGCAATTTACAGTTGGTGAATCAGTCAATCGCAACATTAACAGTTCTAAAAAGAGAAAAAATATGATCTTTTTAACAGAGAATCTTAATTTTAAATCTTAACTTCGCTACAGTATTACAGTTCTTAAGGTTTTCTATACAGGATATCCATCAATATCAAAATATCTTTGATCCCCGAGGTATAAAGCGTGGAATACTACAGAGCTACCTTTGTAGTCGAGAATCGCCTTGCCCGATTAAAGCGACTCTGCTATCTCATTTGAGACTTCAATATTTATACCCTTTTTCAATTGTATTTCCTTTAAGGCTTCTGCTGCTGCAAGTTAATTATCACTATTCATCTTTCTGCTGACCTCTGCAATTCTTTACTGCCACATCAGCTTGTAATATTCCAGAATCTGCCACATCTCCAGGCGTTCTGGGTTCACCATATAAAAAGGTGTGAAAGGCAGGTGTCCCTTATTTTATGTGTCATCTTTAAGAGGGCAGATGTTCCTTATCTTATGTGCCATCTTTACAAAGTTTAATTTATATCACACATCCAGGGTTGGCTATTGTGTTTTTCCCAAAAGGTCAGCTACTCCAAGCCATCCCATTCTTCTGCTTCAATAAGGTTATTTATTCAGGGTCAACAACTTGTCCTGTTTCAACAAGGCCAGAATTCTTTCATAAGATAGTGTATTTTTCTAAAAAGGCTATATAGTATGGTTTTCTAAAAAGGCTATATAGTATGTTCCTTTACAGCCCGTCAATGCAACAACAACCCCCCAGGACAAGCAGGCCCCGACCTGGTCGAACAGTGACTAGAGAGAATGGAGACAGCCATAGCGGCTTTGACTATCGAACTGGGAGCCCGACTGGTTGCCACAATAGCCCAAGCAAATGGTAGACCCTGCAGGCCTCTCAGGGAGAGCTGACTGCCCCTCTTCAATACGATGGTGGTGGGAGACCAGTAGTTTGCACTGTTGATTCTGAAAGCCATCAACAATTAATGGGGGGATTGACAGTGGATAGACAATGGCAAGCATTCAAAGATAGAATGGAAGAATTCCAGAACATGTTTATACCGGTTTGGCATAAAAATAAACCTAAAAAGGTGACTCAACCGTGGATAACGAGGGAAATTAGGGACAGCATAAAATCAAAAAAAAGGGCATATCAACTGGCAAAAAAAAGCACCAGACCGGAAGATTGGGGGCAGTACAGGATACAGCAAAAGAGGACAAAGGGATTAATCAGGAAGGGGAAAATAGAATACGAAAGTAAACTTGCAGCAAACATAAAGACAGACTGCAAAAGCTTTTATCGGTATATCAGGAGGAAAAGACTGGTAAAATCCCAAGTCGGTCCCTTGCAGTCCGATTCGGGAGAATATATAATGGAGAATAAGGAAATGGCAGACCAATTAAACTCATACTTTGGTTCTGTATTCACAAAGGAGGACACAAATAACCTCCCAGGAATATCGGCAAACATAGGGACTAATGAGAGGGAGGAGCTGACAGAAATTAGTATCTCTAGGGATATGGTGTTGGGTAAGTTGAGGGGACTGAAGGCCGACAAATCCCCAGGGCCTGATAAACTACATCCTAGGGTACTTAAGGAGGTGGCCCTGGAGATAGCAGATGCTCTAAGGATCATCTTCCGGAACTCCATTGACTCGGGAACAGTACCCGTGGATTGGAGGGTAGCTAATGTTACCCCAATATTTAAAAAGGGGGGTAGAGAGAAAGCAGGGAATTATAGACCAGTAAGCCTTACATCGGTTGTGGGCAAAATGCTAGAGTCCATTATTAAGGATAAAATAGCGGAGCACTTGACAAATGGGGAAAGGATCGGACAGAGTCAACATGGATTTACAAAGGGTAAATCGTGTTTGACTAATCTGCTGGAATTTTTTGAGGAGGTAACTGGTAGAATAGATGGGGGAGAGCCAGTGGATGTGGTGTACCTTGACTTCCAGAAAGCCTTCGATAAGGTTCCACACAAAAGATTATCATGCAAAATTAAGGCTCATGGGATTGGGGGCAAAGTATTAACGTGGATAGAGAACTGGCTGGCGGATAGAAAACAGAGAGTTGGAATAAACGGCTCGTTTTCGGAGTGGCAGGCAGTGACCAGCGGGGTGCCACAAGGATCTGTCCTGGGACCCCAGCTGTTCACAATATATATAAATGATCTGGATCAGGGAATTGGATGCAATATTTCCAAATTCGCTGACGACACTAAACTAGGAGGAGGGGTGGGCTCTGATGAGGATGTCAGGAGGCTACAGTGTGATTTGGACAGGTTGGGGGAATGGGCGGATACGTGGCAGATGCACTATAATGTGGATAAATGCGAGGTTATCCACTTTGGGGGTAAAAACAGGAGGGTAGATTATTATCTAAATGGCAATAGATTGGGAGATGGGGAAGTGCAGAGGGACCTGGGTGTTCTTGTGCACCAGTCACTGAAGGAGAGCATGCAGGTGCAACAGGCGATTAAGAAGGCAAATGGTATGTTGGCCTTCATATCAAGGGGGTTCGAGTATAGGAATAGGGATACCTTACTACAGCTGTACAAGGTGCTGGTGAGACCGCATCTGGAGTATTGTGTACAGTTTTGGTCGCCCCATCTGCGGAAGGATGTTCTTGCCATGGAAAGAGTGCAACGGCGATTCACCAGGCTGATACCTGGAATGGCGGGAATGACCTACGAAGAGAGATTAAATAGTTTGGGCTTGTACTCACTGGAGTTTAGAAGATTGAGAGGGGATCTCATCGAAACATATAAAATTATGGCAGGCCTGGACAGGCTGAATTCAGAGAGAATGTTTCCAATGGCCGGGGAGCACAGAACCAGGGGCCACAGTCTAAAAATAGCGGGCAAATCATTTAAAACAGAGATGAGGAAGAATTTCTTCACTCAAAGAGTGGTGAGCCTGTGGAATTCCCTGCCACAGAGGGCTGTGAAGGCTAATTCAATAAATATTTTCAAGAGAGAATTGGATATATTTCTGAAGGCTAAGGGGATTAAGGGTTACGGAGAAAAGGCGGGGACGGGGTACTGAACTGGTAAGATCAGCTATGATCTCAGACGAAGATCAGCCATGATCTCATTGAATGGCGGAGCAGGCTCGAAGGGCCGAATGGCCTACTCCTGTTCCTATCTCTATGTATCTATGTATCTATGTAGTCGACTCCAGCTCCTCCACCACCATCATTCACGATCCCCACCCTGATACTACAAAGGACATGCCCCAAGTTTTATTGGGCTTTGACAATTCAATCCAGACAACTATACAAGGATCCCTTCCCTTGGAGCTAAAGCAGGGTGTTGTTCGCAAAGGCACATTCACGACCAGCTCCCCAGTTGACTATCGCAAACTCAATTCAGTCACCCTGCGTGTGCCCCGATGGTTCGGGAGACACCCACCCTATTCTCCCAGATTCCCGGTGGCAGTAATCAGTACAGAATGAGATTCAGTAGAAAACATCAGAAATTGAAAATTGGCTTATGGGAAAAAGGATAAAATTAGTCTATGATGAAATAAAGAAAGGAGAAAAGGAAAGATTCTGTCCCTTTTCTACTTTCAGTGTAGTGTCCCTTTAAAAAAAAAGCCATTTATGAATGTTTCAAAGCTAAAAGCTGAGGAAAACAAAAAAAGTTTGTTTAACAAAAGATTAAATTTCAGTCTAAGATTTAACCTTGGAGTTGCGGTTATTATCATAAATTTTCCAAAGCAGTTTGATTTGTTCTGTTTAAATGTGAAAGCTAATGTTTCTCCAGTTGAAAAGGCATCTGAAGAAAGAACAAAGAGAAATATGATGTAAATTACTGTTTTTTTGTTTTATTTTATCTGTTGTGTATCGTGTTTAGTTAATAAAATATTTGGTCTGAATTAAATTGGAATTATTGAGGTTCAGGCAGTTTTTTAAAATTGATTCACCAAACAACTTTGATCTATGTTTTCTATCTTTAATATTGTATTGGACAGTAAAGTTCCTCCAGGGCTCATGAATGAGATATGAATAATAATTAATGGGATGCCCCACTTAAGATGTAAGGTTGAAACAGGAAAATTACATTACCAAATGGGAATTTTCCTAACTTTTTAGTGAAAGTCAGGAAAGTGCAGTTAAGAATAGTAAATTGATAGCTTTCTCTTGGAGTCATTTGTGTCCCTGCCTATAATTAACTTTTTAAGAAAACTGAATTTGATAGTCTGGCCACTACCCGAGCCATCGGGACCGTACGGTGGAAGATGAGCAAAGACAATCTTTCAATAAGATCACATGAAAGCCCGAGAATGGCTTGTATCAGATGGCACGTGTTGAGATATTGAGATACCAGTATGAGTGTGCAAATGTGATTTGTTACATATGAAGCAATTACCATCCGCAAATGCATGGTGAATCTGCACTGAAGAACGGGTCTCAGACATGCTCAGTTATTTGATGACAGTACGACATGAAATGGTTAATGTGGCTCAGAAGAGTGAGACAACTTTTAAAGCATTGACACATACTCCATCGAGAAACTATCTAATTAATGAAACAATCAGAATAGAGTTAAACATACTGCTAATGTAATGTCCTTATTTAAAAAGTAAGAAGTCACACAACACCAGGTTATAGTCCAACAGCTTTATTTGAAATCACAAGCTTTCGGAGCGCTGCTCCTTCATCAGGTGAAGTGGAGAAATGCATAAAGACACAGCTTATATAGTCAGAGAATAATGTCAGATGTTTACAGGTAATCTTTCTAACTGCCATTTATCACACCACGGCAGAGAAATAATCACAGCAATCAAAGGTGTAAATGGTGTCCAAACAGGTCAGTCAGGAAAGCATTACATCAAAGAACAATGAGGTGGGGTCACAAGGGGTCAAATGTTGCAGATGCTGGGGTCTGTATGAAAAACAAAAAAAGACAAAAAACATTTTTTTTGCTGGAAATCACAGCAGGTCCGGCTGCATCTGTGTAGAGAGAACAAGCCAATGACGATTCGAGTCTGGATGACCCTACGTCAGGTGGGGTTACATGTAGCGTGACATGAATCCAAGATCCCGGTTGAGGCCGTCCTCATGGGTGCGGAACTTGGCTATCAGTTTCTGCTCGACGATTTTGCGTTGTCGTGTGTCTCGAAGGCCGCCTTGGAGAATGCTTACCTGAAGATCGGAGGCTGAATGTCCTTGACTGCTGAAGTGTTCCCCGACTGGGAGGGAACACTCCTGCCTGGTGATTGTTGCGTGGTGTCCGTTCATCCATTGTCGCAGTGCCTGCATGGTCTCGCCAATGTACCATGCTCCGGGGCATCCTTTCCTGCAACGTATGAGGTAGACAACGTTGGCCGAGTCACATGAGTATGTACCATGTACCTGGTGGGTGGTGTCCTCACATGTGATGATGGTATCTGTGTTGATGATCTGGCATGTCTTGCAGAGGTTGCTGTGGCAGGGTTGTGTGGTGTCGTGGTCGCTGTTCTCCTGAAAGCTGGGTAATTTGCTGCGAACGATGGTCTGTTTGAGGTTAGGCGGCTGTTTGAAGGTGAGTAGTGGAGGCGTGGGGATGGCCTTAGCGAGGTGTTCGTCGTCATCGATGACATGTTGAAGACTGCGAAGAACATGGCGTAGTTTCGCCGCTCTGGTGAAGTACTGGACAACGAAGGGTACTCTGTTGGTTGTGTCCCATGTTTGTCTCCTGAGGAGGTCTATGCGATTTTTCGCTGTGGCCCGTCGGAACTGTCGATCGATGAGTCGAGCGTCATATCCCGTTCTTACGAGGGTGTCTTTCAGCGTCTATAGGTGTCCATCGCGTTCCTCCTCATATGAGCAGATCCTGTGTATTCGCAGGGCTTGTCCATAGGGGATGGCTTCTTTAACATGGTTAGGGTGGAAGCTGGAGAAGTGAAGCATTGTGAGGTTGTCCGTGGGCTTGCGGTAGAGTGAAGTGCTGAGGTGTCCGTCTTTGATGGAGATTCGTGTGTCCAAGAATGAGACCGATTCTGAGGAGTAGTCCATGGTGAGTTTGATGGTGGGATGGAACTTGTTGATGTTATCGTGTAGCCTTTTCAGTGATTCTTCGCCGTGGGTCCATAGGAAGAAAATGTCGTCGATGTATCTGGTGTATAGCGTTGGTTGGAGATCCTGTGCAGCGATGAAGTCTTGCTTGAACTTGTGCATGAAGATGTTGGCGTATTGGGGTGCGAATTTGGTCCCCATGGCTGTTCCGTGTGTTTGGGTGAAGAACTGGTTGTCGAAGGTGAAGACATTGTGGTCAAGGATGAAGCGGATGAGTTGTAGGATGGCATCTGGAGATTGGCTGTTGTTGGTGTTGAATACTGAGACTGGCGCAGCGATGCCGTCATCGTGGGGGATACTGGTGTAGAGTGCCGAGATGTCCATCGTGGCGAGGAGTGTTCCTGGTTCAACTGTTCTGTGGGTACTGAGTTTCTGTAAGAAGTCTGTAGTGTCGCGACAGAAGCTGGGGGTTCCCTGTACGATGGGTTTCAGGATGCACTCGACATATCCAAAGAGGTTCTCACACAGGGTTCCATTGCCTGATACGATAGGACGTCCGGGTGTGTTGGCTTTGTGTATCTGAGGGAGGCAGTAGAAGTCTCCCACGTGGGGAGTATGTGGGAATAAGAGCGCGTAGGATGCTTTGAAGGTCTGGATCGAAGGTCTTGATCAGTCTGTTGAGTTGGTGGGTGTGTTCTTTGGTCGGATCTGCAGGCAACTGTCTGTAGTGTTCCTGGTTGTCCAGTTGTCCGTATGCTTCCTTGCAATAGTCCGTTCTGTTCTGCATGATGATGGCTCCTCCTTTGTCTCCTGGTTTGATGACGATGTTGCGGTTGGTCTTGAGAGCGTGGATGGCGTTGCGTTGTGCTCGGGTGACATTCTGGACTGTCTTGTGAGTGCGGCTGATGATTCTGGCGTTGATGCATCTCCTGACAGCTTGAGCATACATGTCAAGCTTAGGGCAGCGACCCTCCGGAGGGGTCCAATTTGACTCTTTCTTCTTCGGTTGCTGCACTGCGGATCCCTCTGTCTGCTGTTCTGGATCATTGATTGTCTCATTGGATTTGCTGCTGACATCTTGGGATTTGTGGAAGAATTCCCAGAGCCTCATTCTCCTGATGAATTCCTCTGTGTCTGCCGCGAGACCGATGGGGTCCATTTTGGTGGTGGGGCAGAAATTGAGCCCTCGGCTGAGAACTTCAATTTTGTCTGTTTGAAGGGTGTGGTCGGACAGGTTGACGATGGACTTCCCTGTGGTTTCAACCGTGGTACCGGGGGAGGCTTGGTTGCTGCTGCTGGTGATGCCGAGTTTCTCAAGCTTCCTGTTCTTGGTGTGTAGGCAGCGTAGTTCCGTTGCCTCATCTGTCTGGCGGTGTCTCGTAGCTGATCTGCTGTGTCCTGAGCACAGGCTGAGAAGATGGACTCCATCTCAGTTTCGAGGTTGCGGCGTCTGCTGTAGAGCTGGTGTACGAGATGGTTGAGGAGTGTGCGAGAGGTACGACGGCAGAGTCTCTCAGCGTAGTCTGTGTTGTAGGTCGACTTGAGTGGGTTCATGATCCGTAGTCCTTTCGGGATCTTGTCTGCTTTCTTGCATCTCTGTAGAAACTTGATGTCTGTGTCGATATGAGCGATCTTCTTGGAGATCCTCTCCACTTTGAGCCGGCAGTTTGCGGTGTCGATAGTAGCCATGGTGTGGAGATGCTGGTGTTGGACTGGGGTGGACAAATGTAAGAAGTCACACAACACCAGGTAATAGTCCAACAGCTTTATTTGAAATCACAAGCTTGTGATTTCAAATAAAGCTGTTGGACTATAACCTGGTGTTGTGTGACTTCTTACATTTGTCCACCCCAGTCCAACACCGGCATCTCCACACCATTATTTAAAAAGGGAAGTAGAGAAAAAGCTGGAAACTATAGACCAGTTAGCCTAACATCTGTGGTTGGTAAAATATTGGAGTCCATTATTAAGGAAGCAGTAACAGGACATTTGGATAAGCATAATTTAATTGGACAAAGTCAGCATGGTTTTATGAAGGGGAAGTCATGTTTGACAAATTTGCTCGAATTCTTTGAAGACATAACAAACAGGGTGGATAAAGGGGAACCAGTGGATGTGGTGTATTTGGACTTCCAAAAGGCATTTGACAAGGTGCCACACAAAAGATTACTGCACAAGATAAAAAATCACGGGATTGGGGGTAATATACTGGCATGGGTGGAAGATTGGCTATCTAACAGAAAACAGAGAGTTGGGATAAATGGTTCATTCTTGGGTTGGCAATCTGTGACTAGTGGTGTTCCGCAGGGGTCAGTGCTGGGACCCCAACTCTTTACAATCTATATTAACGATTTGGAGGAAGGGACCGAGTGCAACATATCCAAGTTTGCCAACGATACAAAGATGGGAGGGAAAGCAGTGAGTGAGGAGGACATAAAAAACTTGCAAAAGGACATAGACAGGCTAAGTGAGTGGGCAGAAATTTGGCAGATGGAATATAATGTTGGAAAGTGTGAGGTTATGCACTTTGGCAGAAAAAATCAAAGAGCAAGTTATTATCTAAATGGAGAGAAACTGCAAAGTGCTACAGTACAAAGGGACCTGGGGGTCCTGGTGCATGAAACACAGAAGGTTAGTATGCAGGTACAGCAGGCGATCAGGAAGGCCAATGGAATCTTGGCTTTTATTGCAAGGATGATGGAGTATAAAAGCAGGGAAGTCTTGCTTCAGTTATACAAGGTACTGGTGAGGCCACACCTGGAATACTGCGTACAGTTTTGGTTTCCATATTTAAGAAAATATATACTTGCTCTCGAGGCAGTTCAGAGAAGGTTCACTTAGTTGATTCTGGAGATGAGGGGTTTGATATGAGGAAAGGTTGAGTAGGTTGGGCCTCTACTCATTGGAATTCAGAAGAATGAGAGGCGATCTTATCAAAACATATAAGATTGTGAGGGGGCTTGATCGGGTGGATGTGGGGAGGATGTTTCCACTGATGGGTGAGACTAGAACTAGGGGGCATAATCTTAGAATAAGGGGCTGCCCTTTCAAAACTGAGATGAGGAGAAACTTCTTCACTCAGAGGGTAGTAAATCTATGGAATTTGCTACCTCAGAGAGCTGTGGAAGCTGCGACATTAAATAAATTTAAAACCGAGATAGACAGTTTCCTAGCTGATAAGGGAATTAGGTGTTATGGGGAGCATGCAGGGAAGTGGACGTGAGTCTAGGTTCGGATCAGCCATGATCCTATTGAATGGCGGAGCAGGCTCGAGGGGCCGTATGACCTACTCCTGCTCCTTCTTCTTATGTTCTTATGTTCTTATGTTCTTATACCTGTTGGAGGGATTGAAATTGAAGTTGAAGTGGAGAATTACATGAAATCTGGATTGGGACATTTGAGGCTAGAGAGAAATCATAATTAGTAAGAATTATCCACAAGATGGATACGAGTAAAAGAGATCTGGAGAATCTTTTAAGTCCATGACTTGTTGATTAGATGTTAAACTGTAGTGTCGCTTGGAATGATTGTAAGACTGAATTTAACTGTGATTGTAATACAGTAAACTCTTGTTTAAATGGCACTTAATCATCCGGAATACTTTAATAACCGGCAAAATAGATAACCGGTAATCTTGCCGAATCCATCCAGCACTTGTTTTGCCGAGTCCGAGTCTCCCGTGGTGACCGAGTTAGTCAGTGGTTTTTAATTTTTGTTTGTGTTAAAAATTGCCTTGGTAGGTATACCTCTCTGTTATCCAGAATTTTTCATCAACAGGCACCATCCTGGTCCCATAGGTGCCGGATAAGAAAGAGTTTACTGTAATTGTGTCTTGCAGGTAACAGAGTGTAAGGGGTTTTCTTAGATCGCAGAGGTCTCTCTCTCTCTCCAGAGGCCTCTCTCTCTTGCACAGTAAACTTTTGAGTGGTTCGACCCACTCCCCCTTAGATTCTATACACTGGACTTTGAGGCAGGAACTACAATGCAGAGAATACTCTATGGACCAGGTTTAATGAAAACGAAATAAAACTTTATTGCATAAAGGAACAAATCAAACTGCAAGCCAATAAGGTACATGGGAGGGAAAAACAAATCATAATACAGTACTAGCTAATATATATACAGGCATATTATACTTTACAAAAGTCATCATGAAATGGGGAAACACACGGAACATCGAGGGACAACAACTCATTGGTAAAATTACCCCTTAAATGCCCACCCCCTAAGCCTATCTAGATCAGATTGTGAGGGGCCAGAAACATGCTCACCAATCCAGTTGGAAAGTATAGAGTTTTGAAAATGGTCTGCGCTTTGATCCTTTCAGGCGTCCTGTCTCCACGTGTCAGCACTGCGGGCTGCGACACTCTCTCTTCTTCCTCGAGGTGAAGGTCACGGACAGGCTGGATGTCAGCAGGCCTGGAAGTCGGTGCGGGGAGAAACCAACTGCTTTACCATTTTCGCATGGGTTTCGTCGCACAGCCCAGTTGGTTCACCGATTTCATATAGGTTTCACCTATTTTTGTCAGCGTCCCGGGGTTGGTCGATGATCTCCCGACAGTTACCCCGGTGCTAGATGCTGACTCGACCTCCCATCTCGAACCTCGATCCTCCGTCGTCTCCACCCGAACTCTGCACTGAACAGGGCTGCGTTTTTCGATGGCTGGCGATGTAAAGATGTAGAAGCCCAGCTGAAGCTCTCGATCGCTACCCCGGGTCCCCAGATATACTTCTCAAAAGAAGCCTTTATCTCCCGCCAAATCAAGGTTAGTCTTTGTTTAACTTTTGGCGGGCTTGTAGCACAGTGGGGTAGTTATTATGTTTTAAACTACTTTGGGATGGTCGGTAATGGCCATCTCTGGTCTGGAATGACCCTATATTGTTTTCAATGTCCTCTTGATGTCTTTAACTGTTCTTGATGTTCCCCCTATGAATTTGAAACTGTTTTCCTTTGTCTGGGTAAACATCTAGAGCCTTTATCTACAGGCCGATCTGACTGGATCTGCATCCAATCCATATGTATGTGGTTCTGTCTGGTTTCATTTTCTCCGAACCGGCCTTCCAGAACTTACTGTGGGCTGAATCCACAAAGGCTGTCTGGGGACTGCAGGAACCATTTTAAAGTGTCCCAAAAAGCTGGTCACGGGGTCTGGTGGCCATTTTGTATGCCCCTTTTTCTGGGCTTCTTTTAAAACAGTCTTTAAAAATTAAGGCCTCTTCTGCCAATAGAACCTTATAGGACAATGTTCGAATTTTGCGAATCTTACAGTCCCCCCTGATGATACTATAACTTGCTTGAAGTATCATAATTCTGGGTGAGCAAAATTTTCTGACTCTCCACAATCAAACCATCCCCTGTATTTACTTATCTATGACCCCACGACACATGCATTTCCCATTTCAGAAAACCCGCAGTGTACATTAAGCATCTATAGATGGCAATACATTGGAATTGAAATCTGACACACACATTTCCAGGCGTGGAGGGGGGCCTAATACCCCTACACCACCTGGTTCATACATATTCTCTTTTATTAATAGCAACACATATCAATAAAAATACCATAAAGAAAGAAAATACACACTAAATCATACATGAATACTATCAAAAATAGAGGAGGGAGGGAAACTTTAACTTTATACATAGCAGCAAAAATCTAAATGGGTGTCTCCTCTTCTACCCGCACATAATGCTCTCTCCATTCTCCTCTGTTCTCATACTTCTGGACACACTTGTCCCTCTTACAATGTACAAAGAGTAAATAAATCACAATAAAAACCTGACACACTACAAGGATGTGGAAGGCTATCCTAATCCAAGAAGTGACTTCTATATTAGTGAACAGGTCCCACCATGGTGGGGTCACTATATCTAATATGTCTGCCCCTATTTCTAATGTCTTCTGCTCCAGCGTGTAAAAATGTTTCTGTGAAATGGCAACAGCTTTTAGTATCTTGGTGAGGTGTTCAGGGAGAGGGGGAATGATATACCCAAAATTTGCAACGAATTTTTGCAGATCGGTGAAATTTTCTTTAACAGTGATGTGAGCAGTGGAAGGTTCAGGAATGGGGACAATTCACTCTTGGGCCACTTGAACTTCTGCCTTGGGTTTGAAGCAGAAACTGCTGTCACTGACCGGACACCAGCCGTGCTGTCCATGTTGGTAGTGGGGCACTGCAGTGATGACACATTATGTCCCACCTCCTATATATGCCACCTGCGGGGGCACATGGCCTTGTGCCATTGCCTCCATGGTGCAATTTATAGGCTTCGCGCCAGCAGTTCTGAACCCGCACTGTGGTTTCAAATAGGCATTCAAGTGCTGGGGACACAGGATGATGTGTGCTCCCCGGCTCTGGCACCCTGAGAGGTCGGTACCCATCATTGCATGCTCCCATCGAATGACTTACGGTGGGACCGCTGTGTAGAGAATGTGTGCACCCCCCTGAATGACTCCAATGTTGTCCACCCTGTATACCGGGGCAGGGTTAGCTGTTTTTCCCATTACCGGCATTCTTACCACTTTACCCATAATGGTGTGATTAGACCTCCCACAGTCCACTGGGACTGGGTAGGTCTCTGAAGCTAGTCTGAGCTGGCACGGACTCAATGTGTTCTCAAAAGGGTGGAGGGCTGCGAGGTGCTCATTGCTGATCCAGGAGGGGACCAAACCTTGTTTTAAATCCTCCAGATTACTGCGGCCCTTGCCCAGTAACCACGCCCCATACAGCACACACGCTTCATTCTGCGCAGCCTGATCTGACGTTGTAAAGTCTGTGGGTTGTTTAGTTAATTAATACACAGACTACCAGAGTAACTTAAAACAGGACTTTACTATTCGAAGGTCAGGGCGAATCTGCCAAATAAATCCTGACACAGCACTTATATACCGGTGTGGTCACCGTCGGTATTACAGTATACAGAAGCCAACAAAGTAGTGCCACACCTAAAATAGTTCTCTTAAAGGTGAACGGTTACATACAATGGTTTTCTTAAAGGTAGACGGATACATACACTACAATCCTCCCTTTTTAGCTTACAACATACTTAGTCCCCCATTAAACATAACATATATTCAACTTCATGTAAAACAATTCACAGGTATAATCTATGCGGGAAACAGTTCACAGATTCAGTCTCTGGTCTTGACTCGGTCCAAACAACATCTCTGTGGTGTAGCCGGTTCACATTGCTAGCGTGACTCATCCAATAGTCTTTCCCTTGACTTAACAGCTTGAACTTCCGTCCTGCTGAACCAGCAGTGCTGACTTTTACAAACAGCTGGACTGCCTTGGTAATTTTTCCTACTTGCCAACTGATTTGGCTCCCTTCGTAGGGCCCACGTACATGATCTGGTAGAAGTGATAATGATTTAGATGGTTATCACCTTCTGCTTCGTCTTTTTCTTTTCTGCTTCTTGGAGACTCTCGGGGCTCCCTTATCAGCTGCCAGCTGTAGCGCCACCATCTCCCTATGTTCCTTAGACTTTAAGTGCTTCATCCTGACTTCTGCACTTTGGGAGTTTTCATCACAAGCTGGGCAGACCAAGTCCTCGTAATATTCCGTGTCACTCAACAGGTCATGGTAATATTCGGTGTCGTCCTGAACTAGTCTAGCGAGAGGGCCTGCTACTTCTTCCTTACCCAACTGGACGTTAGCCGACTGTTGTTCCCTCCCTAGACATCTTTCCTGAAGAGACTTCTTCATGCGTTCATATTCATCTCGCTCTTCCTGGGTTTCCTGCAAATCCTTCACTAATGACCTCATTTGTGATTTCAATACTTCCCCTTCCATCGGGGATTGATTGATCGGGCTATTCAATCCTTCTACTGGAGCAGCTGTTTCAACATTCTGTTGTTCACATAGACGTGATTCAGCGTACTTTTGGCATCCCAGTAAAATCTGTGTTGCAACCTCAGCTATTTCCATAACTTTTGAGAGCTCCGAACTCCTTCCCTTTGAAGATTGAAGCTCGTGTTCAGATTGTTCCCATTGCAGAGTCTTGTCCCTCAGCATATGAAGGAGTTGGCTGACCGTTAACTCTTCCACGGGAACACTGTGGATCAGAGTCTTCTCCATTTCATCCACCTTTTCCTCCAATGCTTTCACCTTCTTTTCCTCTTGTACTTTGGCTTTCAGGGCTCGGAGAAGTTGCGCCTTGTAGCTCTCTAGCTCATGTTCAGGGGCCATTCTTACAGTCTCTGTGTTTCTTACAGTTTCCTTTTCTTCCACTGAAAGGATTCCCAGTTGAATCTGTTCTTCAAGTTGTTGAACCTCGGTTATTGCCGCCTCATATTTGTCTTGGGTTTCCTTCAATATTTTTATGAGTTCTTGGACATCTTGTCTTTCATGTTCTGCCATGTCTTTCACCTCTAATTTCTCATCTATGGATGGAACTTCTACCGATGAGTCTGTCTTGGCCTTGAGCTCATCAAGAATTTCCTGCAGCCTTTGGACTTCTTGCTCATGTTCAACCTTTAGTTGCTCATATGCTTCTACTGAAACTAGCTTTTCGGAGGTTGCCGAGTTAATCCCCTCCAGGATTGTAGCCTGGGCCTGTTCATACTGTTCCTTCAACTTCTCAAACTCTGCTTGTAAGGAGTCGTAGAGAAGAACGGGAATAAAATCCTGGCTTCCTGAAGATTCCTCTTCATTTGCTCCTTCCTGCAAATATTCTAACTCCTGAACAGCATAAGGGAGATGTGATCGGTAATTGGTCACAATGGCTCTATGGTCGCTCTCTGCTTGAGCTAGCTGCTTCTGTTGTCTTTCCAGATTCTCCCATTCGGTGTCATAGAACTTTTTCATTGTTTTCATCTCTTGTTCGAGACGGTAACTCAATTGTTCTGCTTGCTGCCGTAATTTGAAATAAAGTTGAGTCCGAGTTCGGTGTTCGTCAGTCATGGATATGTCCGTAAACTGAACAGGCTCAGAATTCTCTGTTAAACTATGTTGTCGTTGTTCGGTGGAGTTCTGTTCTGAAACTTTGTTCTTCTCTGGAGCATAAGCCTTTATGCATGCCTTCATTCTTCCAACCTTAGTCGGCAAGTCCATTTTAGCCTTGTCTTTCATATTTGGGTTGGTCTTATCGTCATCCGTTTCAGAATCTGAGCTGATTGTCTGCACCGAGTCCTCACTCGTTATGGCTTTTAGCTAGTGCCATTCCATGTCTATTTTCTTGATCCACTCCCGTCCCAGAAGTGGTGGTCCTCCCTCAGGTAGTACGTATAAGTTCATTCTTGGGTGTTCTTTACCCCCATCTCTCACCTTGACTCTTATCTTCCCCATGGGGTATACTTTATGCCCTGTGTATGTCTGCAATACGAACTTGGTGTCTCTTAAGGGTATATGTGAGAATAGCCGGTGGTAATCCCTTCGATTTATGACTGATAGAGCTGATCCAGTGTCCAACGCCATTTTCACTTGGACTCCAGCTATTTTTAGCATGACCCAGATAGTTTGTAGGTCAGCTTCCTTACTCACATTGTGAATTCTCAGACTGCCCAGCTCCTGGCCGTTTGGGTCTGAGTCCGAATTCTGTTCGTCTGAACTCTTCTCAGCCACCTTGTGTACCTTGTTGTACTTTTCCTGTGATGGCTTCCTTTGGTTGTTGGTCTTCTTCCCAGACCGGCATACCTTAGCTATGTGACCCAGTTTGCCACATTTCCTACATTCCTGGTTCTTAAACCAGCATTGGTTCTGGTCGTGTGTTGTCTTCCCACAACGATAGCATTTTGTTGTACTCGAGGTAATTTGATCCACACTGAGTGCCGCTGCCTTTAGCTGCATTTCCGCAGTTCCCTTCGCTGCGGCTTCGTGCGATGCTGCAATAAGGACAGCCCTGTCAAGTGTAAGGTCGTTCTCTTTGAGTAGTCGCTTTTGCGTTCCTTCCTTTGACAACCCGCACACGAACTTGTCTCGCAATGCCTCTGTCAGATTCCCTCCAAACTGGCAGTGTTTCGCTAGTCTACGCAGTTCGACCAAGTATTCTGCGTTGCTTTCGTCTTTCCTTTGCGTTCTCGCATAGAATTTGAATCGTTCCGCCAACATCAACGGTGTGGGGTTCAAGTGATCCTTCAGAACAGTCACAATATCATCGAAAGTCTGATCCGCCGGTTTAGCTGGTGCTAGTAGATGCTTCAAGAGCCCGTATGTCTTCGCGCCCATTGAGTTTAGCAAGGTTATAGCTTTGTCATCTTCTTCTATTTTATTGGCCTCACAATAGATCTCAATGCGTTCCACATACGTGGCCCAGTCTTCTACCTCGGAATTAAAATCGTTGATGTTACCACGCTTAGGCATCTTCCTCTCTTCCTGATAACACCACGAATTATTTCTTTAAATTTTCTTTTATTTTTTTTTCCAAGATGGCGGTTCCCACGAAAATGGCGGTTTCCCGCGCTTATCTTCTCTCCCCGCCCACTTCAATGGCAGTTTCCCGCTTCTGTCTTCTTCCCCGCCTAATGGCGGCTTCCCGCGTTTCTTCCCTAGCGGGAGGGGTACACTTTCCCCACGGGCGACGGCCGCTGGCTTTCAGGTTCACAGCCTGCGCGTCGGCTTCAGGGCTTTCCCTTTTCTCGGCAGGGCAACCGGCGCTGGGTACACCCCGTTGACGGCGAACAGTTTCAGCTGCTGGGCTGGCTCTCGCTCGGTTCCCCTTGCTCGGGCTCTGTCTCTCTCCCGCTCGCTCGGCTCTACCGGCGCTGGGTACACCCCGTTGACGGCGAACAGTTTCAGCCGCTGGACTGGCTCTCGCTCAGTCTCCCTTGGTCGGCTCTGCCTCTCCCGCTCGCTCGGCTCCCACTCACGCCTCCCAGCCCTCTCGCAGTCCGGTGCTTCCCTCCCCGGCTGCGGCTGAGTTTTTATATCTTCCCGCGCCTACGCTCCCGGTCGCAGCGCTTCGTGGCTTCGGTCACTGCCCGGCCTTTTTCGCCGGTCGCGGTCTAGCTGTCTCACGACGCCGTTGCGTCCCCAGCCTGTCTGTACCGCGGCTTCCTTGCTCCACGCTGCCCCAGTCTCAGCGCCTCTGGGCCCGACTTCTGTCCGGCTCCTTTCCCCCTCGACCGTGGTCGAGTGCACCGCCCTTATCCTCCGGTTATTCTTTTTACTTTTCCCTTACTCACAGTCACCGTGGCCGACTTGCTTCTCGTGCTGATCGGCTCACTCCTCACCGTGGCAGAAGGGACAGTCAGTGCCTGCTGCTGATGGAAGTCTTTGTCTCTGAATTCTTCCTCCTTTCCAGCTCTGCAGACTCGAGTTTTCTCCCAGCAGAATGACGAGGGCGGTTGCCTCTTCTCGACGCTCGTTAACTGCTTCGGAAGTATTGTTGCCGCAGGGTACGATCGGACTCGTCGCCACTGTAAAGTCTGTGGGTTGTTTAGTTAATTAATACACAGACTACCAGAGTAACTTAAAACAGGACTTTACTATTCGAAGGTCAGGGCGAATCTGCCAAATAAATCCTGACACAGCACTTATATACCGGTGTGGTCACCGTCGGTATTACAGTATACAGAAGCCAACAAAGTAGTGCCACACCTAAAATAGTTCTCTTAAAGGTGAACGGTTACATACAATGGTTTTCTTAAAGGTAGACGGATACATACACTACAGACGTATTCCGATCCTCTCTGATGAGAGCATTTACCGTTTTAGCGTGTTTCTCCAGCTCAGCTATAATTTCTTTTAAGTGTAGTGTCATGGCCTGGTACTCATGTAACTCAGAACCCACTACCTTATTCTCGTCCGTCAGTATCTTTCTTAACCGCCCTTTTAAAATCATTAATCTGGGTCTGCAGCTCCACGTCATCCAGAGTGTTGATGACGGAAGTCCCTGTGTTAAAGGCTGTAAAAATACAATTTACTGTACCCCTTCTTTGTCTCCCTACCCTGTCCAAGAACTCACGTGGTGTGGTGTACAGTCCGGCTCTGTCGACATCGGCAAAGTCGAACACATAAAAATGTCTGAACATGTTTGTTAACAGGACCTGGTACAATTGCTTCATTTCCTTGGGGCACCACTCTGGCAATCGCACCTCGGTGAGGTTTAAAATCACCGAGGCCACCGCGTAGTGCACCCCTTGGTACAGTACCTGACTTGTGGGCACTAATACCAATCCGTTCCCGGGTCCCCTGGTAGTGGTGGGGCACCCTTCCTTGCGGGCTTTGGCTACCGGAATCGTGGGCAAGGGCTTGCGGGGGCGGGTGATGAGCTCAGTGGCATTCACCGGGATCTGAGAGTATGGGACTCTGCACGCCCGTGTGCTGACGTCCCACCTCATCCCTTTCCCAGCATCCTGCCACTGCCTTTGGAAAAAGATGGAGATGCCTGTGGGGCAGACGCGTTCTGAACCCCACATACAGATGTAAATCCCCTCATCTGGTTCCCACCATTTGTCCCAACAGACACTCAATCCCCCATGAGTCCCCATAATAGTCCGATGGGTATTGTTACCCAGTATCTCCCACTCGACCGTGGAGTTCTTCATGGTTTTACTCAGCTTCCGCAGCCACCACCATCGGTCCAAAGGAACATGTCCAGTGCAGACCAAACAAATCTTCTTCCCGATGGTAACGCTGACCCTGGGTGCGATGATCCTCACCCTGGGACACATTAGAGAAGTCTCTCTGTATGCAAATCCGGACTGGCTGGAGTATTCCGTAGAGTTCGACCCCAGCCATCCTGGCCACCTCCCTTTGTGGAAATAGGTGGCTGTCTCCTCAATGTCATGCGTGCCCGACCCATCCGTCGTGATGGGGGCTGTGTCCCCGGAACACCCATAAACTATGGAGTCCTTGGTGTAGCCCCGATAGGCCCAGCTACACCCGATCACCGCGAGCGTGATGAGAATCTTTTCCATGGTACCTTTGGTTCCTGAAACAGATTAAACGATACAGCCAGGCTCCCGAGAGATTCTGGCCTAGGTGAAGGCATGATCGGGTCTTTCGACCTCGATCCAAAACAAACACACATGCTGGGCAGATTCCAAAACTACTACTTATACATACTATCGCCTTAAAATTACACACCTTAAACTTAAACTTAACTAAACTTATGTACAGTGCCGCCCGTCCCCGGGCGGCCTACCTAATCCCTGTTTGGACTGCAGCTCACCGCTCCCTGTGGCGGGGCTGCACTGACCTGTAGCTTGGGCCCCCCGCAGCCTTTTGCTGCCAATTGGGGACTGCGTTTTTCCAGGGCTTTCCCAAGTCGGTGTCTGCTGACGTAGGGGAAATCTGGCCAGGTTTTTCTTGGCTGAGACGTCCGAGACGACCTGCGAAGGGGTGTCTTGGGCGAGGCTCCCTTAGCGAGTGGACCTGTAGTTGGGACTTTAGCCCTCACAGCCCGTGGCTCCACCACGACTGCCGGCTTCGGCTCCCTTCCCTCAGGCTCTGCCCCTTTGGGATTTGGGTCTGTGGCAGACGACTTCTCCCTACCTGTCCTTACAGGTGGAGAATCTCCGCCCCCAAGTTCTACCTCCCTTAAGCTTGAGTCGAGGGCGGGACCTCCGTCCTCCGACTCCACCTCCTCCAGAATCATGTCAGGGGCGGGGCCTAGCTGCTCGGGCTCCCCCCCGATGGCGTTCGGATCATGGGGAGGGCCCTGGTCTTTGGGCTCTTCCCCGTCCGAGTCCCAGGCCAATGGGGAAACCTCCCAGGTGGGCGGGATAGCTTCTCCCCTCAAACAGGCTGCGGTTCCAGCCTGTGTGGTCTGCGACTCATCGTGCGCCTCAGGCTAAGGATTTCTACCCTCAGACCTGGCTTCAGTTGTTGGCTCTTTTGCACCCGACTTAAACAGTTTGCACTGATTGATGTGAAACCATTTAGTGCTTCGGGGCAACTTCACTGCGTTGGTGGCGGGGACCGGTGCGTCTTGCACCGATTCCCGTCTAGCCTCTTCTATGGCTCTCTCTCCAGCGCGGATGATCAGACCTAGGAATTTTATTTCCTGCCGACCGACCCGTGCCTTCTTTGGTTTCACCTTGAAACCCCCTTTTCCTTTCTCCCCTGTACTCGCTCCCCAGAGACAATGATTTCTAAGATCCACGAGAATCCCGTGTTCTACTAGGAAATCAGACCCAAGGGCCCCCTTTCCACCCCCCGCCTCCCACTTCATTAGGGTACACTTCCATGTGTTGTGGAGTGGCCCTAAATGAATGGAGAGGGGAATGGAAAATGCGCCAGCCTGTTCTTCGCCTGTGAAGCCCGATAGCATATATGGAACCCTGGTGGACAGAGGTGAGGTGGTAGGGTTATCTGAGTGGATCATGGTGCACGATGCCCCCGTATCCAATAGATAGGTTCCTTTCACCTCCTCTACCTCCATCTCCACGATGGGCCTTTTCCATACATCATATCGCAGTGGACATAGGTAGACAGGCTGCGCAGGTGCTAGTCATTTGGGTGCAGCGGTTGGGGCTGCAGGAACGGCAGGACCGGTGGCGACGGCTATCCCCCCCTGCATGATCATAAGAGACTGCATTGTCTCTAAAATTGACTCTATTGCAGCGGGATCCATAGCTGCACCGGTTCCCTTTTCTGGGGCGGCGGTCTGGGCTTGGGCTTGGGCTGCAGGAGATTTTCCCTTACTATCCTTCCATGGATTTTTACAGTCCTTGCGCCAATGTCCATCCTTCCCACACCCGTAGCAATTGAGCTTGGCTTGGGTAGGGCGATTCCCTTCCTGATGCCACTCCTTTTTACTTGGGGCTGCGGGTCTTGCCTCATGCACTTTCCCCTTGGAGGAAGGTGTCTCCTGACTCCTACAATTCTTGTATGCAATGGTGAGCTGTCGGAGCACTGTCTCCTCCGTAACACCGGGACCTTGGGCCTTTATCTGCGGCAGGCTGTTGGCAACCAGACAACGGAGCCAATGAACCCGCTGAACACCGTTCATTGCAGCCCATTCAGGCATGCCCGGACAGCTGCGCCGATACACTGGCCACAACCTTTCTGCGAAAACCCGTGGGGGTTCTCCAGTTAGCTGCACAGTCCCTTCCACACGGAGGAACGGATTGCCTTCGTCCACTCCCAGAACTTCCAGGACCTCATCCCTGAGTTCCACATACCCTTTCTGTCCCCTCTTGCTCCCTGCTGAGAGGCTCGAACATTGTCCTATAAGGGTCTATTGGCAGAAGAGGCCTTAATTTTTAAAGACTGTTTTAAAAGAAGCCCAGGAAAAGGGGCATACAAAATGGCCACCAGACCCCGTGACCAGCTTTTTGGGACACTTTAAAATGATTCCTGCAGTCCCCAGACAGCCTTTGTGGATTCAACCCACAGTAAGTTCTGGAAGGCCGTTTCGGAGAAAACGAAACCAGACAGAACCACATACATATGGATTGGATGCAGATCCAGTCAGATCGGCCTGTAAATAAAGGCCATCTAGATGTTTACCCAGACAAAGGAAAACAGTTTCAAATTCATAAGGGGAACATCAAGAACCGTTAAAGACATCAAGAGGACATTGAAAACAATACAGGGTCATTCCAGACCAGAGATGGCTGTTACCGACCATCCCAAAGTAGTTTAAAACATAATAACTAGCCCGCTGTGCTACAAGCCCGCCAAAAGTTAAACAAAGACTAACCTTGATTTGACGGGAGATAAAGGCCTCTTTTGAGAAGTATATCTGGGGACCCAGGGTAGCGATCGAGAGCTTCAGCTGAGCTTCTACATCTTTACATCGCGAGCCATCGAAAAACGCAGCCCTGTTCGGTGCAGAGTTCGGGTGGAGACGACGGAGGATCGAGGTTCGAGATGGGAGGTCGAGTCAGCATCTAGCCCCAGGGTAACTGTCGGGAGATCATCGACCAACCCCGGGACGCTGACAAAGATAGGTGAAACCTATATGAAAACGGTGAACCAACTGGGCTGTGCGACGAAACCCATGCGAAAATGGTAAAGCAGTTGGTTTCTCCCCGCACCGACTTCCAGGCCTGCTGACATCCAGCCTGTCCGTGACTTTCACAAGAGAGAGAGGCCTCTGGAGAGAGAGAGAGACCTCTGCGATCTAAGAAAACCCCTTACAAGAGCGTGGGAAAAACCAGAACGAATCCAGTATGAGATGGTTTTGGTGGTGCCTCCTGTGTTACTACTCTGCAACTACCATGCTTTACAGGTCTAACAGGTCCTGTCCCATCAACCAGCACATTTTACTCCATATCAAAACCTATGCTCAAGTGAAACTGACAGTAAATGAGATACTTAAGTACGAGCTGCACAATTATGTGGCACAATTGGATACGACATTCTGCTGTTGTCTAAGGGCTTTAGTGAGCTTGTGATGCAAGTGAAATCCTCCCTAAAGCATGTTTATGTTTTGGAGCAAGACAACTCGAGAATAGGTATTAAAATTGACAGCATATGGGATGATTTAAAGCGGTGGGATATTGGGCTTAATATATCAGCATACTCTTAGGTTTGTATTGTTTCACAGGCTCTGGTAATTCTCCAGCTTGTAATGATAGTGTATTTGATATATATAACCCGTGTAGTAAGACTTTGATGGATAAGCCAATTCTGTACTCATGTCTATGACTGACCAGCACTCACAGATTCATTGAACACACCGACAGAGCAGATCCAAAGCAACGTAGAGGAGACCGCAGGTGGGGTAAGATCAGGAAAGAGAGAGGAAACAGAGGAGACCCCAGGTGGGGTAAGATCAGGAAAGAGAGAGGAAACAGAGGAGACCCCAGGCAGGGGTAAGATCAGGAAAGAGAGAGGAAACGGAGGATACCCCAGGTGGGGTAAGATCAGGAAAGAGAGAGGAAACGGAGGATACCCCAGGTGGGGTACGATCAGGAAAGAGAGAGGAAACAGAGGAGACCCCAGGCAGGGTAAGATCAGGAAAGAGAGAGGAAACAGAGGATACCCCAGGCAGGGCAGAATTGGAACACCGCAACAGTGACCTGAACCTGGGTGAAGGGTCAGAGGTTGCTCCGCCCTCTCAAAAGAATGGACTGTAAGGAAGGGGGAAATCTTCATTTCTGAGTCTCCCTACTAACTAATGCCCAAGTTGAGAAAGCAATAAGCAAATTAGGGGGCTACGAGTGGTGGGAAATAGCTTATAATGCCAGCCAGCATCCCTGGGCACGAATAGTATCAGTGGGCCGATAACTTAGAACAAGCTAGATTAGTCAAAAGAGGATTCTGAGAAGTCAATAAGGATATTTCCTTCTCAAGGTGCGGAGTTGCAAGAATTTGTGAATTGGAAGAATAACTTGAGACAAAAAAGTCTCTTCAGACTGGTGTTAGAATAACTGGATGGATGCTGAGAATTTGCTTATGTTCTTGGTTCCCTGCGGATGTTATAACATTCTGCACCGTGGTGGTGACCTTGTTTCCAGACTAGCTGTCTGCTGTTTGTGTGTTAGAAAGGTTGTTGACTGTATCTTTGATAATCTACCCTATGCCCACCCCTAAAAAGAGAGTAAAAGAGATATCTAAAGAACTTTTAACAGACAGTGAAGGGAAGGGAAGAGCTGTTCACGCACGTCAGCCGTCTTTTCAATCGGTACCGATACCAGCTGCTTGTCACGGTCGTATGTCTACTATGTCTATCTTGATTGCGTGTTGTACTTAACTTAAACTGCCGCTCCTTAATAAAGCGACCTATGACTCCTGAGACCATTTGGGTAATCTGTGTGTGACCTGTGATCCAAATCTTACACTACGTTTATAGCAATAACAGAGTTTCCATAGGCAGCGTCTATGAACCAAAGCTGATAATGTGATGTATAGAGTGAATGGGTTAGTGTGCCACTGATTAACAGTTACCCTTTAACTGAGACATTTGTGTCAGATGACATGTGGGATGCCCACGTACGATAGCAAAATACTGCAGATGTTGGAAATCCGAAATAACAACAGAAAATGCTGGAAAAACTCAGCAAGTCAGGCAACATCCGTGGAGAGAAATTTGAGTTGACGTTTCGGGTTTGACCCTTCTTCTAAGGTTTGACCTGCCTTCGATCTAGTTCCTTTTCTCTCCAGTTTTGAAGAAGGGTCAAACCCGAAACGTCAACTCAAATTTCTCTCCACGGATGTTGCCTGACTTGCTGAGTTTTTCCAGCATTTTCTGTTGTTATTGTGGGATGCCCACTGTGCACTGCTGCTCTCTTCAATAGTTGGAAAAACACCACACTGTCAGACCATATGGTTCAGGTTAAACAATCAATCAAGTTTACTAAAATAAAATAATTCATACTACAGAAAAATGAAATTCGCACAACTTATTTCTTCATTTGAAAATAAAAGAACAGTCTAGAATTTCAGAGCTCCCTTACAGATTGTTAGAGAGAACCCTTTGATGATCTTTTATCTAGCTACATGCCACTGTGTCTGTTGAGTTCAGAGTCACTGCTGAGATGTAGAAATATGGTTGAACTGAGTAAACTCAACATCCTAGCCAGCTGCCAAGATATATTCCTCACTTGGTTTGAGGTGGAGAACAGCTTCTGTGAGGAAGCCCCAGGTTCTACCTCAACAGATTTGTAATTATAATAATTATTTGTACCACCCAAATAGGTGACGATATGGATTGCAGCCTCATTGCTGTTTGGCGAGATGTTGACTACGTCAGATCGAAACAAAGTCTTAGAATTTGGTAACACGGAACATGAAATCTGAAAATTATACACAGTGAAGGATTTTATTTTGCAAAGGTGCAAGTGGAAACAATTTGTGATTGTAGACCATCACTGGAAATATGCATCTTGAGGGTGTATCATTATGAATCAAAACAATCTTGTGCAGATCATTGATGAGGGCCCATTGGAAATTTGCATACGTGGTTCGGTTCCAACACCTTCAGAAGAATGTTGATGTCTTCTAAAAAGAACAGCATGATATTCAAGTTATTAAGAGGAGAGAATCTCAGAATTAAGTTTGTTATTGTCACTGGAGAAAAGATTGAGGGTTGGTGAATTCCAGATCCTCAAGAATCATGAAAAATACAGGTACAAGCAAGCTGTTTAACTCAATGTGTGCTGTCTCTGCGAGGGCAGAATACAATGAATAAAAAACTAGAGGACATGTTTACAAAAATTAACATACCTCATGTTAGCAGATTAGCATTTTTTGAACAGCGAGGAAGTGGTGCAGACTCTCAACAAAATCAGTTCATATGGAGTCAACTAACTTATTTTAAAAAGCTGATTAAATCTCTCTGGAAAAATTATAGACTATTCAGGTGGTGAATGATCAAATACTTTGTGAAACATGATGGTTCTTAAGCTGTTGGGACCGTAGAAAGGTCATGCCTTGGAAAAGCAACCAGTCAAAAGTGAATAATGGGCCCGAGGATCCTGGTGTAAATGCCAGCTTCCCATTGCAGATGACCTCTGGAGCTGACCCTGTCAAAGTTTGCAAGATCAGGGGAGATCAACTAATTTAAGTTTGAAGAATGAACTGTACTAACCATGTCTGCTACTTACAATGACTTCCCCTCACATTGGGCCAGAAATTCGTGAATGGGGCTTGCCGCGCGTGCAAGGTCCCGATTTGCACTTACCCGACGCGCCTGCCGATCACCTCCAGGGACGCCTGGAATTCCATTTTGAATCTGAAGAATCCCGGGCAGCGTTTGACGTCACGCCGCCCAGGAGTGCAGCCAGCGCGAAGCCTGTAGCGCGCTGTGCAACTGAGACACGCCCCTTGAGGTCTCAGTTTAACAGGACACGCCCCCAATGTTTCTGCCAAGCTGCTAAGCATTTTTACATGCAAAGCAGCAGTTTAAATAGGTTTTTGGAAGTTTTTTGAAGCTTTTGGTAACTTTTATAAACTTTTAAAAACGTTTACATTATTTTGAAGAATCTGAAGTAGTTTTAAACAGAATTAAAGCAATTTAAAGACTTTTAAAAGCCCTAAAAGATTTTTTTTAATTCCATTTATTTATTTAGCAATGTCGTCGTCATACGTGTCTTCACACTGTTCCCTTTGGGGAACTGTATGAAGTGGTGGAAGGATTTATGGCCATGATTAACGCTCATTCCGTGACCGTAACCATCTTTGAACCAGCCATTAGGGCGGTTAGTCCTATGGCGGGAGGGTTTTACGGGCTCCCACAAGCTATACAAGGAGGGGGGGCCACCCACACCCACGGACGCAAATATCCCACTGGATGTCAACCCAGAATTTAGAGCCGGAGCTCCGACTCCACTTGCCGGGACTGTCTAGAGCGGGGTTCGAAACCCTACCCTGATCTGGCCCAGCGGCGGGGATCCTACCGCTATGCCAAAGGCCCAATCCGATTAGCAACGTGAAATGGCTGGAATGAGCACAATTCACGGCATTAAAAGAACTCACAATTGAACTGATGATGACCTCAGCAATCTCCTCAAGGAGGTGGAGGCGCAGCGCCTGCTCATCATTGGTAATGAGAAGTCAAAGGCGCCGCAAAAAGGGCAGATGATAGCTTGGTCTTTCAAGTGGCAGCATAGGGCTCCAGTCACGGGGAGGGAAAAGGCACAGGAAACGTATGGGTGTCACCTTTTGTGTGGAGTGGGCCTTATGCGTAGCAGTAAGCATCCCCGCCGCTGGGCCAGAAGGAGTAGGGTTTCGAACCCCACTCCAGACAGTCCCGGCAAGTGGAGTCGGAGCTCCAACTATAAATTCTGGGTGGACATCCAGCGGGATACTTGCGTCCGTGGGTGTGGGTGGCCCCCCCCCTCAGATGGGTTGTGGGAGCCTGTAAAACCCTCACGCCATAGGACTAACCACCCTAATGGCTGGTTCAAAGATGGTTACGGTCACGGAATGAGCGTTAATCACGGCCATAAATCCTTCCACCACTTCATACAGTTCCCGAAAGGGAACAGTGTGAGGATACGTACGACGATGACCTCTCGCGCAATGCACCTCCTTGGACGCTCAGTCGCAGATGCGAGGGGGCAAATTGTGCAATTGTTAAATTTTTCATTTTATTGACATGTAAAATGTTGGCCCAGTAATTCCCTTCCAAATGCGCGAGTACGGTCGGGGTACTTACGCGTCTGGCCGGAGGAAATGCCGGTTTTCAGCATGCACAGCGCATGCGGGGAAAACCGGCATTTCCTGTCCTCTGAACGAAGGGGTTCAGAGGCAGAACGCGTGCGCAGTAAAATTTGCCGCTTTCATTCATGCTTTCAGTGAGGTCAAGTCCTTACAACTTACACATGAAAAAAGCATGGGTACAGTTGCTCCAGAGGCTGCGGAGGAAGATATTTCTTATCGTGGAACTTCTGAAAGTATGTATGTCTGTATATATTCCTTTGCGTGTTATGTATATATTCCTTTACTTATGTGTATGAATGTATTATTTAATTATGACTTTCAGAGAAAGTAACATTGGAAAATCATAATTAAAAACATACATTCATACACATAAGTAAAGGAATATAAAACATACATACATATACGTAAAGGAATATATGCGGACATACATACATAATTACTTATTACTGATGAAAAGTTTCTTTCTTAAAAGTGCTGGAAATGTTACATTACTCATTTTAGAACACTCATTTTCACATTCAATTCACACAGCCACAATTGCTCCTTCTACCTACCGTTCTGAAAACCCGTTTAAAAAAAAAAATTTAAACTTTAAAACTTACTTAAAATTTCTTAAAATAACTTCCCTCCCTTTCCCAAACAAAAATATTGCCTTTCAGAAGCTCCACGATAAAATATATCTTCCTCCGCAGCCTTTTTTCAAGTGTAACTTGTAAGGACTTACCCTCACTGAATCCATGAATGAAATCAACGAAGTTCACTGCGCAAGCGCTGCCTGTGCAGTCGCACGCGCTGTGCCTATGAACCCCTTCGTTCCGAGGTCTGGAAATGCCGGCGTTCCCCGCATGCGCTGTGCATGCTGAACGCCGGCATTTCCAACGGCCAGATGCATGAGTACCCAGACCGTACTCACGCATTTGGTCACGAATTTCTGGCCCATTGTGTTATTGTGCTTACCATCAATGCCCAAAGGCAGTGTGGCACCCTTCGCAGGAAAATGTTCCTTCGCTCATTCCTTCATGCATTCACTAATTAAAGTTTCACATGGAATAAAATTGCTTGCTGCTTACACCCATCATCATATTCATGTTGAGCTGCATGTTGACATCTGCATTTTACTGCTTGTCATGGTAAGCAGGGATACTTATTTTTCAAGGACAAGATAGCCCATAACATGAACAAGCAAGCTGCAATATGTGGTGACCCCCTGCAAACTTGCAACCTCTCCGCCCCTGTGAGGAAAAGGCAATTAGAAGGAGTTGGAGACAGGGAAGAAACAGGTGTTAGCTGTAGGTTTGTCATGAATTTTTGATTTTCTTCCTTTTCATAATACACTCTGCGCTACTTGCCAGAAGCCTATAGCATGAAATCCTTCTCTCACGCCTACGGAAAGTGAGATGAACTCTACTCCTCAGCAATCCATTCCAACACCACCTCTTCTATTTCTCTTTTTGATCATATTAAAATAGTTTGAGTAGAGATGCGGGCCTAGAAATTCAGTTCGGACGCTATTGCGGCGCTAAAGTCGGGCGCTCGGCAAATTTAGCGGCCGCCGGAAAGTGCAGGCGAGCTCGCCGAAATTCAGTAGATTTGGCCAACATTTTGGCCGAGCGCTGCAAAAGGCGTTGGAACCCTGTGTTCAGGCGCTAATCCGGCGATGCGGCCTGATAACGCCGATTCCGGGCGCAGCGCAGGTGCGATCATGTGGTGAGTGTCAGCAGACACCCTGACGCCGGCCAGCTCTTAAAGGGGGAAGGGTCAACTTTGACTGCAGCCACGCCCTGCATGCTGTAGCCCTGCAACTAGGCCTCAGGACTGGTTGTGTACCAAATCAACGCCTGGAGGTAATGGAGAGGGCCCGTGAAAGAGCCCAGCGGTTCTCTGAGCATGCGCTGGGTGTGCTCCTTCATGGGGTACGCAAGAGAAGACGGGTCGTGTGCCCAGCTAGTGGCAGGAAGGCTCCCAGGAGCCAGTTCAGGGAGGCGTGGACCAAAATTGCCCGGAGGGTCTCCTCCAACTCCAATGTTCCCAGGAGTGCGGACCAGTGCCGCAAGAAATACAATGACCTATGTCGGCTGGACAAGGTGAGTACCCTTTCCAGTGTCCCCCTCATCCTTGCATGTGCACCTCCCATTAGGGCCAAAGGGACATCAAAGGTCTAATGCCCAGCCCTCCTGCCGCTGCAATGGCACTTGCATGTTAATCAATAGCTCTTTCTGCACTTATCACACTGTCCAAGCTATTCCACCATGGGAGGCCTCACACACAGCAACAGGGCACCACACTGTGCAAGCTATTCCACCATGGGAGGCCTCACACACAGCAACAGGGCACCACACTGTCCAAGCTATTCCACCATGGGAGGCCTCACACACAGCAACAGGGCACCACACTGTCCAAGCTATTCCACCATGGGAGGCCTCACACACAGCAACAGGGCACCACACTGTCCAAGCTATTCCACCATGGGAGGACTCACACACAACAACGGGGCACCACACTGTACTTAGACGCCCTCCTTTCTCTTGCAGGCCAAGCTGGCGAGGAACGCCAGGAGCCTGCGTGTCACTAGTGGAGGCCCTCGCGATTACCAGGAGCTAACGGTTCTGGAAGAGAGGGTGGCCCGACTCCTGCATCACCCGGTGATTGGGCCTGTGGCGCTCGGCGACGCCGACCCTACACTGGAACCCACTGGTAAGGACAGGACCGGGTGCACCTCTCTCCTTGCCCTCGCGCATCAGATCTACATCCTTCCCCACTGGCCGAAAAATGCGCATAATGCACCAGTGCGGCCTCCCTCGCTGTCGGCCTGTCCTCACTCTAAAGCTACACTTGTGCCTTCCTGCTTTCAGCTGGTGAGGAGGAGGTGCTCCCTGAAGCCCAGACAGCCAGGCCCTCGGAGGAGGAGGACGTCGAGGAGCAGCAGGAAGGCGCCACCTCGGGGGAACCCTCCTCCGCTCCAGGAGATGGCAATGAAGGGGAGACGTCTGGCGGGCCGGAGAGCCAGGGGGAGGCGGGGGAGGGGAGCCCCGAACCTGGTCCCAGTGGCATGGACGCACGCGGCAAGGCTCCGGCGGCACGCCAGCCTTCTGCCCAGAGGGGGGAGGCGGTGGAGGGGAGGGCAGAACCTGGTCCCAGTGGCGTGGCCGCACGCGGCAAGGCTCCGGCGGCACGCCAGCCTTCTGGCCAGAGGGTGGAGGCGCCCTCCAGTCCGGACTCGGACGTCGCCCAGGAGGTGCGCCTCCTGGACGAGATGTCGGCGGCGTCGGAGCGGCGGCACGTCGAATTCATGGAGGTGGTGGCACAGATGCCTCACGCCATCGAAAGCCTCGCACAAAGTGTGGTGGCTTTCGGCCAATCCCAGGCCAGGGGCCTGGAGCAAATCGCAGCAGCGCACACCAGGGGGGTGGAGCTCCTTGTGGCAGCGCATGAGAGGGGGGTGCAACAACGCGAGGCAGCACAGCACGCCAGTCGCCAGCTGAGAGGTGCTGGGCAGACAATGGCACTGCAGATGCGGGCACATGCCGGCGCAGTTGGGGCACTGACTTCTGCCACCCTCGCACTGGCGCGGAGGCGTCGCCAGGCCAGCCGCTGCCCTGCTGCCGCACACCGGTCTGGCGACCAACAGTTTGGCGCGCTTGCTCCCCGGCCAGGCCGCCCGAGTGCACGTGTGTCTGGCGAGCAGCGCGCGCCTGGCATCACCCACCTTGTCCCCAT
Organism: Somniosus microcephalus; assembly: GCF_052327205.1. Lineage (NCBI taxonomy): Eukaryota > Metazoa > Chordata > Chondrichthyes > Squaliformes > Somniosidae > Somniosus > Somniosus microcephalus. The sequence goes on from NC_140987.1 coordinate 87,725,710, forward strand.
TGGTGCAGGCGAGCCTGCCACTCCCCCAGCCAGGGTGCAAGGAGCTGCTGCAGGCAGTGAAGAGGGCCACCCACAGCTGCAGCAGCCACCAGCCGGCCCCTCCCGGGCTCGCCCTCGTGTAGGCCGACCCCCAAGGGCATCTGGCGAGACGCCTTGTCGCCCTGAAGATCCTTCCCCCAGCCTCGCCACAGCCTCACGGCCCAGCTTGAGGCGCAGCAGCAGGACGGGCCGGGGCAAAAGATGGCTGTCGACGGACTCGCCCTCTCGCCACACCGAATAGAGTGTGTTGAGCGAGGGTTTGGGTGATGCGGGGGCTTCTGTTCTGGGGGGCATTATGTTGTTTGGTTTTATGGGGGTGTTTGTGTTGTGGGGGGGGGCTTGTTTTTGTTAGGCCAGTGAGGAAGGCCATTTGGATGGTGATGTTTTGTTAGTCCTCCCCAGGTTTTGGGAGTGACAGAAGTTTGTGACTGTTTTTTGGGGGTCTTCTCTGTTTTGCTCTTCCATGTGGGAAGGGCCCTGAGTTTTTGAAATAAAGATGTTTATTTATTCACCATGTGCAGGTGTCATGTTTCAAGTGGTTGTTGGGTTAACCGGCTGAGGGCTTGCGGAGCGGCTGCCTTCAGCTGCGTTCAGTGGCCCAGGCCATTCCCTGACAGGGGGCAATAAGCCCCCGGCGGACGGCCCTTGGACCTTGTCGCTCCCTCCTGGCCTGGTGCTCCTCCTCCTCAGGGTCCTCCTGCTCGTCCTCCTGAGGTGGTGGGGCACTGTCAGGTGGCAGTGCCTGAGTCCTGCGGATAGCCAGGTTGTGGAACATGCAGCACACCACGACGAACTGGGAGACTCTATCCGGCGAATACTGAAGAGACCCGCCCGAACGATCCAGGCAACGGAACCGTTGCTTGAGGACGCCTATCGTTTGCTCTATTAGGTTCCTTGTGGCTTGATGGCTTTCGTTGTATGCCAGCTCCGCTGGGGTCCTGGGCGCGCGGAGCGGGGTCATGAGCCATGTGCACAAAGGGTAGCCCTTGTCCCCGATAAGCCATCCCCTTGGTGGAGGCTGTGCCTGGAACATGTCAGCCACAGTAGTCTGGCACAGGATAAAGGCATCGTGGCTGCTTCCTGGGAAGCGGGCATTGACAGCTAGGATGCGCTGCCTGTGGTCACACACCAGCTGCACATTTAGGGAATGGTAGCCCTTCCGGTTGCGGTATTGCTCGGCATTGTGGATAGGTGCCCGCATAGCCACATGCGTGCAGTCAATGGCGCCCTGCACCATGGGGAAGGCCGCGATCCTGGCAAATCCGACTGCACGCTGCTCCTGCTTGTGTTGGGTCATGGGTAAGGAGATGAATTGGTGTCTCCTCGCGAAAAGTGCTTCGGTGACCTGTCGGATGCAGCGATGCATGGCGAACTGGGAGATGTTCGCAATGTCCCCAGCAGCGGCTTGGAAGGAGCCGCTTGCATAAAAGCTGAGAGCCACTGTGACCTTCACTTCCACCGAGAGAGACGCCCTGGACATGAGCTGTGGCTGCAAATCTGCGTGAAGCAGCTGGCAGATCTCTCCAACCACCTCCCTTCTGAAGCGCAGCCTCTTAACACAATGCACCGCAGTCATGGTGAGATATGAGACCTGCTCCCGGTATTGCCTGACTGGGTAAGGCCTACGTTGGCGACGCCTAATGGCCCCTCTGCATCTAGGCATGCCTGGCCCTCTCTCAAAGCGTCTGCGAGCCCTTCGCACAAAATGTAGCAACTGAGGGTTGGCCCCCCATGCAGCCCCCATTACAAAGTTCCAAACAGCAAAATCACAAGGATGCAAATGTCAAAGCACTGGCTAGAAGCCAAAAATACCTCTCCTATGGTGTCCGAAATCAGTAATCTCTGTGCCTTGCTCTCTGTGCAGAAATCCAAAGCAGTCAAGTCATTGCAGCAAAATGGCTGGCTTTTATGGGTGAGTGGATGTGCCCTTTAATTAGCGCTCCCCGAATCCCACAGGGCCTCTGTTGAGTTCCATTTCACAGTTCTTAGCAGCGCCACGCCCACATCGGCCGGGCGCCACTGAATTTCTGGTTTGGGGCGCACAAACGGCGTTGCACGACGGAATGACGTCATAAGATGCGCGCGCAGCTGAGCGGGCGCTAACACTTTGCGCCGGCGCTAAAGCCCAGCTGAATTTCGGCGTAGGCGCAGATCCGGCGGTGCCCGGGCGCTAAGTGGATAGCGCCGGAAATCTGGCGCTAACGGCTGGCGCAAACAGCTGAATTTCTAGGCCGTAATATCTCCAAATTTGCAGACGACACAAAGCTGGGTGGGCATGTGCGCTGTGAGGAGGATGCCGAGAAACTACAGGATGATTTGGACAGGTTGGGTGATTGGGCAGAAGCATGGCAGATGCAATATAACGTGGATAAATGTGAGGTTATCCACTTTGATGGCAAAAACAGGAAGGCAGATTATTATCTGAATGGCAATAGATTGGGAGAAGGGGAAGTGCAACGAGACCTGGGTGTCCTTGTGCACCAGTCGCTGAAGGTAAGCATGCAGGTGCAGCAGGCGGTTAAGAAGGCAAATGGTATGTTGGACTTCATAGCGAGAGGGTTTGAGTACAGGAACAAGGATGTCTTGCTGCAGTTGTACAGGGCCTTGGTGAGACCACATCTTGAGTATTGTGTGCAGTTTTGGTCACCTTATCTGAGGAAGGACGTTCTTGCCATGGAAGGAGTTCAGCGAAGATTCACCAGGCTGATACCTGGGATGGCAGGAATGACGTATGAGGAGAGATTGGGACGATTGGGCTTGTACTCGCTGGAGTTTAGAAGAATGAGGGGGGATCTCATTGAAACTTATAAAATTCTGACAGGACTAGACAGACTAGATGCAGGAAGGATGTTCCCGATGGTCAGGGAGTCCAGAACCAGGGGTCACAGTCTAAGGATAAGGGGTAGGCCATTTAGGACAGAAATGAGGAGGAATTTCTTCACCCAGAGAGTGGTGAACCTGTGGAATTCTCTACCACTCAAGGCAGTAGAGGCCAATTCATTAAATATATTCAAGAAGGAGTTGGATATATTTCTTAAGGCTAAAGGGATCAAAGGGTATGGGGAGAAAGCAGGGACCGGGTACTGAATTTGGATGATCAGCCATGATCACATTGAATGGCGGAGCAGGCTCAAGGGGCCGAATGGCCTACTCCTGCTCCTATCTTCTATGTTTCTATGTTTATATGAGTACACAATGGTCTATGAATTTCATCAAATATTTTCACCTGGTCGTACCTGTTACTTTATTTTTCATAATCTAGTGATAGTTTTGTGCAGTGTCCATCAAGTGAGAGCCAAGATTGAAACATATCAACGTGGCTCTTGTTCCTATCTGAGATAGTAGATAAATCAATATTGACTTATCCATTACCAAATTGTACTCTCAAATTTACATCTCTCCTATGGTTAACACATAGTGTGCTTGGTTTACATAGAGATATGCACGAGTGGTATTCCCATCTTTTACAGAATATATGTAAATTTAGGAGTAGATTTTAACTTAAGGTGCTGGCAGGGTGTAGAGCAAATGGGAAACTCCCAGGGTGAGTTAACGTGAGGCCTAAGCTATTTTAACTCCCGAGCCTCGTGAGCACGAAACTGGAGGGAGTGACAGGGCTGGTGGGTGGAAGTGTAAAATTAGGATGGGAGCCCGAGGGTGCTGGGGGCCCAAGGGCACAGTCCCTGGCATGAAGTTAGCATTGAGAGGGGGTTTTGACAGGGGATCGTGACACTGGGAGGAAGAGTCAAGGCTGGGGCTGGAGAAGCCCAAGGACTCCTGCTCCTCCTGACCCACAAGGAGTCCTCAGAAAAGGTAATTAAAGAGACTGAACTTAGCCTCTTCTGGCTGTTCAGCTGACTGCTGCCAAGTCTGTTTATTGGGTTTGACCCCATGTGGGCCTCCAGTATTATTGAGTTCAAAATGGCATTGCGACGCCAAAGACATCATCAGGCCATGACTTTTTAATGTAAAGTAGGCCCCACTTGCCTGGGGTGGGCAACCTTTCCGTGTTTGGTTTGAGCTGAATTAAGATAGCACAGGTGGTGGGGCAGGAATGCAAACACCCCAGAACTGGAGTAAATTCTATCCCTTAGATTCTGGTTTTGCTTAGTGATTTTTTTAAAAGAAAAGAAACAAACTGTGGGACATAGTGCACACTTCTAACACACATGACTTTTATCTCCACTTGTCATGCTCCATTTCAATGAGAGGGATAAATGAGTCTATCAGATTCCTTCTATAGGACACAGCTTCTGTCAGCTATAAGAGATTAGCGTGCAAAGTTAAAGCACATGGGAATGGGGGTAAGGTACTGATGTAAGATTCGCAATTTTCAGCAAAAATCACGCAAGAAAACTGGATAAAATTAAGACTGTTTATTGACCAAAGTAAGCTTGCACAGAAAAACCTTTGATAAAAGGGCATACAAAATGGCCGCCAGGCCCCGTGATCAGTTTATGAACCATTTTATTTCTGTTACTGCAAGCCAGACAGGCTTGTGGATTGAAGACAGTGAGCCCACGAAAGCCAATCTCTGGGAACCGAAACTCAGAGCAACAGCATACATATTCAATGGATTATAAGTACAGGATGGGGCCCATCAAGATATGGGCGGACAATGTAAAAACACTTATACCCATTTATCGTACAAAGGAAAAACCGTTTAGCAGCCATCAAGGAAAATGTCCGGACCGATCAATATGCGAACCGAGCCACGGTGACAATGCAAAAGACATTGAAAGACATTATCGGCCAGGAAGGCCAGTTTAAGTTATCACCGGCTCCGTTACAAGACAAAGCGCCCCTGCAGAGATTTCTGCCCGCCAAAATTAATACAAAGACAGGACTATGATTTGGCGGGAGATAAGACTGTCCCAAAAGAGTATAACTATGGATTGAAAGTCCAGCTAAAGAACTTCGGACTCCGGGTTACTTGAACAACTTCTTCTTCACTGCCACGGCTTTCTTGTTGGGCGACTTCAGGCTTCCATTTTCTTCAAGAACTTTCTTCTACGAGGAACGAACGAAGGGCGGACGGTGCCCGGATCGGCGCCTCTTCCACTTCGGCAGATCGATGAAAACGTTTTCGTCTTTTTAAAGACGGACGGTTTCGGTAAAAGGACAACGTGGTCGGTGTTCAGCCAAACAAGGCTCGGCCACGACGAGAAGACGACGAGGGTGGCCCGGGTACTGGGGTCGGGAGATCATCGACGACCCAGGCCGACGGAGAAGAAACCCTCTGGAGAACCGGCGATCGATGCCACAAGATTCTCCCAAGTGCATAGCCTGCATCTGGGTCTGCTCCATGAACCCAAATTGACTTGGTGGATCTCAACCTTAACGAGCGCTCATCGAGGCTGGGTCTACCCCACCGCCTCGAGGGAGGAGAGAATATCGACTGCGCCAGAAGTTTCCAAATCCACGTGACGACGGAAAGCGGTGCCAAAAAGGCTGCGAACCCCCCTTTCTCGCGATTTCGAGAGTGGTGAGCATGATCCCAAGTTCCCCAGGTCGAAACTTAGTTTAGGTATAGGGGAGGGAGTTAAGGGAAATCGTAATGTGTTTCCCCTTTTTCGATGTGCCGTGTGTTCCCCATTTCCATAGAGTCAAGTTCATAAATTTGTGCATGATTGTAGTAACTTTAATCTGTGCCTATGATATGTATTTTGTAATGCTTCAAACTGTTTAAAAATAAAAGCATCCATTTCGTGCTATTCAACCTGGTCTATTGAGTTATTTCTCTGCACTACTGTTCTCTGCACCTAAGTCCAAGGTCTAGAACCGTAGGGGGGAGTGGGTCGAACCACTCAAGGGTAATTATTGCACGAAGCCTGGCAGGAGACCAGAAAGAGCAAGAGAAACCCCCTACAGAAATGGCGACCGCGGCAGGACCTTGGCAGCAGGAAAGTAGTGTGTTAGATCAAGATCTGAATAGACGAAATGTGATGGATGAAAGAATAGCAGATTATGTTTTCGGAAAAGTCAACCTCACAAAACAATGGATATCTGATCTACTAAGGGATAGGCGCCCGCTAGACGCAGCCATCAAGTGGACAGCGGGTAGAGAGCATAAGAAATCTGTAGAAAAGGCGGTCTGGCTGATGTGCTACAAGAAGCAAGTCCAGCTTTTGGACCAGGTAGTTGCAGCACAGACAGTCCAGATCAACGGCTTGCTTAAAGGCGTGGAGGAAAAGGTTGCGGGAGGTCAAAAACTGATTGAATCGCTTGACGCGCTGAACCAGGAACGCCGCTCTGTAATTCGCTGCCACGAAACCCGGGTAGAATATTTAAAATGTCAGGTCGTGGAGGCCAAGGCCAGTGAAGGTAGAATGAGAGAGAGGTGTTCCCGTCTAGCCAAACAAGTAGATGCCCAAGAGGAAAAGCTCCTGGGAGCCAGGGCAGCATATAAAATGGCCATGGAGGATAGATCTGAGAACACCGACCACAGCACTTGCCGCCGGGAGCTAGAGGACCTGAGAAAGGCCCTAGCGAAGGCAAACGGGTTGGTGTGTCTCATAAATCCACCAGCGAGTCAGCTGTTGCTAGCCAAGGAATCCAAAAGACCGATTCCACAAGAGGCAGTTGGGGTACCAACCCCCGAACCTTCTGCGCCTCCTGCCTATGAGGAGTCTTGGACTCCGGGACAGGAGACGGAGACGGTAGAGGAAAAGAGCCCTGAGGTAGAGCAACCCCAGACAGTAGAGTCGGGGTCGGCGCCAATGTGTCCAACGAGACACCGGAGGATCGGTCCAAATGAAGAAAATGGCGATGACGGACCCCTTGAGAGTCAGATCATAATGCCTCATAGCGCACGACAGCTAAGAGAGATGATAAGTCACATCCCAAAACTCTCCGAGTCAGGAGATCCCTCCGTGCATTTCAGGGACGTGGAGCAGACCGCAGCAGTCAATGACTGCGACGGGGTTGAACAGTCTAAAATGCTGCTGTTCTCCCTGGACAGTTCGCTCCTCCAGTGTCTCCCTGACGAGAGCAAGAGAGGGCACAGGGACTATGAGTTGCTACGGGATGAGATTCTGGAGATCATGGGAGAGGGGGACGGAACTCCGTTCCTCCGTTTAGAAAAGACAGTGCAGCTAGAGGGAGAACCCCCACGGGTTTTCGCCGACAGGTTGTGGCCAGTGTATCGGCGCAGCTGCCCGGGCGGGCCGGCCCGGGCCGGGCTGGATGGCGAACAAAGGGCTCACTGGCTTCGGTGCCTGGTAGCAGGTTGCCTGCCAGTAGTGAAGGAACAGGCCAAAGCATGGTTTGACCCCACTGACGCCCGCTCCACGGAGGAAGTAGTACTAGATCAGCTCACGATCAGTTATAGAAACAACAAGGGCAAGAAAACGCCTGTTGTGAAAGGAAAGGTGCATGAGGTGAGACCCGCAGCCTCTGCTAAAAAGGAATGGCGTCAGGAGGGAAATCGCCATCCCCAAGCAAATAGCAGTTGTTACGGGTGTGGGAAGGAGGGTCATTGGCGCAAGGACTGTAGGAATCCTTGGAAGGATAAGAGGGAGAGAGAGTTCGCCGCAGCCCAAGATCGAGCCCAAGCCCGAGTCGCCAATGGCCCGAGAGTTTCCCCAACACCAGCACAACCACAAGTGCAGGCCGCTGCCCCAACACCAGTCCAGAACCCAACCGTAGCTTTTGCCCCGAATGAAGGGGGTGGTGCGGTTGTGGACCCCGCTGCGATCGAGTCAGTCTTGGAGACTATGCGGTCTCTGATGACCTGGCAGGGGAAGGTAGCGGTTGCTAACAGCCCTATCGCCCCCGAGACCCCAGCCGAAACACCTAAATGACTGACGCCCGCGCAGCCCATCTACTTGTGTCCGCTCCGCTATGACGCTTGGAGAAGACCTGTGGTGGAGATGGAGGTGGAGAAACAAAGGGGTAGTTACCTGTTGGATACGGGAGCTTCATGTACCTTGATCCACACGGACAAACCTTTTGCCTCACCTCTGTCCGCCCAGGCTCCATATTTAGTAGCGGGTTTCACGGGTAGAGCACAGGCTGGCGCGCACTCCCTCCCGCTCTCCATTCAGTTGGGAGCGCTCCACACCACATGGACGTGCATCCTATTGAAGTGGAAAGAGGGGGGGGGGAAAGGCATCCTCGGGGCTGATTTCTTGGTGGAACACGGGATCCTCGTGGACCTGAGAAATCACTGTCTCTGGGGAGCCGAGGGCGGTTTAGGTAAGGTAGTCGTAATCCCGGGGAAGGAAGAAAAGGGGGCCCTGTGCACTATGAAGCCATCAGGAGGTTACGATCTCGAGCTCATGATAACAAACGTCCCAACGGACTTGCAGGCGCGTGTGTCAGAAAATCTGACCGCGTTCGCCACCCACAAGCACGACTGCGGGAGAGTCACTGGGTTCGAAGTCAGCGTAGACGGGGACCCCATGATCCGACCCCAAAAGCAGTATAATTTCCCCAAGGAGGCAGAACCCGACATGGAGACAGCAATATCTTCATTGGTACAGCAGGGCGTATTGAGGACGATAGCCACCCACGTGAACTCCCCATTATGGCCGGTAAAGAAACCGGACAATTCGTGGAGAGCCACGGTGGACTATAGAGTCCTCAATAGTAATATCCCAGCCTGCGCGCCCACGGTAGCAGCAGTTGCAGACTTAATAGGGAGTATTCCAGCATCGGCGACCACATTCACGGTGCTGGACATCTCGAACGGTTTTTGGTCCATTCCGCTGCGGCGGGAGGACCAGTACAAGTTTGCCTTTACTTTCAAAGGGCAACAGTACACCTGGAACTGCTTACCACAGGGTTTTCACAACAGCCCCAGCATTTTCCATCAGTGTATGGCGGGGAGTTTGAAAGAGTTCAGCCAGCCCAACCAGATAGTGCAGTATGTGGACGACTTACTCCTGTTCACAGATACAAGGGAGCAGCACGGCCCACTGTTAGCCGAATTGTTGGAACTGTTAGAAAGGAAGGGTTTCAAAGTAAACCCAAAGAAAGCGCAGATCGGCCAGCAGGAAGCTAAATTCCTGGGTCTGGCCATCCGCGCTGGGGAAAGAGCCATAGATAAGGCCAGACGGGAATCTATACAAGATCTGCCGATTCCCAACACAGTAACGGGTGTAAGGTCCTTTTTGGGATTGACCGGGTACTGCAGAGATTTCATCGAGGACTATGCTGCCACAGCGGCCCCGCTACTTCGACTCTTACACAAGGGAGTCGAGTGGTCTTGGGACGAGGGGTGCCAGGCAGCATTCGAGAAGTTGAAAAGAGATCTGCAGACCGCGCCAGCCCTAGGGGCCATAGATGGGGGAGAGGAGTTCTTTCTGGAGGTAGCCGCTAGTGGGGACAGCCTGAGCGCAGTACTGCTCCAAGAGCGGCACGGCAAGCTAAGACCAGTAGTTTATTCCTCCAGGGTGCTCACGGATGTGGAGAGGAGTTTCTCCAATTGCGAACGGCATCTCCTGGCCACGCATTGGGCTGTGAACAGATCAGTGATCTTCACAGGGACCTCTCCCATTACGCTCCTCACCCATCACACCCCCACGAAGATGCTTCTGGACGGGAGGATTAAGGATGGGACCGTAAGCAGCGCTCGGATTGCGCGCTGGACCCTCCTCCTTTCCCAGATGGATCTCAAAGTTAAAGGCCTCTGCGCGCCAAGGCTCGCAGCCAATATGGCATATCCCGGGACAGCCCATCAATGTTCCGTAGAAGGGGTATGGGAAGTTAACATAGGTTTACGGGCCGGGATACATCCCACGGGCCGCGAGATCTACGTAGACGGTTCTAGCACTGTAGCTGACGGCAAGCGACTCACAGGGTGTGGAGTTTATGACCCTGCGGCAAACATTGCCCTGGCAATAAAGCTCCCCAGCACTATGAGCGCGCAGCAGGCTGAACTGTCCGCGGTGGCGTACGTGGTTACCCACCCCGAGATTTTCCCAACCCCATACACGATTTGCTCAGACAGCATGTTCACGTGCAATTCGTGTACGGAGTACCTCGCCATCTGGTCCCGACGCGGGTACACCTCCGCGGACGGGCGGCCTTTAACAGTTAAGCCCTTGCTGGAGAAGATCCTAGCAGCTGTGGGGGAGAAAGGAGAGGTGTTCATCCATAAGGTGAAGGCTCACTCCATTACAGAACCCCGCAGTCAGGGCAACCAGCAGGCGGATGCGCTAGCCAGGGAGGGTGCCCGCAACGGCATTCTCTGGGACCCATACGAACCCGGACCCGTGGCGGCGATCCAAGGCAGGGAGGGAATTCCCGGGAACACAGGGGTGACACCGCCCCCAGACCTAAAGACCGTCCAAACCCTGGATCCCGCCCTAAAAGCAGTCCTAAAAGCCATCACAGAGGGCAAACAGGTAGAAGGTCCGTACAGTACGGCAGCCCTCACAGTCAAAGAAGGTATGCTGTTCCGAAAGGAGCAGTGGGTTGTGCCGCAGCAGCACCGAAGGGAATTCCTGCAATTGGCCCACGAGGGTCCAGGAGCGGGACACCCCGGACCTGAGGTCACCTGGCAACGGGTGGAGCAGGCGGGATGGTGGCCGGGACTTCGGGACGATGTCCGCGAGTTCTGCGCAAGCTGTCTTGTGTGTGCTGCTAACAACCCAGACCCCCACAAAAGGAAGGTGCCCATGGGGCACATCAGGAGGGTAGAGGGACCATGGCAGTCGATTCAGGTCGACTACATAGGGCCCCTGCCCGCCGCCCAGGGAGGCTATAAGTACTGCCTTGTCCTGGTAGATGTGTTCACCAAATGGGTAGAAGCCTTCCCGTGCAGAACAGCTACGGCACTGGGTACTGCTAAGATCTTGATTCGGGAAGTGTTCTCACGGTGGGGACTCCCCCGTTTTGTAGAGTCCGACCAAGGGAGTCAGTTCACCGGTCAAGTAATGCAGAACGCCCTCAGGCTCTTGGGCATTGAGGGAAAGTGGCACGTAGCATACAATCCCCAGTCATCCGGGATTGTTGAGCGTATGAATCGGACCCTCAAGGAAAAGCTGAGGAAAGAGACAATGGGCTCGCCCCAGAAATGGGCGGAGGTCCTGCCTTTACTCCTCATGGGGATCCGAGCCAGCCAGTCCAAAAGCACGGGGTATTCCCCGCACGAGTTAATGACTGGAAGGATCATGCGAACACCCACCCATGTGCTAGCCCCGGTGCTCACTGAGGGCCAGCTCCGAGAGGTGAAACGGGACAAATTCGCCCAAACCCTCTTGGAGCGCCTGAGACAGATTTATGGGCAGGCGGCTGGGAACATGGGAAGACAGCACCAGGGAAATAAACTGTTGTTGGAACCTCGGAAACAACAAGAGTGGGTAGTCGGGGACCAGGTCATGGTCCGAAACTACGCCAGGGTAGGGAGTTTTGAACCACTGTACATGGGGCCATACAGCATCGTAGACAAAGCCAGCCCCATGGTTTATGCAGTGAAGACGCCCCGACGTACCAAATGGTTTCACATCAACCAGTGTAAACTGTTTAAACCGGGTACACCAGGGCCACCAAAGGGGACCAGGTCTGAGAACAAAGATCCTCAGCCTGTAACAGAGTCACAGACCACACAGGCTGGAGCAGTAGCCTGCGTGAAGGGAGAGGCCATCCCATTGGAGTGGGAGGTCTCATCTTTTGAATGGGATTTAGGCAGGGGAGAGCCCGAACAGCTCAACCTCGCTTTAGACCCAATCACGGAGGAGGAAGAGTCAGAGGACGGCAGTCCCGCCCTCGACTCAAGCTTGGGGGAGGTAGGGAGTGGGGGTGAAGACTCGTTACCTGTAGGGACAGGTGAGGTGGAGTCGGAAGCCACAGATCCCGACCCCGGGGGGGCGGAGCCTGAGGAAGGGGAGCTGGAGCCGGCAGCTGTGGAGGAACCACAGGCTGTGACGGTAACAGTCACGACCCCAGGTCCATCGGCCCCGGGAGCCCAACCCAAAGCAGCCCCTCGTAGGTCAGCTCGAGCGCCCCAGCCCAGAAAATTTTGGCCAGATTCTCCCCATCCTCCCCAACCACGGTTTAAAGCAGCCCCAGGAAGACATGATCCCCGTTCAGCAGCGACAGGCTGCGGGGGATCAAGGCCAAAGATCAATGCAGCCCCACCGCAGGGTGTGGCACACGACAGACCTCACAGGGATTCGGAAAGCCGCCCCACGGAGGGCGGCGCTGTACATAAGTTAAGATAGGTAATTATGGTCATAGTTTAAGGAATGTAAAGTATATGGTGTTAAGAGTACAATTTTGAAGTCTGCCCGGTATGTGTGTTTGTTAGGGAGCGGGGTCCAGGAACCCGCGCGTCCAATTAATTTAGGCCAGCACCTATCGGGAGCCCGGCTACATCATTTTGTTGGTTACAGAAACCTGGGATACGATGGAAAGGATTGTCGTCGCGTTCATGGCGATCGGGTGCGGGTGGGCCTACCGAGGCCGCACCAAGGACGTCATCATTTTCGGGTGCTCCGGGGACACGGCCCCCATCGCAACGGATGGGACGGGGGAGCGAGAGGTAGAGGAAACCGCCACCTACTTCCACCAAGGGAGATGGCCAGGTTGGCTGGGAACGAATTCTACGGAATATTCCAGCAATTTCGGTTTTGCCTACCAAGAGACTTCATTAACGTGCCCTCGAGTGAGGATCCTAGCGCCCAGAGTCAGCGTCACCGTGGGAAAGAGGATTTGTCTGGTGTGCAATGGGAACGTACCACCAAGGCGATGGTGGTGGCTACGAAAGCTGGGAAAGGACATGAGAAACTCTACGGTCGAGTGGGAGCGACTGGGTAATAATACCCATCGGACTATTACGGGAACTCACGGACAATTACGTGTGTGTTGGGACAAATGGTGGGAACCGGATGAGGGAATATATGTCTGTATGTGGGGTTCGAGACGCGTCTGCCCCAAGGGCGTGTCCATCTTCTTCCAGAGGCAGTGGCAGGATGAAGGGAAGGGGATGAGATGGGATGTTAGCACTCGAGCGTGCGGAGCCCCATACTCCCCTATTCCGGTGAACGCCACTGAACTCATCACCCGCCCACGCAAGCCCCTGCCCACGCTTCCGGTAGCACTAGCCCAGAAAGGAGGGTGCCCAACCACCACCAGGGGACCCGGGAACGGTTTAGTATTGGTACCCACCGGTCAGGTGCTGTACCAAGGGGTACACTACGCGGTGGCCTCAGTGATTTTAAATCTCACTGAGGTAAGATTGCCGGAGTGGTGTCCCAAAGAAACGGAACAATTATACCAGGTCCTGTTAACCAGTATGTTTAGACAATTTTACGAATTTGATTTTGCCGACATCGACAGAGACAAATTATACACCACACTGCCAGAAGTTTTGGATCGAGTCGGGAGGCAAAGAAGGGGTACTGTAAATGACATATTCACTGCTTTTAATACCGGGACATCTGTTGTCAACGCTCTAGATAACGTGGAACTGCAGACACAGATCAACGGTTTAAAAGCCCAGTTAAGGAACATATTGACAGACGAAAACAAGGTCGTGGGTTCTGAGTTGCATGAGGACCAGGCCATGACACTACACTTTAAGGACATAATTGCTGAGCTGGAGAAACACGCGAGAACGGTAAATGCACTCATTAAGGAGGATCGGAATGCGTCCGATCAAGCTGCGCAAAACGAGGCCTGTGTGCTGTACGGGGCGTGGTTATTGGGCGAGGGCCGCAGTAATCTTGAGGATTTAAAACAGGGTTTGGTCCCGTCCTGGATCAGCAACAAGCACTTGCAAGCGCTCCACCCTTTTGAGAATGCATTAAGCCCGTGCCAGCTCAGACTAGCCGCAGAAGCATACCCAGTTCCAGTGGACTGCGGACATTCGAATCACACTATTATGGGAATAGTAGTAAGAATGCCGGTGTTGGGTCCCGCAGCAAAGCCCGCCCCGGTATACAGAGTAGAGAACATTGGAGTCATTCAGGGGGGCGCACACATTCGTTACGCAGTGGTCCCGCCTTACGTCATCAGATGGGAGCGTACAATGACAGGCACCGACCTCTCGGGATGTCGGAGCCGGGGAGCACACATCATCCTGTGTCCCCAGCACTTGAATGCCTTTTTGAAACCACAGTGCGGGTTCAGAACCGCTAGCGCGAAGCCGGTGAATTGCACCATGGAGGCAATGGCAGAGGACCATGTGCCCCCACAGGTAGCATATATCGGGGGTGGGACATACTGCGTCACCACTGCAGCGCCTCAGTACCGATATGGACAACACGAGTGGTGTTCGGTCGGTGATAGCAGTTTCTGTTTCAAACCCAGGGCCGAGGTTCAAGTGGCACAACAACGAATTGTTCCCATTCCTGCGCCCTCCACTGTACACATCACTATCAAAGAGAATTTCACAGACTTACAACGATTTGTCGCGCATTTTGGTTATGTCATTCCCCCTCTTCCCGAACACCTCACCAAGGTTTTAAAAGCCGTTATAGTTTCGCAGAAACATTTCTATACACTGGAGCAGAAGATTTAGAGATAGGAAAAGACATATTGGATATAACCATCCCACCATGGTGGGACTTGTTCACCAACATAGAGGTCCCCGCCTGGATTAGAATAGCATCCCATATCCTAGTAGTATGTCAGGTTTTGATTGTGATATTTTTGCTCTTCGTGCATTGCAAAAGAGGCAAACGCCTCCAGAGGCACGAGAACACAGGAGAATGGAGAGAACGCTATGTGCAGATGGGGGAAGCAGATACCCCACTCTAAGCTGCTAGTATAAGATTAAGCGTCCCACCATTTAAAAAAAAATTTTTTTTTTTTTTTTTTTGATTGTTTTGGGTTATAAGGAAATAAGTATTGTCATGTTATTAGTTGTTCTTAAGTTTTTTTGGATTAATAAAAGATGCATGCAGATGGCGCAAAAGGGTATCAACCCCTGCCCATCTGACAGGTGAAGGTGTTATAGTTTAAGATTTGCTGTCTATGATTCCAAATGTGCATGAGGTAATTTTCATTTTTCTCCGGAAATGGGAACTGCATGTGTCGTGAGGGGCATAGATAGTTAAATGCCAGGAATGTTTGGATGTGGGGAATCAGGGAAAATTTGCTCATCAAGGATTATTGATACTTTAAGCAAGCTATCAGTATCACAGGGGGGCCTGTAAGATTCGCAATTTTCAGCAAAAATCACGCAAGAAAACTGGATAAAATTAAGACTGTTTATTGACCAAAGTAAGCTTGCACAGAAAAACCTTTGATAAAAGGGCATACAAAATGGCCGCCAGGCCCCGTGATCAGTTTATGAACCATTTTATTTCTGTTACTGCAAGCCAGACAGGCTTGTGGATTGAAGACAGTGAGCCCACGAAAGCCAATCTCTGGGAACCGAAACTCAGAGCAACAGCATACATATTCAATGGATTATAAGTACAGGATGGGGCCCATCAAGATATGGGCGGACAATGTAAAAACACTTATACCCATTTATCGTACAAAGGAAAAACCGTTTAGCAGCCATCAAGGAAAATGTCCGGACCGATCAATATGCGAACCGAGCCACGGTGACAATGCAAAAGACATTGAAAGACATTATCGGCCAGGAAGGCCAGTTTAAGTTATCACCGGCTCCGTTACAAGACAAAGCGCCCCTGCAGAGATTTCTGCCCGCCAAAATTAATACAAAGACAGGACTATGATTTGGCGGGAGATAAGACTGTCCCAAAAGAGTATAACTATGGATTGAAAGTCCAGCTAAAGAACTTCGGACTCCGGGTTACTTGAACAACTTCTTCTTCACTGCCACGGCTTTCTTGTTGGGCGACTTCAGGCTTCCATTTTCTTCAAGAACTTTCTTCTACGAGGAACGAACGAAGGGCGGACGGTGCCCGGATTGGCGCCTCTTCCACTTCGGCAGATCGATGAAAACGTTTTCGTCTTTTTAAAGACGGACGGTTTCGGTAAAAGGACAACGTGGTCGGTGTTCAGCCAAACAAGGCTCGGCCACGACGAGAAGACGACGAGGGTGGCCCGGGTACTGGGGTCGGGAGATCATCGACGACCCAGGCCGACGGAGAAGAAACCCTCTGGAGAACCGGCGATCGATGCCACAAGATTCTCCCAAGTGCATAGCCTGCATCTGGGTCTGCTCCATGAACCCAAATTGACTTGGTGGATCTCAACCTTAACGAGCGCTCATCGAGGCTGGGTCTACCCCACCGCCTCGAGGGAGGAGAGAATATCGACTGCGCCAGAAGTTTCCAAATCCACGTGACGACGGAAAGCGGTGCCAAAAAGGCTGCGAACCCCCCTTTCTCGCGATTTCGAGAGTGGTGAGCATGATCCCAAGTTCCCCAGGTCGAAACTTAGTTTAGGTATAGGGGAGGGAGTTAAGGGAAATCGTAATGTGTTTCCCCTTTTTCGATGTGCCGTGTGTTCCCCATTTCCATAGAGTCAAGTTCATAAATTTGTGCATGATTGTAGTAACTTTAATCTGTGCCTATGATATGTATTTTGTAATGCTTCAAACTGTTTAAAAATAAAAGCATCCATTTCGTGCTATTCAACCTGGTCTATTGAGTTCTTTCTCTGCACTACTGTTCTCTGCACCTAAGTCCAAGGTCTAGAACCGTAGGGGGGAGTGGGTCGAACCACTCAAGGGTAATTATTGCACGAAGCCTGGCAGGAGACCAGAAAGAGCAAGAGAAACCCCCTACACTGACTTGGATAGAGAACTGGTTGGCAGACAGGAAGCAAAGAGTTGGAATAAATGGGTCTTTTTCCGAGTGGCAGGCAGTGACTAGTGGGGCACAGCAGGGATCGGTGCTAGGACCCCAGCTATTCACAATATATATTCATGATCTAGACGAGGGATCTAGATGTCATATCTACAAGTTTGCAGATGACACAAAGCTGGGTGCGCGTGTGTGCTGTGAGGAGGATGCCGAGAAACTCCAGTATGATTTGGACAGGTTGGGTGATTGGGCAGATGCATGACAGATGCAGTATAATGTGGATAAATGCAAGGTTATCCACTTTGGTGGCAAAAACAGGAAGGCAGATTATTATCTGAACGGCAATAGATTCGGAAAAGGGGAAGTGCAACGAGACCTGGTTGTTCTTGTGCACCAGTCGCTGAAGGTAAGCATGCAGGTGCAGCAGGCAGTTAAGAAGGCAAATGGAATGTTGGCCTTCAAAGCGAGAGGATTTGAGTACAGGAGCAAGGATGTCTTGCTGCAGTTGTACAGGGCCTTGGTGAGACCACACCTTGACTATTGTGTGCAGTTTTGGTCGCCTTATCTGAGGAAGGATGTCCTTGCCATGGAGGGAGTGCAGCGAAGATTCACCAGACTGATACCTGGGATGGCAGGAATGATGTATGAGGAGAGATTGGGTCGATTGGGCTTATATTCGCTGGAGTTTAGAAGAATGAGAGGGGAATCTCATTGAAACTTATAAAATTCTAACAGGACTAGACAGACTAGATGCAGGAAGGATGTTCCTGATGGCGGGGGAGTCCAGAACCAGGGGTCACAGTCTAAGGATAAGGGGTAAGCCATTTAGGACTGAGATGAGGAAGAATTTCTTTACCCAGAGAGTGGTGAACCTGTGGAATTCTTTACCATAGAAGGCAGTTGAGGCCAATCCATTAAATATATTCAAGAAGGAGTTAGATATATTTCTTAAGGCTAAAGGGATCAAGGGATATGGGGAGAAATCAGGGACAGGGTACTGAATTTGGATGATCGGCCATGATCTCATTAAATGGCAGGGCAGGCAAGAGGGGCCGAATGGCCTACTCCTGCTCCTATCTTCTATGTTTCTATGTTTCTATTATAGAGGAAAGGAGAAGCAGAACAGTAGAAGGCAGTGGTTGTTGTGTCCGTGTATAATAAGACACAGACTGCAGGAGAACGGTATAACAGGTGTTTACTCAACGTGGCTCACACAGGAACTGGTCTGTACAGATTACTACTCAGTGCTATATACAGGTGTGGTCACTGCCGGTACTGCAGTATACATAAGCTGTAAAAAGTAGTTCCCCCCTTAAAGGTATATACATTACAATTCCTCCCCTTTTAGATTAACAGTACCATAACACTCATTTAACAATTAAATATCAAACTAATTACAATTAACACTTTTAACATGCAATATTAACTGAAAATAGTCTATTTATATATTCAGTCTTTGGGGAGGCTTCCTGATCCTTTCTGGATAGCGCCTTTCCCGGGTGTCTTGCTCTTGGTGTGGAGGCGATTCTGGCCCCCTGTCATCAGTTGGTTCATCAGCTTCCGATGCTACTGTTTCTGGGGTAGATGCGACCTGTACGTCGGGTTCATCACCAGGTACGTATGGGCGAGGCATGGGGTTGACTTGTTCCTGTGACTCTAGGATCTGGTCAGCATGGCGTCTCACGATGCGCTCCCCAACGTCCACGGTGTACATTAGTGGGCCCTGCCGTGTGCATATCGTTCCTGGCTGCCATTTTTCTGTTCGGTGGTCGCGGGCCAAGACTGGTTGCCCTACATTGAAGCTCATTGTTGGCTTCTCATGGATGTGCTGGAATTGCTTACTCTCAACATCTCTTCGTACGTTTGGTCTGAGCAAATCCAGGCGAGATCTTAACCTTCGGTTAAAGAACATCATGGCTGGGGCCTGGTTGGTGACTGCATGTGTCGCATTCCGGTAGGCGAACAGGAAATTGTCCATCTTGTGCTGCAGCGGAATGTTGTCATTGTACATAGCCTTTATTGCCTTCTTAAAGGTTTGTACGAACCTCTCAGCCAATCCATTTGTGGCTGGATGATACAGGGCAGATGTGTAATGCCTTACCCCATTCATTTTCAAGAACCTCCGGAACTCTTCGGACACAAACTGTGGTCCGTTGTCGGAGCAAATCTGTTCTGGCAAGACATTCCTGGCAAAAATGGTCCGTAGGACTGCAATAGTTTTCTCCGTGGTGGTGGAGGACATTTTGATGACCTCCGGCCATTTCGAGTGCGCATCCACGGCTATTAAAAACATTGAGTCCATGAATGGACCAGCAAAATCAATATGCACCCGTTGCCATGGAGATGAGGGCCACTCCCATGGGTGTAGAGGGGCCTGTGGTGGTGCATTTTGGACTTTCTGGCATCCTGAGCAACTCTTGGTCAGGTCCTCGATTTGTTTATCGATTCCTGGCCATCACACATAAGCCCTGGCTAGGCTTTTCATTTTTACCCCTCCCAGATGACCCTCATGAAGCTCATTGAGCACTCTATCCCTTAACTTGGGTGGAATTACCACTCGGGATCCACACATCAAGGTCCCCCGGCGCACTGACAGCTGTTCTCTCCTTGTCGAGAATGCTGACAACAGTGAGTCGCCATGTGCTGGCCATCCCTTCACCGTCAAATCATATACCTGAGACAGTGTCGGGTCATTTCGGGTTTCCTTTTCGATACAAACGTTAGTTACCGGTAGGTATTCAACTATAGTCGAATGGAATATTTCGACAGGATCCACTGCTGGTGCTTCCTCCGCAGTAGGCAGTGGCAGGCATGATAGCCCATCAGCATTTCCATGCTGTTTCGTGCCCTTATATTCAATCTCATAGTGGTGCGCCCCTAGACAAAGTGACCATCTTTGTAGTCGTTGCGCAGTCATCACCGGAACGCCCTTCTTCGGATTAAAAATGGAGACAAGAGGCTGGTGATCCGTCAGCAAGGTGAATTTCTGCCCGTGCAGATAGTGATTGAACTTTTTCACTCCCCACACTAGGCTGAGGGCCTCCCTGTCAATCTGGGCATAGTTACGCTCGGCTGAGGTTAGTGATCGTGACGCAAAGGCTATTGGCCTCTCTGAGCCATCCGAGAATTTGTGTGACAGCACCGCTCCAATGCCATAGGGTGATGCATCACATGCCAACCGAATTGGTAATGCTGGGTTGTAATGGGCCAATACCTCTTTCGATGTGATTAGTGTTTTGCTCGTCTGGAAAGCTCGTCTACATTCGTCACTCCACTTCCATGGCACCCCAGTTTGCAGTAGGGTGTTCAGTGGGTGTAGTATTGTAGACAAATTTGCCAAGAACTTATGGTAGTAGTTTACCAGCCTGAGGAACGACCTCAGTTGTGACACATTTTCCGGTGCTGGAGCCTTGACTACTGCCTCAATCTTCTCTGGGGACTTATGTAACCCCTCTTTATCGATAACGTGGCCACAATACGAGATCTGTTTTCTAAAAAACTCGCATTTGGGGCGGTTAGCGCGGAGCCCATATTCCTGCAATCTAGTGAGCACCTGCTCCAGGTTGGCAAGGTGATCACTGTCATTTTCGCCCGTGACCAGGATGTCGTCCAAATAACACTGGGTCCCTGGGATCCCTTGCAGGACTTGTTCCATTGCCCTCTGCCAAATAGCCGGAGCTGATGCTACCCCTAATACCAGCTGGTTGTATTGGTAGAGACCTTTATGGGTGTTGATTGTGAGGTATTTTTTTGATGCTTCTTCTACCTCCATTTGCAGATACGCCTGGGCCAGATCAATCTTAGTGAAGTGTTTCCCTCCAGATAGCGAGGTGAAAATATCTTCAATCCGCGGAAGTGGATATTGTACGGTGTGAAGGATCGGGTTTACTGTTACCTTAAAGTCCCCACAGATGCGAACCTTCCTTGGTTTCCCAGGCGTGCTGCTCAACGGCTTTTTCATCACAGGGACGATGGGTGTAGACCACTCGCTCCAGTCTACCTTGGGCAGTGCACCTGAACGTTCCAGACTCTCCAGCTCTGCTTCGACGGCTGGGCGGATCACATAAGGTACCGGTCTGGCCGTAAAAATTTTGGGCTTGCGTTTTCTTCAATTTTAATTGTCGCTGTCATGCCTTTGAGTGTTCCATGTCCTTGCTGAAACACTTCTTTCGCGTCAGTTAGGATCTTTGACAGTCGCCCAGGTGTGACGTCGTCATCCTTTTTGTCAGCCACAGTCACTGCCTGTATGGAATGCCAATCCAGTTGTATTTTACGGATCCATTCACGTCCCAGTAATGGTGGTCCTCTATCTTGTAATACATACAGGCCTAGGTTTGGTGTTTCCTTACCGTTATATATAACGGTCACCCTTATTTTTCCTTTGGTGTAGACTTTTTGCCCCATGTACATCTTCAAAATAATTTTTGTGTCTCTCAAGGGTGTGTGTGAGAATAGCCGCTCGTAGTCCCATCGGTTTATGACTGTTAGGGCTGATCCTGTGTCCAATTCCATCTTTACCTGGACTCCTGCTATCTTGAGAGTGACCCAAATGGTTCGGTGATCCTCCATTGTGATCACATTATGTAGTTTCAGACAACTCAGTTCCATGCTTTCGGAGTCGTTATCACTCTTTTGTTCATCTGAACTATTCTCCGTCATCTTATGTACCTTCTGGTACTTTCCTTTGGTCGGTTTCTTATTGCTGGTTTTCTTTCCCGACCTGCAGACTCGTGCTATGTGTCCTACTTTTCCACATTGTCTGCACACTTTGTCTTTGAACCAGCAATCATTCTGGTCGTGTGTTGTTCTGCCGCAGCGATAGCACTTCTCTGTTCCATATGACATTTCGTTTGTGCCATATTCTTGCGGTCTCTGTTGTATCTCTGCAACGCCCCGTGCTGCTGCTTCATATGATACCGCAATGCTGAAAGCCTTTTCCAGCATAAGGTCCTTTTCAGATAAAAGCCGTTTCTGGGTTCCTTCACTTTGAAGCCCACACACAAACTTGTCCCTTAAGGAATCTGCCAGTCCCGTTCCAAACTGGCAGTGTTTCGATAGTTTGCGCAGTTCTGTTAAATAATCAGCATTGCTTTCATCCTTATGCTGGTTCCGTTTGTGAAACTTGAATCTTTCTGCTATCAGCAGCGGTGTGGGGTTTAAATGTTCCTGTAGTATCATTACTATGTCTTCAAAACTCTTTTCCTTTGGCTTCATTGGGGTTACTAGATTTCGTAATAACCCATACGTCTTTGCACCCATTAAATTTAACAATACCGACGCTTTCCTGTAATCTGACACCTCAGTTGCCTTGCAGTATACGTCTATTCATTCGACATATGTAGTCCAATCTTCGACTTCATTGTCAAATGCGATGATACTGCCACTCTTTGGCATTTTGGGTGTGGTTTGAAATCGCGTCTCCCAATGGCTTAAAATGGCGTCTCCCGCGCTTTCCTTCCTCCACCGCTGCTGCCAACGCTGCTCCCAGCGGTTCTTGTGGCAATAGCGGCGCCCTGTAGGTTTTGCGCGCTTCTCCTGTGCTCCTGCCAACGCCGCTCTCCGCGGTCCTCGTGGCAATGGCGGCGCCTCGCGGGTTACTGCACGTCTCTCTCTCCCTCTCTTCGACGCAGCTCGGCCCCTGAACACCGGCTGCGCCCTGTGCGCTCTGCCCTCTCTCTCTCTCCCCTGTCGATGCTGCTCGGCCCTTTGCTGTGCTGCTCGGTCGGGCTCTAGCCCGCCGCTGTCTGGGAAGGGTCTGCGCACTACCTGTTGCCAGCCCGTTTCGCTGGACCACCTCGACTGGAAAGCCAAGCCTGGCTCTCGACAGCCTCCCCCGCAATTCTCGAGTCTCTGCTGGATGACTGGCGGTTGCCCGTGGTCGACGCCCGAGTCTCTGGCCTCGACCTCCAATCCACTGATCTCCAGGAACGAATCCCCGGGAGGTGATGCAGAGTTGCAGGTAGGTTCGAACTTGCCTTGTCGCCAATGTTGTGTCCGTGTATAATAAGACACAGACTGCAGGAGAACGGTATAACAGGTGTTTACTCAACGTGGCTCTCACAGGAACTGGTCTGTACAGATTACTACTCAGTGCTATATACAGGTGTGGTCACTGCTGGTACTGCAGTATACATAAGCTTTAAAAAGTAGTTTCCCCACATTACAGTGGTGGGAACCAAAAAAATGCAGTATCATTACTTTGCTTATAAAGGACATGTTGGGACAGAATTTGCTGTCAAAATAATGGCAAGGCTAATGGCATTCGCAGCTTTTTATGGGTAAGTAGTACAGCAAATTCAGGCAAGGAGCAGATCCACGGGTAAATGTGGATATCCAAAAGTTGCTGTCTGAGTTGCGCCACTCCCCATTAGCTTCGTGAAAATGGCATCTCGCCCTCAGCTTCCCTGTTTTTTTTTAGAAACTTGTTGGCCTAGAAATTCAGTCTGGACACTTTTGGGGCGCTAAAGTCGGGCGCTCGCTAAAGTTAGCGCCCGCCGGAAAGTGTAGGCCACATCGCCGAAATTCAGTAGAGTTGGCCAAGAGTTTGGCCGAGCGCTGAAACTGGCGTTGCAATGCTCTCTTCAGGCGCTAAGCCGGCGATGCGGCCTGATAACGCCGAGGCCGGGCGCAGCGCAGGTGCGGTCATGTTTTGATTGACAGCAGACACCCTGACGCCGGCCAGCTCTTAAAGGGGGAAGGGTCGACTTTGACTGCTGCCACGCCCTGCATACTGGAGCCCTGCAGCTAGGCCTCAACACTGCTGGTGGGCCAAAATAGCGCCTGGAGCCATGGAGAGGGCCCGTGAACGAGCGCAGCGCTTCTCAGAGCATGCTCTGAGGGTGCTGGTTGATGGTGTGGAAAACAAAAGAGAGATCTTGTGCCCGGGCAGTGGCAAGAAGGCTCCCAGGAGCCAGTACAGGAAAGCCTGGAGGAAAATCGCCCGCAGGGTGTCATCCACCTGCGATGTCCCCAGGAGTGCGGACAAATGCCGCAAGAAGTACAACGACCTCACTCGGATGGTGAAGGTGATTACCCTTTCCAGTGTCCTCCTCATCCTTGCATGTGCACCTCACATTATGGGCAAAGGGACCTCAAAGGACTAATGGGCAGCCCTCCTCCCGCAGCAATGGCACTGGCATGATCATCAATAGCACTTTCTGCACTTAACACACTGGCCAAGCTATTCGACCATGGGAGGCAGTGCACACAGCAACAGGGGACCACACTGGCCAAGCTATTCGACCATGGGAGGCAGTGCACACAGCAACAGGGCACCACACTGGCCAAGCTATTCGACCATGGGAGGCAGTGCACACAACAACAGGGCACCACACTGGCCAAGCTATTCGACCATGGGAGGCAGTGCACACAGCAACAGGGCACCACACTGTACTTAGAGGCCGTCCTTTCTCTTGCAGGCCAAGCTGGCGCGGAATTTGAGGAGCCAGTCTGACACTGGTGGAGGCCGTCCCGAGTACCAGGCGCTCAGTGAGCTGGAGGAGAGCGTGGCTCGACTCATGCGTGCCCGGGTGACTGGCCCTGTTGCGATCGGAGATGCGGACCCTGTACTGGGACCCACTGGTAAGGACATGACCGGTTGGACCTCTGTCGTTGCCCTTGCGCTTCAGATCTACATCCTTTCGCACTGACCGTCAAATGCGCATAATGCCACCACTCAGGCCTCCCTCGCTGATGCCCTGTCCTCACTCTAAAGCTACTCTTGTGCCTTCCTGCTTTCAGCTGGTGAGGAGGAGGTGGTCCCTGAAGCTCAGAGTGCCAGGCCCTTGGAGGAGGAGGACGACGAGGACCAGGAGGAAGACGGCACATCGGGGGAACCCTCATCCGCGCCAGGGGATGGCAATGGAGGGGAGACACCTGGCCTGCAGGAGAGCCAGGGGGAAGTGTTGCAGGGGAGGGCAGATCCTGGGCCCAGTGGGCTCGAGGCACGCGGGAAGGGTCCGGCAGCACGCCGGCCTTCTCCCCAGAGGGGGGAGGTGTTGCAGGGGAGGGCAGATCCTGGGTCCAGTGGGCTCGAGGCACGCGGGAAGGGTCGGCCAGCTCGGCGGCCTTCTCCCCAGAGGGAGAGTCCGCCCTCCAGTCCGGAGACGGTCCTCGCCCAGGAGGTGCGCCTCCTCGATGAGATGTCGGCGGCGTCTGAGCGGCGCCACCAGGAATTCATGGGGGTTGTGCAACAGATGCCTCAGGCCATTGAGTCCCTGGCTCATAGTGTGGTCGCTTTCGGGGAATCACAGGCCAGGGGGGTCAAACAACTCGCGGCAGTGCACGACAGGGGTGTCCAGCAACTCGCGGCAGCCCAGGACGCGACTCGCGAGATGAGTGGTGCCGTCCAGACACTGGCAGAGCTGATGCGGGCACATACCAGGGCAGTTCGGGCACTCACTTCTGCCACACTCGCTGTGGCGCGGAAGCATTGCCAGGGCACCCGCCGCCCTGCTGCAGCACAGCGGTCTGGCCTCCACCAGATTGCTGCGCTTGCTGCACTGCCAGCCCGGCCGAGTGCCAGTGTCTCTGGCGAGCAGCGCGCGCCTGCCATCAGCCAGCTTGCCCCCATTGGTGCAGCCGACACTGCCACTCCCCCAGCCAAGGTGCGACGAGCTGCTGCTGAGACTGATGCTGGCCAGCCTCAGCTGCAGCAGTCAGCAGCCGGCCCCTCCCGGGCCGGGCCTCGTCTAGGCCGACCCCCAAGGGCATCTGGCGACACACATTGTGGCCCTAATGAGCCTTCCCCCAGCCTTGCCACACGCGCAGGGCCCAGGTTGAGGCGGAGCAGCAGGTCGGGCAGGGGCCAGAGAAGCCTGTCTAAGGACTCGCCCTCTCGGCACACTCATTAGAGTGTGGTGATAGCGGTTTTTTTTTATATTGGGGGGCTTGTGTTCTGGGGGGGCATTATTTTGGTAAGTCCGAGGATCAAGGCATTTTTTGTTTTTATGGGGGTGTTTGTGTTGTGGAGGGGGGGGCTTATTTTTGTAAGGCCGATGACGAAGGCCATTTGGATGGCCAAGTTTTGTTAGTACTCCCCAGGTTTTGGGAGTGACAGATGATTTTGACTGTTTTTTGAGGGTCTTGTCTGTTTTTCTGTTTCATGTGGGAAGGGCCCTGATTTAGTGAAATAAAGCTTTTTATTTGTTCAGCATGTCCACGTCTCAGGTTTCAAGTGGTTGTTGCGTTAACCGGCTGAGGGCTTGCGGTGCGGCTGCCTTCAGGTGCGTTCATTGCCACAGCCCATTCCCTGACAGGGGGGCCTAGAAGTGTCGATCAATAAGCCCCCGGTGGACGGCCCTTGGACCTTGTGGCTCCCTCCTGGGCTGGTACTCCTCCTCCTCCTCCTCCTCCTCATGGTCCTCCTGCTCGTCCTCCTGAGGTGGTGGTGCAATGTCAGGTGGCAGTGCCTGAGTCCTGCGGATAGCCAGGTTGTGCAGCATGCAGCAGACGACGACGAACTGGGAGACTCTATCCGGCGAATACTGTAGAGATCCGCCGGAACGATCCAGGCAGCGGAACCGTTGCTTGAGGACGCCTATCGTTTGCTCTATGATGTTCCTTGTGGCTTGATGGCTTTCGTTGTATGCCTCCTCCGCTGGGGTCCTGGGCGCGTGGAGCGGGGTCATGAGCCATGTACACAAAGGGTAGCCCTTGTCCCCGATAAGCCATCCCCTTGGTGGAGGCTGTGCCTCGAACATGTCAGCCACAGTAGTCTGGCGCAGGATAAATGCATCGTGGCTGCTTCCTGGGAAGCGGGCATTGACAGCTAGGATGCGCTGCCTGTGGTCACACACCAGCTGTACATTTAGGGAATGGTAGCCCTTCCGGTTGCGGTAATCCTCGGCATTGTGGATAGGTGCCCGCATAGCCACATGCGTGCAGTCAATGGCGCCCTGCACCATGGGGAAGCACGCGATCCTGGCAAATCTGACTGCACGCTGCTCCTGCCTCTGTCGGGTCATGGGGAAGGAGATGAATTGGTGTCTCCTCGCGAAAAGTGCATCGGTGACCTGCCGGATGCAGCGATGCGCGGCGAACTGGGAGATGTTCGCTATGTCCCCAGCAGCGGCTTGGAAGGAGCCGCTTGCATAAAAGTTCAGAGCCACCGTGACCTTCACTTCCACCGAGAGAGACGTCCTGCACATCAGCTGTGGACGCAGATCTCTGTGAAGCAGCTGGCAGATCTCTGCAACCACCTCCCTTCTGAAGCGCAGCCTCTTAACACAATGCGCCGCAGTCATGGTGAGATAGGACACCTGCTGCCGGTATTGCCTGAGTGGGTAAGGCCTACGTTGCCGACGCCTGATGGCCACTCTGCGTCTAGGCATGGCTGGCCCTCTCTCACAGCGTCTGCGAGCCCTTCGCACATAATGCTGCAACTGAGGGTTGGACCCCCATACAGCCCCCATAATAAAGTTGAAAACAGTGAAATCAAATGAATCAAATGTCAAAGCACTGGCCAGAAGCCAAAAATACCTCTCCTATGTTGTCCCAAATCAGTAAGCTCTGTCCCTTGGTCTCTGTCCAGAAATCCAAAGCAGTAAAGTCATTGCAGCAAAATGGCTGGGCTTTATAGGTCAGTGTAAGTGCCCTTTAATTAGCGCTCCCCGAGGCCCACAGGGCCTCTGTTGCGTTCCACTTCACAGTTCTTAGCAGCGCCACGCCCACATTGGGCGGGCGCCACTGAATTTCCGGTTTGGGGCGCACAAACAGCGTTGCACGACGAAATGACGTCATAAGCTGCGCGCGCAGCTGAGCGGGCGCAAGCACTTTGCGCCGGCGCTAAATGTCAACTGAATTTGGGCGTTGGCGCAGATCGGTCTGCGCCCGGGTGCTAAGTGCCTAGCGCTGGAAATATACCCCTCTTATGGCGTTACCGGCTGGCGCAACCAACTGAATTTCTAGGCCGTTGTATTTGCACCTTAATTGACCCTTAAACTTGCCAGAGGAAGTTAAGTCTTGTCAGTACAAGCATATGTACCCTTTTAACGATGATCACTTGTTAATTACTGCAAATCAACCTCTCTGGCACCGAAAATTAACTGTTATAAGTGTGGAGATCATTCCTTCAAGTTTTTGAATTTTTCAGGGAGATTTTAAAAATGTCAAATTTTAAATTTTAAATGATTTTTTCTTATTTTTCTTTTCTCTCTTTTTTCTCACTCTCTTAATGCAATCTTTCTTTCCCTCTCTTTGTTTATTTCTGTACCTGATTTGACATTGAATTCAGTCCCTTTAATTCGCCTTCCTTCTCAGTACCTCCTGTGTTTAATTCCCAATCCTTCAATCTGATTGGTTATGGAGATACCCTGCTGGTTGGCCTGTTTACTCAGGTCCCAGATGCCCGGTTTCCCTTGCTGCGACGTTATCAGTTTGCACTTTCAGAAACTTTATGGGCAAAAATGTTTTGAGCTGAAGGGTGCAGGGGCAAGTCTAACTAATGGCAGATGCCGTTAAATGCCCTGCTATCGCAAAGTCCGGCCCATGATTTTAGTAGAAAGAAAAAAGTATGTTGTATTCAACTTCATTTACATATGCAAACTACATCTAATTAGCTACATCACGCTATCCCTATTGATATGAGAACATAAGAATCAGGAGTAGGCCATAGGCCCTTTGAGCCTGCTGCTTGTGCCTCTTTAAGGTTAAAAAATAAGGCATGTATTGATCTTATTTTAATGCACCATTTTTTATACCCCAGTGCCTTGCGGCTGCCACAGGGGTAGATAGGTGACCTGCTCCCTTGCCTCTGCTAAGCTTGTTTCCCATCAACACCTCATAAAGTGTGTGGAAATGGCTTGGGATGACTCACCCTCAGATTTTAACAACATTCAATTGAAGAAGAACATAAGAACATAAGAAATAAGAGCAGGAGTAGGCCAATCGGCCCCTCGAGCCTGCTCCACCATTCAATAAGATCATGGCTGATCTGATCCTAACCTCAAATCTTCTATCACTCTCCATCCCACCCGAACCCATGTGATCTCCTGGGAGAGGCGAAAAACCAGGTAAAAAACCCAATGGCCAATTTGGGAGAAAAAATTTGGGAAATTCCTCTCCGACCCATCGAGGCGATTGAAACTCTTCCAGGAGATCACTCTGTCCCTATATTTTCTACAGTACTTACCTTCTGTAAAAGCGATCTCCACCCCAGCCAGGAACAGGAATAAAACCATCTCCTGAAATCTAACACAGAATTAGAACACAAGAAGTAGGAGCAAGAACCAGGCTACACGGCCCCTGGGCCCGCTCCACTACCCACAGGGCCATGACCATTCCGAACCTGGACTCATGTCCAATTTCCTGCCCGCTCCCCGTAACCCTTAATTCCCTTTACTTCTAGGAAACTATCTATTTCTGTTTTAAATTAATTTAATGATGTAGCTTCCACAGCTTTCTGGGGCAGCAAATTCCACAAACCTACCACCCTCTGAGTGAAGAAGTTTCTCCTCATCTCAGTTTTGAAAGAGCAGCCCCTTATTCTAAGATTATGCCCCCTAGTTCTAGTTTCACCCATCATTGGGAACATCCTCACTGCATCCACCCGATCAAGCCCCTTCACAATCTTATATGTTTCAATAAGATCGCCTCTCATTCTTCTGAACTCCAATGAGTAGAATCCCAATCTACTCAACCTCTCCTCATATGACCACCCCCTCATCCCCGGGATTAACCGAGTGAACCTTCTTTGTACTGACTCGAGAGCAAGTATGTCCTTTCTTAAGTATGGACACCAAAACTGTATGCAGTATTCCAGGTGCGGTCTCACCAATACCTTGTATAACTGCAGCAATACCTCCCTGTTTTTATATTCTATCCCCCTAGCAATAAAAGCCAACATTTCATAGGCCTTCTTGATCACTTGCTGCACCTGCATACTAACTTTTTGAGTTTTGTGCACCAGGACCCCCAGATCCCTTTGTACTACAGAACTTTCCAGTTTCTTGCCATTAAGATAATAACTTGCTCTATGATTTGTCCTGCCAAAGTGCATAACCTCACACTTTCCAGTGTTGTATTCCATCTGCCAAATCTCTGCCCACTTACTTAGCCTGTCTATGTCACTTTGCAGGTTTTTTTATGTCCTCCTCACTCACTACTTTCCCTCCCATCTTTGTATCATCTGCAAACTTTGATATGTTACACTCGGTCCCCTCCTCCAAATCGTTAATATAGATTGGAAAGAGTTGGGGACCCAGCACTGACCCCTGTGGAACACCACTAGTTACTGATTGCCAATCTGAGAATGAACCATTTATCCCAACTCTCTGCTTTCTGTTAGAGAGCCAATTCTCCACCCACGCCAGAATATTACCCCCAATCCCGTGATTTTTTATCTTGAGCAATAATCTTTTGTGTGGCACCTTGTCAAATGCCTTTCGGAAGTCTAAATACACTACGTCCACTGGTTCTCCTTTATCCACCCTGTATGTTACTTCCTCAAAGAACTCAAGCAAATTTGTCAAACATGACTTCCCCTTCATGAAACCATGCTGAGTTTGTCCTATTAAATTATGTTAATCCAAATGTCCCGTTACTGTCTCCTTAATAATGGACTCTAACATTTTACCAACCACAGATGTTAGGCTAACAGGTCTATAGTTTCCAGCCTTCTGCCTACTACCCTTTTTAAATAAGGGTGTTACATTAGCAGTTTTCCAATCTGCCGGGACCTTTGCTGAGTCCAGGGAGTTTTGGAAAATTATTACCAATGCATCCACAATCCCTACCGCCACTTCCCTCAAGACCCTAGGGTGTAAGCCATCAGGTCCAGGGGATTTATCCGGCTTAAGTCCCATTATTTTACCAAGTACCACTTCCTTAGTGATTTTAATCGTATTTAGCTCCTCTCCACCTAGAGCCCCCTGTTTGTCCAGTGTTGGGATATGTTTAATGTCCTCTACTGTTAAGACTGATACAAAATATTTGTTCAGCGTTTTTGCCATCTCCATGTTTCCCACCATTAATTTCCCAGTCTCATCCTCTAAGGGACCAACATTTACTTTAGCCACCCTTTTTCTTTTTATATAACTATAGAAACTTTTGCTATCCGTTTTTATATTTTTTGCTAATTTACTTTCATAATCTATCTTCCCTTTCTTAATCAATCTTTTAGTTATTTTTTGCTGTCTTTTAAAGACTTCCCAATCTTCTATCCTCCCACTAGATTTGGCTACCTTATATGCCCTTGTTTTTAGTCGGATACTATCCTTAATTACTTTACTTAGCCACGGATGGCTATTTTTTCTTTTACACCCCTTTTTCCTCAGTGGAATATATATTTTTTGGAAGTTGTAAAATAACTCCTTAAATGTACACCACTGCTCATGTACCGTCTTACCCTTTAATCTATTTTCCCAGTCCAATCTAATCAATTCCACTCTCATACCTTCATAGGCTCCTTTATTCAAGCTCAGCACGTTTGTTTGAGATCCAACCTTCTCACCCTCTACTTGAATATGGAATTCAACCATGTTATGGTCACTCATTCCAAGGGGATCCTTTACTAGGACATTTTTAATTAAGCCTGTCTCATTACACAGGACCAAATCTAAGGCTGCTTGCCCCCTGGTCGGTTCAGTTACATACTGCTCAAGAAACCCATCCCTAATACACTCAATGAACTCATCCTCAAGGCTGCTCTGCCCAATTTGATTTGTCCAGTTAATATGATAGTTAAGAACATAAGAACATAAGAAATAGGAGCAGGAGTAGGCCAATCGTCCCCTCGAGCCTGCTCCGCCATTCAATAAGATCATGGCTGATCTGATCCTAACCGCCAATCTACTATCACAGAACCATCTCCTGAATCTAACAGAATTAGACACACGAAATAGGAGCAGGATCAGGCTACCCGGCCCCTGGGCCCGCTCCGCTACCCACAGGGCCATGACCGATCCGAACCTAGACTCATGTCCAAATTCCTGCCCGCTCCCCGTAACCCTTAATTCCCTTTACTTCTAGGAAACTGTCTATTTCTGTTTTAAATTTATGTAATGATGTAGCTTCTACAGCTTTTTGGGGCAGCATATTCCATGGACCGACCACCCTCTGAGTGAAGTAGTTCCTCCTCATCTCAGTTTTGAAAGAGCAGCGCCTTATTCTAAGACTATGCCCCCTAGTTCTAGTTTCACCCATCATCGGGAACATCCTCCCCGCATCCACCCGATCCAACCCCTTCACAATCTTATATGTTTCAATAAGATGGCCTCTCATTCTTCTGAACTCCAATGAGTAGAGTCCCAATCTACTCAACCTCTCCTCATATGTCCATCCCCTCATCCCCGGGATTAACCGAGTGAACCTTCTTTGTACTGACTCGAGAGCAAGTATGTCCTTTCTTAAGTATGGACACCAAAACTGTACGCAGTATTCCAGGTGCGGACTCACCAATACCTTGTACAACTGAAGCAATACCTCCCTATTTTTATATTCTATCCCCCTAGCAATGAAAGCCAACATTCCATTGGCCTTCTTAATCACTTGCTGCACCTGCATACTAACCTTTTGAGTTTCGTGCACCAGGACCCCCAGATCCCTTTGTACTTCAGTACTTTCCAGTTTCTTGCCATTAAGATAATAACTTGCTCTACGATTTTTCCTGCCAAAGTGCATAACCTCACACTTTCCAGTATTGTATTCCATCTGCCAAATCTCTGCCCACTTACTTAGCCTGTCTATGTCCCCTTGCAGGTTTTTTATGTCCTCCTCACTCACTACTTTCCCTCCCATCTTAGTATCATCTGCAAACTTTATATGTTACACTCGGTCCCCTCCTCCAAATCGTTAATATAGATTGTAAAGAGTTGGGGACCCAGCACTGACCCCTGTGGAACACCACTTGTTACTGAGTGCCAGTCTGAGAATGAACCATTTATCCCAACTCTCTGCCTTCTGTTAGATAGCTAATCCTTTATCCATGCCAGAATATTACCCCCAATCCCGTGATTTTTTATCTTAAGCAATAATCTTTTGTGTGGCACCTTGTCAAATGCCTTTTGGAAGTCTAAATACACAACGTCCACTGGTTCCCCTTTATCCACCCTATATGTTACTTCCTCAAAGAACTCCAGCAAATTTGTCAAACATGACTTCCCCTTCAAAAAACCATGCTGACTTTGTCCTATTAAATTATGATTATCCAAATGTCCTGTTACTGTCTCCTTAATAATGGACTCCAAAATTTTACCTACCACAGATGTTAGGCTAACCGGTCTATAGTTTCCAGCCTTCTGTCTACTGCCCTTTTTAAATAAGGGTGTTACATTAGCAGTTTTCCAGTCTGCCTGGACCTTTGCTGAGTCCAGGGAGTTTTGGAAAATTATTACCAATGCATCCACAATCCCTACCGTCACTTCCCTCAAGACCCTAGGATGTAAGCCATCAGGTCCAGGTGATTTATCTGCCTTGAGTCCCATTAATTTACCAAGTACCACTTCCTTAGTGATTTTGATCGTGTTTAGCTCCTCCCCACCTTTAGCCCCCTGTTTGTCCAGCGTTGGGATATTCTTAGTGTCTTCTACTGTAAAGACTGATATAAAATATTCATTCAGTGTTTTTGCCATCTCCATATTTCCCACCATTAATTTCCCGGTCTCATTTACTTTAGCCACCCTTTTTCTTTTTATATAATTATAAAAACTCTTACTATCTGTTTTTATATTTTTTGCTAATTTACTTTCATAATCTATCTTCCCTTTCTTAATCAATCTTTTTGTTATTTTTTGCTGTCTTTTAAAGTTTTCCCAATCTTCTATCCTCCCACTAGATTTGGCTACCTTATATGCCCTTGTTTTTATTCGAATACTATCCTTAATTTCTTTACTTAGCCACGGATGGCTGTCTTTTCTTTTACACCCTTTTCTTCTCAGTGGAATATATATTTTTTGGAAGTTGTAAAATAACTCCTTAAATGTACACCACTGATCATGTATCGTCTTACCCTTTAATCTATTTTCCCAATCCACTCTACTCAATTCCGCTCTCATACCTTCATAGTCTCCTTTATTCAAGCTTAGCACGCTTGTTTGAGATCCAACCTTCTCACCCTCTAATTGAATATGGAATTCAACCATGTTATGGTCACTCATTCCAAGGGGATCCTTTACTAGGACATTTTTAATTAATCCTGTCTCGTTACACAGGACCAGATCTAAGGTTGCTTGCCCCCTGGTCGGTTCAGTTACATACTGCTCAAGAAACCCATCCCTAATACACTCAATGAACTCATCCTCAAGGCAGCCCTGCCCAATTTGATTTGTCCAATTAATATGATGGTTAAAATCCCCCATAATTATAGATGTTCCCTTATTACAAGCCTCAACTATTTCCTGATTGATACTCCGTCCAACAGAGTTGCAACTGTTCGGAGGCCTATAGATTACACCCACTAGTGTTTTTTCCCCTTATTATTCCTTATCTCCACCCAAACTGTTTCATTATCCTGATCTTTTGACCCAATTTCATTTCTCTGTATTACAGTGATTCCTTCCTTTATTAACATAGCCACCCCACCTCCCCTTCCTTCCTGCCTGTCCTTCCTGGTCGTTAAATAACCTGGTATGTTTAATTCCCAGGCATTGTCACCCTGCAGCCATGTTTCTGTAATGGCCACAAGATCATACCTATATGTCGTTATTTGTGCCATTAACTCGTCTATTTTGTTACGAATGCTACGTGCATTCAGATAGAGAACTTTCAAATATGTTTTGTGACACTTAGTTTCTGCTTTTGCCCTTTTTATTACTTTACCTTTTACTCCAAACCTTCTGCCCCTTCCTGACATGCTCTGGTTTTTAATTTCCCCACTGCTACCTAAGTCTATGACCTTCTCTGTTGTCATTTTTATTATTTGCTCTCTAGGAACCTCCCCCCCACTAGTTAGTTTAAAGCCCTCTCTACAGCCCTAGTTATATGATCCGCCAGGACTCTAGTCCCAGCACTGGCCAAGTGAAGCCCATTCCAATGGAACAGCTCCCTCCTGCCCCAGTACTGGTGCCAGTGTCCCAGGAAGCAAAACCCATTTCTCCCACACCAGTCTTTGAGCCACGCATTTAACTCTCTAATTTTATTTGTCCTAGCCAAATTCGCTCGTGGCTCAGGTAGGTTCTGCTTTTTAATTTGGCCCCTAGCTGCTCAAACTCCCTCAGCAGAACCTCTTTCCTTGTCCTATCTATGTCGTTGGCACCAACATGGACCACGACAACTGGATCCTCCCCCTCCCACTCCAAGTTTCTCTCCAGACCAGAGGAGATGTCCTTAACCCTGGCACCGGGCAGGCAACACAGCCTTCGGGACTCTCGCTCTCGGCTGCAAAGAACTCTATCTATCCCCCTAATGATACTATCCCCTACTACTACAACATTTCTTTTAACTCCCCACACTTGAATGGCCCCCCGCTCCACGGTGCTGTGGCCAGGTTGCTCATCCTCCCCGCAGTCCCTGTTCCCATCCTCACAGGGAGTAAGAGCCTCGAACCTGTTGGACAAGTGCAAGGGCTGCGGCTCCTCCAACACTACCTCCTGGATCCCCGTACCTGCCTCACTTCTAGTCACACCATCCTGACCCTGGCCACGGACTACATCTGAATTAATTAATCTAATTGGTGTGACTACCTCGTGATACACAGAGTCCAGGTAACTCTCCCCCTCCCTGATGTGTCTCAATGTTTGAAGCTCGGACTCCAGCTCTTCAACACGGAGCCGGAATTCGTCGAGCAGCCAACACTTACTGCAAATGTGATCACCGTGAGCATCAATGGTGTCCACCAGCTCCCACATATTGCAGCAGCAACACATCACCTGATCTCCCATTCTATGTAATTAATTAAATTTGATATTTTTAAATACCCTCTGTCCCGATTCTAGATGATGAATATCGCACCTTAGAAACTATAAACCAAAGAGATTTAAGCTTAAAAAGGGAGAAATACTTACCAACCAATCACTTACCCGCTTTCTGGTGACGTCACACTTGGATTACTTTTTACCTCTTTCCTTCCCTCCGAGTTCCCAGACTGGAGACTGGTAGGCCTTACCTGGGTCTCTGGGACTTTTATAGCCCCGCTGCTGCCGCTGAATTCCCGCCGACGCTGAAATCCCCCATAATTATAGCTGTTCCCTTATTACAAGCCTCAACTATTTCCTGATTAATACTCCATCCAACAGAGTTGCAACTGTTCGGAGGCCTATAGACTACGCCCACTAGTGTTTTTTTCCCCTTATTATTCCTTATCTCTACCCAAACTGTTTCACTATCCTGCTCCTTTGACCCAATATCATTTCTCTGTATTATAGTGATTCCTTCCTTTATTAACATAGCCACCCCACCTCCCCTCCCTTCCTGCCTGTCCTTCCTGATTGTTAAATAACCTGGTATGTTTAATTCCCAGTTGTGGTCACCCTGCAGCCATGTTTCTGTAATGGCCACAAGATCATACCCATATGTAGTTATTTGTGCCGCTAACTCATTCATTTTGTTACGAATGTTACGTGCATTCAGATAAAGAACTTTCAAATATGTTTTGTGACACTTAGTTCCTGTTTTTTCCCCTTTTGCTACTTTACCTTTTACTCCATACCTTCTGTCCCTTCCTGGCACGTTCTGTTTTTTAATTTCCCCACTGCTACCTAAGTCTATGACCTTCTCCATTGTCATTTCTGTTATTTGCGCTCTAGAAACCTCCCCCCCGCTAATTAGTTTAAAGCCCTCTCTGCAGCCCTAGTTATATGATTCGCCAGGACTCTAGACCCAGCACTGGCCAAGTGGAGTCCGTCCCAATGGAACAGCTCCCTCCTGTCCCAGTACTGGTGCCAGTGTCCAAAGAAGCAAAACCCATTTCTCCCACACCAGTCTTTGAGCCACGCATTTAACTCTTTAATTTTATTTATCCTAGCCAAATTCGCTCGTGGCTCAGGTAATAACCCAGAGATTATTACCCTTGAGGTTCTGTTTTTTAGTTTGACCCCTAGCTGCTCATACTACTTTCACAGAACCTTCTTCCTTGTCCTATCTACGTCGTTTGTACCAACATGGACCACGACAACTGGATCCTGCCCCTCCCACTCCAAGTTTCTTTCCAGCCCAGAAAAGATGTCCTTAACCCTGGCACCGGGCAGGCAACACAGCCTTCGGGACTCCCGCTCTTGACTGCAGAGAACCCTACCTATCCCCCTAATGATACTATCCCCTACCACTACAACATTTCTTTTTACTCCCTCCACTTGAATGGCCCCCTGTACCACGGTGCTGTGGCCAGGTTGCTCATCCTCCCTGCAGTCCCCACTCCTGCCCTCACAGGAAGTAAGAACCTCAATCCTGCTTGACAAGAGCAAGGGCTGCGGCTCCTTCAACACTACATCCTCGATCCCTGTACCTTCCTCACTCATAGTCACACTGTCCTGTCCCTGACCATGGACTACATCTGCATTAATTAATTTCATAGGTGTGACCACCTCCTGAAACATAGAGTCCAGGAACTTCTCCCCCTCCCTGATGTGTCGCAGTGTCTGAAGCTCGGTCTGAAGCTCTTTAACATGGAGCTTGAGTTCCTCTAGCAGCAAACACTTATCACAAATTTAATCACCGTGAGCCTCAATGGGGTCCACCAGCTCCCACATTTTGCAACAATGACACATCACCTGTTCACCCATATCTGTGTAATTAATTAAATTTCTTATTATTAGTTATGAAGACCCTCTGCCCCGATATAAGAGGCATCCTTGAAGAGGTGGTTGAAAGTAAGATCTCGTCATTTGAAAAATTGTGGTTGTTAACTTGCCTTCGAATGCTTATTTTGTGTTTTCTTTGAAATAAAAATTTCAGTTTCCAATTAATCTTATCCATGCAAATTAGGCCTAGTTCCCATAAATTAATATTAGTTCTTATAGTCCAACAAATATTCCCTTCAAGTTTCTCCGTCATTTTGTGAGGTAAGTTCACAGTCCTATCTCCATGAAACTT
The DNA here is from genome assembly GCF_052327205.1 of Somniosus microcephalus. Classification (NCBI taxonomy): domain Eukaryota; kingdom Metazoa; phylum Chordata; class Chondrichthyes; order Squaliformes; family Somniosidae; genus Somniosus; species Somniosus microcephalus. The sequence continues at coordinate 87,763,383 of NC_140987.1, forward strand.
CTCGAATATGCAGCTTAAAAAAAAATCACCAGGGCTATTCTTCTTCCTCTCTTATATTTTTCCAATTATTGACCAGAGAATGGAAAGGAAGAAAAAGCATACTACTGTACAAAAAGCTTCATAGAATTCAAGTTGCTCTAATTGGGGATACTTTGTTATTTTTCAGATTGCGGTTTTTCAGATGAATACAGCAGCAGAATATCTTGTCCTGCTCCTATTTCTTATGTTCTTATCTTATGTAATCACATGCAGGTACTGTAAGTAGATAACTCACAAAGAAAAGAATGTTAAACATTGATTTTTCTTTGCACAATATATCATTTTGTGGCTATATGATTCAGAACTTCTTCCAGTTAAAAACTGACAATCCCACAGTCATTCTGTTCAGCTTTCACAAGAAACTCTGCATTCTTGTCCCTCCTTATATGTGGAGCATAGACAAGTTGGGCCGAATGGCCTGTTTCTGTGCTGTAGACTCTATGGGCTAGAAATTCCCCCGGTTTGCGCCTCCAGTTAGCGCCTCTGGGGGGCTTTAACTAGGCGCTACCGGTTTTGTGACCAGGCACGGCGAGAGTACCGACGCCTGTGAACTTCCCCTGCACGTTAGTGGTTGCAGTAAGCTCTAACGGTGCGATCTCCTGCGCCCCGGGGATCGTGATGTCATCCGATGCGCAGTGCCCCTGTATTGCCCCCGATGCGAACTTGGCTTACCTGCAGCATCGCCGGGCATCAACACCGACAGCTGCAGGAGGCGTTGTCACTGCAGATGGCTGCTTGGGGAGCAGCAGTTAAAGGGATAATAATAATTCAACTTTATTGTCATTGTACAATGCACAAGTACATGAACAACGAAATGTAATCTTGCAAGCTCCCATGAGTCCAGTACAAATAACATTAACATTAAACGTAAATAGCACCGTCCTGGGAGAAGCAAAGCCACTGCGTCTGTGCGTGCCGCCATTCCATTTCCACCATTCCGACAATCTTCAGCCCAACGCCCGGCCCTGCTCACCAGCCGCCCCTCCCGGGGCTCTTTCCGTGACCTTCTGCACCTGGTTTTCCCTGATGGTCACCCCTCCAGGATACTAACCAGGCCTGGCTCTGCTTAGTTTCCAAGCCTTGCCAGTGACCCTGTCCCTAGTCCCAGGAACAGGGCCAGTGAGGTAGGTGAAAAATGTTTCATCAAAACTCCGTGCATTTTTTTCTATTTTTCAGGTGCCGTGATTGATCAGCCTTGCACTCTGTTTGAGTGCTTGGGGCTGATCGGCGCCGATCAAAGGTGCTGTCGACGATCAGGCGATTTGTTTTCTTGCAGAGCCTGCAGCAATGGCCCTTCCCTTTAAGGGAGGGAGGAGTCTCTGATCCCGGCAGTGCTGCACTGGACATTGTGCAGCGCTCTGCCACTATAGCCCCTCTTGCCTGGTTTAGCACTCCAAGGGAAGTGGTAGCGTTTGATTTAGTGCTCCAATTCTCTCCTGGAGCGCTAAACCGGAAGTTTGCGGCTGTTAGAATTGGGATGCGCCCGGCGATATTTTTGCGCAGCGGCAAAAGTTATCGCACCAACTTTCTCCCCCTATGTAATATGTAATATATAATTCCATCTCCTCTCCAGCTGCTTGGTTAAGCTGAATACTGTGAAACGCAACCTTTATGTTCAGCTCATCCCTGAATTCCAGAGTGTCAGGTCTAGGCAGCTGAAAGCACGGCCATCAATGGTGGAGCAATCAAAGTCGGGGATGAGATCTCGGAGGGAGTTAGGGCTGGAGGAGGTTACAGAGATAGGGAGGGGCGAGGCCATGGATCGATTTGAAAACAAGGATGAGAATTTTTAAATTGAGGCATTGCCGAACCGGGAGCCAATGTAGGTCCATGAGTACAGGGGTGATGGGGAATGGGACTTGGTGTGTGTTAGTTTATGGACAGCAGAGATTTAGATGAGCCCCAACATATGGAGGGTGGAAGATGGGAGGCCGGCCAGGAGAGTGTTGGAATCGTCAAGTCTAGAGGTAACAAAGGCATGGATGAGGGTTTCAGCAGCAGATGAGCTGGGGCAGGGGTGGAGATGAGCGATGTTACAGATTGCGAACGGTTTGGTTCAGCCTTGGACAGTTGCCATGGAGTGGGATGGAGTTGGTGACTAGGGAGCAGACTTTGTGGCGGGGACCGAAGACAATGGCTTCAGTCTTCCCATTATTTAGTTGCAGGAATTTTCTGTTCATCCAGTACTGGTGTTGGACAAGCAGTTAGAGAGAGTGGAGGGGTCGAGACACATGGTGGTGAGGTAGAGCTGGGTGTCATCAGTGTACATGCGGAACCTGATGTTGTGTTTTCGGATGATGTCGCCGAAGGGCAGCATGTAGATGAGAATTAGAAGGAGGCCAAGGATAGATACTTGGGGGACTCCAGAGGTAATGTTGTTGGAGCGGGAAGAGAAGCCATTGCAGGTGATTCTCCGGCTATGACTGGATAGATAAGAATGGAAAAGCAAAATACTGCGGGTGCTGGAAATCTGAAATAAAAACAGAAAATACTGGAAATACTCAGCAGGTCAGGCAGCATCTGTGGAGAGAGAAACAGAGTTAAAGTTTCAGGTCAATGACCCTTCGTCAGAACTGGAAAAAGTTGGAGATGGAACAGATTTTAAGCAAGTGTAGGGGCAGGGAAAGGGGGGAGGGGAAGAAAGAACAAAAGGGAAGGTCTGTGATAGGATGGAAGGCAGGAGAGATTAAGAAACAAAAGGGATGATGGTGCAAGACAAAAGGAGGTGGTAATGGGACAAGTTAAGAAACAAAAGAAGACTGGGATATGTGGAACATTCTTTGTTCCAGTCCTACTCAGGTCCCCTCTCTCACCTCTTTTTCCATTACATTGATGACTGTATTGGTGCCGTTTCCTGCTCTCGCCCGGAACTAGAAAATTTCATTCACTTTGCTTCCAATTTCCACCCTTCCCCCACCTTCACATGGTACATCTCCGACTCTTCCATTCCCTTCCTCGACTTCTCTTTCTCCATTTCTGGGGCTAGGCTATCGACAAACATTCACTATATGCCCACTGACTCTCACAGCTACCTGGACTACACTTCCTACCACCCTTCTTCCTGTAAGGACTCTATTACATTCTCCCAGTTTCCCTGTCTCCGCCACATCTGCTCTGACGATGCTACCTTCCATACTAGTGCTACCGACATGTCTTCCTTTTTCCTCTACTGTGGTTGACATGGCCTTTGACCATAGCCATTCTATTTCCCGCACTTCTGCTCTCACCCATTCCCGTCCCTCCTGGAACCACAGTAGGGTTCCCCTTGTCCTCACCTGTCACCCAACCAGCCTCCACATTCAACGGATCATCCTCCACCATTTCTGTTGTGTCTGTGTGTTGATAGAGACACTGAAGACAGGAGTTGGTTTCATAGGTGTTTACTAAGCAAAGTCTGGAGGGGAACTAACGGATATAACACAACATACAGGCTTATATAGCCCGAGTGGCCATTACCGGCATTACAGCACACATGGGGCTCTTAAAGGCACATACACTACAATTCCTCCCTTTTTAGCTAACAAGTACATAATATTTTCAGTAATTATTAATTATATGTTATGAGAAAAATAATATACACATTGCTGCAGTTAATTAATTATAAGTCAGTCTCTCTGGAGGCTTCCTGACTCGGTCCGGATAACGCCTCGGTGGTGTAGTAGTTTCTGGTGGTGTAGTAGGTTCTTTTGGCAAGGCTGATTCAGCTTGAATGCCAGTATCGGGTTCCAGTATCACCGGATCGGAGGTAGATATGGGTATCTCTACTTCATCGTTAGGCATATAGAGTTGTGGTGTAGGTTGTCCCTTTTCGGATGACTCTATGATTTGGTCAGCATGGCGCCTTATTATGCTTTCTCCGATGTCCACGGTATACATCAGCGGTCCTAGTCATGTGCAGATAGTTCCAGACTGCCATTTCTCGGTACGGTAGTCCCGGGCCAAAACTTGTTGACCTATCTGGAAGGTTCTAGTTGGCCTTTCATTCAAGCCTTGAAATTGCCAGTTCTCCACGTCCCTTCTGATGTTGGGCTTGATCAAATCCAGCCGGCATCTTAGGCTTCTATTGAAGAACATCATGGCGGGAGTTTGGTTGGTAACCATATGTGTTGCATTCCTGTATGCGAACAAGAAGTTATCCACCTTGTGCTGAAGTTTTATGTCTTCATTACCCATGGCCTTTATGGCCTTCTTGAAGGTCTGGACAAACCTTCCAGCCAATCCATTGGTGGCGGGATGGTATGGGGCGGACGTGTAGTGCTTAACCCCATTGTTTTTTAAGAACTTCCTGAATTCTTCGGACACAAATTGCGGTCCATTATCAGAACAGATCTGTTCCGGCAGCCCATTCCTGGCAAATATGGTCCTTAATACTGTGATGGTTTTTTCCGTGGTGGTGGAGGACATCTTTATTACCTCCGGCCACTTGGAGTGTGCATCAACCGCGATTAAGAACATTGAGTCCATAAATGGACCAGCAAAGTCGATGTGTACCCTTTGCCAGGGAGATGAGGGCCACTCCCATGGATGTAGAGGGGCTTGGGGTGGAGCGTTTTGGACCTTCTGGCATCCTAGGCAGCTCTTGGTCATTTCTTCTATGTCTCCATCGATACCTGGCCACCATACAAACGCTCTGGCTAGGTTCTTCATTTTCACTCCACCCAGATGCCCCTCGTGAAGCTCCTTTAGCAATTTATCCTGGAGTTTGGGTGGAATCACCACTCTGGATCCACACATCAAGGTTCCTCGGCATACTGACAGCTGTTCTCTTCTTTGCGAGAATGCTGGCAACAGTGGTTCGCCATGTGCTGGCCATCCCTTCACCGTTAAGTCGGGTCATTTCTCGTTTCCTTTTCAATGGCAGAATTTGTTACTGGTAGACATTCCACTATGGTTGAATGGAACATCTCCACTGGGTCTACTGTAGGTGCCTCTTCTACCGTTGGCAACGGTAGGTGCGATAAACCATCAGCATTCCCATGCTGTTTTGATCCTTTGTATTCTATGTTGTATTGGTTTGCCCCTAGAAAAAGGGACCACCTCTGTAACCTTTGCGCTGTCATAATGGGAACACCTTTTTTAGGGTTGAATATGGAGATGAGGGGTTGATGGTCAGTCAACAAGGTAAATTTTTGTCCGTGTAGGTAATGGTTGAATTTCTTCACTCCCCATACCAGGCTGAGTGCTTCCCTGTCGATTTGGGCATAGTTACGCTCAGCTGAGTTCAATGAGCGTGACGCAAAAGCTATCGGCCATTCCGAGCCATCAGGGAATTTATGCGATAATACTGCCCCTATGCCGTAAGGGGATGCATCGCACGCCAGTCTGATTGGCAGTGATGGGTTGTAATGAGCCAAAACTTCTTTGGATGTGATTAAGTCTTTGCATTTATGGAAGGCACGTTTACAGTCTTCGCTCCATTTCCAAATCACTCCTGTCAGTAGAAGTTCATTAAGAGGGTGTAGAAGTGTTGATAAGTTCGGTAAAAATTTATGATAGTAATTTATTAATCCCAGGAACGACCTTAATTGTGAAACATTTTCAGGTGCTGGGGCTTTTATGACCGCTTCAATTTTTTCAGGTGACTTATGCAACCCTTCCTTCTTAATTATGTGGCCACAATATGATATTTGATTTTGGAAAAATTCGCACTTGGGGCGATTTGCTCGTAGGCCCCGTTCTCTCAGCCTAGTGAGCACCTGCTCCAAATTGGCAAGGTGCTCGTTGTCGTTTTCTCCTGTTACAAGGATGTCGTCTAGGTAGCATTGAGTACCCGGAATCCCTTGGAGGACTTGCTCCATAGCTCTTTGCCAGATAGCTGGAGCGGATGCTACTCCGAAAACCAGTCGACTGTACTGGTACAGACCTTTGTGTGTATTTATCGTGAGATATTTTTTAGAGGCCTCTTCAACCTCCATCTGTAGATATGCCTGTGCCAAGTCAATTTTGGTGAAACGTTTCCCTCCGGATAGTGAGGGAAAAATATCTTCTATCCTCAGAAGAGGATACTGTACCGTGTGAAGGACCGGGTTTACCGTCACCTTGAAATCTCCACAGATGCGAATTTTTCTCTGTTCTTCAGATTGATCATTATTCAATGCTTTCTTCATGACTGGAACGATGGGTGTTGCCCACTCGCTCCACTCTATTTTGGATAATACGCCTGCATTTTCCAAATTCTCCAGCTCTGCCTCGACTGCTGGACGAATTGCGTATGGCACTGGTCTTGCTTTAAAAAACTTGGGAATTGCTGCATCTTCCACTTTTATTGAGGCGGTGATGCCTTTCAAGGTTCCTAGTTTCTCTTGAAACACTTCTTTGGCGTTGGCCAAGATGTCTTTTAATCGTTCAGGTATGACGTCATCATCGTTTTTTTTCTTACTGGTCACCGTCAGTGCCTGAATGGAGTGCCAGTCTAAACGTATTTTCCTGATCCATTCACGTCCTAACAGCAGTGGGCCACCATCTTGTAGAATGTATAAATACAACTTTTGTATTTCCTTGCTGTTGCATACAACAGGCACCCTTATTTTTCCTTTGTGGTATACTTTCTGCCCCGTATATGTTTTTAAGATAATGGATGTGTCTTTTAAAGGTATATGCGGAAATAGCCTCTCGTAATCCCGTCGATTTATTACGGTCAGAGCTGATCCTGTATCTAGCTCCATTTTAACTGGGGACCCTGCTATCGTGAGGGTAACCCAAATGGTCTGGTAATCATCTTTGGCAAGTACATTATGTAATTTGAGACAGCTTAATCTCTTGTTTTCGGAGTCGCTATCGCTCTTCTGGTCTTCAGAGCTACTGTCCATCATCATTTGTACCTTTCTGTACTTTTCTTTATTGATTTTTTTTTCCTGTCTGTGGATTTATTTTGTCCAGATCGGCATACCCGTGCAATGTGTCCAATATTTCCGCATTGACTGCATGATTTGTCCTTGAACCAGCAGTATCTCTGGTCATGGGTGGATCTGCTGCAGCGATAACATCTCTTGAAACCCTGTGTCATTTCATGGGTGCCGAAGTCCTGTGTCTTTTGTTGCATTTCTGCAGCTCCTCTTGCGGCTGCTTCGTATGATACAGCCATACTGAAAGCCTTGTCCAGTGTTAAATCTTTTTCAGAAAGCAGTGTTTTCTGTGTTCCTTCACTTAAGAGACCACAGACGAATTTGTCTCGAAGATAATCTGCTAGTCCTGCCCCGAATTGGCAGTGTTTTGATAGCTTTCTTAATTCGGTGAGGTAATCAGCGTTACTTTCATTCTTGTGTTGATTTCTCTTGAAGAATTTGAATCGTTCCGCTATCAGCAGCGGTGTTGGGTTTAAGTGCTCCTGTAGGGTATCAACAATTTCTTTAAAATCCTTGTCCTTTGGTTTGGCTGGAGTGATTACATTTCGTAAGAGCCCGTATGTCTTTGCGCCCATTAGATTCAGCAGTACTGAAGCTTTTTTTTCATCTTCTATTCCATTTGCAGTGCAATATACCTCCACTCTTTCCACATATGTGGTCCAATCCTCTATCTCGCAATCAAAAGCATCAATATTGCCAGACTTAGGCATCTTAGAAAAGATATGGTGCTTCCCGCGCTTTCCCGTCGCTGCTGCCGATGACAACGCTGTTTCCCGCGGTTTCCGTTCTTTTTTTATTTATTTATTTACAGTTGGAGACTCGTTCCCGCCGGACTTTCTCTCTAGTTCTGAACGCCGACCTTTTTGCAGCGCCGTCCGTCTCCCGAGTGCTCCCTCCCCGTCTGTTGCTGCTTGCCTCCGCTTTCGCTGCTTGACCCAGCTGTAAAACCAGCCGCTGGAGCCCCAGCCTGATGCCCAGGAAGGATTAGCACAGTACCTGCCACCAGCTTGGCCAGCTGGTGAAACCACAGCTTTTTTCACTTTCTTGATTCTTCTGGACGCCAGAGGAATCGATGTCCTTGAGGTGCTGCCGAATTGCAGGTAAGTCCGTTTCCACTTCGTCGCCACTGTTGTGTCTGTGTGTTGATAGAGACACTGAAGACAGGAGTTGGTTTCATAGGTGTTTACTAAGCAAAGTCTGGAGGGGAACTAATGGATATAACACAATATACAGGCTTATATAGCCCGAGTGGCCATTACCGGCATTACAGCACACATGGGGCTCTTAAAGGCACATACACTACAATTTCCACCACCTCCAGCGTGATCCCATCACCAAACTCATCTTCCCCTAACCTCCCCTTTCAGCATTCCGAAGGGACCGCTCCCTTCGTGACTCCCTGGTCAACTTCTCTATCACCCCCAACACCCCCTTCCCCTTCCCACGGCACCTTCCTGTGCAAGCGTAGAAGATGTAACACATGCCCTTTTACCTCCTCCCTTTCCACTGTTCAGGGCCCCAAACACTCCTTCCAGGTGAAACAGCGATTTACCTGTACTTCTTGCAATCTAGTATACTGTATTCACTGTTCACAGTGCGGTCTCCTCTACATTGGGGAGATCAAATGCAGATTGGGTGACCGTTTTGCGGAACACCTCTGTACTGTCCGTAAGGATGACCCCAAGCTTCCGATCGCCTATTACTATAATTCTCTGCTCCACTCCCACGCTAACCTCTCTGTCCTTGGTCTCTTACACCTCATCTTTCAATTAGGCATTTTACAGCCTTCTGGACTCAACATCGAGTTCAACAATTTCAGGCCATAAACTCTTCCCCTTTTTTTTCTTTTTGCTCTTTCACATGGCAGCTGTCGACCATTCTGCCATTGCCATTTACACTTCATCTAGAGCCATCTTTTGTTTCTAAACTTGTCCCATTACCATCTCCTTTTGCCTTGCACCATCATCCCTTTTGTCTCTTAACCTCTCCTGCCTTCCATCCTATCACAGAGCTTCCCTTTTGCTCTTTCCTCCCCTCCCTCCTTTCCCTGTCCCTACACTTGCTTAAAAACCTGTTCCACCTCCAACTTTTTCCAGTTCTGATGAAGGGTCATCAACCTGAAACATTAGCCCTAGATAAGAATGGAACTAGGCAAGAGCGGTCCCACCCAGCTGGACAATGGAGTAGAGGCGTTGGAGGAGGATGGTGTAGTTAACCATGTCAAAGGCTGCAGACAGGTCAAGAAGAATGAGGAAGGATAGTTTACCATGGCTACAGTTACATGGGATGCCATTTGTAACGTTGATAAGCGTCATTTCAGTGCTGTGGCAGGGGCTGTAAGGGGTCTTTTTAACGAACTTGTGGTGTGTGAGATCGATTCTTGATTTCACACTGCTCGTGAGTGGTTTCGAAGCGCTCCCCCCTCACTGATTCTAGACACTGGACTTATTGCCAGACTACCTTGATGTGTTGGCCCAACTTGTGACTCGGAAGACAAATGGATCAGGTGAGACAAGGTAAGTTTTAAAATTAATGGTTTCTTTATTTATAAGGAGAATAAAAACACAGGGAACAAAGAAACAACACAGACAAAATCATTAACACGCCTCCCAATGGGAACTAAAATTTAACACACAAGAATTACTTTGACTATCTTAAAATACATCAATTCATTAGCTGCGGTATAATAAAACGGGGGTGGGGAAAGCGCGCGGTACAACGAAGGATAAATAACACTCCCGATTACAAAGCCCTTAATATTAAAACCCTCCCGTCTCTAAAGTATCCCTCTATTAGGTCAGCTAGGTGGAGTTGGGCCTCTATGCTCACCAGGGTTTTAAAACTGTCCTCGACCTTGGTGCTCCTGTAGCTTCCGGGATTCCCGATTGATCTTCCTTCTGGGACGGGCTCCTGAACCTGCTCTCCTGCTCGAACTTGTAGAACCTCCGTGCTCCTCGAACCGTAATCGAACCTCCTAATCGGACCTCTCCACTCGAACCGTTCAACTTAACCTTAACCTCTCGTTGTTCTCTGCCTCCGATCGTACCTTCTGCCCGTCGATTTTCCCCCAACAGTTATACCGTTTCCTTGCCCTTATCTTTGGCGCCAAATCAGGGGTTTTCTTTTGTCAAAGTTTTGGGCCGGCTACTTTGACAAAAGCTGGTACTTTAGTTTAACGACTTTAATTGTGGCCGAAACCAAACTGATGGGTTATGTCCCGTGTCCCGCTGAGTTTGATGCAGATAATGGGTCTTGTCTGTGCTCTGTGATTTCAGTGATGGGTTTACGTTTATCTGGCGATTAACATGACCTTTTCAAGTGCAAGTCCTTTGTTTTTGACTTTGTTACTGCTGCTACCTTTATTACCATATCAATTGCAGTCAGTCTGGAATTTTCCAATCGGTGGTGACTCAGGTTTCTTTAAGGTATTGCAGTGGTATGTCCTTCTGAAATGAGTCATGTGATCTGCCGACTCCATCTTGTGCTCTTAAAAATGTGGCCATTTCAGGGGTTTTAAAATGTAGGCTGTATTTTCCTGGATTTTGCGAATCCTACAGGCGGAAACCTGATTGGAGGGATTTAAACATGGAGTTCAGGGATTGATGGACATGGATTTGGGAGGTGATAGCACATTCAAGGTCTTTGTGAGTAAAGGGAAGTTGGAGATAGGGTGGTAGTTTTCAAGGACAGAAGCGTCAGGGGTGAGTTTTTTGAGGAGAGGTGTGATGATGGCAGATTTGAAGGGGAGGGGGACAGTACCTGAGGAGAGGGAACCGTTAACAATGTCAGCTAACATGGGGGTCAGGAAGGGAAGTTGGATGGGCAGCAATTTGGTGGGAATAGGGTCGAGGGAGCAGGAGGTGTGTCTGATGGACTAGATGAGCTTGAAGAGAGCATGAGGGGAGATAGGAGAGAAACTAGAGAAAGATGCGAGTTCAGGGCTAGGGCAGGGGGGAACCTTAGAGGAAGTTTGGCTCGGTGGGCATGGGGAAGGGAAGGAAGCGGCAGAGGTAGCTGAATGAATGGTCTCAATCTTAGTGACAAAGAAGTCCATGAGCTCCTCGCACTTGTTGCTGGAGGTGAGGGTGGAGGGGGCAGGGGAGAGGGGTTTAAGAAGACGATTTGTAGTTGAGAAAAAAAGCCGGGAGTTACCTTTGAATTCTAGGATGATCCTGGAATAGTGAACAGTTTTGGCAGAGGAGAGCAGCTTTATGTGGTCCAGCCAGATCTGGCGATGAATGACTAAACCAGTTGTCCGCCATAAACATTCAAATATGTGTCCCTTGGACTTAAGGGAGCGGAGATTAGGGCCGTACCAGGGGGAACAAACAAGGTGAGAGAGAGTAATGGCTTTACTGGTCTAGGGCATCAAAGATGAAGGTTAGTATGTGATTGAAGACTGCCTGGCCAGAATTTCCGTGAGGTGTGTTCCAATCACCTATCATAACTTCAGATTGTCAAAGCCCCTGGGGAGCAGCCTAAATGGCCATTTATGCCCATTCTCTGGGGGCTCTGCTGAGCTCCTGACTAATTTATGGCAGGAAACCAGGACAAACCCTTCAGAAATTAAGGGCTCCTTTTCCATTTCTGAAACAATGCCCACCTCCATCCGTACCTCACCTTAGCACCGATGAAATGCCAACCTATTCCATGCTCAACTTTTTTATTCCCCTCTGAGATGACCTCCCAATCTCCATCCTCCACAAAATCCAGTTCATCAGAACTTCACTGTCTCTATCCTATTCCATACTAAGTTCCACTCCCCTATCATCCCCATTTCCCAATGCATTGAATCGTTGTTCTCATTTACAAATCTGTCTCTCTAAACATTATTCTGCAAAATGTTTCCCTGGCCCTGAAGTCCCATTCCTGTCAAGAGAGGAACTCTCTAAGCTGCTTTCCATGATGGTGTGACATGCATTTGACATGTTTGACATTGCCCCAGATTTTGCGGTCAGTGGCGAAGGAATGGCGCTTGCCGTACACATTGAAATCAGCAGCCCACAAAGTTTTCCTGGGCTTTAGAGTGCAGACTTCCTCTTTTCTGTGGTCTGATTTCAATCTGCCACCCTCTAGAGGGGATCTGTGGCATCTGTGAACAGGACAAGCAGCAGGAAAGCTGTTCAACAAATCAGAATGAAGAATCCTCACAGTCGGCAAAGCAGGAAGTAAAAAACAGGAAATATAAATTGCATTTAAATCATTGTATAGAAAGGAAAATAAATATTGGGACCTACACATGGGATTAAGGGAGAAATTTAAAAAGAAAAACACAAAAACTTAAAAATAATAATTTTAATTGTTTTAAAAAATCTGCAACGTTAATTTTCTTCTGAAGGAATGAGACTCCACACTTGTAACATTAATTTTTCAAGGCTAAAGAGGTTGTTCAGCAGTAATTATGATTTAATACACCATTAAAAACTCAGTTACTTCTGATTGAACAAGGTTTAAGTTTTCATTGGTCTTTATTGCGATAATAGTGGGTAATTAGCCAAATTTCACACCTTAACTGTGGTTTCTGTGCAGATTCCATCAGCAAAGACTGCAACAGCACACCGTATGGAAGAGCAGGGTATCACTGACAGCAACTTCCAGATTTCCGTGTTAAACTGCGCATGTGCGGAGACCAGAAGTTGCTGTCAGTTTTACTTTGTAATAACACTGACAGTCTTGCCATTATTAATACAGTAAAATCTAGGCCATTATTTAATGTTAATTAGCCCTTTCAGTAGCCCAGGAACATTTGTCTGGGACAAGGGTTTTTTTTTCAGAGAACATTGAAATTTAATATATTGGGGTAGGTTTTAACTTGGATAGAGTTAGATGAGGAAAGACGGAAGGAGGCTTGAGTAGAGCATAAACGCCGGCATTGACTGGTTGGGCCGAATGGCCTGTTTCTGTGCTGTATGTCCTTTGTAATCCTATGTAATTTTGGGCGGCCGACCAGGGAAGCATGCTGGTGGGTTGTCCATTTCAGCAACGAAGAGGCCCCCGTGATTTTATGGCTCCAGTCTCATTTAAATACGGTAGATTGTGGTGTGGGGGAGGGCGGAGGTTGGGGGGCGTCATGATCACGCAGGGTCAGCAGCAACCCAGATTATTTTTGTGGGCCCCATAGCAGCATTCCTGCCCCTCCAGTGCCCACAAAAATAATTTAAGACATAGCTTACTGGGCCTCTACCTGCACTGTGCAGGCTCCGACCAGTTCCTATCTGAAATGCCAAGCGGGATCCTATTTACATCATAGGACCCCCATTTCCATATTAACAGGGGCTTGTGGTCTGAAAAAGGTGGGCGCTTTGGACACCCAGCAGTAGTCCCCTTTTAAATGGAGCTGGCCGCATCGCCGGTGTTAATGGTGTGTTAAGGCTACCGACCCCATTTTGAGGGTGTTACCCTCGACTCAATTCTGCGTGTTTTTTTAAATATGTTAAAAAGCAAAGCAAAACATTAATATACTGAAGACTTGCCAATGGCATTTCGTACTCCAGAAGGGTTAAAGTAGTCAGCCTTGTAATCTGTTTCTTTACCTCTGCACAAGTTTACAAATGTTTTCACTAAGAGTATTAGCTATTTATCTGCAGTTATCCTCAGTGTTAAACTGGCAGTTTGTTGTAGCGTAACAGTGTGCACTAGAACAAATGGGATCTTCATTACAGTAGAAGATTATCAGTCAAAACCATGCACCATGTGAGTTGATTGCTGACAGTATCTTTCAGAAAATTGGGTCAAAAAGAAAGAGCTGAAGTAGAAAATAAGATAAGAAGCATGAACGAAGGGCTATGCCTCAAGCAACAGCTTATTGAGGAAGGAACTAACATATGGCAGGAGAAGCAGGTGGGATACTTGTAAGATTATGTAGCTTTTATGGTAATTGGGAAAAACTCTGCAAATGTTGGAGGGGGGCGGGGGGGGGGCGAGGGGGCCGGGTGGAAAACATAAAATTAGCTCATTGGTGTGATTTATGAAATGCTATTTTTAGCAGACCTGATTTTCTTTTGAACATGTCATAGTGTTCTGTATATGTAATGAATCACTGGTAAGAAATAGTATTTCCTTCTTAGCCTAACCACGTATGACTAACATGTAATAGGTTCAATTAATCATTTTAACCACTGAATGCGCAGCAGATAAACAAAGTATGTATCAAATCATTTGCCCAAGAAAGGTTGTCATCCATACAAAACTGCATCCTTTACAGCACCGTTCCTCTCATTACCACACTGGAAATGGTTCTGTGGAAGAAGAAAACTGTTCAAGCAAAATATTAAGCAGCATTCATTTGTCATTTTCTGGGGCAGGAATGGCTGCTGACATGTTGCTATTGGAAATGTGAAATCAGTTCGCACTCTGTAAATTCCAACTGAAATGTATGAGTTTGCTTTTGTGTCACCTTTTTAATGGTAGACATTTCTTTCTGTCCTACAATAGCTCAAATATGATTTTTCACCTTCATGATTTATACTCCTTTGTGCTTGTGATGATTCATTGCCATATCTATGTGGCAACATTGTTTAATTTTATTTTGTTTGTGTACACACGCATAGATCTCATTTAAAACAAGTACGGCGAATGCTGCAACTTGCATGACAGAAATGCCCACAAGTGCTGGTGCGTTGCAATTATACAATGATAACATCTATACTGCAGAAGACAAAAAGGCAGTAAACAACGACTTTTAAAATGACAATTGACTGCCAAAAATAATGCAGGCAATGGGGACTTTGCAATTTACTGCAATCTGACGCACTTTATTTGTCACAATATCATCACTCTGTCCACCAGATATTTTTGTCTTGACAACAGACTGTAGCTGTCAAAGCGATTTTTATTTTCCACTGCGGTATGCTATATGTGCAGACTGATTTGCTATCTGTAATAGATTTTCTTTCCTTTGAAGCCATTGAGGGATGATGTAGTTGTGATGTGCACCTACTATAGATTTGTTCAAATGATTGGACTCAATTTAAAAGTAACTATGGATTTCCACTGAGGAAAGTGCAAAATAGAAATACCAGCTGCTTTTTGGTGGAAGGAAATGGCAGGCCAATCTGCCTTAGGCTGTCTGCATCCGACAGCTCAAGGATTTGTATGTCAAGACTGGGCGGATCATTCCTGAACATTTTGCATTCCATTAAATTCCAGGAGATAAAAAATACACAAGGAATTAATGCAGACTGAACAGACGTATCATCCATAAAAAGGTAGAGGTGGGCTTGCCTTTTCTGATATTTTGTTTTTGTCAACAGGTGGCCATGGAACTCGGACATCAATGCTGGTACAGAATATAAGTCCAATGTAATTACTACAAATAGTTGTGCAAGTACCCAAGAACAATGCAAAGATTGCTAACCATATTTCCCTTTCTTCCCTTAGCCTCAATAGAACTTTATAATTTTTGCTGGTAGATTCACAAATGTCTTGTAACAAAGCCTTAGCCGAGCAATGGTGTCACTGTTTCCACCAGGCAAAAAGTTATTCTGAATTTTTTATTCACATGGGTCAGGTGTTGCTCACTACCCATGTGCCCAGATTTTGTTATTTGAGCCAAATTCAGCGCAGTTCAGGGATTGAACCTGGGAATATGGGTTGCAATTGCCTTTTGTGTATACAAGGGCCGGGAAATTGGAGCGTTTGCCCCGGCCATTCGCGCTGGCCATTAAGGCCGGTTTGTAAGAAGAAATGGCAGCTGCCTTGTTTCTGGCACGGAACGCGGTGTCCGTCATTTTGGGCAGGTCGGCAGTGCTGCTGTTGACTGCGCTAGCTTCACATATTTAGATGAGCCAAATCGTGACATCAATCGGCGTGCAACGCTGAATTGACACACGATCTGGGATTTTGAATGTTGCCGCTCTTATTAATGCCCTCTCCAAAGCACGTACAGCAGAATGTGTGCAGCTGTACGAAGGACCCCCTACCAACGCTTCTTAAAGGGACACACGCAACTTTCAGGAAAGTTTAGATTTTTGCTTTTGTACTGTTTTCTTTACATTTTATTGGAATAGTGGCTTGGTGTAAGACATTAAAAAAGTTGTTAAGTTGTGCAGGGAGTGCAGCTGGACATTTGCAAGGCTTTAGCTCTTAAAGGAAGACCTCCAAGAACACCACTTGCTCTCAGTCCTGTGGGCTCTAGTTGTAGTCCCCTTTGGGCTGCAGCATGGCATGGAGATGGAGCAGAGGCAGCAAAGGGGACCAGCTGCTCGCAGAAGGAGGAGGAGGAGGAAGAGGAAGAAGCAGAAGAGAAAAAAGCAGAAGTGGAGGAAGCAGAAGGAAGGCGGCAATCCAGGCAGCTCCTTTCTGGTCGGGATATCTGGGATCAAATCATCCACCTGTGGTACCAGTGAACACAACCCCAATTTCCCTTTCAACATTTGTCCCACACCTTACCTCCGCTCTGTTACTGACCATCACAGTGTCCTCTTGGCCACAATGCTCAAATAAAAGCCACCAAGCAAACTTTCCAATCCAACTTTATCCATATATGCATCCAATATTACTTCAAAAAATCAACTAATCACCCTTGTGCATTCACTTAGTGAGTGTTTTGTGTGTACTTTTGCCTACGCAGTGCTACCCCAGTGGCTGCAGCATGGCTGGTGAAAGGCTGCTGACTTTCAGTGGGGGACAATGCAGATGGCCTTGCAGGATGACCTCAAGGAGCTGGCGGCTGGGAGTGTGAAATGGAATGATGGTGTTTCTTCTTCTTCTTCACTCTCCTCTCCCTCTTCTTGTTGACCTACTGGCTGGACAGGCTGGATTTCTTGGATATCTGAAATAAGGAAGGCACAAGGGTAGAATTGTGGTCAGGGGAGGAGGGTAAAGCAAGAGGTGCATGCTTACACCAAGTGCAGCTTGTAAATCAGAAGAGATTGTGGGGTGAAGTGTAAGTGGGGTGTGAGAAGGAGGATAAAATATGAGGGTACCAGCATCTTGTATTCTTTCAGCCCCACCAGGGGCTGGCCAAGGGCTCAGCCATGCCCCTGCCAAGAATAGCCGGTACCGTCTCCTCCAAGGGGGTGAGGTGAAGCTAGGAGCTAGAAGCTAGGTGTTGGTGTAGGGGTTACGGGGATCGGGTGGGATATGTGTCAGTGCAGGCTCGATGGGCCGAAATGGCCTCTATCTGCACTGTGGGGTTTCTGTGATTCTGTGATTCTGTGAATGGGAGTTGTGCCTCATGTTTGGTACAGATTGTTGGTAGGTGAGTGATTGCGGGGGGTGGGGGGGTAGGGGGGTCATTCATTGATCAGTGTGTAAGGCTAGTGGTGCAGTTGGTAGGAAATGGCTATTGAAGATACATTCACTGACCTTGACTACTGGTCTGAGATCATGAAGCTTCTTTGGGCACTGGAGCCAGGTTCTTGGAGAAAACACTGCTTACAGTGACCGCTTCGGCGATCTGGTCCCTCATCTTTCTTTCACAAGGGCCTCCTGATCCCCTGTGGGTAGAGGACCTCTCTTCCAGTGTTGACCCCCTGCACAAAGCTCGAGTGCTGTTTCTGAGAGCCTAGACGCCCTTTCCCTGGCCTGCTGAATCACTTTTAAATTTTTTTGATCTGCACCTTTAAAGAGGTGCAGACTGTATTTAATAGGAGCAGGCAGCTTTAATTAAAGCTAGCCTCACTCGAGCAACACAAACTTTGGTCCCCTGCTGAGTGCACAGCCTTTCAGCAGCGCGTTCAGGGCTGGGCTGTGCACTACAGGCATGATAATTGGCAGGCAACATAAAGTTGATGTGATGCCTGCACTTTCTGAACGGGCGCGGGCATATCTCGCATCGCTGTGGTTGCGCCCGTTTTTTTGTGATATCGAAGTTATAGGCCAGGAGCTTCTGTATTGTTCAATTTATATAATGTCTGTGGTTCAACTTCATGTTATTTTGTTAAAATTTAAAATAAACTTTACTTTCAGTACCAAATTTTTGGCTTATATAAATACTACAGTGATAAATAGGATGCTGGAAGCCAGAGTCAGATTAAAGAGCTTCAGCAGAAGCTTGAGGTCCTAACGGGAAGATTAGAGGAACCAAAGGAGTCGCTGAAATTCATGAAAAAGATATTTGTGAGATTGAAGGTTGATTTACCTTGTAAGTAACTGACTCTTGATTGACTTTAGTGAGAAACCGATTACTGCTGTGTGAATAAATAAAGGAAAGTTAATTTGATATTGGTTTTTAAAGGACTGCCACCTTGGTAAGGAAAAAATGCGAGATTGCTTCAAGACGATACAAGTGCTTGATAATAAAATGCTGCTACTGTACCTAAATTGTGTCACGACAAACCTGATGGTATCAGAAAATTGCACCGTTACATTTAGTCCTGAAATTAGTAATTGTGTAGTTGTTCTTCAGAGACTAATTTCATATATATTAATCATAATACTTCCTTCATTTTACAGTAAATGCATAAGAAACAGACTTGCTACTCTTTTTTGTCACCTTGCACAATGGTAAGTGTTGTGTCTGTGTATAATAAGACACAGACTGCAGGAGAAACGATACAACAGGTGTTTACTCAACGTGGCTCACAGTGGAACTGGTCTGTACAGATTACTACTCAAGGTTATATACAGGTGTGGTCACTGCCGGTACTGCAGTATACATGAGCTGTAAAAAATAGTTCCCCACTTAAAGGTATATACATTACAGTAAGGACGAAGGAAGGAAAAACTTTCATTTATATAGCGCCTTTCATGACCTCAACAACAATAACAACTTGCATTTATATAGCACCTTTAACGAAGTAAAACGTCCCAAGGCGCTTCACAGGAGCGATTATCCAGCAAAATTTGACAGCGAGCCACATAAGGAGATATTAGGACAGGGCTTGGTCAAAGTGGTAGGTTTTACGGAGCGTCATAAAGGAGGAGAGAGAGGTAAAGAGGCATAGAGGTTTAGGGAGGAAATTCCAGAACTTAGGGCCGAGGCAGCTGAAGGCACGGCCATCAATGGTGGAGTAATTAAAATCGGGGATGTGTAAGAGGCCAGAATTGGAGGAGCGCAGAGATCTTGGAGGGTTGTAGGGCTGGAGGAGGTTACACAGATAGGGAGGTGCGTGGCCATGGAAGGATTTGAAAACAAGGATGAGAATTTTAAAATTGAGGCTTTGCTGGACCGGGAGCCAATGTAGGTCAGCGAGCAAAGAGGTGATGGCTGAACGGGACTTGGTGCGAGTTTGGATACGAGCAGCAGAGTTTTGGATGAGCTCAAGTTTATGGAGGATGCAAGCTGGGAGGCTGCCCAGCTGAGTCTAGAAGTAACAAAGGCATGGATGAAGGTTTCAGCAGCAGATGAGCTGAGGCAGGGGCGGAGATGGGCGATGTTATGGAGGTGGAAGTAGGCAGTTTTGGTGGTGGAGAGGATATGAGGTCGGAAACTCAGGTCAGGGTCAAATAGGATGCCAAGTTTGCGAACAGTCTGGTTCAGGCTCAGACAGTGGCCAGGGAGAGGGGTGGAGTCGATGGCTAAGGAGCAGAGTTTGTGGTGGGAACCAAAGGCAATGGCTTTGATCTTCCCAGTATTTATTTGGAGGAATTTTCTGTTTATGCAATACTGGGTGTTGGGCATGCAGCGTGACAAATCTTACCTCAGGATGTTTCAAAGCATTTGACAGCCAATAAAGTATATTTGAAATGTAATCACAGTTATAACGAAGGGAAACGTGCGAGTCAATTTGCAAGCAATAAGGACCTATGAAATTAATGTGTGCACGGAAGCACCAAAGAGAGTTTCAAGAAATCCAGTTAGCTATTTGTATTCTGTCAAAATAAACATTGGGCAGACTTGTCACAAATTAAAGAATGACTGATAGAAACTGGTTTATGTAAAATATGCACAACTGCCAACTTTTTTTTTTATTCATTCATGGGATGTGGGCATCACTGGCAAGGCCAACATTTATTGCCCATCCTTAATTGCCCTTGAGAAGATGGTGGTGAGTTGCCTTCTTGAACTGCTGCAGTCCGTGTGGTGAAGGTACTCCCACAGTGCAGTTAGGGAGGGAGTTCCAGGATTTTGACCCAGCGACGATGAAGGATCAGCGATATATTTCCAAGTCAGGATGGTGTGTGACTTAGAGGGGAACTTGGAGGTGGTGGTGATCCCATGTGCCTGTTGCCCTTGTCCTTCTAGGTGGTAAAGGTCACAGGTTTGGGAGGTGCTGCCAAAGAAGCCGTGGCGAGTTGCTGCAGCACAACTTGTAGATGGTACACACTGCACCTGCGGTGTGCCAGTGGTGGAGGGAGTGAATGCTTAAGGTGGTGGATGGGGTGCCAATCAAGCGGGCTGCTTTGTCCTGGATAGTGTCGAGATTCTTGAGTGTTGGAGCTGCACTCATCCAGGCAAATGGACAGAGTTCTATCACACTCCTGACTTGTGCCTTATAGGTGGTGGAAAGGCTTTGGGGAGTCAGGAGGTGACACACTCGCCACAGAACACCCAGCCTCTGACTTGCTCTTGTTGCCACAGTATTTATGTTGCTGGTCCAGTTAAGTTTCTGGTCAATGGTGACCCCCAGGATGTTGATGGTGGGGGTTCGGCGATGGTAATGCCATTGAAAGTCAAGGGGCGGTGGTTAGACTCGTGCTTTTTGGAGATGGTCATTGCCTGGTATTTGTGTGGCGCGAATGTTACTTGTCACTTATCAGCCCAAGCCTGAATGTCATCCAGGCCTGGCTGCATGCGGGTATGGACTGCTTCGTTATCTGAGGAGTTGCGAATGGAACTGAACACTGTGCAGTCATCAGCAAACTTCCCCACTTCTGACCTTATGATGGAGGGAAGGTCATTGATGAAGCAGCTGAAGATGGTTGGGCCTAGGACACTGCCCTGAGGAACTCCTGTAGCGATGTCCTGAAGCTAAGATGATTGATCTCCAACCTCCACAACCATCTTCCTTTGTGCTAGGTATGACTCCAGCCAGTAGAGAGTTTCCCCCCTGATTCCCGTTGACTTCAATTTTACTAGGGCTCCTTGATGCCACACTGGGTCAAATGCTGCCTTGATGTCAAGGGCAGCCACTCTCACCTCACCTCCATCACCCATGTTTGGACCAAGGTTGTAATGAGGTCAGCGGCCGAGAGGTCCTGCCGGAACCCAAACTGAGCATCGGTGAGCAGGTTATTGGTGAGTAAGTGACGCTTATGAGCAATGTCTGGGTACAATCCCTAGGAATGGGAAAATTAACTTAACCCATTTACAAGTCATGACATAAGATGACTTTAAGCAAGATATTTTGAGTATTATCTGCATGGTAGCCTTAGAAAGAAATCTTGTCACACTTACCCAACATTATTGCTTAGGTCTAGCTGTTAATAAACATATACAGATCAATAGTGCTGTTTCAGCCAATGCTGTGGCTCCTAGTTAAACAACAGACCCTCACCCAATTTGGGGGGAATTATAACCGCCAAGGACAGGTAGGTTCGGGGCGAGTGGGTGCTTAAAATTTTTGAAGTTTTTATCGAGAGTGCAACCCGGCTCCAATGGGCCCATTTCCGGGTTTAACGGAGGTGCATTTGGATGACGGCAAGAAACCTACATGGTGAAGTTGGGTATTTAATGATTTCAGGTGGTCGGATAGTTATCGGTGTCATTAACGTCCTTTGGAGATGTTAATGAGGTCTTTGCAAATTGTTTTTAACTTCAGAGCAGTGCTGCCACAGGCTGAGGTTGTCACGTCAGGAAGACCTGCTCCCTGCTGGACCTGGTGGCCACACATTGCCAGTGGCTGTGAAATGATCACCGCCCTCAACTTTTTTGCCTCTGGATCCTTCCAGGGCGCTACTGTAGACATATCCCGGATTTCCCAGTCAGATGCACATAAATTCATAAGACAGGTGACGGATGGATTGTTTTCCAGGACCGGCACTGATGTAAATTTCCCCTTTGATGATAATAGCCAGAATGAGTGGGCACTCGGATTCGCCTCTCTGGCTGGATTCCTACAGGTACAGGGTGCCATCGACTGCGCATGCGTGGCAATCCGAGCACCACCACCTCAACCAGGAGTGTTTATAAACTGCAAAGGATATACGTCCATCAATACACAGCTTGTGCGCAATCACGAGAAGAGGTTCATGCAAGTTTGCGTCTGATTCTCTGGGGGCTGTCATGATGCATTCGTACTGTGGCAGTCCAACATTCCAGATCATTTTGTTTCAGGAAGCGGACTTAAGGGCTGGCTCATAGGAGACAAGGGATACCCCCTTCAAACCTGGCTCATGACAACTGTGAGGAACCCCACCAACAACCAGAGCCACATGACCACCAGGTGTGTCATAGAGCAAGCTGTCGGAATGTTGAAGATGCTCTTCAGGTGCCTAGTTAGATCTGGAGGCACCCTTCAGTACTCAGCAGGGAAGATCTCCAGAATGATAGCGGTGTGCTGTGTCCTGCACAACATTGCGCAGCAGAGCGGATTGCAGGTGGAGGACGACAATGGGCCTCATGACCCATCTTCGATGAGGAGAATATAGAGGAGGAAGAGCAGCAGGAGGAGGAAGAGGATGAAGATGGGGCTTCCATTGCCAGACCAGCTGCTTATATTGCTGTCCGGGATGCCCTAATATTGCAACGGTTTACCTAGTGTGAAACATAACAAATGAAATCCTGCGGTCCGCTCCCACTACCAGGAGCCCCACCCCCTCCCTTTGCACTGAACAGTCCTTCAACCACTCATCCACCCACTGCACAGCTGCCCAATGGGTCCTGTCATTTATTGACATTCATCATGAAACAAGTGAAAGGGTGAGTTGGCCCTCGGGACACAATAATGGGCAAGATGTGGAAGTGGTGCAAATCAATAAATTTTATGTGGTATTATAAAAAAAGGGAACTTAATAACAAAGCACTTTGTATAACACTCATGTGCATACCCTTGGTGAATTACAATTTCTTGAACATATGCGTCCTACCGCTTCTATGTGGTGCAGCCCCTGTGTTTCAGCAGAGGTAGAGACAGGTTGCTCAGATCTGCCCTGACTGCTGAGATGTTTTTGGTCTACAACCTCTGGGTTTTGGAGCCCCTGAGGGCCCCACCAAAGACTGTTCTACCTGTGCAAGAGCAGACTCGGCCATTGGGAGAGGAGGCAGTATGTCGAGCACTGGCTTTGGGCGGTGGGGGCGGGGTGGCGGGGAATGAGTGAGAAGTAGAAGCGCTTTGAGTGGAGTCCCAACTTTCCCGTTTGCCATCATCCCTCCTACCACTCCGCTGGAGGCCAGCTTGGTGAAGAGCAGCGACTCGTTGTCAGACCACGGATAAGGTATCTGTCATCCTGTTTAAAGCGGCAGAGAAGTTGGAATCCAAAGACTGCACGTCTGTGGTCATGGCCTGCCTGGACTCGTTTGAGAGCCTTCCTTGATGCTCCATGGAGGCGACCACTCTCTCTAGATATTCTCACATTTCTCTGCGCCACCAATCCAATAGCGATCGAGTTGGACTCCTACATCCTCCCCACTATTGTGGAGAGTGTGCGTGGCATGTCTGTCAGTACCTGGTTAAGTAGCTGATGCACCTCTAGCATTCTCCCTCTCATTGCTGGGGAAATGTATGTCCCTCCTGCTCCTGACTGAACCCAGCAGTAATTCCAGCGATGCATCATTGAATCTTGGTGCTGCCCTTGCTCTATATCCACTATCCATCCTGAACATTTCCATTTGCGCACTGTCCCTTTAAATGCAGCTGAGATCATGTCATGTGGGTGTATATCACGCCCACAGTGCAGCTTGGAGAGGTGAAACCCGGAAGTCAAAAGTAATTCGTACAATTAAGTTGATATTGCAGATTCCGACCCACTCAGTTGACTTCCGGGTTTTGCCCATATAATTCCACCCCCTCCGCCCCCCCCCCCCGACTCTGAAGCTGCCTTCATCGGGGTCAATGTGCATTTGATGCCTTCACATTACACTGCATTTAATTCAATTACATTTGGAAATTAAGTATTTTTGCTTAACTTTCTCATACCATTCTGCTATCTCCAACCAAAAAGTGTATGGTTCCCATTAATGTAGATTTGTGACTTGCTAGTAGGAGGTGCATGTCGGTGATCTGAGGACATTATACGGAGCAATTTTAACCTAACTCAGCTGAGTGGAAAACTGATAGGACCAGGGTAATGCTGGTTTTACATGATTTTACTCTCCATGGAAGTCAAAAGGAGATTAATATTAAGCAGTGTGTAAAACTGGAATTCCACCCGGTCCCGTGGGTTTCCTGCCGGGTGATTTCAGTTAAAATTCCCCACTGTTTTTAATTTTATTTTCCTCCCTACTTCCACCCTTCCTTGCTGTTGATTGGTATCTCCCCAGAAGGCTGTAGCTAAGAAAAGTTACAATATAAATTTGATATTAGTCTTGGTAGGGCAGTGAAAAGGAACATTACTTAACAAAATAGGACAGTTTGGATGGAAACCTCAATGAAATGAAACCACTGAAAAGCTGAGTCATTTTTTCCTATCCTGTTGGTCTGTGAATGTTAAGCAATGGGTGTTAAATTGCTTAGCTCCCAAAAGCGGGCATGGGGATCGTGATGTGTGATTAACTGGCACCCATTGAGTGGAGTGATCTGGGAAAGAGTGTACTTCTTTCAATTTAATATACTGTATTCACTGCTAACGATGTGGTCTCCTCTACATTGGAGAGACCAAACGCAAATTGGGTGACCGTTTTGCAGTCACCTCCATTCAGTCCGCAAGCATGACCCCGAAGCTTTCGGTTGCCTGTCACTTTAATTCTCCGCTGCACTCCCACTCTGACCTCTCTGTTCTCGGCCTCTTACACTGTTCCAATGAAGCTCAACATAAGCTCGAGGAACGGCATCTCATATTTCAATTACACACTTTAAAGCATTCTGGACTCAACATTGAGTTCAGCAATTGCAGACCTTAACCTCTGACCCAGCGAAAGTGGGACCAGAGGTGGGGATATAAAGAACGTCGGTCCGAGAACACAGCGAGAGCGGGACCAGAGGTGGGGATATAAAGAACGTTGGTCCGAAAGCAGAGTGAGAGCAGGACCAGCGGTGGGGATATAAAGAGAGTTGGCCCGAGAGCAGAGCGAGAGCGGGACCAATGGTGGGGATATAAAAAGCGTCGGCCCGAGAGCAGAGCGAGAGTGGAACCAGTGGTGGGATATAAAGAGAGTTGGCCCGAGAGCAGAGCGAGAGCGGGACCAGCGGTGGGATATAAAGAGCGTCGGTCCGAGAGCAGAGCGAGAGTGGGGCCTGCGGTGGGATATAAAGAGCTTTGGCCCGAGAGCAGAGCGAGAGTGGGACCAGCGGTGGGATATAAAGAGCGTCGGCCCGAGAGCAGAGCGAGACTGGGACCAGTGGTGGGATAGAAAGAGCGTCGGTGCGAGAGCAGAGCGAGACTGGGGCCAGCGGCGGGGTGTAAAGAGCGTCGGCCCGAGAACACAGCAAGAGCGGGACCAGCAGTGGGATATAAAGAGCGTCGGTCTGAGAGCACAGCGAGAGTGGGATCAGCGGTGGGGATATAAAGAGCGTCGGCCCGAGAGCACAATGAAAGTGGGACCAGCGGTGGGATATAAAGAGCGTTGGCCCGAAAGCAGAGCGAGAGTGCAACCAGCGGTGGGGATATAAAGAGCTTCGGCCCAAGAGCAGAGCGAGAGTGCGACCAGCGGTGGGATATAAAGAGCGTCGGCCCGAGAGCAGAGCGAGAGTGGGACCAATGGTGGGGATATAAAGAGCGTCGGACCGAGAGCAGAGCGAGAGTGGGACCAGGGGTGGGATATAAAGAGCGTCGGACCGAGAGCAGAGCAAGAGTGGAACCAGCGGTGGGGATATAAAGATCGTTGATCCGAGAACAGAGTGTGAGTGGGACCTGCGGTGGGGATATAAAGATCGTTGATCTGAGAACAGAGTGTGAGTGGGACCAGCGGTGGGATATAAAGAGCTTTGGCCCGAGAACACAGCGAGAGTGGGACCAGCGGTGGGATATAAAGAGCATTGGCCCGAGAACACAGCGAGAGTGGGACCAGCGGTGGGATATAAAGAGCATTGGCCCGAGAGCAGAGCGAGAGTGGGACCAGCGGCGGGGTATAAAGAGCATTGGCCCGAGAGCAGAGCGAGAGTGGGACCAGTGGTGGGATATAAAGAGCGTTGGTCCGAGAGCAGAGCGAGAGTGGGACCAGCGGTGGGATATAAAGAGCATTGGCCCGAGAACAGAGCGAGAGTGGGACCAGCGGTGGGGATATAAAGAGCATTGGCCCGAGAGCAGAGCGAGAGTGGGACCAGTGGTGGGGTATAAAGAGCTTTGGCCCGAGAGCAGAGCGAGAGTGGGACCAGCGGTGGGATATAAAGAGCGTCGGTCCGAGAGCAGAGCGAGAGTGGGACCAGCGGTGGGATATAAAGAGCGTCGGTCCGAGAGCAGAGCGAGAGTGGGGCCAGCGGTGAGGATATAAAGGTCGTTGATCTGAGAACAGAGTGTGAGTGGGACCAGCGGTGCGATATAAAGAGCATCGGTCCGAGTGCACAGCGAGAGTGGGACCAGTGGTGGGATATAAAGAGCATTGGCCCAAGAGCAGAGCGAGAGTGGGACCAGTGGTGGGATATAAAGAGCTTTGGCCCGAGAGCAGAGCGAGAGTGGGAGCAGCGGTGGGATATAAAGAGCTTTGGCCCGAGAGCAGAGCGAGAGTGGGAGCAGCGGTGGGATATAAAGAGCATTGGCCCGAGAGCACAGCGAGAGTGGGAGCAGCGGTGGGATATAAAGAGCGTCGGCCCGAGAGCAGAGCGAGACTGGGACCAGTGGTGGGATATAAAGAGCTTTGGCCCGAGAGCAGAGCGAGAGTGGGAGCAACGGTGGGATATAAAGAGCTTTGGCCCGAGAGCAGAGCGAGAGTGGGAGCAGCGGTGGGATATAAAGAGCATTGGCCCGAGAGCACAGCGAGAGTGGGACCAGCGGTAGGATATAAAGAGCGTCGGTCCGAGAGCACAATGAGAGTGGGACCAGTGGTGGGATATAAAAATAGCGTCGCTCCAAGAGCACAATGAGAGTGGGACCAGCGGTGGGGATATAAAGAGCGTTGGCCCGAGAACACAGCGAGAGTGGGACCAGCGGTGGGATATAAAGAGCGTCGGCCCGAGAGCACAATCAAAGTGGGACCAGCGGTGGGATATAAAAAGCGTCGGTCCGAGAGCACAATGAGAGTGGGACCAGCGGTGGGATATAAAGAGCATCGGTCCGAGAGCATAATGAGAGTGGGACCAGCGGTGGGATATAAAGAGCATCAGTCCAAGAGCACAGCGAGAGTGGGAGCAGCGGTGGGATATAAAGAGCGTTGGCCCGAGAGCAGAGCGAGAGCGGCACCAGCGGTGGGATATAAAGAGTGTTGGTCCGAGAGCAGAGCGAGAGTGAGAGCAGCGGTGGGATATAAAGAGCGTCGGCCTGAGAGCACAATGAGAGTGGGACCAGGGGTGGGATATAAATAGCGTTGGCCCGAGAACACAGCGAGAGCGGGACCAGAGGTGGGGATATAAAGAGCATTGGCCCGAGAGCAGAGTGAGAGTGGGACCAGCGGTGGGATATAAAGAGCGTCGGTCCGAGAGCAGAGCGAGAGTGGGACCAGCGGTGGGATACAAAGAGTGTCGGTCCGAGAGCAGAGCGAGAGTGGGACCAGTGGTGGGATATAAAGAGCGTCGGTCCGAGAGCACAGCGAGAGTGGGACCAGCGGTGGGATACAAAGAGTGTCGGTCCGAGAGCAGAGCGAGAGTGGGAGCAGTGGTGGGGTATAAAGAGCATTGGCCCGAGAGTAGAGCGAGAGTGGGACCAGCGGTGGGATATAAAGAGCATTGGCCCGAGAGCAGAGCGAGAGTGCGACCAGCGGTGGGGATATAAAGAGCTTCGGCCCAAGAGCAGAGCGAGAGCGGGACCAACGGTGGGGATATAAAGAGCGTCGGCCTGAGAACACAGCGAGAGTGGGACCAGCGGTGGGATATAAAGAGCGTCGGTCCCAGAGCAGAGCGAGAGTGGGACCAGCGGTGGGATATAAAGAGCGTCGGCCCGAGAACACAGCGAGAGTGGGACCAACGGTGGGATATAAAGAGCGTCGGTCCGAGAGCAGAGCGAGAGTGGGACCAGCGGTGGGATATAAAGAGCGTCGGTCCGAGAGCAGAGCGAGAGTGGGACCAGCAGTGGGATATAAAGAGCGTCGGCCCGAGAACACAGCGAGAGTGGGACCAACGGTGGGATATAAAGAGCGTCGGTCCAAGAGCAGAGCGAGAGTGGTACCAACGATGGGATATAAAGAGCATCGGCAGTGATTTAAACTAAGAGCTGGGGAGCTATAACTATTATGATATTAAATAATACCTTAGCAAGATAAACTAATTATTTAATATATCTATAAATAATTGTATGATTAAAAACTTTAACTAATTAATTAAGCAAATAAATAAAAAGCTCTAGCGATGGCAGGGCAGGCTTTGTGTCGGGACTGTAGTATGCGGGAGTTTGTGGACAGTGAGACAGTCCCAGATTCCCACATCTGCCTTCAGTCACTCTGACTCAGAGACATTGGGCTGGGTTTTGTCAATGGAGGCGACTTGGAGGCGGGACTGCTGCTTGTCGTGTCAATGTCCCGCCTCCATCCTCGCCTGACCATTCAAAAGGATTTTCCCCTGATTGAGCTTGGTAAGCCCGCCCTGCGGGCTCAGCAAGTTAATTAGGGAAGAAGTCACTGACAGATCACGTCAACATCAGACGTGCTATCTGTCAAGAGTTCTTCAAAGAAGAAATGACAGCGTTTGACAGCTCTGTGAAGCTGTCAAACACTGACATTCTCTTTAGTTTGATTAGTTTTTGTGGTGAGGACTGAAAAAACATTGTAAAAAAGTAAATTTCAGATGTCTGATGGATGGGAGGGTCCATTAGTCATTACTTGAAATTGAAAAGAACATAAGAACATAAGAACATAAGAAGTAGGAGCAGGAGTAGGCCATACGGCCCCTCGGGCCTGCTCTGCCATTCAAGAGGATCATGGCTGATCCGAATCTAGACTCACATCCACTTCCCTGCCCTCTCCCCGTAACCCCTAATTCCCTTATCTGCTAGGAAACTGTCTATCTCCGTTTTAAATTTATTTAATGTTGCAGCTTCCACAGCTCTCTGGGGTAGCAAATTCCATAGATTTACTACCCTCTGAGTGAAGAAGTTCCTCCTCATCTCAGTTTTGAAAGGGCAGCCCCTTATTCTAAGATTATGCCCCCTAGTTCTAGTCTCATCCATCAGTGGAAACATCCTCACCGCATCCACCCAATCAAGCCCCCTCACAATCTTATATGTTTCGATAAGATCGCCTCTCATTCTTCTGAACTCCAATGAGTAGAGGCCCAACCTACTCAACCTTTCCTCATACGTCAACCCCCTCATCTCCGGAATCAACCGAGTGAACCTTCTCTGAACCGCCTCGAGAGCAAGTATATCTTTTCTTAAATATGGAAACCAAAACTGCACGCAGTATTCCAGGTGTGGCCTCACCAATACCCTGTATAACTGCAGCAAGACTTCCCTGTTTTTATACTCCATCCCCCTTGCAATAAAAGCCAAGATTCCATTGGCCTTCCTGATCACCTGCTGCACCTGCATACTAACTTTTTGTGTTTCATGCACCAGGACCCCCAGATCCCTTTGTACTGTAGCACTTTGCAGTTTCTCTCCATTTAGATAATAACTTGCTCTTTGATATTTTCTGCCAAAGTGCATAACCTCACACTTTCCAATATTATATTCCATCTGCCAAATCTCTGCCCACTCACTTAGCCTGTCTATGTCCTTTTGCAGGTTTTTTATGTCCTCCTCACTCACTGCTTTCCCTCCCATCTTTGTATCGTCGGCAAACTTGGATATGTTGCACTCGGTCCCTTCCTCCAAATCGTTAATATAGATTGTAAAGAGTTGGGGTCCCAGCACTGACCCCTGCGGAACACCACTAATTACTGATTGCCAGCCCGAGAACGAACCATTTATCCCAAATCTCTGTTTTCTGTTAGATAGCCAATCATCCACCCATGCCAGTATATTACCCCCAATCCTGTGATTTTTTTTATCTTGATCAGTAATCTTTTGTGTGGAACCTTGTCAAATGCCTTTTGGAAGTCTAAATACATTACATCCACTGGTTCCCCTTTATCGACCCTGTATGTTACGTCCTCAAAGAATTCGAGCAAATTTGTCAAGCATGACTTCCCCTTCATAAAACCATGCTGACTCTGTCCTATTAAATTATGTTTATCCAAATGCTCTGTTACTGTTTCCTTAATAATAGACTCCAACATTTTGCCAACCACAGATGTTAGGCTAACTGGTCTATAGTTTCCAGCTTTTTGTCTACTTCCCTTCTTAAATAAGGGTGTTACATTAGCAGTTTTCCAATCTGCCGGGACCTTTCCTGAGTCCAGGGAGTTTTGGAAAATAATCACCAATGCATCCACAATCCCTACCGCCACTTCTCTCTAGACCCTAGGATGTAGGCCATCAGGTCCGGGGGATTTATCCGCCTTAAGTCCCATTATTTTACCGAGTACCATCTCCTTAGCGATTTTAATCGTGTTTAGCTCCTCCCCCCCCCATTGCCCCCTGTTTGTCCAGTGTTGGGATATTTTTAGTGTCCTCTACTGTAAAGACTGATACAAAATATTTGTTCAGCGTCTTTGCCATCTCCATGTTCCTCACCACTAGTTTCCCGGTCTCATCCTCTAAGGGACCAACGTTCACGTTAGCCACCCTTTTTCTTTTTATATAGCTGTAGAAACTCTTGCTATCTGTTTTTAAAGTTTTTGCTAGTTTACTTTCATAATCTATCTTCCCTTTCTTAATTAATCTTTTAGTTATTGTTTGCTGGCTTTTAAATGCTTCCCAATCTTCTATCCTCCCACTAGATTTGGCTACTTTATATGCCCTTGTTTTCAGTCGGATACTATCCTTTATTACTTTACTTAGCCACGGATGGCTGTCTTTTCTTTTACTCCTCTTTTTCCTCAGTGGAATATATTTATCTTGAAAGATGTGAAATATGTAGTGTCCGTGTGTAGATAAAGACACTGAAGACAGGAGTTGGTTCATAGGTATTTACTAAGCAAGTCTGGGGGGGGGGGTTTCTAAAGGATATACACAATACACAGGCTTAAATAGCCCAAGTGGCAATTACCGGCATTACGTACACCTGGGGCTCTTAAAGGCACATACACCACAATTCCTCCCCTTCTAGCTAACTAGTACATCATATTTTAAGTAATTATTAATTACATGTTATATGCAAAATAATATACATTGCTGTATTAATTAATTATAAGTTAGTCTCTCAGGAGGCTTCCTGACTCGGTCCGGATAACGCCTCGGGGGTGCAGTAGTTTCTGGTGGTGTAGTAGGTTCTTCTGGCAAGGCTGATTCGGCTTGAAGGCCAGTGTCGGGTTCATCGGGCTCCAGTATCACCGGATCGGAGGTAGATATGGGTATCTCTACTTCATCGTTAGATGTATAGAGTGGTGGTGTAGGTTGTCCCTTTTCGGATGACTTGATGATTTGGTCAGCATGGCGCCTTATTATGCTGTCTCCGATGTCCACGGTATACATCAGTGGTCCTAATCGTGTGCAGATAGTTCCAGGCTGCCATTTCTCGGTACGGTAGCCCCGGGCCAAAACCGGTTGGCCTATCTGGAAGGCCCTAGTTGGCCTTTCATTCATGCCCTGAAACTGCCGGTTCTCCACGTCCCTTCGGATGTTGGGCTTGACCAAATCCAGCCGGCATCTTAGGTTGCTATTGTAGAACATCATGGCGGGAGTTTGGTTAGTAACCATATGCGTTGCATTCCTATATGCAAATAAGAAGTTATCCACCTTGTGCTGAAGTTTTATGTCTTCATTACCCATGGCCTTGATGGCCTTCTTGAAGGTCTGGACAAACCTTTCAGCCAATCCATTGGTGGCGGGATGGTATGGGGCGGACGTGTAGTGCTTTACCCCATTGTTCTTTAAGAACTTTCTGAATTCTTCGGACACAAATTGCGGTCCATTATCAGAACATATCTGCTCCGGCAGCCCATTCCTGGCAAATATGGTCCTTAATACTGTGATGGTTTTTTCCGTGGTGGTGGAGGACATCTTTATTACCTCCGGCCACTTGGAGTGTGCATCAACTGCGATTAAGAACATTGAGTCCATAAATGGACCAGCAAAGTCGATGTGCACCCTTTGCCAGGGAGATGAGGGCCACTCCCATGGATGTAGAGGGGCCTGTGGCGGAGCATTTTGGACCTTCTGGCATCCTAGGCAGCTCTTGGTCATGTCTTTGATGTCTCCATCGATACCTGGCCACCATACAAACGCCCTAGCTAGGTTCTTCATTTTCACTCCACCCAGATGCCCCTCGTGAAGCTCCTTTAGCACTTTATCCTGGAGTTTGGGTGGAATCACCACTCTGGATCCACACATCAAGGTTCCTCGGCACACTGACAGCTGTTCTCTTCTTTGCGAGAATGCTGGCAACAGTGGTTCGCCATGTGCTGGCCATCCCTTCACTGTTAAATCGTAGACCCGTGAGAGAGTAGGGTCATTTCTTGTCTCCCTTTCAATGGCAGAATTTGTCACCGGTAGACATTCCACTATGGTAGAGTGGAATATCTCTACTGGGTCTACTGTAGGTGCCTCTTCTATTGTTGGTAACGGTAGGCGTGATAAACCGTCAGCATTCCCATGCTGTTTTGACCCTTTGTATTCAATGTTGTATTGGTGTGCCCCTAGAAAAAGGGACCACCTCTGTAGTCTTTGCGCCGTCATAATGGGGACACCCTTTTTTAGGGTTGAATATGGAGATGAGGAGTTGATGGTCAGTCAGCAAGGTAAATTTTTGTCCGTGTAGGTAATGGTTGAATTTCTTCACTCCCCATACCAGGCTGAGTGCTTCCCTGTCTATCTGGGCATAGTTACGCTCAGCTGAGTTCAATGAGCGTGACGCAAAAGCTATCGGCCGTTCCGAGCCATCAGGGAATCTATGGGACAATACCGCTCCTATGCCGTAAGGGGATGCATCGCATGCCAGTCTGATTGGTAGTGATGGGTTGTAATGAGCCAAAATTTTCTCGGATGTGATTAAGTCTTTACATTTATGGAAGGCACGTTTACAGTCTTTGTTCCATTTCCAAATCACTCCTGTCTGTAGAAGATCATTAAGAGGGTGTAGAATAGTTGATAAGTTCGGTAAAAATTTATGATAGTAATTTATTAATCCCAGGAATGACCTTAATTGTGAAACATTTTCAGGTGCTGGGGCTTTTATAACTGCTTCAATTTTTTCAGGTGACTTATGCAACCCTTCCTTATTAATTATGTGGCCACAATATATCTGATTTTGGAAAAATTCGCACTTGGGGCGATTTGCTCGTAGGCCCCGTTCTTTCAGCCTAGTGAGCACCTGCTGCAAATTGGCAAGGTGCTCGTTGTCGTTTTCTCCTGTTATAAGGATGTCGTCTAGGTAGCATTGAGTTCCCGGAATCCCTTGCAGGACTTGCTCCATAGCTCTTTGCCAGATAGCTGGAGCTGATGCTATTCCAAAAACCAGTCGATTGTACTGGTACAGGCCTTTGTGTGTGTTTATTGTGAGATACTTTTTAGAGGTCTCCTCAACCTCCATCTGTAGATATGCCTGTGCCAAGTCAATTTTTGTGAAACGTTTCCCTCCGGATAGTGAGGCGAAAATATCTTCTATCCTCGGAAGAGGATACTGTACCGTGTGAAGGACCGGGTTTACAGTCACCTTAAAGTCCCCACAGATGTGAATTTTTTTCTGTTCCTCAGAGTTATTTTTCAATGCTTTTTTCATGACTGGAACGATGGGTGTTGCCCATTCGCTCCAATCTATTTTGGATAATACGCCTGCCTTTTCCAAATTCTTCAGCTCTGCCTCGACTGCCGGACGTATTGCGTATGGCACCGGTCTTGCCTTAAAACATTTTGGAATTGCTGTATCTTCCACTTTTATTGAGGCGGTGATGCCTTTCAAGGTTCCTAGTTTCTCTTGAAACACTTCTTTGGCGTTGGCCAAGATGTCTTTTAATCGTTCAGGTATGATGTCATCATTGTTTTTTTCCTTACTGGCCACCGTCAGTGCCTGAATGGAGTGCCAGTCTAAACGTATCTTCCTTATCCATTCACGTCCCAACAACGGTGGACCACCATCTTGTAGAATGTATAAATACAACTTTTGTATTTCTTTGCCGTTGTATACCACAGGCACCCTTATTTTTCCTTTGGGGTAGACTTTCTGCCCCGTATATGTTTTTAAGATAATGGATGTGTCTTTTAGAGGTATATGCGAAAATAGCCTCTCGTAATCTCGTCGATTTATTACGGTTAGAGCTGATCCTGTATCTAGCTCCATTTTAACTGGGGACCCTGCTATTGTGAGGGTAACCCAAATGGTTTGGTAATCCTCTTTGGCAAGTACATTATGTAATTTGAGACAGCTTAGTCTCTTGTTCCCGGAGTCGCTATCGCTATTCTGGTCTTCGGAGCTATTGTCCGTCATCATTTGTACCTTCCTGTACTTTTCTTTATTGATTTTTTGTTTTCTGTCAGTGGATTTATTTTGTCCAGATTGGCATACCCGTGCAATGTGTCCAATCTTACCACATTGCCTGCATGCTTTGCCCTTGAACCAGCAGTCCCTCTGGTTATGGGTGGATCTGCTGCAGCGATAACATCTTCCGAACTCCTGTGTCATTTTATGGGTGCCGAAGTCCTGTGTCTCTTGTTGTATCTCTGCAGCTCCTTTTGCTGCTGCTTCGTATGATACAGCCATACTGAAAGCTTTGTTCAATGTTAAATCTTTTTCAGAAAGCAGTCTTTTTTGTGTTCCTTCACTTAAGAGACCGCAAACAAATTTGTCTCGAAGATAATCCGATAGTCCTGCTCCGAATTGGCAGTACTTTGATAGCTTTCTTAATTCGTTTAGGTAATCAGCGTTACTTTCATTCTTGTGTTGATTTCTCTTGAAGAACTTGAATCGTTCCGCTATCAGCAGCGGTGTTGGGTTTAAATGCTCCTGCAGGGTATCAACAATTTCTTTAAGAGTCTTGTCCTTTGGTTTGGCTGGAGTGATTAAATTTCGTAACAGCCCGTATGTCTTCGCGCCCATTAAGTTCAGAAGTACTGAAGCTTTTTTTTCATCTGTTATTCCATTTGCAGTGCAATAAACCTCTACTCTTTCCACGTATGTGGTCCAATCTTCTATTTCGCCATCAAAAGCCTCAATATTACCAGATTTAGGCATTTCAGAAAAGATATGGCGCTTCCCGCGCTTTTTTTTTCTCTCTGTAGCAAAGATATGGTGCTTCCCGCGCTTTCCCGCCGCTGCTACCGATAACAACGCTGTTTTACTGTGGTTTCCGTTTATTCACTGTTGGAGACTCGTTCCCGACGTAGGTCTAAACGCTAACCTGCTTGCCGCGCCGGCCGTCTCTCGAGTGCACCCTCCCAGTCCGTTATTACTTGCCTCCGATTTCGCTGCCTGTCTCAGCTGTAGAGCCCGCTGCTGGAGCTCCAGCCTGACGCCCAGGAAGGATTAGCGCAGTACCTGTCACCAGCTTGGCCAGCTGGTGAAACCACAGTTTCTCTTACTTCCTTGAGTCTTCTGGACGCTGGAGGAATCGATGTCCTTGAGGTGCTGCCGAATTGCAGGTAAGTCCGTTTCCACTTCGTCGCCACTGTAGTGTCCGTGTGTAGATAAAGACACTGAAGACAGGAGTTGGTACATAGGTATTTACTAGGCAAATCTGGGGGAGGGGTTTCTAAAGGATATACACAATACACAGGCTTATATAGCCCAAGTGGCAATTACCGGCATTACGTACACCTGGGGCTCTTAAAGGCACATACACCATAATTGCTCTTAAAGGCACATACACCACAAAATATCTCCTTGAATGTGGACCACTGCTCTTGTACCGTCTTACACTTTAATCTGTTTTCCCAGTCCAGTTTAGTCAATTCTACTCTCATACCTTCATATTTAAGCTCAGTACGCTGGTTTGAGATCCAACTCTCTCACCCTCAAACTGAATTTGGAATTCAACCATATTATGGTCACCAATTCCAAGGGGATCCTTTACTAGGACATTTTTTATTAATCCTGTCTCATTACACAGGACCAGATCTAAGATTGCCTGCCCCCTGGTTGGTTCAGTTACATACTGCTCAAGGAACCCATCCCTAATACACTCTATGAACTCTTCCTCAAGGCTGCCATGCCCAATTTGATTAGTTCAGTCAATATGAAAGTTAAAATCCCCCATGATTATAGCTGTTCCCTTATTACAAGCCCCAACTATTTCCTGATTTAGACTCCGGCCAACAGAGTTGCAACTGTTCGGAGGCCTATAGACTACGCCCACTAGTGACTTTTTCCCCTTATTATTCCTTATCTCCACCCAAACTGTTTCACTATCCTGATCCTTTGACCCAATATCATTTCTGACTATTGCAGTGATTCCATCCTTGATTAACATAGCAACCCCACCTCCCTTTCCTTCCTGTCTGTCCTTCCTAATTGTCAAATACCCTTGTATGTTTAGTTCCCAGTCATGATCATCTTGCAGCCATGTTTCCATAATGGCCACCAGATCATACCCATGTGTAGTTATTTGTACCGTCAACTCGTCTATTTTGTTACGAATGCTGCGTGCATTCAGATAAAGAACTTTCAAATATGTTTTCTGACAATTTATTCCTGCTTTTACCCCTTTTACTACTTTACCTTTATCATTATACATTCTGTCCCTTCCTGACATGCTCTGGTTTTTAATTCCCCAACTGCTACCTTGCTCTATTGCCTTCTCCTCTGTCATTTTTATTTTTCGCTCTCTTAAAACCTCCCCCCCCACTAATTAGTTTAAAGCCCTCTCTACAGCCCTAGTTATTTGATTCGCCAGGATTCTAGTCCCAGCACTGGCCAAGTGAAGTCCGTCCCAACGGAACAGCTCTCTCCTGTCCCAGTACTGATGCCAGTGTCCCAAGAAGCAAAACCCATTTCTCCCACACCAGTCTTTGATCCACGCATTTAACTCTCTAATTTTATTTACCCTAGCCAAATTTGCACGTGGCTCAGGTAGTAATCCAGAGATTATTACCCATGTGGTTCTGCTTTTTAATTTGGCCCCTAGCTGCTCAAACTCCCTCAGCAGAACCTCTTTCCTTGTCCTATCTATGTCATTGGTACCAACATGGACCACGACAACTGGATCCTCCCCCTCCCACTCCAAGTTTCTCTCCAGCCCAGAGATGTCCTTAACCCTGGCACCGGGCAGGCAACACAGCCTTCGGGACTCTCGCTCTCGGCTGCAAAGAACCCTATCTATCCCCCTAACGATACTATCCCCTACCACTACAACATTTCTTTTAACTCCCCCCACTTGAATGGCCCCCTGCTCCACCGTACTGTGGCCGGGTTGCTCATCCTCCCCGCAGTCCCCGTTCCCATCCTCACAGGGAGTAAGAGCCTCAAACCTCTTGGACAAGAGCAAGGGCTGCTGCTCCTCCAACACTACCACCTGGATGGATGTCCGCTATCCCGATCCAGGCTATGGAAATAAAAATAGGTAAGTGAACACCTTTTTAAACTTATCACTCACCTTGCATACTTATCACTCCACACTTGCACCCATCACTCACCTCTACTCCTTACTTCCAGGTGCCTCCGACCGCCGCAGACCTCCTCCACCCAGACGGGGTTCTCCGAGGTCGGGAAGCCTTCACCTGTGAAGGTAAAATGGCACTAATCCCTTTTTCTGCCTGTTAACTACCTGTTAATAGGCAGTTAAAAGGATTAAAAGCCTTTCCCGCCTCCAGGAGACGGGACCCGAAGCTGCACATCCTCCCGCCTCCTGGCAAAAGGGCACAGAGGCGGGATGGGGGTGGGTTTGCCACCCGCCCCCAATTTCTCCGATTTTACGTGCTATCTCGCCTCCATGCCTGCCTCCTCGGGGCTTGGAAAATCGAGCCCATAGAGTGGGAGTGCGAGTTAGAGACACTCCAAAACATAAGGGAGGGGGAGGAATTTCTGGATAGTTTTATCCAGAATAGTCCGAGGGGGAAAAATTCAGTATCGCCCCATTGGGGTGCCATTATTGGCCGTGCACAAAGTTTAGCGCCTGGCGCTAATTATCGCCTCCGACAGCAAACTTGGCTTTTATCGCCCCTGGAGGTGATTGGAGCGCTAAATCAGGCGCTTCACACCTGTCTTAAGGCGCAAAGGCCGAGCAGTGAGGCACTACCTCAGAGCGCTGGCGAAGCAAGGAAGGGCAAATCAAAATGAACCTGCAAAGTGCTGCTCAGTACCCAAAACCCTTTCACACAGCACTGAATCTCTCCAGAAGTCTCTCTCTCTCACTCTCAGAATGTGTGGTGCAAAAATGTCACCAACAAAAAAAGGCAGGAAGCGGTCACCTTTAAATAGCACTCCACCAGTCCTTTTCTGACTGCAAAACACTCCCCTCAACCTGTCGTTGCTAGCGGTAGGCGGTAAGGCAGGGGGCGCCACTCAATATCCGGTCCGAGGCGCTACCAGGGCGTTGCGCACTCGACTGACGTCACGATCTACCGGTGCAGGAGATCGTGGCGGTAGTGTTTAGCACCGCCGCAAAATGTCAAGTTAATTTCGCAAGCGCCGCAAATATCGCCGTGCCCAGGCGCTAGTTGATTTGCGCCCCATTAGCGCCCTCTTAATGCTCTAACGGGAGGCGCAAACAACTGAATTTTTCCCAACTAGAGTCATGGAGTTATACAGCACAGAAAGAGGTCCTTCGGCCCATCGTGTCCGTGCCGGCCATCAAGCCCTGTCTATTCTAATCACATTTTCCAGCACTTGGTCCGTAGCCTTGTATGCTATGGCGTTTCAAGTGCTCACCTAAATGCTTCTTGAATGTTGTGAGGGTTCTTGCCTCTACCACCCTTTCAGGCAGTGAGTTCCAGATTCCAACCACCCTCTGGGTGAAAAAGTTTTTCCTCAAATTCCCTCTAAACCTCCTGCCCCTTAACTTGAAACTATGCCCCCTGGTTATTAACACCTCTACTAAGGGGAAAAGTTCCTTTCTATCTACCCTATCTATGCCCCTCATAATTTTGTACACCTCAATCAGGTCCCCCCTCAGCCTTCTGTGCTCTAAGGAAAACAATCCCAGCCTGTCCATTCTCTCTTCATAGCTGAAGCGCTCCAGCCCAGGTAACATCCTGGTGAGTCTCCTCTGCACCCTCTCCAATGCAATTACACCCCTCCTATAGTGTGGTGACCAGAAATGCACACAGTATTCCAGCTGTGGCCTAACTAGCGTTTTCTACAGTTCCATCATAACCTCTCTGCTCTTATATTTTATGCCTCGGCTAATGAAGGCAAGAATCCCATATGACTTTTTAACCACCTTATCTACCTGTCCTGCTGCCTTCATGGATCTATGTACATGCACACCAAGGTCCCTCTGATCCTCTGTCCTTCCTAGGGCCCTACCATTCATTGTGTATTCCCTTGCCTTGTCAGTCCTCCCAAAATGCATCACCTCACACTTTTCAGGGTTAAATTCCATTTGCCATTGTTCTGTCCATCTAACCAACCTGTCTATATCATCCTGTAGCCTGAGGCTTCCCTCCTCGCTATTTACCACTCCACCAATTTTCGTGTCATCTGCGAACTTACTGATCATACCTCCTACATTCATATCTAAATCATTAATGTACACTACAAACAGCAAAGGACCCAGCACTGATCCCTGCGGTACACCACTGGACACAGGCTTCTAGTCACAAAAACAACCTTTGACCATCACCCTCTGCCTCCTGCCACTAAGCCAATTTTGGATCCGATGTGCCAAATTGCCCTGGATTCCATGGACTCCATGACCATTACCTTCTTGACCATTCTCCCATGCGAGGCTTTGTCAAAAGCCTTACTGAAGTCCATGTAGACTACATCAACTGCACTACCCTCATCCACATACAGGTAGACTATCCTTTATCCGAAAACCTAGGGACCAGCCGTGTTTCGGTTTTCGGAAAATTTTGGATTTCGGAAGGTATTTTATAAGACTGGGAAATTTGTCGGGGGTGGGTCGGCGGGGGGGGGTCGGCGAGGGGGTCGTCGAGGTCGGCGGTGGGGGTCGGCGGGGGTCGGGGTCGGCGGGGGTCTGCGGGGGGGTCGGCGGGAGTCGGGGTCGGCGGGGGTCCGCGGTCGGGGTCGGCGGGGGTCCGCGGGGGGGTCGGCGGGGGTCCGCGGTCGGGGTCGGCGGGGGGGGTCGGCGGGAGTCGGGGTCGGCGGGGGTCCGCGGTCGGGGTCGGCGGGGGGGTCGGCGGGGGTCGGGGTCGGCGGGGGGTTGTCAGCGGGGGTCAGGGTCGTGCGTCGCTCTGGTCATGTCGTGCGCACGACTTACGCTGAACAAAAAAACCTTCGGTTTTTAGAGGGTTTCGGTTTTCGGAAGTTCGGATAAAAGGTAGTCTACCTGTATCTAGTCATCCCCTTGAAAAATTCAATCAAATTGGTTAGACATGATCTCCCCCTGACAAAGCCATGCTGACTATTCTTGATTAATCCTTGCCTCTCCAAGTGGAGACTAATTCTGCCCCTCAGAATTGTTTCCAATAATTTCCCTACCACTGATGTTAGGCTCACTGGCTTGTAATTCCTTGGTTTATCCCTACTACCCTTCTTGACTAATGGTACTACGTTAGCTCTCCTCCAGTCCTCTGGCACCTCCCCTATGGCCAGAGAGGTTCTGAAAGTTTGTGTCAGAGCCCCTGCAATCTCCTCCCTTGCCTCACACAGCAGCCTGCGATACATCTCGTCTGGGCCTGGGGATTTATCCAATTTTAAGCCCGCTAAACCCGCTAGTACCTCCTCCCGCTCAATACTAATTTGTTCAAGTATATCACAATGCCCCTAGTACGATAGCAAAATACTGCAGATGTTGGAAATCCGAAATAACAACAGAAAATGCTGGAAAAACTCAGCAGGTCAGGCAACATCCGTGGAGAGAAATTTGAGTTGACGTTTCGGGTTGGACCCTTCTTCAAAACTGGAAAGAAAAGAAACTAGATCGAAGGCAGGGCTGCGATCGGACAAAAGAATAAAAGAAACAAAAGAAGTAAAAGAGATTAGAAGCTAGACGAGATGGTAATAGGCTGGGATTAGGTGTAAAGTGTACTGGCAGGGCAAAAGATAGCTGCCAGGTGTGAGAGAGAAACAAAAGGAAAGGGGGGGGGGAAAGGAGTGGAACAATTACAAGAGAAAATGAAATGGGGGCCGAGCTTATGATCTGAAATTGTTGAACTCGATATTGAGTCCGGAAGGCTGCAGAGTGCCTAATCGGAAGATGAGGTGCTGTTCCTCGAGTTTACGTTGAGCTTCCGTGGAACAATACAAGAGGCCAAGGACGGTGAGGTCCGAGTGGGAATGGAGCGGTGAATTAAAATGACAGGCGACCGGAAGCTCGGGGTCACCCTTACGGACTGAACGGAGGTGTTCCGCAAAGCGGTCACCCAATCTGCGTTTGGTCTCCCCAATGTAGAGGAGACCGCATCGTGAGCAGCGAATACAGTATACTAGATTGCGAGAAGTACAAGTAAATCGCTGTTTAACCTGGAAGGGGTGTTTGGGGCCCTGGACAGTGAGAAGGGGGGAGGTATAGGGGCAGGTGTTACATCTCCTCCGCTTGCACGGGAAGGTGCCAGGCG
This sequence comes from Somniosus microcephalus, assembly GCF_052327205.1. Classification (NCBI taxonomy): domain Eukaryota; kingdom Metazoa; phylum Chordata; class Chondrichthyes; order Squaliformes; family Somniosidae; genus Somniosus; species Somniosus microcephalus. The sequence goes on from NC_140987.1 coordinate 87,804,986, forward strand.
AAGGGGAAGGGCTGTTTGGGGTGATAGAGGAGTGGAGCTTCCGGTCGCCTGTCATTTTAATTCACCGCTCCATTCCCACTCCGACCTCACCGTCCTTGGCCTCTTGTATTGTTCCACGGAAGCTCAACGTAAACTCGAGGAACAGCACCTCATCTTCTGATTAGGCACTCTGCAGCCTTCCGGACTCAATATCGAGTTCAACAATTTCAGATCATAAGCTCGGCCCCCATTTCATTTTCTCTTGTAATTGTTCCACTCCTTTCCCCCCCCCACTTTCCTTTTGTTTCTCTCTCACACCTGGCAGCTATCTTTTGCCCTGCCAGTACACTTTACACCTAATCCCAGCCGATTACCATCTCGTCTAGCTTCTAATCTCTTTTACTTCTTTTGTTTCTCTTATTCTTTTGTCCGATCACAGCCCTGCCTTCGATCTAGTTTCTTTTCTTTCCAGTTTTGAAGAAGGGTCCAACCCGAAATGTCAACTCAAATTTCTCTCCACGGATGTTGCCTGACCTGCTGAGTTTTTCCAGCATTTTCTGTTGTTATTTCACAATGCCCCTGCCTGATTTCTATGCCTACATCGTCCTTCTCCATAGTGAACACAGATGCAAAATATTCATATAAAACTTCACCTACATCTTGTGGCTCTACACAAAGATTGCCACTTTGGTCCCTAATGGGCCCTACTCTTTCCCTGGTTATTCTGTTGCCCTTAATATACTTCTAAAACACCTTGGGATTTTCATTTATTTTGCCTGCCACTGATTTTTCATGCCCCTCTTCCCTCTCCTAATTTCTTTTTTAAGTACCCCCCTGCACTTTCTATACTCCTCTAGGGCTTCCACTGTTTTTAATCCTTTGGATCTGCAAAAGCCTCCCTTTCTGTCCTAATCCATTCTTGTATATCCCTTGACATCCAGGGTTCCCTAGGCTTGTTGGTCCCACCCTTGACCTTTACAGGAACATGTTGGCGTTATACTCTCTCTATTTCCTTTCTGAAAGACTCCAACTGCTCTGATGTGGATTTTCCTACAAGTAGCTGATCCCAGTCCACTTTGGCCAGATCCTGCCTTATCATATTAAAATCGGCCTTTCCCCAATTTAGAACCTTTATTTCCGGTCCATCTTTGTCCTTTTCCATGACGACCTTAAATCTCTCTGAATTATGGTACTGTCACCAAAATGCTCTCCTACTGACACTTCTACCACTTGCCCGGCTACATTCCCTAGAATTAGGTCCAGTACCGCCCCCTCTCTTGTAGGGCTTTCTACATGCTGGCTCAAAAAGCTCTCCTAGATGCACTTTAAGAATTCTGCACCCTCTAAGCCTTTCACACTCTGACTATCCCAGTTAATATTGGGGAAGTTGAAATCCCCTACTGTGATTACCCTATTATTTCTACACTTCTCTGATATTTGCCTACATATCTGTTCCTCTATCTCCTCCTGACTGTTTGGGGGCCTATAGTACACTCCCAGCCAAGTGTTTGCCCCCTTTTTGTTTTTAAGTTCTACCCATATGGCCTCATTAGAGGAACCTGCTAAGATATCATCCCTCCTTACAGCAGTAATTGACTCCTTAATTAATATTGTGACTCCCCCTCCTCTTTTACACCCCCTTCTGTCTCGCCTGAAGATTCTATACCCCAGAATATTGAGCTGCCAGTCCTGCCCCTCCCTCAACTGTGTCTCTCTGATAGCAACAATATCATACTCCCATGTGTTCATCAACACCTTAAATTCATCTGCCTTGCTCGCAAGATCCCTTGCATTAAAATAAATGCCATCCAGCCTTGCCATACTCCCTTGTGTCATTACATATTTGCTCTGCCTTCCAGGCTGACTTGTTTTTTCCTCTATATTTGGCTGTGCATCACCCCCTACTGTAGCTCCACTCCGTATCCCATCCCTCTGCCAAGTTAGTTTAAACGCCCCCCAAAAGTACTAGCAACAATACAATCACACCCCAGAGGAAAGCACAGGTTCAGGAAAGGGAGGGTGTGACTATGAGGGAGCTGGGTAGTGGAGACTTAGGGTGAGAAGGAGCTTCCACAGACACTGGTCCTGTCCAACAGGTATGATGTGCTCACTACCTGTGAGGACAAGGAGAAAGACTGCGGGAAGGATAGCCACAATGAAGACCAAGGCACTGTGGTTCAGAAGGCCTTCCAAGGTGAGAGGAAGAGCAGAATAAAAATGTGGTAGTGATAGGGGATTCTATAATTAAGGTGATTGATAGCATCCTCTGCAGCCAACAACAAGATTCCTGAAGGGTGTGTTCCCAACTGATGCCAGGGTTAGGGATATCTCGAGGCGGCTGGAGAGGAATTTGGAAAGGGAGGGGGTAAATCCAGTTATCATGGTCCATGCCAGAATAAACAACATAGGTAGGAATAGGGAGGAAGTCCTGCTGAGGGAGTATCAAGAGTTAAGAGCTAAATTAAAAAGCAGGACCTCAAGGGTAATAACCTCTGGATTATTGCCTGAGCCACGTGCAAATTGGCATAGAAGCAATCCGATCAGGAGAATTAACACGTTGCTCAAGGGCTGGTGTGGGAAAGAAGGGTTCCTGTTCATGGGACACAGGCACCAGTACTATGACAGGAAGGAACTGTACCGATGGAATGGGCTCCACCTGAACCAGGATGTGACCCGTGTCCTAGCGGAAAGGGTAAATACGGAGGTGGCAAAGGTTTTAAAGTAGTAAGACGGGGAGGGATCTACAAGAAATGAAACTAGCCTAAATATAAACAAAACAGGAAAGGAGAGCATAGGAAAGAATAAAGTAAGGGAGGATGTTGATGGCCATGGAATAAATAGAGTTATAGAACAGAAGTTTAAAAAGATGGTTAAAAATAAAGTGAGAGGAACTGCTATTAAAAATGAGTTAAACTCTCTGTACAGCAATGCACACAGTGTCCATAATAAAATGAGAGCTGGAGGCAATCATGTTGCGAGGAACCAGACATAGTGAGGATTACTGAGACATGGCTACAGAAAAATCAGGACTGGGAATTAAACATTGCAGGGTATAACATATTTAGAAAAGATAGAGAGGGAAAAAGGGGAAGTGGAGTAGCTGTACTTATTAGGGTTAACATAATTACAGTAGAAAAATGTGATGCAGCTATCAGCAAGACAGAAATAGAATCCATGTGGATAGAGATAAAAGATAATAAAGGATCAAACACACTAATCGGGCTAGTCTACAGACCACCTAATAGTAGAAGGGAGGTGGAGGAAGAAATATGCAAACAAATTAGGGAAATTAGTAAAAAACATAGAATAATAATCATGGGGTTTTCAAATATCCTGATATTAATTGGGCAGAAGAGGTAGGTAAAGGGGATAAGGGAATGGAGTTCCTACAATGTTTACAGGACTCATTTCTTACCCAATATGTAAAAATCCCAACAAGGGAGGATTCACTATTGGATCTAGGAATGGGGAATGAACCAGAGCAGATAAGAGAAATAAAAGTAGGGGAACATCTAGGCAATAGTGACCATAATATAATACACTTTAAGATAATAATTGAGAAGGATATAAGTATGATGAAGACCAGGGCAATAGATTGGAGAAAAGCTGATTTTTAGGGGCTGAGAATAGAACTTGGGAAAATAAAATGGACAACAATATTGGCAAACAATGATGTAGAACAGCAATGGGAAACATTTAAAATGGTGTTCAACAGAGTCCAGGAAAAATATATTCCGTTAAAAAAAAAAAAACAAGCTAAACACTAGAAGTACCACATAGAAGGCTGGTTAACAAAATTGAGGCTCATGGAATATATGGGTCAGTGGCAGCTTGGATAAGGAATTGGCTTAAGGACAGAAAACAGAGTTGTGGTAAATGGCTGTTTTTCAGACTGGAGGATGGTAGACAGTGGTGTTCCACAAGGGTCAGTGCTGGGGCCACTGCTTTTTTTGATATATATAAATGACCTGGATATTGGAATACAGAGTAGAATTTCTAAATTTGTCAATGACGCCAAACTTGGGGGTGTGGCAAACATTGATGATGATATCGATCGACTGTAACAGGACATAGAAAGGCTAACAGAATGGGCAGACAAGTGGCAGATGGATGCATTTTGGTAGAAGGAACAGGGAGAGGCAATATACATTTAATGGCACAGTTTTAAAGAGTGTGCAGGGACAGAGGGACCTGGGAGTTAATGTGCATGGGTCCCTGAAGATGGCAGGATATATTGAGAGAGTGGTTAACAAAGCATATGGGATCTTGGGCTTCATAAATAGAGGTATTGAGTACAAAAGTAGAAAAGTTATGCTGAACTTTCATAAAGCGTTGGTTAGACCACAACTGGAGTATTGCATCCAGTTCTGGTCACCACACTTTAGGAAGGATGTGAAGACCCTTGAGAGGTTGCAGAGGAGATTTACCAGAATGGTTCCAGGAATGGGGGATCTTAGTTACAAGGACAGGTTGGAGAAGCTGGATTTGTTTTCATTAGAGCAAAGGAGGTTGAGGGGTGATTTGATCGAGGTGTACAAGATTATGACGGGTTTGGATAGGCTAGACGGGGAAAGGCTGTTCCTACTAATTGCTGGTACAAGGACTAGGGGACACATATTTTGGGCAAGAGATACGGGGGGAACGTGAGTAAAAACATTTTTACAAAGCGAGTGATGATGACCTGGAATTCGCTGCCGACGGAAGTGGTGGAAGCGGAGACACTCAATGTTTACAAGGGAAGACTGGCTAGGCACTTGAGGGAAATAAACTTGCAGGACTATGGCGATAGAGCGGGGGAATGGGACTGACTGGATTGCTCTACAAAGAGCTGGCATGGACTCGATGGGCCGAATGGCCTCCTTCTGTGCTGTTATGACTCTATGACTCCATGACTAATGCGACGCCATGGGTAAATAAAGCCATAAGGGAAAAATTGAGGGTAAGGAAAGAGGCATACATTATGTACATGGATAGCAGGGGAGAGCATGATAGGGAGAATATAAATAGATTAGGAGAGAAGTCAAAAAAACAATTAGGAAGGCAAAGAGGAACTATGAAATTGAATTATCAAGGAACATAAAACAAATTAGTAAAATATTTTACAGGCACATGAATAAAAAAAGGAAGACCAGGATGGGAATAGAGCCATTAAGGATTGGAGGGGGTAATACCACAGGCAGCAATAGAGAGATGGCAGAAATATTGAATAACTACTTTGCTTCAGTATTTGCCAGGGAGATAGAACAGGTGGACATGACATCGGATGGTAAGATTAGTAATGAGATAACTGCACTTAAAATAAAAAGAGGAGATATATTAAATAAACTAATCAAACTCAAAATTATATCCGTGCATTTTAAATGAATCTTGGGAAGAGATAGCAGAGGCATTACTACACATATTTAATAATTCATTAGAAAAATCTGTAGTTCCAGAGGACTGGTGGCTAGCTAATGTAATAATATCTATATTTAAGAAGGGAGATAGAACATGTCCAGGGAACTATAGGCCAGTCAGCATAATATCGGTGATAAGAAAAATAATGGAATCCCTACTAAAGAAGAAAATAGAAGAACATCTAGAGACCAAAAATATAATAATGAATAGTCAGTATGGATTTCAAAAGGGGAAGTCTTGCTCAACCAACCTCAATTAATTTTTTGAAGCGGTAACAGAGAGAGTAGACAAGGGTAATGTAGTAGATGTAATTTGCCTAGATTTTCAAAAGGCCTTCGATAAGGTACCACATTACAGACTAATGAATAAGGTCAGAGAATGCAGAGTCAGGGGACAAATAGCAGAATGGATAGTTAGCTGACTTCAAGATAGAAAGCAGAGATTAGGGGTAAAGGGTAGCTATTAAGAGTGGCAGAAGGTGGGAAGTGGTGTTCCACAAGGATCAGTGCTGGGACCAATGTTGTTCACAATTTGTATTAATGATTTAGACTTTGGAATCAAAAACACTGGGCTAGAAATTTGCCTCCTTTGCGCCTCCCATTAGCGCCTCCGGGGGACGATAATGGGGTGCTAACGACTTACCAGTCGCAAAATTCACCTGGAGGTTTGCGGCGGTGGTAACCCCTAGCGCCATGATCTCTTGCGCCCGGAGATCGTGACATCATCGTGCTGCGCAGCACCCCGGTAGCGCTCCAGACCTGAAATTCAGTTCTGACACCTGCAGCATCACCATGCAATAACACCCAGAGCTGCAGGAGGCATTGTTCGGGAGGTCGGGCGCTTCGGGAGAGGTAATTAAAGGTAAAGCCGCTGGTCTGCTGAAAAATTTTGTTTCCATCCCTTAGGTTGCCGTTTGAAAATTTTTAACTGGTGCGATTGGTCAGCCCTTCACTCTGATAGAGTGCTTTGGGGTGAGCATCACGGATCCCGGCTGCTGTCGGTGATGAGGGATATTGTTGAAATGCAGAGCTTGCAGCAATGGCCCTTCCCTTTAAGGAAGGGAAGGAGCCTCGGATCCTGGCAGTGCTGCACGGGACATTGTGCAGCGCTGCACCTCTACTGCCCCTCCTGCGTGGTTTAGCCCTCCAGAAGGGAAGTGCTAGCACTCCACTTCCTTCCAGGAGCGCTAACACCCAATTTAGAGAAAGCTAAGAATCATTAGCGCCTGGCGCAAATTTTTCCAGCTTTCAAAATTTAGTGCCCCAAACGGGGTGATACCGAATTTCTCCCCTAAAATTTCTAAATTTGCGGATGACACCAAATTGGGGGGGGAGGTGGTGATAGTTAATGCTGTGGAGGAGTGCAACAAATTACAGGAAGACATTAATAAACTTGCAGAATGGGCATATATTGGCAAATGAATTTCATCACAGATAAATGTGAGGTATTACATTTTGGTAGGAAGAAAAGGGAGGTCACTTATTACTTGGAGGATGCGAGTCTGGATGGGGTAGAGGAGCAAAGGGATCTCGGAGTAGAAATACACAAATCACTAAAAGTAGTGACACAGGTTAACAAGGCCATAAAAAATGCAAACCAAGCACTATAGTGTTTATTTCTAGAGGGATAGAATTGAAAAGTAGTGAAGTTATGCTAAACTTGTATCGAACCTTGCTTAGACAACGCTTGGAGTACTGTGTACAGTTCTGATCGGCATATTATAAAAAGGATGTAGAGGCACTGGAGAGGGTGCAGAGAAGATTTACAAGGATGATACCAGAAATGCGAGAGTATACATATCAGGAAAGGGTGAACAGATTGGGTCTCTTTTCTCTTGAAAAGAGAAGGCTGAGGGTGACCTAATAGAGGTCTTTAAAATTATGAAAGGTTTTGATAGATTAGATACAGAGAGAATGTTTCCACTTGTGGGAAAGAACGTAACTAGAGGCCATCAATATAAGATAGTCACCAAGAAATCTAATAGGGAATTCAGAAGAAACTTCTTTACCTAGAGAGTGGTGAGAATGGAACTCGCTACCACAGGAAATGGTTGAAGCGAATAGTATAGATGCATTTAAGGGGAGGTTAGATAAGCATATGAGGGAGAAGGGAATAGAGGGTTATGCTGATAGGGTTAGATAAGGAAAGACGGGAGGAGGATCGAGTGGAGCATAAACGCCGGCATGGATTGGTTGGGCCAAATGGCCTATTTCTGTGCCGTATATCTTATGTAATCCTTACGTCATTTAATCTTTCTTGCCTTCCACCCTATCACAGATCTTCCCTTTTGTTCTTTCTTCCCCTCCCCCAGCTTTCCCTGCCTCTGCACTTGCTTAAAGCTTTGTTATATCACTAACTTTTCCAGTTCTGATGAAAGGTCATCGACCTGAAACGTTAACTCTGTTTCTCTCTCCACAGATGCTGTCGGACCTGCTGAGTACGTCCAGCACTTTCTGTTTTTATTTCAGATTTCCAGCATCCGCAGTATTTTGCGTTTTGAAGAGTGAAGAATGGTGGACCATGGGAGAGAGCGGGCACCAAGGTTTTCGAACGCTGCACTGGAGGTCTTGATGGAGGAGGTGGAAAGGAGGAGAGATGTCCTGTATCCTCAGGGGGGCAGGAGGCCCTCCAGTCACATGATGAACATATGAGAAGGCAGTGGAAACAGATTGCCACGGAGGACAGGAGTATATATGTGGTCAAAGTTAATGAATGCATCTTCAAATGCCATATCCTACCAACTGTACCACTAGTCTCAGCCACTGCTCAATTTACCACACCCCATCATTCACCTACCAATAATTTTAATCAACCAGGACTCATACATAACACTCATAAGCTTCACCTCACCCTCACACACTTTGCACTGTTGCAAGTCTCAAACCCACATCTCACAGCTTGCACGCACTGCCAGCTATTCAACTATGACAGCCACATCACCCATATTGCACGACACTCACTGACACACTTCCCTCTTTCTTGCAGGAGAAAGTAGCACATAATCGGAGGCAGCAGGAACTAACTGAAGGTGGAGAGGCAGGCCTGCATGTTCTAACCCCCATGGAGGAGATGCTTCTGGCTATTATGGGAAGGACCATCGCTGAGGTCGTGGTCACCGGTGGGGCTAAAACCATTGAAGATGACAGTACCCTCATATCTAATCCTCCTTCCCCATCCCACTTTTCCCTCATCCCTCAATCTCTACTGACTTACAAGCTGCAGATGGTGTAAGCATGCACTTCTTACTTTCTCCTTTCCCCTCACCACAACACAGCACTTGTCCCTTTTTCATTTCAGATATCTAGAACTGCAATCTGCCCAGGTAGTGGTGGAAGAGCAGGAAGAGAGTGAAGATGAAGACACAGCATTACTCAATTTCACAGTTGCAGCCACCAGCTCAGATACTGACACTGCACGTAATTTAAAGGATAGGATAGAGGCGGGATCTGTATGTGGTGAGACACTGGGCACAAGTGCGTTGGAGCCAGGGCAGAGAGAAAGGAAAGTGCAGGTGCCAGCCTGCCGGAGGGCAAGGTCGCACACGCAGAGGACTCAGATGAGGACTTCAATGTGCCAGGCTACAGAAGAAGGCTGATGGGTCTACACACTAAAATGCTTGTTGCACTGGAAAGCTTGCCAGAAAGCCTGCATTCAAGGAGCATAGTGGAGTCCCAGACCAACTTGGCACAGGGCTTTATGCAGAGCTTGAAACCCATCCTTTCCTGCATGGAACAGGTGGTCACCTCCATCAGCACACCTGTGGAACCCACCATGATGCAGCGTCTGATGGCCGATGTCTCAGCTTCTTGGCAAGACAAGCAGCAGCCATGCAACATCTGAGTGCTGCGATGGAAGCTCAGACTGCTGCCATCATGACTCTGGATACCAGTGTTCAAAGGGGCTTCCAGGGTGTTACAGCAGTCCAGCAATCTGTTCTCCAACAGATTTCTAGGATTGCTGAGGCCCTGCCCCGGGATAGTGGCAGTGGCTCCATGGAGCACGAACCTGTTGTCCTCTCTCAGTGTGACTGCATTTGTGCTCACACCCCTGCTAATCCACCATTGCCCTAGCTGCTGCCTGTCAGCCAGCCAGCCCAGACTGCTGCCACCCATGCGGAGGTGGTGAAGTTTGAAGCTGCACCTTCTAGGCCCAGAATTGTTCGAGGTTGCCCTCCAAGGCCATCTGCAGTCTCATGCACTGAAAGTCAGCAGCCTTCCACCAGCCATGCTGTAGCCACTGGGGTAGTACCTTGTAAGAGCACTAGGCCAGGAAAAAGCACATGGAAGACTGGCACTCAGGGAATGCGTAAGGGTGATTAGTTTCTTTTTGTATGAAAAATAACATGATTTAATTTATAAATATGGATTGGAAAGCATATTTTGTGTTGGCTTTTATTTTTGCATTGTGACCAAGAGGACGATGTAATGGTCAGTGACAGAGGGAAGGTAAGGAGTGCAGGCCTGTTGGTGAATGGCGAATTGGGGTTAAGGTTACTGGTATCGCACTTCAATTAATTCTTCCCGTACAGCCCGAATAGAATGGGGCTGTCTATGTTGCAGCCTTCCTTCCTCTTCCTCGATCTGCTCTGCTTCCTCTTCCTCCTCGTGCTCCTGCTCCTCAGCTTCTCGCCTGATAGGTGGTGGCAAGGGCTGTTCCCTCATGATGGCGAGCTTGTGCAGCATGCAGCATACCACGATAAATCTTGAGTCCCACTCAGCCGAGTACTGCAGGACTCCTCCAGAGCAGGCCAGGCAGCGGAATTGTTGCTTCTCCATGCCAATGGTCTGCTCTATCAGATTTCTTGTGGCACCATGGCTCTCATTGTGTGTAGTGGACCGGAGTCATGCGCCATGTCGTCAGCGGATAGAACTTGTCACCCAGTAGCCATCCTTTCATTTGTCCTGTTGGTTGCAATAAAGCTGGCACAGAGGACTGCCGCAGAATGATTGCATCATGACTGCTGCCAGGATACCGGGCATTGACCTGCATGATATGCTGCCTATGGTCACACACCAGCTGCATGCTGAGGGAGTAGAATACCTTTTGGTTCAGGTACATGGCAGAGTTGACGTGAGGCGTACGCAAAGCAATGTGCGTGCAGTCAATGGCACCCTGCACCATGGGGAAATCTACAATCCTTTCAAACCCTCGTGCTCACTCCGCCTGCTTCTTTCTGGCAAGAGGGAATGAGATGAAGCATATAAAGAGCCTCAGTAACTTCCCTTATATTAATGACTTGGATGCAGGGACCAAATGTACTGTAACCAAATTTGCTGATGATATAAAGATAGGTGGGAAAGCAAGTTGTGAGAAGGACACAAAGAGTCTGCAAAGGAATATAGATAGCTTAAGTGAGTGGGCAAAAATTTGGTAGATGGAGTATAATGTGGGAAAATGTGAGGTTATCCACTTTGGTAGGAAGAATAGAAAAGCAAAATATTATTTAAATGGAGGGAGAGTGCAGAATGCTGTGGTACAGAGGGATTTGGGTGTCCTCATGAATGAAACACAAAAAGTCAGCATGCAGGTACAGCAAGTAATTAGGAAGTCAAATGGAATGTTGGCCTTTATTGCAAGAGGGATGGAGTATAAAAGTAGGGAAGTCTTGCTACGACTGTGCAGGGTGTTGGTGAGACCACACTTAGAGTACTGTGTACAGTTTTGGTCTCCTTATTTAAGGAGGGTTATACTTGCATTGGAGGCAGTTCAGTGAAGGTTCACTAGGTTGATTCCTGGGAGGAAGGGGTTGTTTTATGAGGAAAGGTTGAGCAGGTTGGGCCTATACTCATTGGAGTTTAGAAGAATGAGAGGTGATCTTATTGAAACGTAGAAGATTCTGAGGGGGATTGACAGGGTGGATGCAGGGAGGATGTTTCCCCTCGTGGGGGAATCTAGAACTAGGGGACATAGTTTCAGAATAAGGGGTCACCCATTTAAGACGGAGTTGAGGAGGAATTTCTTCTCTCAGAGGGTCATGAATCTTTGGAATTCTCTACCCCAGAGAGCTGTGGAGGCTGAGTCATTGAATATATTCAAGGTGGAGATAGACAGATTTTTGAACTACAGGGGAGTGAAGGGTTATGGGGAGCGGGTGGGAAAGTGGAGTTGAGGCCAAGATCAGATCAGCCATGGTCTTATTGAATGGCGGAGCAGGCTCGAGGAGCCAAATGGCCTACTCCTGCTCCTATTTCTTATGTTCTTATGCAGCAGTGCATTGGAAATTTGAGATGTTGCTTATATCTCCAGCAGCAGCCTGAAGGAGCCAGCCATATAAAAGTTCAGTGCCACAATCATCTTAACAGCCACTGACAATGCGGTCCTTGCCCTGCTCTGAGTTTTGCATTGTGGCTGCAGCAGTTGGCAGATTTCAGTGACGACCTCTTTAGTGAAGCACAGATGTCTCAAACTTTGGTCGTCGCTGAAGTTCAGGTAGGAGAATTGCTTCTTAAACACCCTCTGAGAATATGGTCTCCTGCTGAAAGCTCTTCTCCACCTCCTTTAGCAGCTTGTCCTGCTTGGCATTGCTTCTTCTCATTCTCCCAGTCATGCTCAATGCCAAGAGGAAGGCCTACTAGTCCACCCATGTGTGGAAGCAACTGGTTTGTGCAGAAGCCTTGAAGTCAGCACAAAAGTACTTTAGCACCTGCCAGACCACTCCCTGTAGACTTTTGAAACTTTAAACAACTATAGAAAGCACCCAAAACATGTAGAATTGCAGCAACAGCCAGAAGTAAAATGGCAGCGCCGGTGTCAAATCAGCATTGCACGCTGATTCAAGTCATGATCTGCTTGCTCTGCATGCTGCCGGCAGACTTTAGGTGCGCATGCGCACTAACTGCTTTACCAATATGGCATCTGACGCACTTCTCATCAGAAGTGTGCGCCAGATGCCATTTTGGAACCTTAAGGGGCTTCATAGCACCCAAAAAATGGGCGCTACCGAGCCCAATTTCACCCCCAGTAGGTGTAAATAAAAGACATAATGCTGCTCACTGACATTTTCAAAACATATAGGATTCGGCAACCGCCATCTGTTAACTTCATTAACCACACAGCACTAGATAATCAAGAGTTTGACTTAAGTGGGTCTGTAAACTCCCCCATAAAAACGACAATAGAGAGTCATGTGTAGAGAATAAGATGATGAGGTACGTACACAAATTTCGGGAAAAGTGCAATAAAAATGTTATATTGATGTTACTAATTCTGAAAAGCTCCACCATTCATGCCACTTTTGGTAATCTTGATGCATAATTCTATTAATTAGAATAATGGTTTTACTCAGATAATGAGAACTTAGCTATCAATTAGTGTCAGCAGTCAATTAGTTAGTCTGACTTTATGTGCATAATGATTTGTGCATTCTTGAGTGCTTTTTCTGAATGTTTATCAGCCTATCAATTTTCATTTAAAAGTCTCAACTCGCCCATTATATATTCTGAATACGTATAATGGAATAAATGAATTTAGAATGAACTTCAGCTACCTTTAATTGGTTAGTACTTTATCAATGGTGACATTGTAATTTAGTAGCAGAGCACAACAGAGCTAAGCAAATTGTCACAAACTTCAAATAAAAATGCAAATGCGGTATTCCCATCATTTTGGATGATGAAATGAATGCATTGTATCATTTTAATAAGTTGAAGAAATGTATTGAATTTTTGCAATGGCACAATGTAAAAAAAATACAATGTTAAGGAGCTATATTTTCATGATTAAAATTAGTTATATTAAGTGATTTATAGTTAGGAAAGAGGAGTTGAATGCAATGCATGACTCCACATGACAGGTTGGCTCCAAGAGACTGTCCATAAAGTATGTACATTGGTGAGACGTGGGATGGGTTTGAAAAGGCATACTAAAGCTTATAGTGGGGGTGGGGGAGTGCGGATGTTTGGAGTGTGAAGTGCAGTTGTCAAAGTGCCATACACGGGTTTCAGTTCTCTGAGCAGTTATTTAGCTTACACCTTGTAGTGCAAGTTCTGAGTTGGAAAAGTCGCAGTGTAGCAAAACCACTAAGTGACTTACATAATTGTCTGTAACCAATGTTATTACCTCTAGCATTAATTGTCTGTAACCAATGTTATTACCTTTCAAGTTGGCTCTGGTTAAACAGAGCTAGATCGACAACATCGCGATCTGACGCGATGACGTCATCACGTGGGTCACGTGACGTCCCCTTCGGCGGGAAACGTGATGACGTCATGACGTCAGAGGTAGAGGGCGGGACCAGCCAGTCCTCGTGTGGATTGAAAGAGAAAAGACCTGTTTTGAGCTTCTCCTGTAGTTTCTTGTTTTGTAAAGTTCTTAGACAATAAATTCAGTTTGTTAACTTCCAGTAAGTTATAGATTCTTTGTTAGGAGTGCAGAGACTCCTACATTGGTGACCCCGATTCCTCGCGATCGTTTTTCGCGGTGAACGCCGAACACAGGCCAGTGATGGAGGCCAATGCAGTGGCCTTGAAGCTCCCCCAATTCTGGGAACAACAGGCAGCCTCTTGGTTTGTGCAAGCCAAGGCGCAATTTGAGCTCCGCAACATCGTTCAGGATCAGACCGATATCTCCACGTGGTCTCCGCCCTCGAGAGCTCGACGGCGTCGAGAATCATCAGCCTGCTGGAGAGTCCTCCGACTGCTGACAAGTATGTCGCCATCAAGACACGATTGCTGCAGGTATTTGGTCTCACCAAAGCGGAGCGCGCTCGCCGTTTACTGACTCTACCAGGGTTAGGAGACTCCAAACCCTCGGAAATGATGAGTCATATGCTGACTCTCCTGGGGTCCGAGCCCCAGTGCTTTCTGTTTCGCGAACTGTTCCTTACTCAACTTCCTGAGCAAGTACAGGTGTCCCTCGCCCGAGCAGAAACCGCAGGCTGTGTCGCGCTCGCCGAAGAGGCGGATAAGATTTACGCGGTCCGGCAACAACACTGCGCCCTCGCGCAATGCCCCACCACGAAGAGCCCGGCCCCAGCTCCGACAAAGGCGCCTCCGACGACCGGTTTCTGCTACTACCACGCTCGTTTCGGCCCGAAGGCCCGCTGCTGCCGCTCGCCGTGCACTTTCGTTACCAGACCGTCGAATAGACCGCCGCGAGTCATGCATGCCGGTCCCGGTACTTCCCCCGCTGCCACGATGGCAATCGGTGCTTCCGGGAATTTCAGAGTCGGTCCAACAGACTTGTCCGACCTCCTCAGCGATTGACTCTTTTCGTTAAAGACAATTCTGGGGGGGCGTATGTGGCAAAACCACTAAGTGGCTTACATAATTGTCTGTAACCAATGTTATTACCTCTAGCATTAATTGTCTGTAACCAATGTTATTACCTTTCAAGTTGGCTCTGGTTAAACAGAGCTAGATCGACAACATCGCGATCTGATGCGATGACGTCATCACGTGGGTCACGTGACATCCCCTTCGGCGGGAAACGTGATGACGTCATGACGTCAGAGGTAGAGGGCGGGACCAGCCAGCCCTCGTGTGGATTGAAAGAGAAAAGACCTGTTTTGAGCTTCTCCTGTAGTTTCTTGTTTTGTAAAGTTCTTAGACAATAAATTCAGTTTGTTAACTTCCAGTAAGTTATAGATTCTTTGTTAGGAGTGCAGAGACTCCTACAGTAGTGAATTTGAACTTTTAGGGGTACAAATTTGTCTTGGGCAGTAGCTCAAAACCTGCTTGATATTCAGATCCATTGCAGTCAATGGAATTAAATATCAGGCGAGGTGTATACTTGTCCCATTACCATCTCCTTTTGCCTTGCACCATTATCCCTTTGGTCTCTTAATCTCTCCTGCCTTCTACCCTATCACAGACCTTCCCTTTTGTTCTTTCCTCCCCTTCCCCCTTTCCCGGCCCCTACACTCGCTTAAAAACCTGTTCCATCTCTAGCTTTTTCCAGTTCTGACAAAGGATCATTGACCTGAAATGTTAACTCTGTTTCTCGCTCCACAGATGCTGCCTGACCTGCTGAGTATTTCCAGCATTATCTGTTTTTATTTCAGATTTCCAGCATCCGCAGTATTTTGCTTTTGTATTTGTTGGAGAGGTGTATAACAGGCGGCCGACACAATACCGCTCAAGCCCTATTCAAAGATCACTTGGATGCAAGGATGGTTGGATGGTTTCAACCACCTATGGACCCAGAACATGCATTACAAAAAAAGTTGAGAGAAGTTGATGTCGATGTCACTACATTTCAGTAAGATGAAGTTACGTCTGACATAAGCAATGTCATGCTTGGATGATATCAACAACTGTTCCCAGAGATCACTTCCTTTCTTACTAGATCAAATCTGAGCTTTGATTTTCACACACTTCTGGTGCCTATAGTTTCATCCCTTGAGGTAAACTGAAGAAGTTGACAACCTCACTGCACTAGATCAACTTCAGTGCAGAAGAATCCCTTTAGATGTGCTTTCAAGAGTTGTTGGTAACTTTAGAGCCTGCGGCATTGTTTCTCAGAAATGCAGAAAGTGGGAATGAACACATTCAAAACACGTGACTATATCTCGTGAGCTTACCAATTTCCATTGAGGGATGTTTTTGAAATAAAACACTATTCCTTCCTAATTTCAAGGGATATTTTCCCCGTGGTTTGATTGGAGTGCAGCAGGTTAAAATTAATTTTAAAACTGTGTCATGCTTTTTTGTTTTTGTTCTGCTGTTGCTGTTCATCACTTATCATACTTTTCCTCTTTGTAAATGATTCTTTTTTAGTAATGTCAATACTCAGCTTTGCACAAAGAATTGCAAGGATTTTAATTGGTTTATATAGGGAGAAAAGTGGAAAAAAATTATTTTGGGATCAATACAATTGGAATTTGCATTGATTTGTGCTCCAATTATATTAGAAATTTGGGGAAAAAAAGGTCTCTATTATAAAAAATGTTTGACTATCTAAATTCATCCAATTATGTATTGTGGAGCTGAAAATGAATTTTTGGAACAGATGTGTTAGAGATTTTCTATAGCTGTATTTACACTACAATGATAGCACTGGTGTGAAACATTGCGCAGATGCTAGGAAGTTGTAGTGTAATTCCAGATTTACAGCCCAACCTATCCCTGGAGGGTGGGAATTCCAAGCAGGATGGAGGAGTTCTCGAACACCATGGAGTTTTGACTCCACAGCGGCATGTTTTTTATTAACAGGTTTCCCCGCTCCCCGGAAGCCAGCCTCATTGTAAATGCAGATAAAATGACCACATGCTCGACTGTGCTAACATGATGACTAGAAGAGGCACTTTCTACCTGCTGCTGCTACCAATGAACTTCCTTCAACTGCTTGATAACAGCAGTAACACGCTTATGATCTACTGTGCAAATTTGTAGAAATAGAGCGTTGAATCTTAACCCCCAAAAACGGGTGGGTTGAGGTCGAGTAAGATGTTAAAACTTTAAAAATCTCCAACCCGACCCCAACCCACCTACTTCTGCATTTAACGAAGGCGGGACAGGCCGGTTGACAATTTAAATATTTTAATGAGGATGGCAGCCTTAATTGCAGGTTTAACTCTGTCCGGCCAGGCCTCGGGGAACCCGACAGCTGAAGGGAGGTGAGGACTGCTTCGGAGACAGCTTCAGTGCCTTTATGGCACTGCTTGTGGACCAGGAGAAGCAGAAGTGCTTCCCCCCCCCCCCAACAGACGCCCCCATGCAAAGATCCCCCAGGTTGGGGATCAGACCCAGCCCCACACCCTGGGATCGGACCCCTCCCAGGGTCACGGATCGGAACCCACCACGCTCCCACTAGCAGCAGCAGGCGACTTACCTGGGGCTGGGGCCTGCTCCAGAGTCCACCCCATCTGACAAGAAGCCAAGCCTGTCAATCAGGCTGACTTCTGGGTGGGGAACCTACAGAAAAAAACGACGCACCTTACTCCAGCATGTGGGGAAACCTGGACTTCCGGGATTCCTGACTGAGACTTTGCCCCCTCCCCCAACTGACGCAACCTGCCTCTGTCAAGAGTGGGACCAAAGGTGTCAATTCTCCCCTGTGCAGCTGATAACAAATTGAAGTAGATGTTTACATATTTTGCCTTTTGCACAGAGTTGCAGTGTAAATATTTATTTTAGTTAACTAGGTAAAATAAGTAAAATTTGGTTTGGGATAGACCAGCAATACCCAGATAATGTCACTTATGAGTAAGTTGTTCAGACATCACACCTGGCTTCATCACGCATTAGTTTATCATTTGAGAAATAAACAGAAAGTGCTTGTGAGAGGTATAATGTCAGACTGAGAGAAGGTGTTGAGTGGAGTGCTAGGGGGGGTCAATATTTGGATGTTTATTGTTTCTAATCTACATAAATGACCTGGATATCAAAACTATCAGAGTTTGTCAATTTTGCTGACAGCACCAAAATAGTGAGAGCAGTAGAGACAGAGGATGCAGTTAAACATTTGCAGAATTTAGATCAGTTATGCAGTTGGGTAGATAAATGGCAAATTAAATTTGACATTGATAAATATAAAGTCCTGCATATGGGGAAAAAAAAATATGGTTCATACTACAATGCATGGAATTGAATTAGCACAGAGTGGTTTAGAAAGGCTCTTGGGAAGTAGTGTAAACTCATTTCTTCCACCATCTAGACAATGTAGCAAAGAAACTAAACATTTTACTATAATGCTAGGTTACATACTGTAGAGATTAAGCCAATCAGTAGCTTATCTCTAGTCTTTCAAATAATCAAGATTGACTGCAAACCGATATGGTGGGTATATTGTGTTTAATCAGAGTTTAAGACGGAATATAACACACTAGTTATACAGCAAAAACATACGACCGTGACAAGCAGCTGGTACCGGTCCCAATCGGACAGACGGCTGGTGTGCGTGAACAGTTCTCTGGCTTGCAGCCTCTCTTCCTCTCCTCTAGAACCTCCGAGTTGGTGAGTATGGGATCACTCTTGAAAGAGCGTTCGACCAGCCCAACTTCTGCTTGGCTCTCCCCTCCATCATCTGTGTGGCAAGCCCCCAGGGTGTTACTTTTATTCTCTTTTTAGGGGTGGGCCTGAGGCCAAATTATTGCCAAGACCATCTAAGCTATAGAGGCTCCCCTAAAACCTCAGTACCCAATTGGGCATCGAGTTCTTTGCCTCAATTCTTGGACGAAAGCCCTCCCTAAAAGGAGGTCTCATGATCTCAGCCAATTTGTCTTGTTGTTTTTACATTTTGAAGGTTCCTCCATTGGAATTTGTCCTATCTCCCTGGTCCCTATCCTCCCTGGTACAATTGGTACTAGGCCTGGCCTTGTACCCTCTCCATCAAGGGGCCCACGTCGGCGTTGTCTTGCTCATCCTGCCGTTCTCCAAACTATCTCCCTTTAATCTAACAGACTGTTCCATCCTGAGATGGATACCTTAACTCCCCTAAATTCCTTTTATTCTATGTCTTTTATACTAATTAACTTTTAATTATCTTCGCAAGCAGTTCTATTAAGCTAACTCTGATTCCTACCTTAGTATTATAACATGGTTATTAACATGGTTATTAGCAATAATAGAAGAAACGTAGGCATTGAGCCTTAGTTGGTCCAATTAGAGATACATAGGCCTAGAAATTCAGTTGGTTGCGCCAGCCGTTAGCGCCTTAGGAGGAGTAGATGTCGGGCGCTAGGTGGCTAGCGGCCGGGCGCAGTGCGATCTGCGCCTCGCCCCAACTTCACTAGAGATTTAGCGGTGGCGCAAAGTCTTTGCACGCGCTCAGCTGCGCGCGCAGATCATGACGTCATTTCCTCGTGCAACGCCCTTTGTGCACCCCCAACCGGAAATTCAGTCGCGACGCCCCATTGTGCGCCTGGCGCCCTTTGCGACTGTTAGAGTGGAACGGTGCTCAGTCGATGCGGGGCGCGGGGGGCGCAAATTAAAGGGCACTCCTCCTGCACTAGAAAAGGCTGCCATTTCGCAGCACTCCTTCTTGAGAAACGGATCTTTGGAGAGAGACCAAGGTAGAGAGCTTTCTGCTTTGGCCCAACACTCGGACAGGTACTTGTGGCTTCAGGCCACAGCTTTCCACTTGTCTTTGCCTTCATTGACATCTCATTGTTTGCCAGCATATTATGGGGGCTGCAATGGGTGTAAACGCTGGCTTTCTCAATTACATCCAAAGGGCTCACAGACGCCGTGAGAGAGTGGCAGCCCTGGCTAGACGGAGAGGGGGCAACAGGCGTCGGGAAAGGAGGCCTTACCCACCCAGGGTATACCGCCAGCAGTTCTCCTATCTCAACATGTCTGACGAGCAGTGTGCTCGGAGGCTGCGCTTCAGAAGGGAGGTGGTCACAGAGATCTGCCACCTGCTTGGCGGTGATCTGATGCCACAGCTAAGGAGCAGGACGTCTCTGTCGGTGGCAGTGAAGGTGACGGTGGCTCTCAACTTCTATGCCACCGGCTCCTTCCAATCCGCTACTGGGGACATTGCCAACATCTCCCAGTTCGCCGTGCATTGCTGCATCTGCCAGGTGACCAATGCCCTTTTCAAAAGGAGACGTCAGTTCATCTCCTTCTCCATGGCCCTTGCCAAGCAGCAACAGCGTGCAATGGGCTTTGCAGCATTCGCGGGCTTCCCCATGGTGCAGGGCGCCATTGACTGCACGCATGTGGCTTTGCAGGCACCTCTGGAGAATGCCGAGGATTACCGCAACCGGAAGGGCTACCATTCGCTGAACGTCCAGCTGGTGTGTGACCACAGGCAGCTCATCCTAGCTGTCAATGCCCGCTTTCCAGGCAGCAGCCACGATGCCTTCATCCTGCGACAGACTTCTGTGGCAGACATGTTCCAGGCACAGCCTCACCCACGAGGATGGCTTATCGGGGACAAAGGCTATCCTTTGTGTACCTGGCTGATGACCCCGCTCCGTGCGCCCAGCACCCCTGCTGAAGAGGGATACAATGAGAGCCATCAAGCGACCAGGAACATCATCGAACAAACAATCGGCGTCCTGAAGCAATGGTTCCGCTGTCTGGATCGTTCCAGTGGAGCCCTACAGTATTCGCCGGAGCGAGTCTCCCATTTCGTGGTCGTTTGCTGCATGCTGCACAACCTGGCTATCCGCAGGACTCAGGCACTGCCACCAGAGATTGGAGGACCACCTCAGGAGGAGGAGGAGGAGGAGGACCAGCACAGGAGGGAGGCAGAAAGTGCAAGGGTTCTAGGCCCCCTCTCGGAATGGCTTGTGCCAATGTCAGCAGATGAATGTAGCCGCTCCACAAGCCCTCAGCCGAGCAGGGCAACCAGGACTTAACCAAAAAACCATGCACACTGCAATTTAACAACAATAATTTATTGCAAACCTCTGCCCTTCCCACATTACATCCTCATGTGGAGAAGCCCCCTCCAAAAACACAAAACTACCAGTCTCGGCCTTACAAAAAGAAAGAAAGACACCAGTCTCGGCCTTACAAAAACACAACTACACCAATCTCGGCCATACAAAAAGCACCAGGCATTTGTGCATACCTTCTACTTTTTGCCATGCGAGGGCGATGCCTTTCGCATCCTTGCCTGGCCCCTGCCTGCCCTGCAGCTCCTCCTCAATGGGAGCCCAGTGGCTGCAGCAAGGCTGGGGGAAGGCTGCTGAGGGGCAGATGGCGAGACGGCAGATGCCCTTGGGGGTCGGCCTGCACCAGCTCTGGCCTTGGAGTGGCCGGCTGCTGACTGCTCCAACTCTGGCTGGGCGGCAGCAGTCTGTCCAGCGGCTTGTGGCAGCTGCAATGGCGGAGTGGCAGTGTCGGCTGCAGGAATGGTGCCAACCTGGCAGATCGCAGGTGCTCGCTGGTCGCCTGAGACATTGGCACTCGCACGGGCCAGCACTGCAGCATGCGCAGCAAACAGCTGAAGAACAGACTGCTGGGCTGCTGCTGCGCGGCGAGTGCCCTGGCGATGCCTGGCTGATCCAGCGAGGGTGGCAGCAGTTAGTGCCCGTGTGGCCCTGGTCTGTGTCCGCATGACAACAGCCAGTGAATGGACGGCACGACTGAGCACTTGGCTCGAAGCCGCCTGTGCTGCCGCGAAGTCCTGTAGACTCCTGGCCTGTGCTGCACTGAATTGATCCAGACTCCTGGCCTGTGCTGCTCCAAATTGCTGCACACTCCTTGACAAAGACTCAATGGAGTCAGGCATCCTTGCCACTGCAGCCATGAGCTCATTGTGCCTGCGCTCAGCCTGGATGGCCATTTCCTCCAGGAGCCGCACCTCCTCTGCGCTGACCGTCGCAGGACTGGAGGCCGCACTCACCCTCTGGGGAGAAGTCCGCCGAGCTTCCCCACCCCTCCCGCGTTGCTGCAGGCCGCTGGGCCCCGGAGCTTCACTCTCCTCCGACCCTTCCCCCCGGCTCCCCTCCAGGGAAGACGTGTCCCCTACATCGCCATGGGCTGGCGCGGCTGAGGGTGGCACTGATGGGCCAGCTTCCTCTTCCTCCTCCTCGTATTCCGAAGCACTGACAGTGGCAGCTTGAGGGCCCGCCTCCTCACCTGGCGATTCACCATCTGAAAGCAGGAAGGCACAAGAGTAGCTTTAGAGTGAGGACAGGGCGGCAGCGAGGGAGGCATGAGTGGTGCCATTCACTGCATTGGTCGGACAGTGGCAAAGGATGCTGATCTGAGACGCAAGTGGAACGAGCGAAGTCAAAAAGGTGATGCCCTTACCATTGGTGCCCAGAACAGGGTCGGCATCTCCACTGGCGACGGGGCCAATCAGCCGGCCTGCCATAATGCGCTCCACACGCTGGTCGAGGTCGGAGAGCTCTTTTACGTCAGGACGGCCTCCCCCGGTGTCAATTTGTTTCCGCCGGTTGTGCGCCACCTTGGCCTGCAAGAGAAAGGACGGCCTCGAAGTACAGTGTGAAGCCCTGATCTTGTCTGCACTGCCTCCCATGGTCAAATAGCTTGTACGGTGTGAAGCACTGATCTTGTCTGCAATGCCTCCCATGGTCGAATAGCTTGTACGGTGTGAAGCCCTGATCTTGTCTGCAATGCCTCCCATGTCGAATAGCTTGTACGGTGTGAAGCCCTGATCTTGTCTGCAATGCCTCCCATGGTCGAATAGCTTGTACAGTGTGTAACGTGCTGAATGTGCAAGTGATTTTCATGCCAGTCCCATAGCTGCTGGGTGAGGGCTGGCCATTAGGGCTTTCAGGTCCCTTTGCCCATAAAGTGAGGTGCACATGCAGGGATGAGGAGGACACTGGAAAGGATACTCACCCTGACAACCCGAGTGAGGTCGTTGAACTTCTTCCGGCATTGCACAGGAGTCCTGGCAACCACGCTGTTGGAAGACACCCTGTTTGAGACCTCCCTCCAGGCTTTCCGGTAGGCGCTGGGCAGCGGCCTCTTGCCACCTTCTGGGAACAGAACATGGTGCCTGCGCCCCACTCCGCCAACCAGCAGCCTCAGGTCACCGTCGCTGAAGTGCTGCGCTCTCTCCCTGGCCTTCTCCATAGCCCTAGGCGTTGTGCAGATGAAGCTGAAGTGGTCAGGCCTAGGTTGAGGGCTGCAGTATGCAGGGCGTGGCAGGCAAATAAATCCACCCTCCCCCTTTAAGAGCTGACTGGCGCCAGAGTGTCTGCCGTCAATCAACAACTCGCCGCACCTGCGCTGCACCCGGCCTCGGGGGTATTGCTCAGCACCGCCGGCTTAGCGCCTAAAGATAGTCGTGCATCGCCTGTTTTAGCGCAGCAGCAACCTCTTGGGGCGATGCGACTGAATATCGCCGAAGGGGGCGCGACTTTGCGCCGGGCGCAAACTTTAGCGGCCGCCCGACTTTACCGCCCCAAAAGTGGCTATAATGAATTTCTAGGCCATAGAGAGATACATGGAGATACATGAAATCCTAACTTGAAAACAGCAGACAGTTAGCTTGGAAACAAGATTATTTATGACCGTCACACTGCAGAATGCTATAACATCCACAGAGAACCAAAACACAAACAGATTCTAAGCATCTATCTAATTATTCTAATAACTAGTCTGAAGAGACTTTTGTCTCCAGTTCTAATACAATCATGTAAACACAGCATTATTCATATCACAATTTTGTTCACGTAAACCTATACATTTTGGATACCCCTGATTTCTAATAATACCTAGAACAGTGATGCTGAGTCTTTACAATTCATGGGGTAGGCAACATTTAGAATGCTGTTCAATTTTAGTCACTATGCCACAAAAAATATAATATAATGGCCCAGAAATTCGAGTCTCCACGGGTGAGTATGCACAGGGTACTCACCCGTAGGCCCAATGGAAGTGCCGGTCTCCTGCATGCACTGCGCATGCGCAGGAAACCGGCACTTCCGTTCCCCTGAAAGAAGGGGTTCAGAGTTTGAACGCGTGCACAGGAGAGGTTGCGCGTGCGCATTGAACTTACTTTTTGTTGTGTCCGTGTGTTAATAGAGACACTGAAGGCAGGAGTTGGTTTCACAGGTGTTTACTGAACAAAGTCTGGAGGTCAACTAACTGATACAACACAATATACAGGCTTATATAGCCCGAGTGGCCACTACCGGCATTACAGTACACAGGGGGCTCTTAAAGGCACATACACTACAATTCCTCCCCTTTTAGCCAACCAGGACATAATATTTTAAGTAATCATTAATTACATGTTACAAGAACAATAATCTACACATTGCTGCAGTTAATCAATTAGAAGTCAGTCTCTCTGGAGGCTTCCTGACTCGGTCCGGATAACGCCTCGGTGGTGTAGCAGTTTCTGGTGGTGTAGTAGGTTCTTTTGGCAAGGCTGATTCGGCTTGAATGCCAGTGTCGGGTTCATCTGGTTCCAGTATCACCGGATTGGAGGTAGATACTATGGGCATCTCTACTTCATCATTAGGCGTATAGAGTTGTGGTGTAGGTTGTCCCTTTTCGGATGACTCTATGATTTGGTCTGTAAGAGGTCGTTTTAACGAGCTTATGGTGTGCTAAATCGGTTTTGATTTTCGCACTACTCGTGAGTGGTTTCGAAGCGCTCCCCCCTCACGGTTCTAGACACTGGGCTTATTGCCAGACAACCTTTGTGTGTTGGCCCAACTCGTGACTCGGAAGACAAATGGTCAGATGAGACAGATTGAGTTTTAAATCAAAACGATCTTTATTTTTGAAAGAGAATGTACACAGAGAAAAATGGCAAGAATAAATGCAGACGAAAAATAACGTTTCTCACAGAGGACTAAATTATACACTGAGAAAAATAACTTTAAAGCATATAAACAGTTCTAAAATAGCGATAAGCTAAAAGCGGGGGTGAGGGAAGCGCACGGACACATCGAGGGATAAATCACACTCCTGACTTACAAATACCCTTAACGTTACAAACCCTCCCGTTACTGAATATACCTCAATTATGTCAGTTAGGTAGAGTTGGGCCTTTATGCTCACCAGAATTTCAAAACCCTTCTGGACCTTGGTACTTCTTGTTACGTCTGGAATTTCCGATCTTCCTTATGGGACCGGCTCCTGGACCCTGTTACTTGGTGTCATCCGGGACCTCCGACCTTCCTTATGGGACCGGCTCCTGGACTCGCTCTCCTGTACAAACTTTGGAAGTCCTCCGAAATCCTCGAGCCATTTTCTGTTCCGCATGGTCCTCGAACTCCTGATGGTAACTGGACTTGGACTTCACGGTGTGAACCGTCTCCGGAGGAGTCTTCCTTACTCTGGTCGAATCTTAGACTGACTTGCTGATGATTTACCTGAACAGTTATACTCTTTTCTGGCCCTAATCTTGGCGCCAAATCAACCGTTTTCCTTTGTTAAGGTTGCTTTAACAAAAGCAAACACATTAATTTTAACTGCTCGCAAATCGAACTAATGGGAATCCAATTAGTGTCCCTTTGTTTGTGTGTGTTCAGCAGTTTCTGAGATCGGTTACCGCTTTGCCATAATGGGAATCCGTTTAGTGTCCCTCCGTTTGTGTGTGCTCAGCGGTTTCTGAGATTGGTTACCGCTCTGCCAGCGATTAGCGCACCTCCAGGTGCTAATAGTTTTGTTTACTGCTGTAACCACGTTACAATATCAAAAACAGTAAGGTTCTGGATTCTTCTAATCGATGATGACTCAGACTGCTGTTAGGTACTGTGTGTGTGTCCTTTTGAACTGGGCCATGAGAACTGCCAACTCCATTCTGTGTTCTCACAATGTGGCCACTTCAGGGGCCCTACCCGTATACTGTATTTCATGGATTTTTGCGAATCCTACAGGTCAGCATGGCGCCTTATTATGCTTTCTCCAATGTCCACGGTATACATCAGCGGTCCTAGTCGTGTGCAGATAGTTCCAGGCTGCCATTTCTCGATACGGTAGTCCCGGGCCAAAACTTGTTGACCTATCTGGAAGGTTCTAGTTGGCCTTTCATTCATGCCTTGAAATTGCCGGTTCTCCACGTCCCTTCTGATGTTGGGCTTGATCAAATCCAGCCGGCATCTTAGGCTTCTATTGAAGAACATCATGGCGGGAGTTTGGTTTGTAATCATATGTGTTGCATTCCTGTATGCAAACAAGAAGTTATCCACCTTATGCTGAAGTTTTATGTCTTCATTACCCATGGCCTTTATGGCCTTCTTGAAGGTCTGGACAAACCTTTCAGCCAATCCATTGGTGGCGGGATGGTATGGGGCGGACGTGTAGTGCTTAACCCCATTGTTTTTTAAGAACTTCCTGAATTCTTCGGACACAAATTGCGGTCCATTATCAGAACAGATCTGTTCAGGCAGCCCATTCCTGGCAAATATGGTCCTTAATACTGTGATGATTTTTTCCGTGGTGGTGGAGGACATCTTTATTACCTCCGGCCACTTGGAGTGTGCATCAACCGCGATGAAGAACATTGAGTCCATAAATGGACCAGCAAAGTCGATGTGTACCCTTTGCCATGGAGATGAGGGCCACTCCCATGGATGTAGAGGGGCTTGTGGTGGAGCGTTTTGGACCTTCTGGCATCCTATGCAGCTCTTGGTCATTTCTTCGATGTCTCCATCGATACCTGGCCACCATACAAATGCCCTGGCTAGGTTCTTCATTTACACTCCACCCAGATGCCCCTCGTGAAGCTCCTTTAGAACTTTATCCTGGAGTTTGGGTGGAATCACCACTCTGGATCCACACATCAAGGTTCCTCGGCACACTGACAGCTGTTCTCTTCTTTGCGAGAATGCTGGCAACAATGGTTCGCCATGTGCTGGCCATCCCTTCACTGTTAAATCGTAGACTCGTGAGAGAGTCAGGTCATTTCTCGTTTCCCTTTCAATGGCAGAATTTGTTACTGGTAGACATTCGACTATGGTAGAGTGGAACATCTCCACTGGGTCTACTGTAGGTGCCTCTTCTACCGTTGGCAACGGTAGGCGCGATAAACCGTCAGTATTCCCATGCTGTTTTGATCCTTTGTATTCTATGTTGTATTGGTGTGCCCCTAGAAAAAGGGACCACCTCTGTAGCCTTTGCGCTGTCATAATGGGAACACCCTTTTTAGGGTTGAATATGGAGATGAGTCAGTCAACAAGGTAAATTTTTTTCCGTGCAGGTAATGGTTGAATTTCTTCACTCCCCATACCAGGCTGAGTGCTTCCCTGTCGATTTGGGCATAGTTACGCTCAGCTGAGTTCAATGAGCGTGACGCAAAAGCTATCGGCTGTTCCGAGCCATCAGGGAATCTATGTGATAATACCACTCCTACGCCGTAAGGGAATGCATCGCACGCCAGTCTGATTGGCAGTGATGGGTTGTAATGAGCCAAAACTTCTTTGGACGTGATTAATTCTTTGCATTTATGGAATGCACGTTTACAGTCTTCGCTCCATTTCCAAATTACTCCTGTTTGTAGCAGTTCATTAAGAGGGTGCAGAAGAGTTGATAAGTTCGGTAAAAATTTATGATAGTAATTTATTAATCCCAGGAACGACCTTAATTGTGAAACATTTTCAGGTGCTGGGGCTTTTATGACCGCTTCAATTTTTTCAGGTGACTTATGCAACCCTTCCTTATTAATTATGTGGCCACAATAGGATATTTGATTCTGGAAAAATTCGCATTTGGGGCGATTTGCTCATAGGCCCCGTTCTCTCAGCCTAGTGAGCACCTGCTCCAAATTGGCAAGGTGCTCGTTGTCATTTTCTCCTGTTACAAGGATGTCGTCCAGGTAGCATTGAGTCCCTGGAATCCCTTGGAGGACTTGCTCCATAGCTCTTTGCCAGATAGCTGGAGCGGATGCTACTCCGAAAACCAGTCAATTGTACTGGTACAGACCTTTGTGTGTATAATTAATAATAATAATAATTCAACTTTATTGTCATTGTACATGTACATGAACAACGAAATGTGATCTTGCAAGCTCCCATGAGTCCAGTACAAATAACATTAACATTAAACGTAAATAGCACCGTCTTGGGAGAAGCAAAGCCGCTGCATCTGTGTGCGCCGCCATTCCATTTCCACCATTCCGACAATCTTCAGCCCAACGCCCGGGCCTGCTCACCAGCCACCCCTCCCAGGGCTCCTTCCGTGACCTTCTCACCAACCACCCCTCCTCGGGGCTCCTTCCGTGACCTTCTGCACCTGGTCTTCCCTGATGGTCACCCCTCCAGGTACTAACCAGGCTTGGCTCTGCTTAGCTTCCAAAGCCTTAGCCAGTGACCCTGTCCCTAGTCCCAGGAACAGTATTGTGAGATACTTTTTAGAGGCCTCTTCAACCTCCATCTGTAGATATGCCTGTGTCAAGTCAATTTTGGTGAAACGTTTCCCTCCGGATAGTGAGGCGAAAATATCTTCTATCCTCGGAAGAGGATACTGTACCATGTGAAGGACCGGGTTTACAGTCACCTTGAAGTCTCCACAGATGCGAATTTTTCTCTGTTCTTCAGATTTATCATTATTCAGCGTTATCTTCATAACCGGGACGATGGGTGTTGCCCACTCGCTCCAATCTATTTTGGATAATACGCCTGCCTTTTCCAAATTCTCCAGCTCTGCCTCGACTGCTGGACGAATTGCGGATGGCACCAGTCTTGCCTTAAAAAACTTGGGAATTGCCGCATCTTCCACTTTTATTGAGGCGGTGATGCCTTTCAAGGTTCCTAGTTTCTCTTGAAACACTTCCTTGGCGTTGGCCAAGATGTCTTTTAATCGTTCAGGTATGACGTCATCATCGTTTTTTTCCTTACTGGTCACAGTCAGTGCCTGAATGGAGTGCCAGTCTAAACATATTTTCCTGATCCATTCACGTCCCAACAGCGGTGGACAACCATCTTGTAGAACGTACAAATACAACTTCTGTATTTCCTTGCCGTTGTATACAACAGGCACCCTTATTTTTCCTTTGGGATATACTTTCTGCCCCATATATGTTTTCAAGATAATGGATGTGTCTTTTAAAGGTATATGCGGAAATAGCCGCTCGTAATCCCGTCGATTTATGACGGTCAGAGCTGATCCTGTATCTAGTTCCATTTTAACTGGGGACCCTGCTATCGTGAGGGTAACCCAAATGGTCTGGTAATCTTCTTTGGCAATTACATTATGTAATTTGAGACAGCTTAGTCTCTTGTTTTCGGAGTCGCTATCGCTCTTCTGGTCTTCGGAGCTACTGTCCGTCATTTGTACCTTTCTGTACTTTTCTTTATTGATTTTTTTTTCCTGTCCGTGGTTTTTTTTGTCCAGATCGGCATACCCGTGCAATGTGTCCAATCTTTCCGCACTGCCTGCATGCTTTGTCCTTGAACCAGCAGTCCCTCTGGTCATGGGTGGATCTGCCGCAGCGATAACATCTCTCTCAACCCTGTGTCATTTCATGGGTGCCGAAGTCCTGTGTCTTTTGTTGTATCTCTGCAGCTCCTCTTGCGGCTGCTTCGTATGATACAGCCATACTGAAAGCCTTGTCCAGTGTCAAATCTTTCTCAGAAAGCAGCCTTTTCTGTGTTCCTTCACTTAGGAGACCGCAGACGAATTTGTCTCGAAGATAATCTGCTAGTCCTGCCCCGAATTGGCAGTGCTTTGATAGCTTTCTTAATTCGGTGAGGTAATCAGCGTTACTTTCATTCTTGTGTTGATTCCTCTTGAAGAATTTGAATCGTTCCGCTATCAGCAGCGGTGTTGGGTTTAAGTGCTCCTGTAGGGTATCAACAATTTCCTTAAAATTCTTGTCCTTTGGTTTGGCTGGAGTGATTAAGTTTCGTAACAGCCCGTATGTCTTTGCACCCATTAGATTTAGAAGTACTGACACTTTTTTATCATTTTCTATTCCATTTGCGGTGCAATATACCTCCACTCTTTCCACATATGTGGTCCAATCCTCTGTATCGTTATCAAAAGCATCAATATTGCCAGCCTTAGGCATCCTGGAAAAAAAATGGCGCTTCCCGCCGCTGCTGCCGATGACAACGCTGTTTTCCACGTTTTTTATTTTATTTTAATTTTTTTATTTATTTACAGGTGGAGACTCGTTCCCGCCGGACTCTCTTTGCTAGGTCTGAACGCCGACCTGCTTGCAGCACCGGCCGTCTCCCGAGTGCTCCCTCCCCGTCTGTTACTGCTTGCCTCCGCCTTCGCTGCTTGGCCTAGCTGCAGAGCCAGCCGATGGAGCCCCAGCCCGACGCCCAGGAAGGATTATTGCAGTACCTGCCACCAGCCCGGCTAGCTGGTGAAACCACAGCTTTTTCTTTTTCTTGCTTTTCTTCGACTTTGGACGTCTGAGGAATCGATGTCCTTGAGGTGCTGCCGAATTGCAGGTAAGTCCGTTTCCAATTCGTTGCCACTGTTGTGTCCGTGTGTTAATAGAGACACTGAAGGCAGGAGTTGGTTTCACAGGTGTTTACTGAACAAAGTCTGGAGGTCGACTAACTGATACAACACAATATACAGGCTTATATAGCCCGAGTGGCCATTACTGGCATTACAGTACACAGGGAGCTCTTAAAGGCACATACACTACACTTTTTTTTGCAGGTTTTCCCGGGAGGGTAAGTCTCCAGAAGTTACACATATAAAAAGCAGGCGTAAGGCCTGCTTTTTACAAGGTAAGTGGTGAATCAATTAAAATGAAAACATTTTTTCCACAGGTTTATTATTTTTAAATACTTTAAAGCAAGGTAAGTTTATTTTTAGCCCCATTAGAAGATAAAATTATTTAAAAAAAAAAAATTAAATTATTGTTTAAAATAGTTATTTCATGTAATTTATAGTTTATTTAAAAAATGTGATTTAAAAAAAAAAATTATTTGAAGATTTAGTGATGTTTTGGCTCTCCATGGCCCACGTGATCCCAGGGGATGCATTGAACTAACTGTGCCCCTGGGATACGCAAGCACTGCATGCCGGCAGTTGGAGCAGGCCCAGGATCGGAATTCCACGGGGGCCCACAGCTCAACGGCCGGCGCACAACGTAAGTGCAGGTCGGGGGCTTGCACCGCGGGAAGCCCCCGACCCGAATTTCTGGGCCATTGAATTAGAAATGCTACAAAGAGGAACAATAATGATACAGTGGTGGACTGCAAACTGAGATGTTTCTGATGTCACCTGCTGCAACCTGGAAGGATCCCTTGGCATAAAAGTTAAGGGGCATGCTGCCCTTGTTTCAGGCTCGAGTTGAAGCTGCAGCAGGTGACCTAGCTTGGTAACAGCCTCCTTTGTGAACCGAAGGCACCTGAGACATTGCTCCTCAGAGAAGTTCAGGGAGGAGAAGAGCGCCTGGAAGACCCACTGTGGGTATGGCCTCCTCTGCAGTGCTCTCCTCCTCCTGCTTCTCCTAGCTTCTCCTGCTCTATCCTGTCTTCTTAGCTGCTTCCCCTCATCCTTCAGCTTCAAAAGGCAGCCCTACCAGACCACCCACAACTACAGTAAAGCTGTTTTGAAGACAGCCAAGAACAGTACAGCACTAGCAAAAACTATGTCTCAGAAGTCAGAATTAAGTTTTTTACATCAGAACACAGGTCAAAAAGCAACCAAAATTTAACCAGAAGCCTAAAAGGACAAACCAGCAACTAACCTGTATCTAGTGGATTAGTTCTTTATTTTTTTTAATTAATTTATGGGATGTGGGCGTCGCTGGCAAGGCCAGCATTTATTGCCCATCCCTAATTGCCCTTGAGAAGGTGGTGGCTTTATGTAGCACTGTTGAAGGGTCCTTACTACCTATTAGCACCATGAGTTGCTGAGGAGGTTTAGCACGTGGCATGTCAGGCGCTGGGGAAGACCAATATCGCGAAATGGTCCTACAACAGGCGTAGGGCCCTTATGTAAATATTTTAATCAATGTTTAACATACTTATGTTGCGTGCTGTGAACGTCCACGGTGCAACCTGATCCAATATGGCGGCTGGCGCACTTCTGGTGTGGAATGAGCGCACACATATCACCCACCATATTGGATGCTTAGGCACCTGTTTTGTGCCTGAAAAACAGACGCATCATCAACCAAATTCTAGGCCATAACATTTTATACAGAAGCTCTCTTCTGCAGGACTAACTCTGGTGTCTTTGTAACTCATATCATTGATTACTGTTCTGTTAAGATTGGGCTGAGTACACACTGGCACATCATCAATTAGCTTACCTCATTAAGATACATTCTCCATCAGGTGATTAATTGACCCAATCATATTAAAAATATATAAATGGTGTAAATGGTCACCATCTTAGAATTGTACAATTGTATGATCAATTAGTTAATTTAAGACATTCTAATTTAAGAATCATACTAATCTACTTAACAAACAAATGTTAAAAGGTAACATTACTACAATATCAAATCACTCCAAGTTAACAGCCGAATTCTGCTGCTACTCTGATTAACCTTTTCCTTAAAGCAAGCATGCTAGTGTTACTCTGCTGCTGTATTGGGTCCTAGGCAGAAGTCCACTTTCTCTTGGGCTGAATCCCGTTTGTCCACTGGCTCTTGGACTTTACTGTCACTTTCTCTTTCATCGACACTTTCTGCTAAGACTCTATTCTCTGCTGGAATGCATCAACTCCAATAACTGGCCTACTTCAGCAGGCTCAGTTTCTATTGCTCTGCTGGGACACTTCACTCTCTGCTGGGCTGGCTGTGATCCACTCCTGCTGGTTCTTAGTCTGCAGTGGATGCTGCTGAATGATCCCTGGTCTGCTGCGATCTGCTTGCTTCTTGAGGAGGCTGGCTCTGCTCCAATCGACCTTCAGAACTCCTCCATCAATCTTTGCTGGACTGAGTTGGACTGGTTCCTGCTGCTGACAGTGATCTTGTGCACTGCTCACTGCCCTACAGCTGTTCCTCGGACCAGCTCTTCCATCTGCACTGATCCTGTGGATTTACCCTTCACCATCCCCTGGCTGCCTAGTCTTCAATGCTCCTGATTTTGGGTATGAGTGGTGACATGGGTAAAATTGACCTCACCATCCTATTTACCTAGTATATCCCTCTTACCTCAACTTATGCATTCCAGGTCTTTGCCCTACTTTTAAACCTTTAAAAGTGAATCTAGGATTGTGGTACAGTGAATAATGTGCTTTTTTTCCCACCTGGAGGGAGGGGAAGGTGAAAGACAGAGATAGAGATACCTATGATTGTAATTGCTGTTCGGTGTACTTCAGCAAAAACCCAGAAGAGAATATGCCATCTTAGATTTAGTAATGAATAATGAGCTTGATTTAGTAAATAATCTAATGGTAAGGTAACACCTAGCTAACCGTGACCATAATATGATAGAATTCGCTATTAGGTTTGAGTGGGAGATGAGTGAGTCATGAACCAAGGTTTTAAACTTAAGCAAGGCTGACTTTGGAGGGATGAGGCAGGAATTGACCACCATAGACTGGCCAGAACTATTAATGGATAAAACACAGATGAACAGTGGGAGGTGTTCAAAAATGTACAATAAAAGACCTGTACATACCCCTAAAGGGTAAGCGCCCTACTTGTGTAATTAAACAACCTTGGTCAATAAGGGTCGTGAGAGATAGTATAAAACTAAAAGAAAGGGCTTATACGAAGGCAAAGAACAGTAGAGATCCCGTGGATTGGGAGATATATAAAGAACAGTAAAGGAATGCAAAGAAAGTTGTAAAAGCTGCAAAAAGGGAAAATGAGAAAAAGCGTGAGAGGAATATCAAGGACAACACTAAAGTTTTTTACAAATATATTAAGAGAAAGAGGGTGGCTAAGAGTAATGTGGACCCCTTAATGACAGACGCAGGTGATATTGTAATTGGAAATCAGGTAATGACAGACTTACTAAATAACTATTTTATATTGGTCTTCACAGTAGAGGATGAGAATAAAATGCCAGAGATAAAAGGAAACCTAAAATAAATCAAGGGGAGAAATGAACTAGATTCAATATAAGTAAAAAAAAAATGGGAATGGAGAACATAAGAACTTAAGAATTAGAAGCAGGAGTAGGCCATACGGCCCTTCGAGCCTGCTCCACCATTCAATAAGATCATGGCTGATCTTCGACCTCAACTCCACTTTCCCGCCCGATCCCCATATCCCTTGATTCCCCCAGAGTCCAAAAATCTATCTCAGCCTTGAATATACTCAACGACTCAACATCCACAGCCCTTTGGGGTAGAGAATTCAAAAAGATTCACAGCCATCTGAGTGAAGAAATTCCTCCTCATCTCAGTCTTAAATGGCTGACCCCTTATCCTGAGACTATGCCCCCTAGTTCTAGGCTCTCCAGCCAGGGGAAAAACCTCTCAGCATCTACCCTGCCAATCCCTCTCAGAGTCTTATATGTTTCAATGAGATCACCCCTCATTCTTCTAAACTCCAGAGAGTATAGGCCCAACCTACAAAGCCCAAGAAACTGAAGAAATTAGAGATAGATAAATCTCCAGGACCCGATGGGTTCCACCCCAGGGTATTAAAGATGGTGTGGAGATGCCGGTGTTGGACTGGGGTGGACAAATGTAAGAAGTCACACAACACCAGGTTATAGTCCAACAGTTTTTTTGAAATCACAAGCTTTCGGAGCGCTGCTACTTCATCAGGTGAAGTGGAGAGATGCATAAAGACACAGCTTATATAGTCAGGGAATAATGCCAGATGATTACAGTTAATCTTTCTAACTGCCATTTATCACACCTCGGCAGAGAGATAATCACAGCAATCAAAGGTGTGAATGGTGTCCAAACAGGTCAGTCAGGAAAACATTACATCAAA
Source organism: Somniosus microcephalus (assembly GCF_052327205.1). Taxonomy (NCBI): domain Eukaryota; kingdom Metazoa; phylum Chordata; class Chondrichthyes; order Squaliformes; family Somniosidae; genus Somniosus; species Somniosus microcephalus. The sequence goes on from NC_140987.1 coordinate 87,839,495, forward strand.
GAACAATGAGGCGGGATCACAAGGGGTCAAATGTTGCAGATGCTGGGGTCTGTATGAGAAACAAAAAACAGACAAAAAACTTTTTTTTTTGCTGGAAATCACAGCAGGCCTGGTCGCATCTGTGTAGAGAGAACAAGCCAACGATGACTCAAGTCTGGATGACCCTACGTCAGGTGGGGTTACATGTAGCGTGACATGAACCCAAGATCCCAGTTGAGGCCGTCCTCATGAGTGCGGAACTTGGCTATCAGTTTCTGCTTTACGATTTTGTGTTGTCGTGTGTCTCAAAGGCCGCCTTGGAGAATGCTTACCCGAAGATCGGAGGCTGAATGTCCTTGACTGCTGAAGTGTTCCCCGACTGGGAGGGAACACTCCTGCCTGGCGATTGTTGCGCGGTGTCCGTTCATCTGTTGTCGCAGTGTCTGCATGGTCTCGCCGATGTACCAGGAGCAGGGTATTGAAAGGTGAGGAAATTTTTGATGAGTTTGTCATGATCTTCCAAAACTATCTTGATTCAGGAATTGTCCCCTTGAATCGGAAAACTGTGAATGTCACTCCATTATGGATGAAGGGTAGGAGAGATAAACTAAGAAGTTATGTTACAGCTGTACAGAGCTCTGGCTATACCCATCTGGAGTACTGCATTCAGCTCTGGGCACTGCACCTCAAGAAGGATATAATTGGCCTTGGAGGGGATGCAGCGCAGATTCAACAGAATGATACCGTGGCTAAAAGGGTTAAATTATGGGGACGGGTTGCATAGACTAGGGACAGGATTTTCATTCAGGAGTCAGGTTGGAGGCGGGACTACAACTTTCGGGGTTGTAGTCCCGCCTCCATCGAGATGTGGCCAATCCAGGCGATTTTAACTTGATTGACCTTGTTGAGCTCGCCCAGTGGGCTCAGCAGGCCAATTAAGGGCCGTCCGGCAACAGGTGATGTCACAGACTGAAATTTCATCTGTCAAGTGGTTTTGACAGATGAAATATCAGTGTTTCACAGCTGTTTGAAGCTGTCAAACACTGACAGTCTTACTTCTAACATGACTCCTTCTGCACAGACTCAGTTAGAAATCTCTCCTGCACAGAAAGCTGCAGGCTGTCACTTTTGACAGTTTGCAGCCATTCTGTTTTCCGTGCCGGTGAGATGAGGGACTCCTGAGACCTAAAGGAAGGAAGGCTGAAAAGGTAAGAAAAGGTATGTAAAACTTATTTAATCACTTTAGACACACCAAACACACTTACCTTTGCACTCATGCACACATCACTCACCTGAACACTGACATCTCGACCCCTCCAAGTCTTTCAACCTGACGGCCCGCCTCCTCTAACTTGGCGTGGTTTGGAGCCATCGGGAATCCCACACTTCAACCTTAAAAATAGTGATTAGGCTAAAAACTGCCTGTTAACTACCTGTTAACAGGCAGTTAATTAGCACTAATCCCTTCCCGCCTCGGGTAGGTGGGTCCCAGTGCGGGACGGGTACCCGCCTCCTTTGAAACTGGCATGGAGGCGGGTTTGGGTGCGGGATGGGGTCAGGACACCTGATTTCAAGATTTTAATCCCCCCACGCCTCCAATCCCAACTCCACGGCCCAATGAAAACCCTGCCCTAGGCTTTTAATCCCTTTAATATAGAAGATTAAGGGGTGATCTAATTGAGGTGTTTAACGTGATTAAAGGATTTGATAGGGTAGATAAAGAGAAACTATATCCTCTGGTGGGAGAGTCCAGAACAAAGAGACATAAACTTAAAATTAGAGCTAGGCCGTTCAGGGGTGAAGTCAGGAAGGACTCGAGTATTGGAAATCTGAAACTCCCCGCCCCCACTTAACCCCCCCCCCCAAAAAAAAAGCTAATCAGGGTAGGTCAATTGAAAATTTCATAACTGAGATTGATAGATTTTTGTTAGACTAAGGTATTAAGGGTTACAGAACTAAGACGGGTAGTTGGAGTTAGTATACAGATCAGCCATGATCAAATTGAATGGTGGAACAGAATGGCCTACTCCTGTTCATATGTTCCTTTACTCCTATGATTGAGAGTAGGTTTTTCTTTGTATAAGTTGAATGATGTAGCGACTGAGGATAAAGACAGGTTTTCGGGTGTGGTGGGGAGTGCATGAATTGCAATGCACAAGGCATTGCAGTTATGTGGGATAGGCTGGATGGACCAGAGTGTCTCTTCCTGTCCGGCATTGTTGCATGTTTGTATGCTCATGTGTTCACATGAAATCCCTCTGTACACCATTTCAACAGAGGTAATAACCCATTTAAAATTATTCTCAGCACACTGGTTAACACATTCCTTCGGCACTATTTTAACAAAATCAGTAAATTGTTTAACAGGAATAAGAACTTGCATTTATATAGTACGTTTAGCATTTAGAAATATTCCAATTCTCTGACTCACACTTGGCACTTGGCAACTGCACTGCTGGTGATTGAACCTCAAAAAATTACTCTGTGGTTTCACAAACTCTTATGTTTAGGACTAAGCAATTGAAGTAGGGTGTTCAGAATTTGGAACAGGAAGGGTCAAGAGCGAAAGTTGTGGGCTTCATAGACGAGATATGGGGGTGGGGGGGTGGGGATGGATGGAGAGACAATGGAGTCAGGGGAGTCAACTTTGTTTCAAATTACCACCGCTCCCTCGCCTTCACACGGTCCATCTCCAACCCTTCCCACCGCCCAGGACTCTAAACACTCCTTCTAGGTGCAACAGCAATTTAATTATACTTCTTTAAATTTAGTATTCATTGCTCATGATGCAGTCTCCTCTACATTGGGGAGACCAAACACAGATTGGGTGATCGATTTGCTGAACACCTCTGTTCAGTCCGCAAGCATGACCCTGAGCTTCCGTTCGCTTGCCATTTTAATTCTCCATCCCATTCCCACTTTGACCTCGCTGTCCTCGACCTCTTACACTGTTCCAATGGAGCTCAATGGAAGCTCGAGGAACATCACCTCATCTTTCGATTAGGCTCTTTACAACCTTCCGGACTCAACGTCGAGGTCAACAATTTCAGATCATACCCTCTGTTCCAATTTTTGTGGACAGCAGGTGCCGGTAATGATTCTGCTTTTCATTTAACCTCTCCTGCCTTCCACCCTATCACAGGCCTTTCCGTTTGTTCTTTCCCCCCTCCTCTTATTCCCTGCACCTGTACTTGCTTAAATTCTGTTACAACTGTAACATTTTCCAGTTCTGATGAAAATTCACCGGCCTGAAACATTAACTCTGTTTCCCTCTCCACAGATGCTACCTGGCCTGCTGAGTATTTCCAGCATTTTCTGTTTAAAGTTCAGATTTCCAGCATCCGCAGTATTTTGCCTATATCGTAATTGAAGTGCAGTTGCTTGACCTGGTTTTGTGTAATGAAGCAGAGGAACATTTCGGAAACTGTACTTGACTGGAAAAAAGCAAATAATAGCAAGATTAAAAAAAGTACCTTGCCAGATCAAATGGATGGAAATAAATTGCAAATAGATCCAAAGATCAGCAATGGAAAATATTTAAACAGGAGCTGGAGAGAGCACAAATCAAGTACATTCCATGATGGAAAAAGGAATGGATTTAAAGCTGAGGTTCCATGGATTAAGAGGGAGATTAGATCAAATTTGAAACTGAACAAATGAGCATTTGGTGCTTCAGGGAAGGTAATAAAAATGTAAGTTAGGACAAATATAAATAGTACTGTATAGGAGAGCTATAAAAATCGAGATTAGAGGGGTGAAGAGGAACAAAAAGAGAAAATTAGCAAAATGCATAGTGAGCAATAAAAAGGCTTTCTAGAAGCACATCAGTAGTATTGTCACAATTCAGGTAGCACTGCTGCTACATCTTTTGTTTTTTCTGACTACCTCTTTCTAGATTATTTTGTCTCTCATATTTTTGATTGCTCTCATGAGTGAGACCCAACTACTCATAACGTTGTGACTGCTGTCCTTGCCATGAGATCTTGGTAAGCTTTTGGTAACGTGCATGGGAAAATGAATAGCAAACTCTTGCCTGGTAATTGCTTTTAGCTACTAGACTTAACTTCTGCCTCTGTAAGATCTCACTCTAGTCGTCGTAAGCAACGGAGTACCATACCAGATCTCATTTTAAGCTGAAAAATAAAAAGCGAGTATTTATGGTCCTAATTTTATATCTGTGTCAGCAGTGGCTCAGTTGGTAGCACCCTCACCTTCTGAGTTAGTGAAAGTTATGGGTTCAAGTCTGTTAAGTCTGTGTGTCCCAGTTATGCTTATTATAAATCACTGGACACAGACCACAAGAATAACTTTTAACAGGTCTTTACTATTCGGAGGTCAGGGCTGAACTGCCCAGCAAATCCCTACACAACGTTTATATACCGGTGTGGTCACCACCGGTATTACAGTATACAGCAGCCAAGAGACAGTAGTACATCTCTTAAGGTAGTTCTCTTAAGGTGGAACAGGTTACATACACCACAATCCTCCCTTTTTAGCTTAACAGTTATATCCCCATTTAACATAACATAATAACATATAGATATATATATATACAACTTCATGCAAAACAGTTCAAAGATTCAGTCTCTGAGGAGGCCTCCTGATTCGAGTTGGATAACGCCTTTCAGGGGTCTCTGATTCTCGTTGCTGGGGTGACTCATCTAGTTGATCTCTTATGGATTGGACATCATCCTCAGGTACATTCACTTCTGAGGTAGATGCTTCAGGTTCACTAACTTCTTCCACGGTTGTCTCTGCCGTAACCCTGGGTTTGACCCTTGTTCTCGATTCTACCAGTTGGTCAGCATGACGCCGTATTACATTTTCACCAATATCTACCGTGTACATCAGGGGTCCTTGTCTGGCCCGAATTGTTCCAGATTGTCATTTCTCGTTTTTATAGTCCCGGTCTAACACTGGTTGTCCTATTTCGAAACTCCGAGTGGTCTTGTTATTTATATGCTGGAACTGTTTGTTTTCAACTTCCCTCCGCACATTTGGTTTTAACAAGTCCAACCTGGACCGCAACCTCCTGTTATAGAACATCATGGCAGGACTTTGGTTTGTAACTGCATGAGTGGCGTTTCGATATGCCAGTAGGAATTTGTCCACCTTGTGTTGTAGTGGAATCTGATCTTCGCTCATGGCCTTTATTGCTTTTTTGAACGTTTGTACAAATCTCTCGGCCAACCCGTTTGTAGCCGGATGATATGGGGCAGAGGTATAATGTTTCGCCCCATTCTTCTTCATGAATTTCTGGAATTCTTCTGACACGAACTGCGGCCCGTTGTCTGAACATATTTGTTCTGGCAATCCATTTCTTGCAAATATCGTTCTTAGCACCGTGATCGTCTTTTCCGAGGTAGTGGTAGTCATCTTAATCACTTCTGGCCATTTAGAATGTGCGTCCACCGCAATTAAAAACATGGAGTCCATGAATGGACCAGCAAAGTCAATATGTACACGTTGCCATGGGGTTGAAGGCCATTCCCATGGATGCAGCGGTGCAATCGGAGGTGCATTTTGCACTTTTTGGCACCCTTAGCAGCTTTTCGTCAGCTCCTCTATCTGTTGGTCGATACCCGGCCACCACACATAAGCCCTAGCAAGGCTTTTCATCTTGACTCCCCCCAGATGACCTTCATGCAGTTCCTTTAGAACTCTCTCTCTTAACTTAGGAGGAATAATCACCCTTGTTCCATACATCAATGTTCCTTGACAGACGGACAGCTGTTCTCGTCTTGCTGAGAATGCCGGTAACAGTGGATCACCATGTGCTGGCCATCACTTCACTGTCACTTCGTAGACCCGGGACAGTGTCGGGTCGTTCCTGCTTTCTCTTTCAATACTTGCATTGGTGACTGGTAAACATTCGATGATGGTCGAGTGAAATAACTCAACAGGGTCAACCGTCGGTGCCTCCTCCTCTGTAGGTAGTGGCAGGCGCGACAGCCCATCAGCATTACCATGCTGCTTTGTACCTTTGAATTCGATCTGATATTGATGTGCCCCTAGGAAAAGGGACCATCTCTGGAGTCTCTGTGCTGTCATCACCAAAACACCCTTCTTAGGGTTAAAAATGGATACCAATGGCTGGTGGTCTGTCAGAAGCGTAAACTTTTGGCCCTGCAGGTAATGATTAAACTTCTTTACTCCCCACACAAGGCTGAGAGCCTCCCTATCTATCTAAGCATAGTTGCGCTCAGCGGAGGTCAATGATCTGGATGCGAACGCAACTGGCCTCTCCAGGCCATTTGGCAACTTGTATGAGAGTACTGCCCCAATACCATATGGAGAAGCATCACAAGCCAAACGAATAGGCAGCGTTGGGTTGAAGTGAGCCAACACTTCCTCTGAGGTGATCAATGCCTTGCTTTTGCGAAAGGCCCTCTTACAGTCCTCACTCCACTTCCATGGTACTCCCTTCTGCAAAAGAGCGTTTAGCGGGTGCAGCACCGTGGATAAATTTGGCAGAAACTTATGGTAATAGTTAATCAACCCTAGGAACGACCTCAACTGGGATACATTATCTGGAGCGGGAGCCTTCACAACAGCTTCGATCTTGTCAGGAGACTTACGAAGCCCCTCCTGGTCAATGACATGACCACAGTCCGAGATCCGCTTCTGAAAGAACTCACATTTCTGGCGATTAACTCGAAGTCCATATTCTTTCAATCTGGTGAGCACCAGTTCCAAATTTGCAAGGTGTTCCTCGTCATCATCTCCTGTAATCAGAATATCGTCCAGGTAACATTGTGTGCCTGGAATTCCCTGTAATACCTGCTCCATGGCCCTCTGCCAAATTGCTGGAGCTGATGCCACTCCAAAAACCAGTCTATTATACCGGTACAAGCCTCTATGCATGTTGATCGTGAGATACTGGCGTGACTCTTCCTCAACTTCCATCTGCAAGTACGCCTGTGCCAGGTCTATCTTGGTGAAGTGTTTCCTGCCAGACAACGAAGCGAAGATATCCTCAATCCGTGGAAGCGGGAACTGCACCGTGTGAAGCACCGGATTAACAGTGATCTTGAAATCTCCACAGATGCGAACCTTCCCCGGTTCCCCCGGCTTGTTGCTCGATGAACGCTTCATGACGGGAACAATGGGTGTGGCCCACTCACTCCAGTCTACCTTAGACAGTACTCCTGAACGTTCTAGCCCTTCCAGCTCAGCTTCCACAGCAGGTCGTATCGCATAAGGTACGAAAAATTTCGGGTTTGCATGTTCTTCAACCTTGATGTTTGCCGTAATTCCTCTGTGTTCCCAGTCCCTGTTGGAACACCTCTTTAGCATCGTCCAATATTCTGGACAATCGTTTAGGTTTGACATCTTTTTTACCGGGATCTACCGTTAGTGCTTTTAAGGAATGCCAGTCCATATTTATTTTCCTAATCCACTCCCGTGCCAGTAGGGGTGGACCTCCCTCAGGTAGCACATATAAGTCCATTCCTCAGCTTTCTTTGCCCTTGTGGACCACCTTTACCTCTATCTTCCCGATGGGGTATACTCTTTGCCCCGTGTATGTTTTCAATACAATCTCCGTATCCCGTAGGGGAATATGTGGGAATAACCTTTTGTAATCTTGCTTATTCATGACCGTCAATGCCGATTCAGTGTCCAATTCCATCTTCACTTGGACTCCTGCTATCTGAAGTGTGACCCAGATTGTTTGGAGGTCTGCTTCATTACCAACATTGTGTACTCTTAGACTACCCAGTTCATTACTGCTGGAGTCTGAATTTGACTTCTGTTCGTTCGAACTGTTCTCTGTCACCTTGTGTACCTTTCTGTACTTTTCCTGCGGTGACGTTTTGCTGCTGGTCTTCTTTCCTGACCGGCATACTTTAGCTATGTGACCAAGCCTGCCACATTTTCTGCATTCCTGATTTTTGAACCAGCACTGGTTCTGATCGTGCATTGTCTTTGCACAACGATAACATTTCACTGTACCCAAGACCATTTGATTGGTGCTGAGTTCCGGTGACCGTAGCTGCATTTCCACAGTGCCTCTCGCTGCGGCTTCGTGCGATGCTGCAATAGTGACAGCTTTATCAAGCGTAAGATCATTCTCCTCAAGCAGTCGCTTTTGTGTTCCTTCTTTTAACAATCCACACACAAATTTATCTCTCAGCGCATCTGCTAGTCCTGTTCCAAACTGACAGTACTTTGATAGCTTACGCAGTTCAATTAAAAATTCAGCGTTGCTTTCGTCTTTCAGCTGCGTTCTTCTGTAAAATTTAAATCGTTCCGCTATCATCAGCGGCGTGGGGTTTAAATGATTTTTCAGGACAGTAACAATATTCGCGAAAGTCTGATCCACCGGTTTATCTGGTGATAGAAGGTGCTTCAATAGCCCGTATGTCTTCGCACCCATTGAGCTTAATAAGGTTAGTGCTTTCCCATCATCTGGTACCTTATTTGCTTTACAATAAACTTCCATGTGTTCTACATACGTGGTCCAATCTTCGATATCGCTATCAAAGGTATTAATGTTCCCATGTTTAGGCATCCTTGCAAGTTTTTAAATTTTTCTTTTTCTCAAAATGGCGGCTTCCCACACTTGTCTTCTTCCCCCCCCGCTGGCTGCAATGGCGATTGCTGTGCTGCTGCCGTTCTCACCTCCCCAGCGGTTCTCAATTCCCCGACGCTGTTTTTACTCCCCCGCGGTTCCCGTGGGCATTCACGCTTCCCCTGCTGTTGCGCCTCTCAGCCCCGCATGCAGCCCGGTCCTTTACACCGGCTGCGTTTGAGTTCTCCGCGGCTCTCGTGCCTTAAGCTGCCCCAGTCACTGCGCCTCTCGGCCTCGATTGCAGCCCGGCCCTTTTCACCGGCCGTGGTCGAGTTCTCCGCCCTTTTTCCTCCGTTTTCCCTCCCCCACTCCACAGTCAACGCGGCCGACTTTCTACTCGTGTCGCTGATCAGCTTACCCACCACCGTGGTAGAAGGGATGATCACTGCCTGTCGCTGATGGAGGGCTTCGTGGTCAGAATTTTTCTTTTTAACCTGGGTTCTCGATGCCTCCCGTGCGATGGTGCTCAGCAGGATGATGAGGGCGGATGCCTCTTCTCGACGCCCGTTCTGAGGACGAAGCTGCCTTGGATGTAAAACTGCCGCAGGGTAAGATCGGGCTCGTCGCCACTGTTAAGTCTGTGTATCCCAGTTATGCTTATTATAAATCACTGGACACAGACCACAAGAATAACTTTTAACAGGTCTTTACTATTCAGAGGTCAGGGCTGAACTGCCCAGCAAATCCCTACACAACGTTTATATGCCAGTGTGGTCACCACCGGTATTACAGTATACAGCAGCCAAGAGAAAGTAGTACATCTCTTAAGGTAGTTCTCTTAAGGTGGAACAGGTTACATACACCACAAAGTCTGTAGTGTATGTACCTTTAAGAGGAACTATGTTTTTGAAGCCCCTGTATACTGTAGTACTAGTAGTGACCACTCGGGTATATAAGCCTGTGTAGTGTCTTGTGTAGTTAGTTCACCTCCAGACTTTGTTCAGTAAACACTTGTTAAATCAACTCCTGCATTCCGTGTCTCCATTAACACACGGATCTAACAGTGGCGACGAGTTAGAAACGAACTTACCTGCAATTCGGCAGCACCTCAAGGGGATCGATTCCTCAGGTGAAGGTCGAAGCCAGAAGCAAGAAAAAAAAACTGTGGTTTCACCAGCTAAACGGGCTGGTGGCAGGTAGTGCACTGATCCTTCCTGGGCTGCGGCGGGCTAGAGCTCGATAGGGTGGCTCTGCAACGGGGCCGGGCAGCGAGTCGGGAAGCAGAAGCAAAGAGAGAGAGAGGGTGGAGCACTTAGGGCACGGCCGGTGCTGCAAAGCAGGTCAGCGTTCGGACTGAGCAGAGGGAGGGGAAAGTCCCAGAGGGTCCGCTCCACGACGGGAACGGTTCTCCAAGTAACGGAGAAACTATTGAAGCGATATATAAAAAAATATATAGAAATACCGCGAAAAGCTGCAGGTCGCAACGGGAACCGTGGAGAACAGCGTTGGCAGCAGCGGCAGCGGCGGGAAAGCACAGGAGGTGCCATCTTAACTCAGCGGGGAAGAAAGAAAAGCACGGGAGGCGCAATTTTGATCCATCGGGGACGGAGGAAAAGCGCGGGAAGCACCATTATAGATTTTCAAGATGCCGAAGACTGGCAATATTACTGCTTTCGATAGTGATACAGAAGATTGGACCACATATGTGGAAAGAGTGGAGGTATATTGCAAGGTGAATGAAGTAGCGGATGATAAAAAGGCATCGGTACTTCTAAATCTGATGGGCGCAAGGACATACAGGCTGTTACGAAACTTGATCACTCCAGCCAAACCGATGGACAAGAATTTTAAGGAGATTGTTGATACCTTATAGGAGCACTTAAACCCAACACTGCTGCTGATAGCGGAATGATTCAAATTCTTCAGGAGGAATCAGCACAAGAATTAAAGTAATGCTGATTACCTCACCGAATTGCGAAAGCTGTCAAAGCACTGCCAATTCGGGGCAGGACTGGCAGATTCTCTACGAGACAAATTTGTCTGCGATCTCCTAAGCGAAGGAACACAGAAAAGACTACTTTCTGAGAAAGATTTGACACTGGACAAGGCTTTCAGAGTGGCTGTATCATACGAAGCAGCAGCAAGAGGAGCTGCAGAGATACAGCAAAAGCCACAGGACTTTGGCACCCATGAAATGACACGGGGTTTCAAGAGATGTTATCGCTGCGGCAGATCCACCCATGACCAGAAGGACTGCTGGTTCAAGGACAAAGCATGCAGGCAATGCGGAAAGATGGGACACATTGCACGTGTATGCAGATCTGGAAAGAAATCCGCTGACAGTAAAAAGGTCAATAAGGAAAAGTACAGAAAGGTACAAATGATGACGGACAGTAGCTCCGAAGACCAGAAGAGCGATAGCGACTCCGGAAACAAGAGGCTAAGCTGTCTCAAATTACATAATGTAATTGCCAAAGAAGATTACCAGACCATTTGGGTTACCCTCACGATAGTGGGGTCCCCAGTCAAAATGGAGCTAGATACAGGATCAGCTCTGACCGTCATGAGTCGACGGGATTACGAGCGGCTATTTCTGCATATACCTTTGAAAGACACATCCATTATCTTGAAGACATATACGGGGCAGAAAGTATACCCCAGAGGGAAAATAAGGGTGCCTGTTGTATGCAACGGCAAGGAAATACAGAAGTTGTATTTATATGTTCTGCAAGATGGTGGTCCACCGTTGGTGGGACGTGAATGGATCAGAAAGATACATTTAGACTGGCACTCCATTCAGGCACTGACGGTGACCAGTAAGAAAAAAAATGATGATGACGTCATACCTGGACGATTAAAAGAAATCTTGGCTAACGCCAAAAAAGTGTTTCAACAGGAACTAGGAACCCTGAAAGGCGCCACCGCCTCAATAAAAGTAGAAGATGCGGCAATTCCCAAGTTTTTTAATGCAAGGCCGGTGCCATACGCAATTCGTCCAGCCGTCGAGGCAGAGCTGGAGAATTTGGAAAAAGCAGGCGTTGTTCTGGACTGATGGACATTTTTACATGCAATAGCACCCTCTGGTGGCGGTTATTGTGTTAACAGTTTGTAAGCTGGAAAGGTCATCTGTTCCTTTCTTCCTGTGTGAGGTCATTTGACCTTTGTTCCTTTCTTCCTGTGAGAGGTCATTTGACCTTCTTACCTTTTTTCCTGTTGATCCCAGGAAGCAGTTTTGCCAGGAAGAACCAGACTTGAGTAATGGAGAATTTGCTATGAGAGGTTCCACTTACAATCTAATGTAATCTGACTTCATATGTTAGGCCAAACGCAATATCTGTGAGTATCTTTAGTTCTTAGCATAATAGCAATGTTGTCAGAGTAATATTTTGATAATACTATGTTTATAAAAGGTTAATATTTAATAGTTACAGAAGTTAGTTCAAATGTTAGTTAGTTATACAATTAGTCTAGTCTACTGTTGTAAATATGTTTGTATCTTGTGTAATATCGAATGTGTAGTACTCAGTTTATGCACAAAACATACTTTGTCTTTGTTTACAGTTTCACAAATTTGTTCAAGTAAAAGCTTCAAAACAGCAAACGGCTTCAGGAAGAATTATTTTGAATGAGTGTTTAACTTGCTGGATAGCTAGATAGGAGCACGTCTAGCGCGGCCAGTACAGGCGTGTTATCCAAGGTAGATTGGAGCGAGTGGGCAACACCCATCGTCCCGGTCATGAAGAAAACGTTGAATAATGATAAATCTGAAGAACAGAGAAAAGTTCGCATCTGTGGGGACTTCAAGGTGACTGTAAACCCGGTTCTTTACACGGTACAGTATCCTCTTCCGAGGATAGAAGATATTTTCGCCTCACTATCCGGAGGGAAACGTTTCACCAAAATTGACTTAGCACAGGCATATCTACAGATGGAGGTTGAGGAGGCCTCTAAAAAGTATCTCGCGATAAACACACACAAAGGCCTGTACCAGTACAATCGACTGGTTTTCGGAGTGGCATCAGCTCCGGCTATTTGGCAAAGAGCTATGGAGCAAGTCCTGCAAGGGATTCCGGGGACTCAGTGCTACCTAGACGACATCCTTGTAACAGGAGAAAACGACAACGAGCACCTTGCCAACTTGGAGCAGGTGCTCACGAGGCTGAGAGAACGGGGCCTACGAGCAAATCGCCCCAAGTGAGAATTTTTCCAGAAACAAATATCATATTGTGGCCATGTCATTAACGAAGAAGGGTTGCATAAGTCACCTGAAAAAATTGAAGCGGTCATAAAGGCCCCAGCGCCTGAAAATGTCTCACAAGGTCATTCCTGGGATTAGTAAATTACTATCATAAATTTTTACCAAACTTGTCAACGGTTCTGCACCCTCTTAACGCACTGCTACAAACGGGAGTAGTTTGGAAATGGAGCGAAGACTGTAAACGTGCCTTCCATCAATGCAAAGGCTTGATCACATCCAGGGAAGTGTTGGCTCATTACAACCCATCACTGCCAATCAGACTGGCATGCAATGCATCCCCTTGTGGCGTGGGAGCGGTATTATCGCATAGATTCCCTGATGGCTCGGAGCGGCCGATAGCTTTTGCGTCACGCTCATTGAACTCAGCTGAGCGTAACTATGCCCAGATCGACAGGGAGGCACTCAGCCTGGTGTGGGGGGTGAAGAAATTCAACCATTACCTACACGGACAAAAATTTACCTTGTTGATTGACCATCAACCCCTCGTCTCCATATTCAACCCTAAAAAGGGCGTCCCCATTATGACAGCACAAAGGCTGCAGAGGTGGTCCCTTTTCCGAGGGGCACACCAATATGACATAGAATACAAAGGAACAAAACAGCATGGGAATGCTGACGGGTTATCACGCCTACCGTTGCCAACGGTGGAAGAGGCGCCTACAGTGGACCCAGTGGAGATGTTCCACTCGACCATAGTGGAATGTCTACCGGTGACAAATTCTACCATTGAAAAGGAAACGCGAAATGACCCGACTCTCTCACGAGTCTATGATTTAACGGTGAAGGGATGGCCAGCACATGGCGAACCGCTGTTGCCAGCATTCTCGCAAAGAAGAGAACAGCTGTCAGTGTGCCGAGGAATCTTGATATGTGGATCCAGTGGTGATTCCACCCAAACTCAAGGATAGAGTGCTAAAGGAGCTTCACGAGGGGCATCTGGGTGGAGTGATAATGAAGAACTTAGCCAGAGCATTTGTGTGGTGGCCAGGTATCGATGGAGACATCGAAGAAATGACCAAGAGCTGTCTAGGATGCCAGAAGGTCCAAAACGCCCCACCACAAGCCCCTCTACATCCATGGGAGTGGCCCTCATCTCCATGGCAAAGGGTACATATCGACTTTGCTGGTCCATTTATGGACTCAATGTTCTTAATCGCGGTGGATGCACACTCCAAGTGGCCGGAGGTAATAAAGATGTCCTCCACCACCATGGAAAAAAACATCACAGTATTAAGGACCATATTCGCCAGGAATGGGCTGCCTGAACAGATCTGTTCTGATAATGGACCGCAATTTGTATCCGAAGAATTCAGGAAGTTCTTAAAAAAACAATGGGGCTAAGCACTACATGTCCGCCCCATACCATCCCGCCACCAATGGATTGGCTGAAAGGTTTCTCCAGACCTTCAAGAAGGCCATAAAGGCCATGGGTAATGAAGACATAAATCTACAACATAAGGTAGATAACTTCTTGTTTGCGTACAGGAATGCAACACGTGGTTACAAACCAAACCCCCGCCATGATGTTTTTCAATAGAAGCCTAAGATGCCGGCTGGATTTGGTCAAGCCAAACATCAGAAGGGACGTAGAGAACCGGCAATTTCAAAGCATGAATGAAAGGCCAACTAGAACCTTCCAGATAGGTCAACCAGTTTTGACCCGGGACTACCGTACCGAGAAATGGCAGCCTGGAACTATTTGCACACGACTAGGACCGCTGATGTATACCGTGGACATTGGAGAAAGCATAATAAGGCGCCATGCTGACCATATCATAGAGTCATCCGAAAAAGGACAACCTACACCATAACTCTATATGCCTAGTGATGAAGCAGAGATACCCATTGTATCTACCTCCGATCCGGTGATACTGGAACCAGATGAACCCGACACTGGCATTGAAGCCAAATCGACCTTGCCAAAAGAACCTACTACACCACCGAGGCGTTATCCGGACTGAGTCAGGAAGCCTCCAGAGAGACTGAATTTGTAATTGATTAACTTCAGCAAATGTGTATATTATTGTTCTTGTAAAAATGTTATTTAATGATAACATTTTAAGTAATGTACTATTTATCTAAAAGGGGAGGAATTGTACTGTATGTACCTTTAAGAGGAACTATGTTTTTGAAGCCCCTGTATATGTAGTACCAGTAGTGACCACTCGGGTATATAAGCCTGTGTAGCATCTTGTGTAGTTAGTTCACCTCCAGACTTTGTTCAGTAAACACTTGTTAAATCAACTCCTGCATTCCGTGTCTCCATTAACACACGGATCTAACAAAGTCCCACTCCAGAGACTTGAGCACAAAAATCTAGGCTGACATTCCAGGGCCCTAAACACTCCTTCCAGGTGAAACAACAATTTACTTATACTTCTTTCAATTTCGTATTCACTGCTCATGATGCAGTACTGAATGAGTGCTACACTACTGGAGGTGCTGTCTTTCAGATGTTTGCCTTCTCATGTGGATGTAAAAGACTCTATGGCACTATTTTGAAGAAGAGCAGGGGAGTTATCCCCAATGTCCTGGCCAATATTTATCTCTCAACCAACATAACAAAAACAGATTATCTGGTCATTATCACATTGCTGTTTGTGGGAGGTTGCTGTGTGCAAATTGGCTGCTGCGTTTCCTACATTACAACAGTGACTACACTTCAAAAAGTACTTCATTGGCTGTAAAGCACTTTGGGACATCTGGTGGTCGCAAAAAGTGCTATATAAATGCAAGTCTTTCTTTTTTATATCACTATGGACAGAAATCTGAGGCTAACAAGGGCATAAGAGGTAACATACTATTAATGGATCATATTTTGTGGCCCGGATTTTGCGGTGCAAATAACGGTGAAGTTATCAGCGCCCACTGTTAATAAAGAGTAAACCAGACAGTGACTTCCGGCGACTGCACATGTGCAGTTAAACGCTGGAATCAGAAAGTTGCTGTCCGAGTTGCCCTGCTCCTCCAGAAGTTGCACGAGAATCGTATCTCGCTGAGAGACTCGGCATTGAAACACATGGAAGGACATTAAGTTGCAGTACTTATAACTTACATGATAGGTGTAGGATTCTCAAAATGAACAGATCCCCCAAAACGAAAGAAAACCCTATTAAAAATGACTTTGGACCCTTGTTAAAACGTCAGGAGTGATAAAAGGGCATGTTGGGCATAACAAGGAGATTCAAGATCAGAATCAGACTTGGCATTTTGAAAGGACATGTTCAGGCATGCTTGGGAAAAGGCTGTTGCAGAATTTGGGATCTACCTTGTAGAAATGGGGTTGTAACTGGGGTTATAGTCTCTGGCCAGTCAGAAGTATCTGAGCTGCTCCAGAGCCCCGTGCGGTTTTGAATCGCTCCCATTTTCTGGTTCTGACCGCTGGACTTATTCAGTAGCGATGTAGACAAAACGAGACTCGTGGTTGGGTGCAAAGAAAACCAGTATTTATTGAAATAAAAGGAAATAAATTGAAAATAATCAATGCAGCACACTTATGCTTAATACAGCACTATTTCTCAAATACAGTACACTTATGCTTTCTACAGCACTCTTTTGCGTAGTACAACACTCTTTTACTTAATACAGCACCTTTACCTAGTGCGTCACACTTTTACTTAATAGGGGAGGAGAAAACGGACACAATGAGGGAAAATTGACTAAAATTACAATTTTAACAAAATTCCCCTTAATTCCCACCCCAAATTCCTATCTAAGTTGCCTTGTAATGGGCCAGAAAATCTATGCTCACCAGTGAAACGCCTGCTCCGTGCCCCTGCGGTCTGTATTCTTCACCTCCCCGAAGTGGAGATACCCCAGTATTTAAAAGTAACTGCTGGTATTCCACTTATTTTGGGCGGGCGTGCTGAGCTGTTCTTCTGTAGGCAGAGCATGGAGGTGAGGCGGCAGAGAGCGAGAGATGGCTTCCTGAGAGGCTATTTTGTACCCATTCGGAGCCATAATCGTCGCGCCCAAATCCGGATGTATCTGGGCTACACAAAAGGGAATCGATCTGTCCCCATTGACTGTGATGGGTTTCAATGTATTACCCCATTCGTTTAAAGTGGTATTCACTCAGTTTAAATGTCTTACTGATATCTCAAGTGCTGGACAAATGAATAGTCAATAGCACTAAGTGGTTTGTGAACAAACCCCCATTCATTGACTGGTTTGAATAAAGCTGTCTCAGTTTGAAAAAAACCTGTCTGTTTCCTTAAGTGCTGAGTAAACAGCCCTTGGATGTTAGTTTAAACAAATCCAATTGTCCTGCAGTCCTGCCCAACTGCAATTGATTGACAGTCTCAAGTACTTAATCTCTTGAGTCAACAATGGAAGAGTTCATGTAAACAAAGTTCTTTTGTTCATGTCGCAGCTTCCCAAACCGCATTTGATTGACAGTTTAAATACCTCATTACTTCAGAGGCTGGGTTTTGTTTTCAAATCCTTTGCAGACACACAAGCAGGCTGTCCTTTTGTCTCCTGCCACGAGGTCTGACAGCCATCTTTGATTTTCCTTTCACATACACACAGGCTGTGTTGTGTCTTTTGCCATGAGGTCGGACAGCCATCTTTGATTTTCCTTTCCACAGACACACAGGCTGCCCTTTCCTTCTGCCATGAGGTCTGACAGCCATTTTGATGCCCTGGATTTTTAAAGGTATTTTCTACCCAGGTTTTCTTTAATCAAAAATATAATCTTCGGGGCTGTAGAGATTTTCAAAATTCTTGCGAAACCTTACAGTCCCCCATCGGATACTATAACTTGCTTGTAGTATCCTGTCCAAAGGTGAGCAATAATTTCTGATCCCCCACAAACAACCTTCCCTTATACTTATCTATATCTATCTTTGATCCCCCGAAACCGCCATCTCCCCTACCCATAGAGAATCGCAGTACACGGTAGGCATCTATTGACAGAAAAACGTGATTAGTACAGTAATTCAAACACGGAGGGGGTCCAGTGCCCCTGCACCACTGAGTCTTTACAATAATTCAAGCATGGAGGGTCCAATGCCCCTGCACCACTTGTGACATAATTTTAACATGATACAACATCTTTAATGGGATAACCACCAAGCCAAAACACATCTGTTAAATAAACAAATGGAAGAAAACAAGCTTCCCTTTTCCTTTTTTTTATATAATGCAATAGCCTGACACTTTAATAAATGGCACCTTTCTACAGCCATAAATGTATTTCAAATTTTACAATCTGCAAACACGACAATCCGTAAGTATATGCAATTTGTTCAATTAACTCTAAACAAGTAGTACAATCTTACAGTTAGGAACTAAATTCACACATTATTTCCTTTGGAGTTGGGACCAATACATAATACAAAATATAAAATAATTAAAAAGCTTATTGTAAACTCTTAATCTTAATCGGGATCTCCAATAACAGTTAAAATGCTGTGGGCATCTGCCTCCTGCAGACCCCTCCCTTCGTGGGCTAGGGGTGCTTCCTTTCCCGAACATCCAAAAACACAATGGTCCTCTGCACCTTCCGGAACTCTGAAAAAGACTTTAAAAAGAAAACATCTAGCCAGGTCCCCTGGCTCGGGGGAGTGTGATCAGGTCCCGCAACCTTGGCTTACATAATACAACTTCTGGAATGGTACCATACTTAAAACTTGTACTCTAATAATTAACACTACCGATATGCAATATAAAATTTAAAAGTAACACGTTCTACCTTAATCCTTTATATACATTATTTGAACAAAGCTATATACAAGCGCCACCTGTCTCTGGGCAGCCAGCCTAATGCCTGTTTGGGCTGCCACAGGCTGCTCCCTGTGGCATGGCTGGACTGATTCCAACTTCTGGTCCCTCACAGCTTATTGCTGCTGGTTGGGGACTTTTGCCTTTTGGCTTCTCCCTGACTTGGGAGGCAACCCTATTCCACTGGAAAGTGGGTGACCATACTTTCTTGGGCTGGGGTACCTGAAGAGACCTCCTAGGGAGTGTCACTGGTGAGGTGAGCGGACCCTTAGCTCGGGTCACACACCTTGCTGGCTGGGGACCTCCTCCTTCGGGTCCCTCCCTACCCAAACCTGGGCTGAGGACAGGCAATCCCTTGCCACCAGCTGCCGGTGGCTGAGAGCCTTCCCCTTCAGGCCTAAAACCTGGTTCAGGCTCCTCCCCGGAGTCCCACAAGAGAGGGGGAATCACTCAGGCCAAGTGCTGGGGAACTTCCCCCTCACGCATGCGACTGCGCCTGTGTGTGCAGTCTGTGTGTGTGTACGCGCTGCAGGCTGAGGATTTCTAGTCTCAGGTACAATCCCAGCTGCCTGTATCCCTGCCCCCAGCTCAAACAACCTGCATTGTTTAATATATTTGGCAGCCTGCCAGTAACTCTGTTCTAACTCCTTTTCCCTTACCAGGGCGGCCTTAAAGGTGGAATCTTGGGCTTGGACCTGCTTTTGGTCTGGGGCCAAAACTATCCCCTGTGTGCCTCCCTTGTCCCGGATCATTGCTACCGGACCTGCTCTACAGGGGTCCCAGAACTCTCCTTCCCTGCCCCCCTGCTTGAACAACTTACACTGGTCATGAATGGCTCCTCCCCTAGCACAAGCCACAGTGCCTGCCTGAGCAGCCTGTGAGCTTGTACCCACTGTGGGCTGAGGATTTCTGTCCTCAGGTTCACTCCCAGCTGCCTGTTTCCCTGTGGGTCCCATTAGGCTAAATGTGACCTTGTTAAACCGGGGTGAATTGGTCAGGTCTTCCGAGTGGACTACTGTGCTGGAGGCTCCAATGTCCACCAAATACCTCCCCTGCACCATCTTCACCCCCATCTTAACATAGGGCCTGCTCCCCTCAGCATTTTTGCGGGGACACAGGTCAACAGGCTGCACTGGCTCTAGTCATTGCTGGGAGTGGGATGGGGCAGACGGGGTCAAAGCACCACTGGCCAGTCAGAAGAGACTGTAGGGACTGTAAAAATGACACGATCGCAGCGGGAGGGATATCTGGCCCTGCCTTTTGGGCTGGGGCTGTGGGATCCTTTCCCTGGTTACCCTTCCAGGCATTCTTACAGTCTTTTCTCCAGTAACCGTCTTTCCCGCACCCATAACAATTTAACCTAGCCTGGGAGGGACGGTTCCCCTCTTGGTGCCACTCTTTCTTACTCTGGCTCCCAGGTTTAACCTCATGGACCTTTCCCTTGGGTTGGGGCATCTCGATACACCTTAGGTTTCTAAAGGCTACTGTGAGCCGGTGGTTCACCGCTTCTTCGGTGGTCTGGGGGTTTCGGGGGTTAAACCAAGCTGCGACCTGGGCTTGGATCTGGGGTAGGCTGTTTGTCATAAGACAACGGAGCCAGTGGGTCAATTGGACTGGGTCCAGTGCTGCCCGCCCTGGCATTCCCGGGCATGCGCTCTGGTAGACTGGCCACAGCCTGTCTGCGAACGCCTGCGGGGGCTCCCCTGGGAGCTGCAGCGTTCTTTCTACCCGGGTGAACGGATTACCATCATTGAGTCCCATGGCCTCCAATATCTCATTCTTCAGACCCTCATAATCCCTCTGCCCCCTTTTGTACTCGTCAAATAGGGCCTGGAGGAGATCACCTGCCAGGGAAAACTGCAGCATTTTTGCTTGCTCTGCGTCATCGCAGTCATTTACACAAGCTGCCTGCTCTATCTCCCTGAAGTGTAGAGAGGGGTCTCCCTTTTTAGTGAGCTTGGGGATGTGGCTAACCATGTCCCTGAGCTGGTGGGTACCATACGGCACCACAAACTGATTCTGGAGGGCCTCTGGGTCACCTTCATCAATGGGCAGACCGTACCTCTGTTGTCGGAGGGGGTACACTGGTCCTGGTCCCGGCCTATCTAGCGGGGCCTGCTGTGCTTCCTCCACCACCTCATCCTCCACCCCCCTTTGCTGTCAGAGTGAAATAAAGAATAGATTTGCCTTTCTAATCTAGGCTTTATTAACTTTAAAATCCTGTAGCACATCTTTCCACACCCAGTCCCAACCAAAGCTGGAAAGAACTGAATTTAAGATGGCCACCACAAATCACATGACATCAACTACCAATGAGATTACAGCATATATCCCAAGGCAGGAAACAAACAACCAATCACAATACTTCTTACTAAACATAAAGAATAATCACCACATTCACCCCTCCTTTTAAAATGTACTCCAACCTAAATAACCTTTACAATTTATAATTAATTATTTACAATTAAAACTATGCACAGACAAGAATAAAACTATTCAACATGACACAATACTAAGTGAACAACAACAAATAGTAACATTGCACATAAGTATTAAGTATCTCTCAACTAAAACAATATAATATAATATTTCAACAATTTAAAAACATTACTATCAATTTAAAAGTCCATTTTCAATCGGCCGACCGGATATCTTGTTCGTGTCGACCTTCTTAACCTTGGTGAAATTCCTTGCCCTCCCACACCAGGAGACACAGAAGTATCTTCTGCAGGAAGGCTATCCATATCCCGATTTTCAACGGTTTCCGGATTAGAAATCCCATCAGAAGGTAAACTGGGACAGTCATAAACATCCATCGAGGGCTGACTAATAGAAGTATAATTATCTGCAATCGGATTGGAAATATTCATAGTATCTGTAACAGCATCCACATTATCTGAATCATGACTATTGTTAATATCCTCAGAAGAGGGCTGGCCACCACAAGGAGCCAAGTCTTTAATTGAAACGGTACTTTCTTTCCCATCTTGGAATCGAATATGAGCATATTGGGAATTTGCCTCCAACAGCTCCACCTCCTCCACTAAAGGATCATATTTTGACAATCTAACATGGCGTCGAAGCAGCACAGGTCCCTGCATAGTAAGCCATGAAGGTACCAAATATCCCGTAGTAGATCTCCATGGATAGTTAAAGAGCCTTTCATGGGGGGTCACATTAGTAGCCGTTGAAAGCAATGATCTAATGGAATGCAGGGCATCAGGCAGTACCATTTCCCACTGTGTATTCTTAAGGTTCCGGGATGTCAAAGCCAACATAACTGCCTTCCAGATCACCCCATTGTATCGTTCGCACTGTCCATTACCCTGGGGATTATACGGGGTAGTTCTACTAGTAGAAATTCCCCGACTCTGAAGTTATTCCTTCAACTGGGAAGACATAAAAGAACTTCCCTGATCCGAATGGATATACGCAGGCATCCCAAAGATGACAAAAAGTTGAGTCAGACATTTGATAACTGTAGCAGCTGATACATCTGCGTAAGGAAAAGCAAAAGGGAACCTTGAAAACTCATCCACAACAGTAAATATATATCGGTTTTGAGTAGTTGAAGGAAGAGGCCCCTTAAAATCGATGCTCAAACGTTCAAAAGGAGAAGTAGCCTTTATAAGATGAGCTCGTTGAGGCTTAAAGAAATTCGGTTTACACCGAGCACAGATAGAACATGATGAAGTCATCCGCTTGACATCTTCAACTGAAAAGGGCAAATTCTTACTGCGTACGAAGTGTATCATCCTCGTAACCCCAGGATGACATAAGACATTGTGAAGATTAATAAGCATATCTCCGTGAATCACAGAACAATAAGCCCTCGACAGCGCATCAGCAGCAACATTATTCTTCCCCGGACGATAAACTATATCAAAATGGTAACATGCCAACTCAAACCTCCACCTCATTATTTTATCATTCTTAATCTTTCCAAAATGTTTGACATCAAACATAAAGGACACAGACTTTTGATCAGTTACCAACGTAAAATGTCACCCCGATAAATAATGTCTCCATTTACGCAGTGCTTCTACTATTGCATACGCCTCTTTCTTTATTGAAGAATGCCTTTTTTCACTATTGTTCAAGGTACGTGAGAAAAAGGCCACAGGCCTTCCATTTTGGTTCAGAGTAGCCCCAATTGCAAAATCAGAAGCGTCCGTCTCAATCACAAAAGGAACCTGCTCATCAATAGAATGCACAACTGCTCCAAGGATATCCTTTTTAAAATTATCAAAACACGCCCTGGCCTCCCATGATAGAGGATATGTCGTAACCCGAATAAGAGGCCGGATCTTCTGTGAAAAATTTGCAATCCAATTAGAATAATAAGAAAACAGTCCAACAAGTCATTGCAAAGCCTTAGAATTAGTAGGACAAGGTAAATCAATCAATGGTCGCAGACGTTCTGGATCTGGTTTAATCTTGTTTCCCGAGATAATATACCCCAATAGATTTACCTCAGTGGTCGAAAAGATACACTTCTCTTTATTAAAAGTTAAACCAACTTTTTCCGCAGCTTGAAGGAATCTTTTTAAATTAGAATCATGCTCCACCCTTGATTTGCCACACACTGTGATGTCATCTAAGTATGAAAAGGTGTCAGAGAGAGAGTTATCACTTATAAAAGCATCCATTGCCCATTGAAAACAAGTAACACCATTAGTAACACCAAATGGTATTCGGCAAAACTGATACAGCTTTCCGCCAGCCTCAAAGGCCGTATATGGTTGATCCTTCTTAACAATAGGAATCTGATGATAAGCACTCTTTAAGTCAATAGTGCTAAAAACCTTATACTGAGATACTTTGTTGATAAGCTCATCAATCTTAGGCAAGGGGTACGCATCTAATTGAGTATACCTATTAATAGTTTGGGAATAGTCTATCACCATTCGTTTCTTATGTCTCTCATTAGTCGTGACAACTACCTGTGCTCGCCAAGGCGAACAACTAGGTTCAATGATTCCTTCCAATAAGAGACGTTGAACTTCAGAATGAATAAATTCTCTATCCTGACTGCTATACCTTCTTGACTTGGTAGCAATTGGCTTAAAATCCGGCATCAAATTGGAAAAAAGTGATAATGGAGAAATGGATAAAGAGGTTAATCCACAAATAGATAAAGGTGGCTTAGTCCCTCCAAATGAAAAACTGAGAGACTCGTGTAACTGAAGCACATCATGACCAATCAAAATATCCGCACAGAGATTAGGCAAAACAGATAGGCGTATATCAGTATACATATTACCTAGAAGAATCAATTTCACAAGGCAACAACCAGCTACTTGTGAAGTGAGAGTCGTCTGAGCCATACACACCTGATACGTAAGAGGCGAAATTTTCAAATGCTTCTCCTTCGCAAACTGAAGACTTATAAAACTCTCGGTACTGCCCGTATCTATAAGGGCCTTCACTTCCAACCCATTAACTTGGGCCGTAACTATAGCTTTGTTTAGGCCATGAGCAAATGCAGCAGAAATTGATGCAATAAACGCCCTATCTAAAGGCTGAATAGTCACAGAGGAGGTAATTGAACCTGATGATTTACATACATGTGCGTAATGACCTCTCTTGCCGCATTTACTACACACAGCCTCCCGAGCAGGACACTTCAGACGAGGGTGCCGGATGTTCCCACAAAAATAACACTTCTGAATCCTAGAGGCAACAGCTGCTGAAGTAGAAACTGTTTCAGAATCTAGTAAACCACTCCTATTAAGTCCACATAATTCCTTTCCATCCGGAACTGCTGAAACCACAGTCGCAGGCCGATTAAAAAGAGCATAAGAATCCGAACTTCTCTGAGCCACATCCAATGTAGAAGCTTGCTCAAAAGCACTCTTAAGATCCAAAGTCTTATTTTCTAACAACCGCTGACGAATTGATCTAGACAGTAATCCATTAATAAAAGCATCCCGTACCGATTCTTCCTTATATTCTTCAGCCGTCACGGCCTTATAATTACAGTTAACACTAAGGCACCGAAGTGCTTGTAAATAAGTATCCAAAGATTCTCCCACCTGCTGCCTATGGGCAGATAGAAGGTGACGTGCAAATACCTCATTCTTTGGTTTAACAAAAATCTTTTCCAATGTAGAAATAGCCACTTCGTAAGTTTTACAGTCCAAAATATACTTATACACATCCGGAGCAATGTAGTTGATCAGCATATTCAGCTTATTTAGAGACTCTTGATCCAACACGCCCAAAAAGTTTTTAAATGTACAATACCAGTGTTTCCATTTATCATCCACTCCAGCAGAATTAGGGTCAGCATTGAATCGTTCTGGTTGAAGATATCGCTCCATTCTGACATAAAGTTAATAAATTGAGATAAAGAATAGATTTGCCTTTCTAATCTAGGCTTTATTAACTTTAAAATCCTGTAGCACATCTTTCCACACCCAGTCCCAACCAAAGCTGGAAAGAACTGAATTTAAGATGGCCACCACAAATCACATGACATCAACTACCAATGAGATTACAGCATATATCCCAAGGCAGGAAACAAACAACCAATCACAATACTTCTTACTAAACATAAAGAATAATCACCACACAGAGCTCCTGCAAGCTCGGAGCCGTGGGTGGCAGTCGTGGGACCTCTGATTCCCTAACCAACCTTTTCCTGGGTGTTGCCTGTGGGACGGTTTTATTTGGGTTGCCGGTAAAATCCGCCTGACCTGCCTTCGGGCTGATCAGACATATCATCCCCTTTGCCCCCTTTAAAGCCATATTCAAGCTTTCTATTTCTTCCCTACAGGGACCATGATCTGCTTCCTCAAACCCTTGCTTGCAGGCCAGCTTATATGTTGCCTTTACCTCCCTAACCTTTTCCTCCTGCTCTTTTATTTCTTGTATGAGGTGGGCGTTCTCCTCCCACACCCTCATCTCATTCCTCTTGGCCTCTGCCACTGGGCACTTCAGGTACTCTGACTCGTGCCTCGTGTGGCTTTTGCCCTCACTAAACTGGAGCACCAGGCACTCTATCTTGGCCTGTTATTCTTCAAACTCCCTTTCCCTATCCCAACTCTCTGCTCTAGATTCCCTAAGCCTGTGGGTAACTTTCCCAAGCCTGTGGGCACCTAACCACCAACAGACCAGTGGGGTGATGAAAAGAAAACCAATAACTGCTGCTCTCTCCAGACCCAAACCACTGTCTGCTACATCGCATACCATTGCCGACGGTCCTGCCGCAGTCGTCATTTTGTAGAAATGGGGTTATAACTGGGGTTATAGTCTCTGGCCAGTCAGAAGTATCTGAGCTGCTCCAGAGCCCCGTGCGGTTTCGAATCGCTCCCATTTTCTGGCTCTGACCGGCAGACTTATTCAGTAGTGATGTAGACAAAACGAGACTCGTAGTTGGGTGCAAAGAAGACCAGTATTTATTGAAATAAAGGGAAATAAATTGAAAATAATCAATGCAGCACACCTATGCTTAATACAGCACTATTACTCAAATACAGTACACTTATGCTTACTACAGC
Source organism: Somniosus microcephalus (assembly GCF_052327205.1). Classification (NCBI taxonomy): domain Eukaryota; kingdom Metazoa; phylum Chordata; class Chondrichthyes; order Squaliformes; family Somniosidae; genus Somniosus; species Somniosus microcephalus. The sequence continues at coordinate 87,865,470 of NC_140987.1, forward strand.
ACTCTTTTGCATAGTACAACACTCTTTTACTTAATACAGCACTTTTACCTAGTGCTGCACACTTTTACTTAATAGGGGAGGAGAAAATGGACACAATGAGGGAAAATTGACTAAAATTACAATTTTAACAAAATTCCCCTTAATTCCCACCCCTAATACCTATCTAAGTTGCCTTGTAATGGGCCAGAAAATCTATGCTCACCAGTGTAATGCCTGCTCCGTGCCCCTGCAGTCTGTACTTTTCACTGCCCCGAAGTGGAGATACCCCAGTATTTAAAAGTAACTGCTGGTATTCCACTTCTTTCGGGCGGGCTTGCTGAGCTGTTCTTCTGTAGGCAGAGCATGGAGGCGAGGCGGCAGAGAGAGAGAGATGGCTTCCTGAGAGGCTATTTTATACCCATTGGGAGCCATAATCTTCGCGCCCAAATCCGGATGTATCTGGGCTATACAAAAGTGAATCGATCTGTCCCCATTGACTGTGATGGGTTTCAATGTATTACCCCATTCGTTTAAAGTGGTATTCACTCAGTTTAAATGTCTTACTGATATCTCAAGTGCTGGACAAACGAATAGTCAATAGCACTAAGTGGTTTGTGAACAAACCCTCATTAATTGACTGGTTTGAATAAAGCTGTAATAACAACAGAAAATGCTGGAAAAACTCAGCAGGTCAGGCAACATCCGTGGAGAGAAATTTGAGTTAACATTTCGGGTCGAACCCTTCTTCAAAACTGGAAAGAAAAGAAAATAGATCGAAGGGAGGGCTGCGATCAGACAAAAGAAGTGAAAGAGACAAAAGAAGTAGAAGAGACAATAAAAGTTGTTCGAAGCCAGACGAGATGGTAATAGGCTGAGATTAGGTGTGAAGTGTACTGGCAGGGCAAGAGATAGCTGCCAGGTGGGAGAGTGAAACAAAAGGAAAGGGGGGGGGGGGAAAGGAGTGGAAAAATTACAGGTAAAATATTAATAGGGGCCGGGGTTATGATCTGAAATTGTTGAACTCGATATTGAGCCCGGAAAGCTGCAAAGTGCCTAATCGGAAGATGAGGTGCTGTTCCTCGAGTTTACGTTGAGCTTCCGTGGAACAATACAAGAGGCCAAGGATGGTGAGGTCCGAGTGGGAATGGAGCAGTGAATTAAAATGACAGGCAACCGGAAGCTCGGGGTCACCCTTACGGACTGAACGGAGGTGTTCCGCAAAGCGGTCAGCCAATCTGCATTTGGTCTCCCCAATGTAGAGGAGACCGCATCGTGAGCAGCGAATACAGTATACTAGATTGCGAGAAGTACAAGTAAATCACTGTTTCACCTGGAAGGGGTGTTTGGGGCCCTGGACAGTGGGAAGGGGGGAGGTATAGGGGCAGGTGTTACATCTCCTCCGCTTGCACGGGAAGGTGCCAGGCGAAGGGGAAGGGCTGTTTGGGGTGATAGAGGAGTGGACTAGGGTGTCTCGGAGGGAGTGGTCCCTACGAAATGCTGAAAGGGGAGGGGAGGGGAAGATACGTTTGGTGGTGGGATCACTTTGGAGGTAGCGGAAATGCCGGAGGATGATCCGTTGAATGTGGAGGCTGGTGGGGTGAAAGGTGAGGACAAGGGGAACCCTATCGTGGTTCCAGGAGGGAGGGGCAGGGGTGAGGGCAGAAGTGCGGGAGACAGAACTAACATGGTCGAGGGCAGTGTCAACCACGGTAGAGGGGAATCCTCGGTTGTGGAAAAAGGAGGACATGTCTGAAGCACTGGTGTGGAAGGTGGCATCGTTGGAGCAGATGCAGCGGAGATGGAGAAACTGGGAGAATGGAATAGAGTCCTTACAGGAGGCGGGGTGGGAGGAAGTGTAGTCCAGGTAGCTGTGGGATTCAGTGGGCTTGTAGTGAATATTGGTCGTTAACCTATCCCCAGAGATGGAGACGGAGAAGTCGAGGAAGGGAAGGGAAGAGTCAGAGATGGACCATGTGAAGGTGAGGGAAGGGTAGAAATTGGAGGCAAAGTGAATAAAGCTGTCTCAGTTTGAAAGAAACCTGTCTGTTTCCTTAAGTGCTGAGTAAACAGCCCTTGGATGTTAGTGTAAACAAATCAAATTGTCCTATGGTCCCGCCCAACCGCAATTGATTGACAGTCTCAAGTATTTAATCTCTTGAGTCAACATTGTAAGAATTCGTGTAAACAAAGTTCTTTTGTTCGTGTTGCAGCTTCCCAAATCGCATTTGATTGACAGTTTAAATACCTCATTACTTCAGAGGCTGTTTTTTTTTCAAATCCTTTGCAGACACACAAGCAGGCTGTCCTTTTGTCTCCTGCCATGAGGTCTGACAGCCATCTTTGATTTTCCTTTCACATACACACAGGCTGTGTTGTGTCTTTTGCCATGAGGTCGGACAGCCATCTTTGATTTTCCTTTCCACAGACACACAGGCTGCCCTTTTCTTCTGCCACGAGGTCTGATGGCCATTTTGATGCCCTGGATTTTTAAAGGTATATTCTACCCAGGTTTTCTTTAATCAAAAATATAATCTTCGGGGCTGTAGAGATTTTCAAAACTCTTGCGAAACCTTACAACCTCTGCAGTAGACAGTTTGAGTATTCGAGATAGTCAAACTGTCTGGGGGAACTATAAACATCACTCAGCCCCTATCAAGAAATTTACATGCTAACAACAGACCCATGGAAGAACAGCCTCACAGGACCCATCCAAAAACATGCATTAAACAAATCGTTTCACCAACCTACAAGGAATCTCAGGCCCCACATGAAACTCAAAGCTTGAGGACAATTCACTACAATTAGATAAGAGCTCAACAGCTCAGGAAAACCATCCTAATACCACTTCTCACATTTTTAAACTACTTCAATAACCCAGGAAGCCATCCCGAAACCGCTTAAACAATTTACACAACTCAATGTTAACGAGTCCGCCAAAATCTAACAATAAACCTAAACAGATTTGGCACGTAGATTAGCAGGCCTCGATTAGTATAATTGGGGGCCTGTTCAACAGCACAGGACAGTTCAAGTTCAGCAAGGCGGAATCGAAGAGTGCAGTACATCTTACAGGAAACAGCAACAATTCCAAGTTCAAGAAGAGCCAATATCGAGTAACCTCAAGATCAAGGAGCAAACATCTCGAAGCAGTTCTCTCTCTCGAAGAAGTAACACACCATTGGACACCTCGCGGCACCAAGGGCTCCACGATACAACTAATTGAATATTACCACAGCCAACCAGGTAATATTGGGCCACCGCGACCAACGGAAAACCAACTCGAAAGAAATCGAAGATTTGCAAGTCTTTTCCACTCTACAAACTATCCTAACTTACCCCTGGGTAAGATTTTGTTCAAAAGACTGTAGGCCCTATTTCTAACCAAAGAAAATTGGGTACTCACCTGATATATCCAATACGCACCCTACCACATCAGTGGACTCGCGAAGACTGACCAGATACGCAGGTAAAGTCCTCTACCGCGTCTGGGGTTGGCAGGCCCCAACCGACACATCTAGAGAACCCCAAAATCGTGAACCAGCTCAACTGTCAAGGAGTCATTTTGGTGAGCATTATCCCTGGTCCTTTAGAGTCTAACTTAGCTAGTAAGATGGGTTTGGGAGGGGTGAGATATTTGTCTACTGTAATTTTTCCCTCGTGTATTTTGAAGTGTTTCCCTGTTTTATTTAGAGTGTTATTATTGTGTTGTATTTTCTTTCTCAAATAAAGATCAAAGTTCTTGCACCAAAAATCAGTTGTCTGCTGCACTTTCATCACAACCCCCAAATAAGTCCAAGGTCTAGAACCAAGGGAGTGGGAGTGATTCAAACCGCTCATAAGTCAGAGGTTTGACACACCACCCCTTACATAGGCACCCTTTAATGCGTCAGAAAAAGTTAGGGCTTGTCCATTCCAGTGTACGTAAACTTTTAACGGTGTGATAAGTCTTAATTACTACCAAACAACATCACTGGCACTGCAAATTAACTTTTATAATTGTGGAACCTCATTCCTTCAGGTTTTAATTATTGTTGGAGATTTAAAAAAAATAAGGGACTAGAAATTCGGCTCCTTTGTGCCTGCTATTAACGCCTCTAGGGGACGCTAACGTGGCGCAAAGGGCGTATCGCCCGGGGGGGAGGGGGAGTGGGGCAGAAAAAGCACCTCCTGAGAAATTTGGCGGGGCATTGCATAGGCGCTACCCAATAGCGCTGCTCTGCCTCCAGTAATGCCCCGTGTCGCTGTGCCACCACCGACGAGATAATCGCCATGCACCACGACCCCTTAGTGCCCTGCCACAGCCCCATACCACACCGCGACACTGCGGCTCATGAACTAGGCCGACCTCTTGTGTGGGGTGGTAAGCTGAATTTAGCGGCCGGGGTGGAACATCCGCGCCGGGCGCTAAATGTCCGACCTTAAATTTGCAAACGGGGCGTAACCGAATTTCGTGTCCAATATGTTTTAATTTTTAAAAACTTTTTCTTTCTGTCTCGTTTACCTCTCTCTGTTCATCCAATTTTCTTTTCCTCTCATTATTTTGTTTCCTGTACTTGATTTGACATTGAATTAACCATTCTAACTTACACTTCTTGGTTCAGGCTTTGCGTGCCTCAGTAAGGGTTCTTCAATCTGACTGGTTAAAGAGATACACAGCTGCTTACCCTGTTCCCACAGGTCCCAGATCCCCTGTAGCGGGCGATGTGCTGAAATGGATTTCTAATTACCGCCTGTTCCAGCGCAAAAGCCCATAAAAAATCTGTGGGCAAGTGTAGGTGTAATGAATGGCCTGCTCCATTTTTCACCGCTGATCGTAAAATCTGGACTTATATTTCTACAGGACTCACAATACATGTTAGGTTATTTGGGGGAGAAATTTGGTATCGGCCGGGTGCAAAGTTTAGTGCCTGGTGCTAGTTATCGCCTCCGACTGCAAACTTGGCTTTTATTGCCCTGGAGGTGATTGGAGCGCTAAATCAGGCTCTACACACCTGTCTTAAGGCGCAAAGGCCAAGGAGCGAGGCGCTACCTCAGAGCGCGGGCGAAGCGCAGGTGATGTCAGTTAGCGATGAAACACAGACACACTGGCGCCGGCCAGTTCTTAAAGGGGAGGATCGATCTTGCTCTCCAGCCACTCCCTGCTCATTGCAGCCTTGAATCTCGTCGTGGAAAGACCTCTGCCTACATTTTCTAGCCAAGGACTATGGAGAGGGTCAGGGAACGAGCTCAGCACTTCAGTGACTGGGCCTTGGAGGCTCTGGTTGGCGTGGTGGAGCGCAGAAGAGCTATACTGTACCCTGAGAGTGGCAGGAGGCCATTGCCGCGTGACTACAGAAGAGTGTGGAGGGAGGTGGCTCAGTACGTCTTCTCCAGGAGCATGGTGCCCAGGATCCATACGCAATGTCGCAAAAAGTTCAACGACCTCACTCGGGTCATCAGGGTGAGTGGCTGTTTTTCAATACCTCTCCATCCCTCCATCTCAACCGCACTCTATGGCCAGAAGGTCTTAAAACCCCAATGCTCAACACTCATCCAAGACCTATGGCCCTCTCATAAAATACACATGCACATTCCACACCTTGCATACAGTAAGGGCTATTCAACTATGGGAGGCATATCAGGCAAGACCATGGCTGTATATTTACTCAGATGCTGTCCTTTTTCTTGCAGGCCAAGCTATCTCATAACAGGAGACAGGTGGAGGGCCGCCTCAGCTGCAACCACTCAGCGATCTTGAGGCGCGCGCCCACAGGATTATGGCAAGCCAGGTGATCGGTCCCGTCGCCCCTGGAAAGGTCAACCCCGTTCTGGACAGCAATGGTAAGGTCATCAGCTTTCTCTCCTCTCTCATTCCACTTGTCCCTCACAACACCAGCCTTTTACACTTTCAATCCAACTTACTAAATCGCTGCATTCATTCCTCCCTTACTGCCCCCCTGTCCTGATGCTAAAGCCACTCTTGTACCTTCCTGCTTTCAGATGGTGATTCACCAGCTGAGGAGGCGGGCCCTCAAGCTGCCAGTGGGAGCGAAGCCGCAGGCAAGGAGGAAGAGGAAGCCGGAGCATCAGCACCACCCTCTCCCAAGGAAGCCCATGCCCACACAGGGACCACGTCTTCCCTGGAGGGGAGCAGGGGGGAAGGGTCTGATGAGGGTGAAGCTCTGGGACCCAGCGGGCTGCAGCAACACGATGAGGGTAGGGAAGTTCGGGGGACTTCTCCCTGGAGGGAGAGTAGGCCAGCGAGTCCTGCTGCACTGGACACAGAGGAGGAGCGGCTCATCGCTGAAATGAACACCCAGGCAGTGGACATGCTCACTCAGCTCATGGGTGCAGTGGGAAGGGTGCCCAAAAGCATTGTCAAGGAATGTGGAGCAGTATGCTGCAGCACAGGCGGATGCCACGCAAATGCTTAGTGCTGCAATTCAGTCACTGGCTGCCGTGATCCAATCTCAGGCTGGTCTCATGCAGACTCAAATTGAGGCTACGCAAGCGCTGACTGCTGCCATTGTCACTGGTTCAGCCACATTGCCCCGGGGCTCTCACCGTGCCACAGCAGGCCAGCAATCTGTGCTCCAGCAGATTGCTCCGGATGCTGAGGTTCTGCCCCGTGGGAGTGCCAGTGTGTCGGTCGAGCAGGGAGTTGCTGTCCTCTCTCAAGATGATAGCATTCCTGTTGCCACCACTGTCACTTCCCCATTGCACATGCCATCGCCTGTAGCCCAGACTGCTGCCGCCCATGCAGAGTTGGTGCAGTCTGCAGCCGGGCTCTCCAGGCCCAGAGCTGGTCGAGGGCATCCTTCAAGGGCATCTGTAGTCTCAGGATCTGACATTCAGCAGCCTTCTACCATCCTTGCTGCAGCCACTGGAGCCCCATTACGGAGGAGCAGTAGGGTGGGAAAGGAGCAAGGGGGCACGTGGGCAAGGGAAGGAGATCACCCTCGAAGGGCAAGAAGTAGGCGGTCTGACGAAATGTTGGGAATGTTTTTATTAAAGGCCAAGATTCGTGTAATAACTTTTATTTAGTGTTTTGGCCATTATCTCCAGGTTGTGAGAACCAGTTATGTTAATTAATGATTTTTTGTGTTTGTTTCTATTAGTTTGTCATGAATAAATGACACACACAGAGTTTGCAAAATAAAAAAGTTGTTGTATTGAAAATGTACATGTTTGCCCTTTGAAATCATTGCTGCCTTGGCCGGCTATAGGGGTTGCGGGTTGCTTTCCATCATGTTGTTCTCCATACCAGAAACCATTTCCTGAGTAGAGGCCTAGGAGTGGCTTTGTTATCAGTCTTTGATGGACGACTCTTGCAATTTCAACATTGTGAGCCTCCCTCCCGCCTTTGTGTTGCTGCTGATCATCCTCCTCTCTTCCTCCTCCTCTTCCTCCTCTTCCTCCTCCAGTGGTGCACCAAGGCCTGGTGGCATTGCCTGGGTCCTGAGGATTGCAAGGTTATGAAGAATGCAGCAAACAACTAGGAAGAGGGAGACTCACTCAGGCGAGTACTGCAGGGCTCCTCCTGAGTGGTCCAGACAGTGGAACCGTTGCATGAGCACGCCGATCGTCTGCTCAATGATGTTCCTGGTGGCGAGATGGCTCCCATTATACTGCAGCTCGCCAGGGGTGTTGGGGTTACGGAGTGGTGTCATCAGCCAGGTGCAGAGTGGATAACCCTTGTCTCCAAGGAGCCAACCACTTGGCTGATGTGCTGCCTAGAAAAGCTCTGGCACACCAGTCTGGTGCAGGATGAAAGCATCGTGGCTGCTCCAGGATAGCGGGCATTGACAGCAAGTATCAGCTGTCTGTGGTCACAGACCAACTGGAAATTTAAGGAGTGGAACCCCTTGTGGTTTCGGAAAACCTCTGCATTCTCCTGCGGTGCCCGCAATGCCACATGTGTGCAGTCAATGGCGCCCTGCACCATGGGGAGGCCCGCTATCCTTGCAAAGCCCAATGTGCATTCATGCTGTTTGGCCCAGGTCATCGGGAAAGAGATGTAATGACATCTCCTTTTATAGAGGGCATTTGTGACCTGCTGGATACAGCAATGGACCGCGAACTGGGAGATATTGGCGATGTCCCCAGTAGCTGCTTGAAAGAAGCCAGTGGCATAAAAGTTCAGAGCCACTGTGACCTTCACTGCCACCAACAGAGACTTCCTGGTCGTCAGTTGAGGCTGCAGATCTGGCTGCAGCAGGTGGCAGAGCTCAGTGACCACCTCCTTGCTGAAGCACAGCCTGCACAAACACTGCTCCTCAGACAAATGAATGTAGGAGAATAGTTCCCGGAATACCCTGGGAGGGTAAGGTCTCCTGCAGAGGCCTGTTGGCCCTCCTCTGTCTGGCCATGATTGCCACTCTCTCTCTGCGTCCCTGTTGCCTCCAATTCTGCAGGCACAGGATGACGCCCCGAATCAGGCAACTCCCAAAGTCTCTTGACAATCGAAGTAATGAAGGTCAAATCCAAAAGAGCCTGCAAAGTGATGCTCAGTAGCCAAAACTACTTCACACAGCGTTGACTCTATGCAGAAGTCTCTCTCTCTCTCTCTCAGAATCTCTCTCTGTCAGAATGAGTGGTGCAAAAATGTCTACCACAAAAAAGGCAGGAAGAGGGCGCCTTTAAATAGCGCCCCCCCCCCCCCAGCCCCTCACCGACTGGAAAACGTTCCAGTCTCCCTGTCGTTGCTTGCGGCAGGCGGAAAGGAGGGGGGCGCCACTCAATATCCGGTCCGGGGCACCACCGGGGCGCTGCACGCTCAACTGACATCATGACCTGCGGGCGCAGGAGATCGTGGCGGTAGAGTTTTGTGCTGCTACAAAAACTCTAGTCAATTTCGTGAGCGGCGCAAACATCGCCGCGCTCGGGCGCTCGTTGCGTTGTGCTCCATTAGTGACTTCTTAGGGCGCTAATGGGAGGCACTAAGCAACCAAATTTTTCCCCCTTATTGTTTTGCAGCAGAACAAAGATGCATTAAATCTACTGATTAAATAATATTGGTGTCTATATATAAACTTAACAATGACTATTCAGTCTAATTTTCATTTCGAGAAAAATCTTCGACAGCTTAGTCTAAGAAGACATTATTTTCTGGGGACCAGAAAATTTAATCAAACTTTGAATGTCACATTGAATAGGTCAAAAATAATAAATAAGCAGATTCCCCAGCAATCTGAAGTTGTGAAAGATATGTGGAGAGATTTCAGCCTGAGTGACATTTACCATTTGTTATATCAGAATGGTGGGGCAATGTACAGTTTACTCAGCAATTTAAGATTTTTACGATCTTTGTACATGTTTTGACTGTTTCCTAACCTCCTGAAACTTAACAAATACCATTGTTGAGTGAAACATATATATAAGCTAGTACACTCTAATTACACCCCAGTTTGTTTACACTCTTAAACTAAAAGTATTTCTTTGCCTCCTATCACTCCTAGAGGGGCTAGAAATTCATCTCGGGCGGTAGTGCGAAACGGGCGGTATCGGCTCGGCTGTTGGTTATAGGCAGCGCCTGATATTCAGCTCCGTTGCAGTCAATGGAATTGAATATCAGGCATTACGTGCAGCAGACGGCAGAAACCGCCACTGCCCGTTTCGCGCCACTGCCCGAGATGAATTTCTAGGCTCTAGAATCAAAGGGGGCGATTTTCCCACTGGAGGCGAGATGGAGGCAGGTTTCGGTTTGGGTGGGTTTGAAACCCGCCTCCACTGATAGTTTTTTAAAAATTGCCATTTTCCCATAATTGGCCACTTGATTTCAGAGGTGTGGGTTGCCATTGCTCAATTAGTGTTTTGGGACTGAAGCCCGCCTCTGCTGACATCACTTTTTCAGTCTGATTTTATGGCTTCTTGCTGCCTCGGATCATTCCACAGGATTTGATGAAATGCCATCCCTGTTGGAAAGCATTAAAATGATTTGATGCCAAAATGTTGGCGTTATGGAAACTGTTCTTTCACCTTAGGCAGCTCCAGAGTGCGGGCTCCATCACACTTGCGTTGTCAGGTTGGTGGCCTGAGTGAAAGGAGGCCAGAGAGTCATGTCCATTGTCAATGATGTCTTAGGATGGAGCCAAGGACATGTGCCAACTTGGACAACCTATGCAAATCTGGCCAGGATAAATTCATCCCTTGCATCCCGGGCAGCCATGTGCTTGCGTGCTACTACTGCTGCTGGTCAACACACCGGCGCTCTGACCTCCTCCTGCTCCTCCTCCTCCTCCTTCTCCTCCTCAGCCTCCTCCTCCTCCTCATCCTCATCTGAGGAGGGCTGGAACTGAGCCACTTGCTCCTCAGGAAGCTGCAAACCACAACACTGTGCAATGTTGTGCAGTGTACAGCAGACCACGACCATTCTGGAAACCCTGTATGGTGTATACTGCAGGGCTCCACCTGATCAGTCAAGGCAATGGAAGCACATCTTCAACAACCCAATGGTTTGCTCTATGATGGACCTGGTCGAAGTGTGGCTGGCATTGTAGCGCTCTTCAGCCTTGTTAGCTGGCCTCCTGATCGGTGTCATTAGCCACTTATTCAGGGGGTAGCCTTTGTCACCAAGGAGCCATCCGTTAAGTTGGTTTGGCGGATTGAAAAGCGGAGGAACACTAGAGTGCCGCAGGATGAAAGAGTCATGGCAACTACCACAGAACTTGGCGCAAACATGGAAGAACTCCTTCTTGTGGTTACACACCTGCTGTATGTTGAGGGAGTGGAACCCCTTTCGGTTGACAAAGATAGCTGGGTTGTGATGGAGTGCCCTAAGGGCCACATGTGTGCAGTCTATGACGCCCTGCACCATTTGCATGCCTGCAAAGCCAACTGCACGCGCGGTTATACTTGCTTGATCCCTTGAGAAGTGGATGTAATTGTGGGCCTTAGCAAAAAGGGCATTGGTAACCTGCAGGATGCAACTGTGGGTGGCTGATTGGGAGATGCCGCTGAGGTCTGCTGATGATCCCTAAAGGAGCCTGAGGCAAAGAAGTTGCGTGCGGTGGTGCCTTTGACAGCCACTGGTAAGGGGTGTCCACCCATTCCTCTGGGCTCCAGGTCATTCTGCAGCAGTCCGCAGATCTCTCGGATAACCTCTCACAAAAGTCTCAGCCTCCTTTGGCATTGCTGCTCACTCATGTTGAGGTAGCTAATCCTCTGTCTGTAAACCCTCTGTCAGAGGTATCTCCTGTGGCGAGGTGCATCGATACGCTGGCACCTTTTGCCCTGTGCAGCATCAGGTGGCTGAGCAGGAGGTTGGGGCTCCTGCTGCTGTTGCTGCTGAGCTGCCTGGTTCTGCTGCTACCGTGGATGCTCCTCGTCCTCATCTGAGGTCCATGGTGACAGAAATCGAATGGTCCCCATGCTGCTTGCAGATGCCTCCGTTGGGGAAGTGTATGTAGCAAACGGGGAGAGGGTCTTCCAAGGAGGTCCCACAGTTGATAGCTTCAAGCTGCAGCACCTCCGACTTTGGAAGGCCTTCTAAAAGTGCTCAAACACCTTGTAAAGCAAAGATCTGCCACCTGCAACTAATCCTGGATGAAATAAATGATTTAATGTTGGACCTGCAGGTCTGAGGAGGCAACCCACTTGTCAACCCATCAGGTTTAGCTGGTGTGGTTTAGGAGGGTTGTGGAACGTGCCGAAATGGTCAAAAAATCACGAGGGCCTTGCAAAATAGGCTTAGAGAGGCCCTTAACAAGCATTTAATGATGTTAACTAGCGCTATGGCCAGCTGGAGGCGGGACCGTTTTCCGACCTCCAAAACAGGCACCGGCAAAATTCCACGGAGGCAGGTTGGAGGCGGGTTCCAAACCCACCCTCATTAATCCTGATTTTTCCGCCTCCAAACTCGCCCCCTCCAACGTCAGAAAATCGCCCCCCCAGAGTAACTTATAACACAGCCCCATTGCCCCTGTGCCGGCTCTTTGAAAGAGTTTTCCAATTTAGTCCCACATCCCAGCTTTTTCCCCATAACCCTGCAAATTAGTTCTCTTCAAGTACATGTTCAACTGCCTTTTGAAAGTTCCTATGGAATCTGATTCCACCACCCTTTCAGTTAGTGCGTTCCAGATTATGTAATACGCAAATGTTATTTGAACATCTGAAGATCTTAGTTCAATTAAACTTTTGATTTATTTAATGAGAATAATAGTGCGCAGTAAATATATATTTTTTGTGTCCATAAATATTATGCACTCTCAGGTTGGGTATTGTATTAGATCGAGTAAAACTGCATGTCCCAACAATATGCTTTAATCTAAATCTTTGAAGAGTACCGCCTGCTGCACCAGCTTTGTACACTTGTGATGATCACTTAAAGGAAGAGCTTGTATTTATATAGTGACTTTCACGTCCTCAAAACATCCTAAAGTGATTCACAGCCAATAAGGTATTTTTGCAGTGTAGTTACTGTTGTAATATAGGAAAACGTGGCAGCCAATTCGTGCACAGTAAGGTCCCACAAACAGCAGAGATAAATGATCATACAAACTGTTTACTTGTTGTGTTGTTTGAGGGATACATTTTGGCCAGAATGCCAGGAGAATTCCCCTGCTTTTCTTTTAATAGCGGCATGGGCTTCTTTTCATCCATTTTGGTTGGTTTAGCGTCTCATCTGAACGACGGCACCTCCGACAGTGCAGCACTCCTTCAGTACAGCACTGGAGTGTCAGACAAGCTTATTTGCTGAGATCTCTGGAGTGAGGCTTGAAACAACAACTGTCTCTGGCAACAGTGCTATCACTGAGTCAAGGCTGACACTTATGAATTATTGCCAGTGCTGTACTGTCGCCTTGCACTTACTGCAAACAGAGTTCTGCTCCAATCTTCCTGCCTATATAATAGGTCACTTCACGTAACCCTTCTCCTCTTCCACATCTTCTGACTATGGGCCTACAACTCCATGGGCCTCCTGCTCATCTTGCTGTGTGGTCACTCCTCTTTCGATAGCAAAATTCTGCAGCATGCAGTGGATGGTGATGATATTGGAAACTTTGACTAGATTGTAGAGTAGCATCCCACCTGGATAGTCCAAAAGTTGAATTGTTGCTTCAGCATTCTAATGGTACACTCAGCAGTGACTTTGGTGTAGCATGAACCTCATTGTTTTTGTGTTGTGCTGCTCTGTGGCAGTTTTGAATTGATATCAGGAACCATGGCTACCAAGAGATCACAAAATGCAAAGTGTAGCAATTTGGATGCGTGAGGATGGGGACCTTAGTTGTCACACACATCACCATGGAGTCTGATGGAGTTCCGTAAAATTTACATGTACTATATAGATCTGGCATAAGTAGAGTGTTCACTTCATAGCTACATGAGCTCCAATGGCTGAAGAATTGGATATTGTTGGAATGCTTTAATTTGAATACAATGGTATCCAATATTCCCAATATTGAACCATTTGTGAAGTGATCCGGACTTGTAAGCAAACCAACAAAGTAAAAGGCAGAGCAGAATTTGGAAAACATGCATACATTTGACAAATAATAAAAGATCAGTTTTCCTTATGTAATTAAACTTCTTGATGCACTCCTGTGGCATTGCTCATAGTGGATTGGAACCTACAGTGTTCTGGGTAGAGGCCATATTAATACTGAAAGAATTTGGAAAGTATTTTGTAAAATGCAGTAAAATAGATGTGCATGCAATTGCTGGACTTACATAAATAAACAACCCTTTGAATATAATTACCTCAAATACACCTGCAGTTCGAAGGTTCATGCTGTACATTGTTTTAATGTTTTAATGTTTTATACAAAAAAAAATAAAGTACACATTATTGCAAATGAGGATTTTCTTGGCTTTTTGTTGCTGTCATTCAAAATTAATCTTCTTGTCATCACTGAACAGCAAGTCCTGGTACGCTATGTAAATAGCCAGTCTTGCTATCAATCAAAGTTGTAATCAATGGACTCAGAATGGACATATCATTAGTGCATGCTGGAGGTTTGTCTACAGTGGGCTTATGCATAGTAACAAGGTGCAAGCTGAGAGTTTTCACTGCACATTCTGTACACACAGTCATAGCAGTGCATGTTTGGAGAATCTACTGTCTTGTTGGGGCTTCCTTTGATCTGACAGTGTGATAGCTCTGCAATCAAGACTGGGCTTCTCAGATCGGATAGGCTTCTGACTGAAAACAATGTTCGACACATTTCAAACATGACAGAAGATGTGTAGGTAAGTTCAGTCAGTTTTTTTGAGAATTTTATAATGTACTATGTTTTTCTTTTTTAGTGTGAATTGTACAAGGTTTGTCAGTGAATGAGAGCTCAAAGTGGAGGCCAAAAAGATTTTGAAAAAAATATTTGGAGCAATCTTATTGATTCTTTTTTGTGTTAGCTTTTGCTGACTGCTCATTTTTAATTGTTTTTACTCAAGCCTTCAGCATAATTTCAGTACTGATTTTACGTTGGCAAGACTTGTCCAAAAGGTTCTGAAGTTTATTCTTTACAAGTGAAGACCTTGAAAAGTTAGTTTAAAGAACAAAGCAGTTTCAGTAAATTTATTGCGAAATAACTTGCATTTGCATGGTGCCTTATCACATCCCTAGGAAGTTCCAAGAACATTACAAGCAACAAATTGCTTATGAATTGACTTGGCCAATACTCACTCAACCAACATCACAACAAAAAGATTATCACATTGCTGTTTGTGGGAGCTTGCTGTGCGCAAATTGGCGGCTGCGTTTCCTACATTACAGAAATGCTTCATTTTCTGCAAAATGCTTTGGATACCCTGAGGTCGTGAAAGGAACTATATAACTACAAGTCTCTCTTTTTTTATTTGAATTACAACCTCTGCTGTTGTGCAGGTAAACGTGGCAGCAAATTACGCAAGCAATGTCTTACAAACAACAAATAAATTAGTGACCAGATAATCTGTTTTTTATGGTATTGCTTGAGGTAGAATTGCTGGCCAAGACTCTGTGAAAACTCGCTGTTCTTTTAATAGTGCAATAGAATCTTTTATATCCACTTGGGCAGGCAGATGGGAATCAGTTTAATGTCTCCTCTGAGCGCTACCACCTCACGATAATACATCACTACCTCAGTTCTGCAGTGAAGCATCAGCTTAGATTTAGCACATAAGCCAGTAGTGAAGCTCAAGGCCACAATCTTCTAACTACAATGTGAAAGTGCTACCATACTGTTGCCAACCCTCCAGGATTGCCCTGGAGTCTCCAGGAATTGAAAATTAATCTCCAGGACACTGCTACGAGCAACCCAGGAGAAAAATCATTGGGGCAGTAAATAAAATTGTGTTTTTTTTTTCCATTTTCTTTGAACACTTATGCTTATTAGTTCTAAAAATATTGGAGATGGGGAAAAAAGGCTGTTTGACCTGACAGTCAGAAATCATCCAATTGGGTAATGAAGAGTCTTTTCGCTTTCCAATTGGCATGGGAAGGCATTCCGCTGCGAGGACGGACGTGTTGGGTGACCAATGGCGGGAGCGTGGGCAGTTGGAGGCAGGAGGTCATGTGATAAAACCTCCAGGAATACATTCAACCAGAGTTGGCAACCCTCTGCTGCCACCTGAGCCAAGCTGACACATAAACAAACTGAAACTGTGACTGAGTTGTGTAAACATTGCTAACAAGGCTTAATCACAGGTTGGTTTTATGAAAATGTGTGTCAGTGATACTGTAGATATCATGGGGGCTAAATTGGATAGCCCCCGAAAACAGGTGCGAGGATTGCATTGTGCGATTAACCTGCACCCGTTGGATCTGATGCAGACATAGAAACATAGAAGATAGGAGCAGGAGTAGGCCATTTGGCCCCTCGAGCCTGTGAGATCATGGCTGATCATCCAAATTCAGTACCCTGTCCCTGCTTTCTCCCCATACCCCTTGATCCGCTTAGCTTTAAGAAATATATCTAACTCCTTCTTGAATATATTTAATAAGTTGGCCTCAACTGCCCTCTTTGGTAGAGAATTCCATAGGTTCACCACTCTCTGGGTGAAGAAATTCCTCCTCATCTCAGTCCTAAATGGCTTACCCCTTATCCTTAGACTGTGACCCCTGGTTCTGGACTCCCCAACTATCGGGAACATTCTTCCTGCATCTAGTCTGTCTAGTCCTGTTAGAATTTTATAAGTTTCAATGAGATCTCCGCTCATTCTTCTAAACTCCAGCGAATATAAGCCTAATCGACTCAATCTCTCTTCATACGTCATTCCTGCCATCCCAGGTGAATCTTCGCTGCACTCCCTCCATGGCAAGAACATCCTTCCGCAGATAAGGTGACCAAAACTGCACACAATACTCAAGGTGTGGTCTCACCAAGGCCCTGTACAACTGCAGCAAGACATCCTTGCTCCTGTACTTGAATCCTCTTGCTATGAAGGCCAACATACCATTTGCCTTCTTAACCGCCTGCTGCACCTGCATGCTTACCTTCAGCGACTGGTGCACAAGGACACCCAGGCTTTGTTGCACTTCCCCTTTTCCCAATCTATTGCTGTTCAAATAATAATCTGTCTTCCTGTTTTTGCCACCGAATTGGATAACCTCACATTTATCCACATTATACTGCATCTGCCATGCATCTGCCCAATCACCCAACCTGTCCAAATCATACTGGAGTTTCTCTGCATCCTCCTCACAGCACACACGCCCACCCAGCTTTGTGTCGTCATCTTCATGCTGCATAATTTCTGCATGCAGCCAACACTCCCCACGCTGTTGATTGGCTGCATGCATCAGCGGGGGCCCAAAATTGATACTTGCAAGCACTACATAAAGCTAGCCTTTGCTGCTTAAAGCTAGCCTACACCTCTTAAAGGGGAGTTGCATTGTGGCTGGAACAGGTGCTGGGAGTCCTGTGGGCATAGAATCTGCCCTGGGAAAGGCAAAAGAATTGGCTGAACATGGGAGAAACCAGGCACCCACGTTTTCTGATGCTTCACTGGAGGTCTTAGTGGAGGAGTTGGAAAGGAGGAGAGATGTCCTGCATCTGCAGGGGACCAGGAGGCCCTCCAGAGACATGGTGAAAAGGCAGTGGGAGCAGATAGCTGCGGGGGTCAATGCTAGGACTCTGGCCCCGAGGACCTGGATGCAGTGCCGCAAGAAGTTTAATGACCTCACACGAGTGAACAAGATCAGTAAATGCATCTTCAAATGCCATATCCTACTAACTGCACCACTAGCCTCAGCCACTGCTCAATTCACCACACCCCCATTATTCACCTGCCAGAAATCTCTATCAATCAGGACTCATACCTAACATGCATATGCTTCACCTCGCCCTCACACACTTAGCACTGTTGGAAGCCTCAAACCCACATCTCAGAGCTTGCATACACTTCAAGACATTCAACCGTGACAGCCGCATCACCCAAACATATTCCATGACACTCACCGACACACTTCCCTTCTTTGCAGGAGAAGGTGGCGCATAACCAGAGGCAGCAGGAAATAACCAGAGGGGGAGAGGTGCGCCTGCATGTTCTAACCCTCATGGAGGAGACAGTGCTGGCCATTATGGGAAGGGCCATTGCTGAGGCCGTGGCCAGCGGCAGGGCTGAAACCATTGAAAATGACGGTATCCTCATACCTAATCCTCTTCTCGCATCCCACTTCCTTCTCATCCCACAATCTCTTCTGACACAAGCTGCAGATGGTGTAAGCATGCACCTCTTACTTTCCCCCGCTCCCCTCACCACAACCTTAGCCTTGTGCCTTTTTGTATTCAGACACCCAAGAAGTGCAACCTGGCCAGGCAGTGGAGGAATACCAAGAAGAGAGTGATGATGAAGACACCCCATCACTTGATTTCACACTCGCAGTTACCAGCTCAGATATTGACACTGTGCGTATGTCAGAGGATAGATTAGAGGCGGGATCTGCACATGATGAGACACTGGGCACAAGTGCACTGCAGCCAGGACGGGGGCAAGGATCACACAGGTGACAGGAGGTCGCACACAAGTTCTGCTGCAGAGGACTCGATGAGGACTTTGATGGGCCAGGCTACAGAAGAATGCTGATGGGTACATACAACAAAATATTTGGTGCATTGGGAAGCCTGCCAGAAAGCCTGCATTCAATGTCAAGGAGCATGGAGGAGTCCGGCACCAACTTGGCACAGGGCTTTGTGGATCCCATCCTTTCCAGCATGGAAGTGGTGATCAATTCCATTAGCACACTTGTGGACCCACCTATGATGCAGCATCTGACAGCCAATGTCTCAGCTTCCATTGCAGAACAAGTAGCTTCCACCAAAAGCCTGAGTGCTGCAGTGTAAGTTCAGACTGTTCAGTATATTGAAGGCTGAGATAGATAGATTTTTGGACTCTATGGAAATCAAAGGATATGAGGATCGGGTGGGAAAGTGGAGTTGAGGTCGAAGATCAGCCATGATCTTATTGAATGGCAGAGCAGGCTCGAAGGGCTGTATGGCCTACTCCTGCTCCTATTTCTTATGTTCTTATGTTCTTAGGCTGAAGTCGTGCAAGGTCAGCTTGCTGCCATGCAAGCTCAGTCTGCTTTCATGCAAGCTCAGCTTTCTGCCATGCAAGTTCAGGCTGCTGCCACCATGGCTGCGGATACCAGTGCCCAAAGGGGTCACAGAAGTCCAGCAATCTGTCCTCCAACATATTAATAGGATTGCTGAGGCTCCACCTTGGGGGAGTAGCAGTGGCTCCATGGAGCTGCTGCCCTGTCTCAGGATGACAGCAGTTGTCCTCCCAGCCCTGCCACTCTGCCAGTGCCCTTGCTGTTGCCTGTCAGCCAGCCAGCCCTGCCGCCATGCCAAGATGGTGCAGTCTGAAGCTGGACCTTTTAGGCCCAGAGCTGCTCGAGGTTTACCTTTATAAAATATTGGTTCGGCCTCAACTGGAGTATTTTGTCCAATTCTGGGTACCGCACCTTAGGAATGATGTGAAGGCCTTAGAGAGGGTGCAAAAAAGATTCACAAGAACTTGTTCCAGGGATGAGGGACTTCAGTTATGTGGATCGACTGGAGAAGCTGGGGTTGTTCTCCTTAGAGCAGAGAAGGTTGAGAAGAGATTTGATAGAGGTATTCAAAATCATGAGGGGTCTGGACAGAGTATTTTGAGAGAAACTGTTCCCATTGGCAGAAGGGTCAAGTACCAGAGGACACAGATTTAAGGTGATTGGCAAAAGAACCAAAGGCAACATGGGGAAAAACATTTTTATGTAGCGAGTGGTTAGGATCTGGAATGCCCTGCCTGAAAGGGTGGTGGAGGCAGATACAAAGTTGCTTTCAAAAGGGAGTTGGATAAGTACCCGAAGGGAAAAAAATTTGCAGGGCTACGGGGAAAGGGCGGGGGAGTGGGACTAGCTGGAGTGCTCTTACAGAGAGCCGACATGGGCTCGACGGGCCGAATGGCCTCCTTCTGTGCTGTAATGATTCTATGCTTCTATGATTCTATTCTAGGTCATCCGCCAAGGCCATCTGCAATCTCTTCCACTGAAAATCAGCAGCCTCCCACCAGCCATGCTGCAGCCACTGGGGTAGCACTGCATAGGAGCACTAGGACAGGCAAAGGCACATGGAAGACAAGCACTATGGGAATGCACAAGGGTGATCAGTTTATGTTTGCACTGCAATATGGCATGACTTCATTTATAAATTTGGTTTGGAATGTTTATTTTGTGGTGGCTTTCATTTTGGCATTCTAGACAAGAGGACGATGTGATGGTCAGTGACAGAGGGAAGGTTAGGAGTGCGGGACTGTTGATGAATGGGGTATTGGGGTTGCAGTTACTGTTATCACACACGAATGAGTCCTTCACATACATCCCGGGCAGAAAGAGGCTCTCTAGGTTGTAGTCTCCCTTCATCTTCCACCTCCTCCGCCTCCTCCTCGTGCTCCAGCTCCTCAGCTTCTCGCCTGATAGCTGGTGGCAAGTGCTGTCCCCTAATGATGGCAAGGTTGTGCAGCATGCAGCATACCGCCACAAATCTTGAGGCCCGCTCAGCCAAGTACTGCAGGGCTCCTCCAGAGCAGGCTAGGCTGCAGAATCGTTGCTTCAGCAGGCCAGTGGTCTGCTCCATCACATTTCTTGTGGCAGCATGGCTCTCATTGTATGCCTGCTGTGCATGTGTGAAGGGGTTGCGAACCGGAGTGATGAGCCATGTCATCAGCGGATAGCCCTTGCCGCCCAGTAGCCACCATTTGGTTTGTTGTGGTGGCTGAAATGCAACTGGAACAGCAGACTGTAAGGAATTAGCACACGCTAGCGGGGTTGGGGTTATTTGTCTCTGGCCAGTCAGAAGCCTCTGAGCTGCTCCAGGGACCCCCGTGCAGTTTTGAAGATCTCCCCTATTCCTGGTTCTGACCGCCAGACTTATTCGGTAGCGATGTAGACAGAAAAACGTGACTCGTGGTTTGGGTGCAAAACAGATCAGTATTTATTGAAACAAAAGAAAAGAAACAACTTAAAATAAACGATACAACACACCTATGCCTGGTACAGCACTTTTGCTTAATGCAGTACATTTAGTGTCCACTAGAGTGCTCTTTGCTCAGTACAACACTCCTTCATTTAAATACAGCACTGTTTAAATACAGCTATTCTCAGTGTCCACTGAAGCACTCCCTCTGCTCAGTGCAACACTTCTTTAAATAAAAATACAGCACTTTTAAATACAGCTATTCTCAGTGTCCACTGAAGCACTTCCTCTGCTCAGTGCAACACTCCTTTATTAAAATACAGCACTTTTAAATACAGCTGCTCAGTGTCCACTGGAGCACTTCTCTGCTCAGTGCAACACCGTCTTACTTAAATACAGTACTTTTAAATACAGCTGCTCAGTGTCCACTGGAGCACTTCTCTGCTCAGTGCAACATTGTCTTACTTAAATAGGGGAGGAGAGAACGGACACAATGAGGGAAAATTGACTAAAATCACAGTTCTAACAAAATTCCCACTTAAATTCCCACCCCTATACCTATTCTAAGTTGCCTTGTAAAGGGCCAGAAAAATATATGCTCACCAATGAAGAAATGCCTGCTCCGTGCTCTGCGATCTTTGATCTTCACTGCCCCAAAGTAAAAACACCCCAGTATTTTAAAAGTAAACTGCTGGTGTTCCACTTCTTTAGGCAGGCTCCCACGTTGTAGAGAGCACGGAGGTGAGGCCAGAGAGAGAGATGGCTTCTGAGAAGCTATCTTTTATACCCCCTTTTGGGGCCCGCCCAGATCCGGATGTATCTGGGCTAAACAAAAAGGGATCCAACTGCCCCATTGTCCATGATGGGTTTGGATGAATTACCCATTAATTTAAACTGTTCCTTTTCTCAGTTTAAATGTCTCTTCAATTGTCTGTGATTGGCTTTGAATGTATTTCCATTCATCAATGATGGGTTTGAATGGAGCTGTCTTGGTTTGAAAAAAAAAGCATGTCTTTCTGTGATTGCTGAGTAAACAGCTTGGGAGGCTAGTGTAAACAGAAGCTATTGTTCTTGTGGTCAGGCTGAAAACATAGCCTAAGTGGTTTGTAAACATAGTATCAGTTTCTGTAAACACATCGATTGTCTGTTGCCAGAGGGGAACTGCCCTTTGATTGGCAGATAGATTGTCCCATTAAACCTTTTTCCACAGACACAGCAAGCTGTTTCCAAGTCCTTTTGTCTTCGGCCATGTGGCCTGATGGCCATTTTGATCCCTGGAATTTTAAAGGCATGTCACCCAGGGATTCTTTAATCAAAATTAATCTTCGGAGCTGTAGGAAATTTTGAAATGATTGCGAAATCCTACAGTCCTCCCTCGGATACTAAAATTTGCTTGTAATACCCTTGCCAAAAGTGAGCAATAATTTCTGACCTCCCACAAACAACCTTCCCTTATACTTAACTAAATCTATCTTTGATCCCCCGACACCTCCATCTCCCTGCCCAGAGAGAATCGTAGTACGGCAGGCATCTATTGACAGAAAACATAAAATTAATTAAATAATCAAAGCATGGAGGGGCCCTACGCCCCTGCACCGCTTATATTCATAATAAGTCAAGCATGGAGGGGGTCCTACGCCCCTGCACCGCTTGTAACATAATTTTAACATCTTTAAAGGGATTGTCACCCAGCCAACATATCTGCAAAAAAACAGATGGAAGACAACGAGCTTCCTT
Organism: Somniosus microcephalus; assembly: GCF_052327205.1. Classification (NCBI taxonomy): domain Eukaryota; kingdom Metazoa; phylum Chordata; class Chondrichthyes; order Squaliformes; family Somniosidae; genus Somniosus; species Somniosus microcephalus. The sequence continues at coordinate 87,887,543 of NC_140987.1, forward strand.
TTCTGTTTATTACAATGAGGCACTTTATTAAATGGCACTGTTCTTCAGCCAGAAATGTATTTTAAATATTCATGGAATTGCAGGCACAACAATTTCTAAGCATATGCAATCCGTTCCCTTAACTCCAAACAAGCAGTAAAAATTCTGTAAATTGTGTTTTCAGCAACAGTTTAAAAGTTGTGGGCATCCACCTCCCGCGGTCCCCTTTTCTTTGCGAGCTGGGAGTGCTTTCTTCCTCAGGTCTCATGACACGCTGGTCCACGGTGCCTTCCGGAACTCTGAAAAAACAAAAGAAAACATCTCGCCAGGCCCCCTGGCTCGGGGAAGTGTAATCAGGTCCCGTGACCTTGATCCACAATACAGTTCTGGAACCGTACCACGCTAAAAACTTATACACTAATATTAATCTATATATATAAATGGATCGATCTGTCTGTCTGTCTGTCCTTCTGTCCTCGGGTGTGCGTCTGTCCGGCTATGCGCACGAAATTTATAGAGCCTACCTACGCGCGCGTTACCTCCAAAGAAAGCTTACGGTTCCGGGACGGTCGTAAGCATATTTACTTTTCGGTTGGATGAAAATTGTTCGCACCTTATGCAAAAAACCTTCAAAATTAAACTCATTATCTGCTACTTAGCATTGATTGACTGACGTCAAGGTTCGACCAATCCTGTGCCGTCACGATTGACCAATCCTACAGTACGGTCCCCTGATGGTTGGCCAATCGGTGTGTGTGTGTGTGGGCGGGACTAATCGTTTTCATCTCAGGGATGTGGCAGCCATTGTTTCACTGCCATTACTTCAGCTTCCAGCTCAAACTACTTTGATCATCCAGCTTTGAAAAAGTTAGTATCTCTTTTAAAAATAACATAAGATTTACCAAAAACGTTTTATAAGTACTTTCACTTTCATCTTTCAAGGTATTAAAAGGTAGAAATGTTGCCCGGCAGCAGATTCACACAGGGAGAGAGAGACAGGGCCTGAAAGCCTGGGACTCGATTTAAAATGTTGCCCGGCAGCAGATTCACAGAGGGACACAGAGAGGCCCCAAAGCCTGGCACTCGATTTAAACCGCCCGGCCCAAAACAGCCCTGGCAACAGATTCACACAGGGAGAGAGAGACAGGGCCAAAAGCCTCGCACTCGATTTAAACCGCCCGGCCCAAAACAGCCCTGGCAAAGCTGGGCTCCCCCAACTAGTTTCAATATAAAACAAAACTTAACACGTTCTACCTTAATACACGTTCTACCTTAACAAAGCTATATATAGAAGCCCCGCCCATCTCCGGGCGGCCAGCTTAATCCCTGGTTGGGCTGCCACAGGCTGCTCCCTGTGGCATGGCTGGACTGATCCCAGCTTCTGGTCCCTCACAGCTTATGGATGCTGGTTGGGAACCTCTGCTTTTTGGCCTCTCCCTGACTCGGGAGGCCACCCTACTCCACTGGAAAGTGGTTGACCATACTTTCTTGGGCTGGGGTACCCGAAGAGATCCCCTAGGGAGTGTCGCCGGTGGGGCTACCCTGGTGAGCAGACCCTTAGCTCGGGTCACACTCCCTGCTGGCTGGGGTCCTCCTCCTTCGGGTTCCTCCCTTCCCAAACCTGGGCTGGGGACAGGTAATCCCTTGCCACCGGCTGCCGGTGGCTGAGAGCCTTCCCCTTCAGGTCTAAAACTTGGTTCAGGCTCCTCCCCGGAGTCCCACAAGAGAGGGGGAATTGCTCGGGTCAAGTGCTGGGGAGCTTCTATAATCCCAGCTGCCTGTTCCCCTGCCCCTTGCTTAAACAAACCACATTGTTTGATATAACTGGCTGCCTGCCAGTAATCCTGTTCAAAATCAAGAATGGCTCCTCCCCTAACGCAAGCCACAGTGCCTGCCTGTGAACTTGGACCTGCTGTGGGCTGGGGATTACTATTCTCAGGTTCACTCCCAGCCGCCTGTTTCCCTGTGGGTCCCATTAAGCTAAATGGGACCTTGTTAGACCGGGGTGAATAGGTCAGGTCCTCCGAGTGGACCACCATGCTGGAGGCTCCAGTCTCCATCGAATATCTCCCCTGCACTATCTCCACCCCCATCTCAACATACGGCCTGCTCCCCTCAGCATTTTCGCGGGGACACAGGTCAACAGGCTGCACTGGCTCTAGTCATTGCTGGGAGTGAGGTGGGGCAGACGGGGTCAAAGCACCGGTGGTGGCTGCTATTTTTCCCTGGTTGGTCAGAAGAGACCGTAGGGACTGCAAAAATGACTCAATTGCTGCAGGAGGGAGGTCTGGCCCTGACTTTTGGGCTGGGGCTGTGGGATCCTTTCCCCTGTCCTTCCAAGGATTTTTACAGTCTTTTCTCCACTGACTGTCTTTCCCACCCCCATAGCAATTTAACCTAGCCTGAGAGGGCCGGTTCCCCTCCTGGTGCCACTCTTTCTTACTCTGGCTCCCAGGTTTAACCTCATGGACTCTTCCCTTGGGTTGGGGAGCCTCGATACCCCTCATGTTTCCCCTAGGGAGTTCCTCGGTGGTCTGGGGGTTTCGGGGGTCAAACCAAGCCATGACCTGGGCTTGGATCTGGGGTAGGCTGTTTGTCATGAGACACCGGAGCCAGTGAGTCAATTGGACTGGGTCCAGTGCTGCCCGCCCTGGCATTCCAGGGCATGCACTCCAGTAGACGGGCCACAGCCTGTCTGCGAACGCCTGCGGGGACTCCCCCGGGAGCTGCACTGTTCTTTCCACCTGAGCGAACGGGCTACCATCATTGAGTCCCATGGCCTCCAATACCTCATTCTTAAGACCCTCATAATCCCTCTGCCCCCTTTTGCACTCACCAGATAGGGCCTGGCGGAGATCACCTGCCAGGGAAAACAGCAGCATTTTTGCTTGCTCTGCCTCATCGCAGTCATTTACACAAGCTGCCTGCTCTATCTCCCTGAAGTGTAGAGAGGGGTCCCCCTTTTTAGTGAGCTTGGGGATGTGGCTAATCATGTCCCTGAGCTGGTGGGTACCATACGGCACCAGAAACTGGTTCTGGATGGCCCCTGGGTCATCTTCATCAACGGGCGGATCGTACCTCTGTTGTCGGAGCGGGTACACTGGTCCTGGTCCCGGCCTATCTAGCGGGGCCTGCTGTGCTTCCTCTACCTTCCCATCCTCCACCCCCCTTTGCAGCCAGAGCTCCTGAAAGCTCAGAGCCATGGGTGCCGGTCATGGGACCTCTGATTCCCTGACCAACCTTTCCCTGCGTGTTGCCAGTGTGACGGTTTTACTTGGGTTGCCAGTAAAATCCGACTGACATGCCTTCAGGCTGATCAGACATATCATCCCCTTTGCTCTTTTTAAAGCCATACTCAGGCTTTCTATCTCTGCCCTACAGGGGCCATGATCTGCTTCCTCAAACCCTTGCTCGCAGGCCAGCTTATATGCTGCCTTTACTTCCCTAACCTTCTCCTCCTGCTCTTTTAATTCTTGTATGAGGCGAGCATTCTCCTCCCGCACCCTCATCTCATTGCTCTTGGCCTCTGCAACTAGGCACCTCAGGTACTCTGACTCGTGCCTCATGTGGCTTTTGCCCTCACTAAACTGAACTACCAGACGCTCTACCTTGGCCTGGTATTCTTCAACCTCCCTTTCCCTATCCCAACTCTCTGCCCGGGCTTCCCTAAGCCTGCGGGTAACCTCCCAAAGCCTGCAGGAACCTAACCACAAACAAACCAGTGGGATAAAAACCCAATAACTGCTGCTCTTTCCAGACTCAAACCACTGTCTGCCACATCGCACAGCGTTGCCGATGGTCCTGCCACGGTCGCCATTTTGTAAGGAATTAGCACATGCTAGCAGGGTTGGGGTTATTTGTCTCTGGCCAGTCAGAAGCCTCTGAGCTGCTCCAGGGACCCCCCATGCGGTTTTGAAGTGCTCCCCTATTCCTGGTTCTGACTGCCGGAATTATTCGGTAGCGATGTAAACAGAAAAACGTGACTCGTGGTTTGGGTGCAAAGCAGATCAGTATTTATTGAAACAAAAGAAAAGGAACAACTTTAAATAAATGATACAACACACCTATGCCTGGTACAGCACTTTTGCTTAACGCAGTACACTTAGTGTCCACTAGAGCGCTCTTTGCTCAGTGCAACACTCCTTCATTTAAATACAGCACTGTTTAAATACAGCTATTCTCAGTGTCCACTGAAGCACTCCCTCTGCTCAGTGCAACACTCCTTTAAATAAAAATACAGCACTCTTAAATACAGCTATTCTCAGTGTCCACTGAAGCACTTCCTCTGCTCAGTGCAACACTCCTTTATTAAAATACAGCACTTTTAAATACAGCTACTCAGTGTCCACTGGTGCACTTCTCTGCTCAGTGCAACACTGTCTTACTTAAATACAATACTTTTAAATACAGCTGCTCAGTGTCCACTGGAGCACTTCTCTGCACAGTGCAACACTGTCTTACTGAAATAGGGGAGGAGAGCACGGACACAATGAGGGAAAATTGACTAAAATCACAGTTCTAACAAAATTCCCACTTAAATTCTCACCCCTATACCTATTCTAAGTTGCCTTGTAAAGGGCCAGAAAAATATATGCTCACCAATGAAGAAATGCCTGCTCCATGCTCTGCGATCTTTGATCTTCACTGCCCCAAAGTAAAAACACCCCAGTATTTTAAAAGTAAACTGCTGGTGTTCCCCTTCTTTAGGCAGGCTCCCATGTTGTAGCGAGCATGGAGGCGAGGCCAGAGAGAGAGATGGCTTCTGAGAAGTTATCTTTTATACCCCCTTTTGGGGCCCGCCCAGATCCGGATGTATCTGGGCTAAACAAAAAGGGATCCAACTGCCCCATTGTCCATGATGGGTTTGGATGAATTACCCATTCATTTAAACTGTTCCTTTTCTCCGTTTAAATGTCTCTTCAATTGTCTGTGATTGGCTTTGAATGTATTTCCATTCATCAATGATGGGTTTGAATGGAGCTGTCTTGGTTTGAAAAAAAAAGCATGTCTTTCTGTGATTGCTGAGTAAACAGCTTGGGAGGCTAGTGTAAACAGAAGCCATTGTTCTTGTGGTCAGGCTGAAACCGTAGCCTAAGTGGTTTGTAAACATAGTATCAGTTTCTGTAAACACATCGATTGTCTGTTGCCGGAGGGGAACTCCCTTTTGATTGGCAGATAGATTGCCCCATTAAACCTTTTTCCACAGACACAGCAAGATATTTCCAAGTCCTTTTGTCTTTGGCCATGCGGTCTGATGGCCATTTTGATCCCTGGAATTTTAAAGGCATATCACCCAGGAATTCGTTAATCAAAATTAATCTTCGGAGCTGTAGGAAATTTTGAAATTGTTGCAAAATCCTACAAGACTACCACAGAATGAAGGCATCATGACTGCTGCCAGGATACCAGGATTGACCTGCATGATGCGCTTCTTATGGTCACACACCGGCTGGACATTGAGGAAGTGGTATCCCTTTCGGTTCATGGAAATGGCAGAGTTGACATGCGGCTCCCACAAAGCAATACGCGTGCAGTCAATGGCACCCTGCACCATGGGGAGGCCTGCAATCCTAGCAAACCTTTGTGCTCGCTTTGCCTGCTTGTCTCTGGCAAGAAAGAATGAAATGAAGTTAGGTTGAATAGAGAGCCTCAGTGGTCCCCTTTATGCAACAGTGGATGTTAAACTGTGAGATATTGCTAATATCTCTAGCTCCAGCCTTGAAGGAGCCAGACACATAAAAGTTCATCACTACTTTCACAGCCACTGGCAATACAGTTTTTGCCCTGCTTTGAGGTTGCAGTTGTGGCTGCGCAGTTGGCACATTTCAGTGATGTCTTCCTTAGTGCAGAGCAAATGTCTCACACACTGGTCCTCACTGAGGTTCAGGTAGGAGAATTGCTCCCTGAACACCCTGGTCAGAAATGGCCTCCTGCTGAGAGCCCTTCTCTCCCTCCTCCTCCTCCCTCTTCCAGCAGCTTGTCCTGCTCTGCGTGGCTTCTGCTCATTCTCCCAGTCATGCTCGATTCCAAGAGGAAAGCCTACTAGTAATAATAATAATAATAATAATCAACTTTATTGTCATTGTTAGTGCACAAGTGCAGTACAACGAAATGTAAGCTTGTGGCTCCCGAGAGTGTACATTTTGATTAAGACATTTAACATACATTTGGCTTGTTACATAAACATAAACATAATAAAGTGCATTGACAGATGTGCAGGCTTTAGAGTTTATTAGCAGAGTTCAGTAGGTTGACAGCCCTGGGAAAGAAGCTGTTCCTAAATCTGGTCATGCGGGTGCGAATGCATCTGTAGCGCCTCCCAGATGGCAGGGGAGTGAACAAACTGTGGCTGGGGTGGGTAGGGTCTTTGATGATGGTCAGTGACCTCCATAGACAGCGTTTCTGGTAGATGTTCTCAATGGTCGGTAGCCGGGTGCCGGTAATGCGTTGGGCAGTTTTGACTACCCGCTGCAGGGCTTTCCGGTCTTAGGAGGTACAGCTGCTATACCACACTGTGATACAGTGATGGCTGGGAGCAACTGGCTTGTTAGAAGCCTTGAAGTTGACAAAAGTACTTCAGCACCTGTCATACCACTCCCTATACATTTTTGAAACTTGAAACAACTATGGAAAGCACTAAAAACTTGTAGAACCCTTTAAATAGCATTGGAGGGGGGTCTTTCCTACTGCTTAATGCATGATCACCTGTGCGAACAGAAGAGAAGGTGTCAACTGGACCATTGAGCTCCAAAATGGCAGCACTGGCGGTGGACGTTAATTGCGCATGCGCTAACATCTTCACCAAGGTGGCTTCCACCGTGCTTGGTGTCAGAAGTGTGCGCACGTGCCGTGGATGCCATTTTGGATCCCTACCAACACTCCTAACGCCCAAAATAGGGCACTACCGAGCCCAATTTCTCGCCCGATATGCCCAGATCAGAATCAATTGCAAAAGCCCATTTCAGATCTGCAACTACCTTGTCACACAGGAGAACACAGATTCCAGATCTAAGTAGTGATGTTGAATCACAACTACATCCAGAAGTCTGCATATTTACAATGGATAAGTCCTGTGATGTTGACAACAAGCCTCAGCTAGTGTTTGTGAATACTGTGTCTGATGACTTACTGTGAAGGGAGAACTGCTTGACATTGTGTCAAAAAAAATTGAACTTCAGGTTTGGATATCAAGGAAGCTCTGATGTCTATTACTCAGAAAGCTTCGGTAGCTTTACAGAAACTCACTGCCATTGTTGCGGATGGGGCACCAACGATGTTAAGATCAGTAATGGGGCAGTGGGACTTTGTAAAGCTGATGACAGCTTTCCTGAATTCAGGACATTCCATTGCATCATTCATCAGGAGCAGCTGGTGCCAGAGTGCCTCAATTTGAAGCCCATCATGGAGATTGTTTTGGAAATTGTGAACCACATTGAAACCCATGCACTGAATAACAGGCAATTCAAAAATCTGATTGAAGCACTCAGTGATGAAAATTTCCCTTCAGGTCCTTGTGTTTCACTGTGTACAGTACTGGCTTTCTAGAGGGAAAGTGATTGCTTGCTTTTGTAATTGCTCAATCCTGTGAAAGAGAACAGGACAAAGCATATTCTGAACTGACGGACCTTTCTAGCAGACGTCTTACTGCATCTGGACAAATTAAATCTGGAATTGAAAGATGAAGTTGTTATCTGAACTTCTGCAAAGTGTGCTTGCCTTTATAAACAAACTTAAGCTGTTTCAGACTCCATTGCAGAGGTGGAATGGCAAACTACTCATTCATGATTAGGGCTCTGGAAAATAGTAATATGACCGAAGATCCACACAGCTACAAGCATTATACAACCCTTCTCCTGGGTCTTCAAAATAGTTTTATTTTAAGTATTTAAAGATCTGGAGTTGAAAAAGTTTCAGTTGAGATTTTAGTTTGACCCATTCACTGCAGAAGCAGTTTGTTTGAAGTCCCCAATGGCTACCAATGAAGCAACTTCACAATTGAAAATGATCGAATGGCATGAACGTCACAGATTGAAGCCAATTCTAAAAGAGCGGGTATTTGTATTTTGGATGGGCTGTGTCTTGTAAGACGTACCCGAGCATCAAGAGACTTCATCTGATTTCTATGCTCAGTTTCACCTATGCGTGAAAATCTTTTTTCTGCTCTTCAGCACATAAAATTGAAGACACAAGCTCACATTTCAGAGTTGTTGCATTTATGCACAAATGAGTACAAACCAGATTTCAAGAAAACAGTGAGAATAAAAGCATTGATTCCTATACATGATTACCTTGTGCAATGCACGTGCACTTTTGTTGCAGTTACAGTGATATCACTGAGCAGACTACTAGTATTACTGCTAGTTTTTATGTCGTTTCATTATATATGAACTAAAATTATTGTATTTTGTTTCTCGTTAGTTCTTAGTATTAGGAATATTGCATTTTTTGGAAGCTGATAATTTTCAATTAAAAGATTTGTCACTGAATTTGTCAGAACTCTATTCAACAAAGGTTTGCCGTCGGTTGCACTGAACATATATATATAGATATGCTAGCTGATCTGTGATGTTGTTCACAGTACGTCAGAGGATAGACGGTTTTATCAGGACAAGATATTATAGAATGCAATACATAAAGTGTTATTTTGATGTTAACAAGGAAATGTGTGTAACTTGCCTGCCCCTTTAAGACCACAGGATTAAATAGTCACAACCTGAGGTTAAATAGAGGCTAACTTCTGTTGAAGTTTGTCTTTAGGTTCACAGCTATTTGTAAATCACCAACTCCTCCCCTTGAGGAGAAGGAGGTTATGTAGGTCATATCTTGATCTCTTTTTCAATACTTCTTTGTGCAGTTAGGATCTAAATTATACACCTCCTTTCTGGGTAGAATGATCTGGACCACCTTTTCTCAAGAACTGTGATTAGTTTGATAATTCCATAATTAGTTAACAACAGGTATTTTTCTTTCCAATCCTCTTGCACAAAATAGAATACTCTAGTGATACAACTACAGTCTCACTGAAAACTGATGAAACTGCCCATATTTGAATAAAACTTGTCCACTAAGATCAGTTTTAGTTCAATTGACTGTCACAAACTTGAACTCTGGTTGCAAGGTCGCAGCTATACTTTGAGTTATGAGGCTACCTCAGGATGATCTAAATTTAATTCAAAATATCCTGTGAGTCTCACCACATTCAGAAACTCTTCCTGACCAGACACAGTTGTTGCTATGGACAACAAGAATTCCCACAATGTGACTTTGCACTACACATAGCAAACAAAGATGGCCTCAATCAATTTGCCATCTGGGTGGAAAACAGGTGTTGCAGGTTGGCCGTCTGTTATTGAAACTGCCCGATTCTCATTTTGACAATGGAAATGAAAAATGGGCGGTTTCTATAATGAGCGGCCAATCGGCAGCACCAGTTTTACGCCCAGGTGGCAAGTTAAAATCTAACCCAAAGGCTGACAATCCAGATTGTCATTCCAAAGAATAAACAGGAAATTGTGCCCATGTGCCTTTGAGACATTGGTGGCAGGGAACTTAAAACAGTAAAGTAAACTAAAGAAAATAATGAAAGGATTTCTTTCTCACCTTGGCTGAAGATACTTGGCCAGAATTTGCGGTTGGAGATGCACCTCCGGAGTACGCCTCCGACCTGAAAAAAAATCCAAACCTACTTGCAGGCTCCCAGGCTTTGGAGACTTTGGGGCGATTTTGCCAGCGCTCAGGGGTCGGGTTTGGAGGCGGGACTGCTGGCAAAATCAAGAAGATTGGCAGCGGGTCCCAAACCCGCTTCCAACCCACCTCCAATCAATCTTCCCGGGAGTCGGGTCCCTGATTTGCATAGGGACCCGACTCCTAGCGGTGGGAAGAGGATTTTAGCCACTTAACTGCTTGTTAACAGGTAGTTAACAGGCAGTTAAGAGGCTTTTTCCAATTTTGCCAGGTCGACTGTGGGCTTCCCGACATCTGGACACCACGCCAGGTATGTATGGCTTGTTGTGAGTTTGCTGTAATGTTTCTTCATTGGTGACGGCTGCAGAAGTGGTGTGAAGGATCCAATGGTACACTGATGAGTTTCAGAGGTAAGGAAATGCTGGGAAAATCATTTTTAATGTATTTAGACTTTTCTGTAGGTAATAAGGTTTGAAGTGCTTGTGTAATCCCACCTCATTGGGAGAACCTCTCTCACCAGTGACAGATCGCTTCTGTAGCCTCATCTGCAGCTGCCAGGTGTAAGTGTTTTGTGGGCATTGGCTAAACAGTAGTTGGGCAAAAGCGTAACTCTGCACCAGAGAATGTGGTTTTTGGGTCGGTTCGTATGATCTGTCAAGGCGAACCTTGACAGATCTCAAGTTCCGGGTTTTCGCGCATGCACAGCACTTGCAGGGCCTTTTTCAAGGCTTACGATGGCGTACGCGTACGTCATCATTGGCTCTGCAAATTCCAGGCCAACATTTCCTTCTATCCAGCCTACAAACTCCCTCATCTTTAAAGAGGCTTTGTCCAAGTGCATGAACACTGATGACACCTCATACATGTAGTTACAATGGCAATAATGGACAAGAAGGTAAAGCATAGTAGTATTCATCAAGGAAAGTACACTTAGGTTCATCAATCTCCTTACGTCACTTTTCAGTTCTGCTTATAATGGTGATCTCTTCCAATTAAAACAAAAAAAAATGCCTTGCACCCCATTTTCCCAGATTTGTAAACGCGAGAAAGCAATCCATGGTGTGCTGATGTCACTCTCACTGATGATCCCTTTTACCCCATTGAATTGACTGTCTTTAATCTAACCTGATTCTTCAAAACCAGCAACAAGAAAGGCAGGAAATAAGCCATGTGTGACTTGGCCACTAACCGAAACAAATCTGCTGATTCCCATATTGCAGCATTTCCAGAGAATTAGTTTAAATTCCAAATACTTTTACAGGTACTTCTGATCGAATTTTTCGAGGGGGTGACTAGTGGGGTGGATGAGGGAAATGCTGTGGATGTGGTTTACATGGACTTCAGTAAAGCTTTTGACAAAGTCCCGCATAGGAGACTGGTTAAGAAGGTAAGAGCCCATGGGATCCAGGGTGCCTTGGCGCGTTGGATCCTAAACTGGCTGAGTGGCAGGAGGCAGAGGGTGATGGTTGAAGGTTGCTTTTGTGACTGGAAGCCTGTGTCCAGTGGGGTACCTCAGGGATCGGTGCTGGGTCCCTTGTTGTTCGTGATCTACATAAATGATTTGGATGAGAATGTAAAAGGTATGATCAGTAAGTTCGCAGAAGACACAAAAATTGGTGGGGTGGTAAATTGCGAGGAGGAAAGCCTCCGGCTACAGGACGATATAAACGGGCTGGTCAGATGGGCGGAAAAGTGGCAAATGGAATTTAACCCTGAAAAGTGCGAGGTGATGCATTTTGGACGGACAAATAAGGCAAGGGAATACACAATGAGTGGTAGGACCCTAGGAAGTACAGAGGGTCAGAGGGACCTTGGTGTACATGTACATAGATCCCTGAAGGCAGCGGAGCAGGTAGATAAGGTGGTTAAAAAGGCATATGGGATACTTGCCTTCATTAGCCGAGGCATAGAATATAAGAGCAGGGAGGTTATGATGGAGCTGTACAAAACGCTGGTGAGGCCACAGCTGGAGTACTGTGTGCAGTTCTGGTCACCTCACTATAGGAAGGATGTGATTGCTTTGGAGAGGGTGCAGAGAAGATTCACCAGGATGTTACCTGGGATGGAGCGCCTCAGCTATGAAGAGAGGCTGGACAGGCTGGGGTTGTTTTCCTTGGAGCAGAGAAGGCTGAGGGGGGACCTGATTGAGGTGTACAAAATGATGAGGGGCATAGATAGGGTAGATAAAGAGGAACTTTTCCCCTTAGTAGGGGGGTCAATAACAAGGGGGCATAGATTCAAGGTAAGGGGCAGGAGATTTAGAGGGGATTTGAGGAGGAACTTTTTCACCCAGAGGGTGGTTGGAATGTGGAACTCAATGCCTGAAAGGGTGGTAGAGGCAGGAACCCTCACAACATTCAAGAAGCATTTGGATGAGCACTTGAAATGCCATTGCATACAAGGCTATGGACCAAATGCTGGAAAATGGGATTAGACTGGACAGGGATGGATGGGCGGCGCAGACACGATGGGCCGAAGGGCCTCTTTCTGTGCTGTAAAGCTCTATGACTCTATGACTCTATGACTCTTACATCTACAGTTGCAACCTGAAAATGAAAGTGAAGGAAGCCGAAGATTGTAAACCCGGCCTTTATCTTACTGTGAAGACCATTTAAAAAAATGCAGAAATAGGTTTAAATTAAACAGTATACAACTGTTCTGGGCTTTAACATTTAAAGTCACATTCAGCTTTCTATCATAAATATTAATATGAGTGGGGGATCAGACTAAACTTGCACTTTTTTTACATTTTCAAAACAAACTACCAGGGAAATTAGAAAATTGTTCAATGTCTAAATCATATACGAGAAGCAGCTAACTCAGATGTAATACTACTAACACGATTCATAAAAAGAGGCAAGCCCTTTATACAGTCTCAGTGGCCCCTAATTTCCAATAGGAGGCTTCCTGCGTGCAGATGCCTCCTATCGGAAAAACATTTACGAACTTGCCTGAGGGCTCCCGAGGTCCGGACACTTCCGCTCCTGGGCCTCTCACAGTTGAAATGTGCAGGGCCCGGGTATCCCGGGGCGCAGGCAGTTCGCAGGCGTCCCTGGGATCATGTGGGCCAGGCCAGCCAATAGGAGAAGGGAATCTCCCTTCATACTTTTGACAGATAGACCTGTCAAATATATGAATGGAGATCACCCCCAAAAGACACTAAAACATTAAATAAATTTAAAAAAACCATCACCTGCTTTTACCAGGTGTAAGATTTCTAAGGGTTTTCAGCGGGCGGTGATTCTGCAGAAAGCGGAACTCTCCCCCCGCAGAGGTCCTTCTCCAGGGCAGGTGTCCTTCTCCAGGGCAGGTGACAGATCGGAAATGCCAGTTTTCAGTGCATGCACTTCGCATGCCTGAAACCGGCATTTCCAATGTCCCTACGGGTGTGTACACAGCTCGTACACACCCGTAGGCATCGGAAAATACGGGCCATTGTCTTTACAATCTGGTATCAAAAAATCACAATAGCAGAATACAAAAGACTATACTAATCAATAAAGGATAATCTGGGACAAAATTAACAATCACTTGGACAAGTGTGGATTAATTAAGGGAAGCCAGCATGGATTTGTTAAAAGTAAATCATGTTTAACTAACCTGATTAAATTTTTTTGATGAGGTAACAGAGAGTGTTGATGTGGGCAATGCGGTTGATGTGGTGCACATGGACTTCCAAAAGGTACTTGATAAAGTATCACATAATAGGCTTGCCAGCAAAGGTGAAACCCTTGGAATAAAAGGGACAGTGGTACCTTGGATACAAAATTAGCTAAGTGACAGGAAACAGTGAGTAGTGGTGACGGTTATTTTTCAGACCGGAGGAAGGTATACAGTGGTGTTCCCCAGGGGCCGGTAGTTGGACCACTGCTTTTCTTGCTATATATTAATGATTTGAACTTATGTGTACAGGGCACTATTTCAAAATTTGTGGATGACACAAAACTTGGAAGTATAGTGAACAGTGAGGAGGATAGTGATAGACTTCAAGAGGACATAGGCAGACTGGTGGAATGGGTGTAGGGGGTGGTGTTTTGAGTCAGCTTTGCCTCTGACTGTTTTGAGCGGTTCGAATCACTCCCACACCCTTTGGTTCTAGACTCTGGACTTAGGTACAGGCTGCGATACAAAAATTGGAGTAGACAACTGGTTTGGTGCAAGGAAACTGTGTTTTATTAGAGCCACAATAAACTTATAACATTGAAAAATTACACTTAGATTACTGGAATAGTTACAGACATTCAAGAGTACACTTAATTAGGAATGGGGAACACACGGCACAACGAGGGAAAAATCACATTAATAATCCCCTTACCCTTGTCCCACCCCCAATATCTAACTAAATTGTGCTAAAAGGGGCCAGGGATCATGCTTACCAATAGGGGTTTCTTGACAGTTTGAATCCTGTCAGTTAAGCCGGTTGTGTTTTTGGGGTTCACTCTTTGTGTTCTTTGGGGCCTGCCGTCTCCACATGGTGCTAGTCTTAGAATCTGCGAAGGTTCTTCAGTTTGGTAGAGTCCGCTGATGCGGTTTGGGTGCAGTTGTGGATTTGTCTGGTGAGTACCCACTTTTCTCAGTTAGAAATAGGGAGAATAAAGTCTTTGTTGGGTACTTTAGCTTGTAGAGTGGAAAACTTCGGGTTTTGTTCTTCCGGTGGTGGTCTGGTCATCGGGTTTCATTGCGGTTGGTGTTTGGTTGGCGGTCTTCGGTGTCGGCTCGGTCGTGGTGGCCTAGATCATTACCTGTGTAGTGGTAATGGTCTGAAGGTATGGTTTACCCGACCCCTTTTGTTACCGCGGTGCTCGTGGTCGGTCCTCGTGTAGGGCTGCGGTTGTGGCCTTGTTGTCTTCGGTCGAGCCTGCCCCACCGTGCCCCCTCGCCATGATGTTGCATGAGCCTTCCTGTTGGCTTCCGAATGAAGGTGCGCCCTCCGGTTATGGGTGGGCCTATAGTTATACCATTTTTGAGTTTGTTATCTGCGCGCCAAATCAGGGTTAGTTCTTTGTCCGATTTTTGGCAGGCTCATTAAGGTGATTATAGCCATTCACCTTAACTGGGTTTTGGGCGGTTGTCTCGTTGCTAAATGGCTTTTAATGTCTTGGGTGTTTGTTATGCATAATGTTAATCGGTGTTTTCCTGGCTTGGTAGCTAGTTCGAACTGTAAGCGATTATATATGCATAGTTTTGATGGGCTTTAGGTTTGTGCAAGATTAAGTCTTTTTCTAGGTTGATTTGTTTAAAGGGAAGAATACGTGTTCTGTTTCCTCCAGTTGTCTGGTTTCAAAATAACAAATCAAAGCTGTCTCCCACAGGCCCAGGCATATCAAGTTTTAAGCTTTTGAACTTGACACTCTGTCTGCAGGGTCCTACTTTAACCTTGCAGTTTTTGCCATAAAGTCCAAAAGCCATTCCCTTCAGGGCTCCCTTATCAATAACTTGGGAAATGTGGGAATTTTGAGAATCCTACACTCCCCGCTGTGATACTGAAACTCGCTTCACGTATCATGCTTACAAAGGTGAGCAAAATTCCTGACCCTCCATAGCCAATCTTCCCCTGTAATTACCTATCTAAAATCCCATGACACACACATTCCCCATTCTTTAAAAATGTATTGCCCATAAGTATACATAGGCAGAATACAGTTATTTACACACATCCAAGCATGGAGGGATCCAACACCCCTGCACCACTTGGTACACATACATCTTTATTAAAAATAATACGTCAACGTCTTTATTAAAAATAACAGAACACAAAAAAACAAAAATCTTTATTCAGAAACACAAAAATATAAAATTCAAACAGGTGTATCCCTTTCCACCTTAACATAACGCTTCTTCCAAGCCCCTTTGTTTCGGAATTCTAGTGTTTTGCCTTTTCCCTTGCACTGAGTGCACAACAGGTATAATACTATTCCCAGCTGGCACACCACGAGGATGTGGGAAGCCATTTTAACCCATGAAGGGACCTCTATGTTTTCAAAAATGTCCCACCAGGGTGGGACTGTGATACCTTGAAGCTCTCCCTCTATCTCGTTTGTTTTCTGTTCTAAAGTGTAGAAATGCTTTTGTGATATCTCTACAGCTTTTAGTAACTTGGTAAGATGCTCTGGCAGAGGGGGGATTTCATAGCTGAAATGTGCTACATATTTTTGCAGGTTGGTAAAATTTTCTGTTTCAGTGAGGTGAACAGTGGAGGGTTCAGGAATGGGGACAATCCATTCCTGGGCCACTTGAACTTCTGCCTCGGGATTAAAGCAAAAACTGCTGTCACTTACCAGACACCAGTTATGCTGTCAAAGCTGGTAGTGGGGTGCACTGGTGGTGACAAAATATGTCCCTCCTCCTATATATGCTACCTGTGGGGGATCATGTGTTGTATCCGTGTGTTAATAGAGACACGGAAGGCAGGAGTTGGTTTCACAGGTGTTTACTGAACAAAGTCTGGAGGTGAACTAACAGATACAAGACAATATACAGGCTTATATAGCCCGAGTGGCCATTACCGGCATTACAGTACACAGGGGGCTCTTAAAGGCACATACACTACAATTCCTCCCCTTTTAGACAACCAGTACATAATATTTTAAGTAATCATTAATTACATGTTACAAGAACAATAATCTACACATTGCTGCAGTTAATCAATTATAAGTCAGTCTCTCTGGAGGCTTCCTGACTCGGTCCGGATAACGCCTCGGTGGTGTAGTAGTTTCTGGTGATGTAGTAGGTTCTTTTGGCAAGGCTGATTCGGCTTGAATGCCAGTGTCGGGTTCATCTGGTTCCAGTATCACCGGATCGGAGGTAGATACTATGGGTATCTCTACTTCATCATTAGGCATATAGAGTTGTGGTGTAGGTTGTCCCTTTTCAGATGACTCTATGATCTGGTCAGCATGGTGCCTTATTATGCTTTCTCCAATGTCCACGGTATACATCAGCGGTCCTAGTCATGTGCAAATAGTTCCAGGCTGCCATTTCTCGGTACGGTAGTCCCGGGCCAAAACTTGTTGACCTATCTGGAAGGTTCTAGTTGGCCTTTCAATCATGCCTTGAAATTGCCGGTTCTCCACGTCCCTTCTGATGTTTGGCTTGATCAAATCCAGCCGGCATCTTAGGCTTCTGTTGAAGAACATCATGGCGGGAGTTTGGTTTGTAACCACATGTGTTGCATTCCTGTATGCGAACAAGAAGTTATCTATCTTATGCTGAAGTTTTATGTCTTCATTACCCATGGCCTTTATGGACTTCTTGAAGGTCTGGACAAACCTTTCAGCCAATCCATTGGTGGCGGGATGGTATGGGGCGGACATGTAGTGCTTAACCCCATTGTTTTTTAAGAACTTCCTGAATTCTTCGGACACAAATTGCGTTCCATTATCAGGACAGATCTGTTCAGGCAGCCCATTCCTGGCAAATATGGTCCTTAATACTGTGATGGTTTTTTCCGTGGTGGTGGAGGACATCTTTATTACCTCCGGCCACTTGGAGTGTGCATCAACCGCGATTAAGAACATTGAGTCCATAAATGGACCAGCAAAGTCGATGTGTACCCTTTGCCATGGAGATGAGGGCCACTCCAATGGATGTAGAGGGGCTTGTGGTGGGGCGTTTTGGACCTTCTGGCATCCTAGGCAGCTCTTGGTCATTTCTTCGATGTCTCCATCGATACCTGGCCACCATACAAACGCTTTGGCTAGGTTCTTCATTTTCACTCCACCCAAATGCCCCTCGTGAAGCTCCTTTAGTACTTTATCCTGGAATTTGGGTGGAATCACCACTCTGGATCCACACATCAAGGTTCCTCAGCACACTGACAGCTGTTCTCTTCTTTGCGAGAATGCTGGCAACAGTGGTTCGCCATGTGCTGGCCATCCCTTCACTGTTAAATCGTAGACTCGTGAGAGAGTCGGGTCATTTCTCGTTTCCTTTTCAATGGCAGAATTTGTTACTGGTAGACATTCCACTATGGTAGAGTGGAACATCTCCACTGGGTCTACTGTAGGTGCCTCTTCTACCGTTGGCAACGGTAGGCGCGATAAACCGTCAGCATTCCCATGCTGTTTTGATCCTTTGTATTCTATGTCATATTGGTGTGCCCCTAGAAAAAGGGACCACCTCTGTAGCCTTTGCGCTGTCATAATGGGAACACCCTTTTTTAGGGTTGAATATGGAGACGAGGGGTTGATGGTCAGTCAACAAGGTAAATTTTTGTCCGTGTAGGTAATGGTTGAATTTCTTCACTCCCCATACCAGGCTGAGTGCTTCCCTGTCGATCTGGGCATAGTTACGCTCAGCTGAGTTCAATGAGCGTGATGCAAAAGCTATCGGCTGCTCCGAGCCATCAGGTAATCTATGCGATAACACCGCTCCTATGCCGTAAGGGGATGCATCGCACGCCAGTCTGATTGGCAGCGATGGGTTGTAATGAGCCAAAACTTCCTTGGACGTGATCAAGTCTTTGCATTTATGGAAGACACGTTTGCAGTCTTTGTTCTGGACCAATGAACATTTTATGTGTGCAGATAGCACCCTCTGGTGGTGGTTATTGTGTTAACAGTTTGTATGCTGGAAAGGTCATCCGATCTTTCTTCCTGTGTGAGGTCATTTGACCTTTGTTCCTTTCTTCCTGTGAGAGGTCATTTGACCTTCCTTCCTTTCTTCCTGTTGACCCCAGGAAGCAGTTTTGCTAGGAAGAACCTGACTTGAGTAATGGAGAATCTGCCATGAGAGGTTCCATTCACAATCCAATGTAATCTGATTTCATATGTTAGGCCAAGCGCAATATCTGTGAGTATCTTTGTTCCTTAGCATAATAGCAATGTTGTCAGAGTAATATTTTGATAATTCTATGTTTATAAAAGGTTAATATTTGATAGTTGTAGAAGTTAGTCCAAATGTTAGTTAGTTATACAATTAGTCCATTCTACTGTTGTAAATATGTTTATATCTTATGTAATATCGAATGTATAGTACTCAGTTTATGTACAAAACATACTTTGTCTTTGTTTACAGTTTCACAAATTTGTTCAAGTAAAGCTTCAAAACAGCAACCGGCTTCAGAAGAATTATTTTTGAATAAGTGTTTAACTTGCTGGATAACTAGATAGGAGCACGTCTAGCGTGGCCAGTACAGTGAAAAGATATCAGTGAAAAGATATAAGTGAAAAGATAGCAATACGGCTAGCTGTGAAGAGTGGAGCAGGAGGAACCCAGAGTAAGCCTTAACCTTGTAGAGCACATCTACCTCACATCAACATGTCAGAAGATAATAACGAAAATGCTTTGCAGCAAGTAGAAGACCTTAAACAGGCAGACGAAACTGTAGAACATGACAATCGGTCTATAAGCTCCGGTTACTACAGATCGCAAGTTGATTCACGGTCATTGGGTGGTTCTAGAGTAAGCATAGCCATCGCCAAAGCACGGGCTAAGCTAGTAGCAGCTCAAGCCAGAGCTGCACATACGGACAGTGAAATAGAAATAAAAGTAAGACAGGCCCGTCTCCAAACTAAACCCCAAGCAGAACAGGCCTGGCTCCAAGCAGAACAGGCCTGGCTCCAAGCAGAACAGGCCCATCACCAAGTGGAACGCCAGGCTGAACAGGCCCGTCTCCAAGCCACATTAGACGCTCTGCAGCAACAAAAAGAGATAGATGCTGCATTAGCCGAGACACAAGTATTCGAGCCAATTTTGGAGGGAGCTGATCCCGAGACAGCTTACAGACCTTTAATTGCCGTTCCGTGGCAGAGTCCACGACAGCGCACCATAGATTACGTGAGCGACCATGCCGACATACAGTTTACAGGAGAAAGGGATGGAAGCCCGCACATCTCTACAGACGCAAACACTTCGTATAACATGCCACAAGTTGCCAACCAAGGTCAAAGCAGACGGCGTGCCTCAAGCCGCAGTCTCCGCGAGCAGAACGGAAGACACGGTGCAAAGGAATAGGACGCCGAATAGAGAAAGTCAGAGGCAAATCCCCTCTCGGTCCCTTGAGACCCCCAACAGAGCCCCCAGCCAAGGCAACCCTGGCACAGGTCCCAGCACCTACGACCTCGCCAAATACCTTGCGCGCACCCAGCTGGTGACTTCGGGGTTAATCAAGTTTGATGACAGGTCGGAGAATTATCGGGCTTGGAAGTCCTGCTTCCACGATGCCATATCGGGCTTAGACCTGTCGGCAGGAGAAGAGCTCGGCCTCCTTATCAAATGGCTCGGCCCAGAGTCTGCCGGACAGGCCTGCAGGATAAAAGCGGCCAACGTGGGGCAGCTGTCAGAGGGGTTGAAGAAGGCTTGGGTGAGGCTGGAAGAAAGCTACGGCTCGCACAAAGCCATTGAAAGGGCTCTCTTTGACAGGTTGGAGAACTTTCTGAGGTTGACGAGTAAGGAACCCCAGAAGCTCCGCGACCTTGGAGATCTGCTGTCGGAACTCGAAGCCGCAAAGCAGGACGGCTACCTACCCGGTCTATCGTACTTAGACACTTCCAGAGGGGTAAGCCCCATCATTGAGAAGCTTCCATTTAACCTGCAGGAGAAGTGGATAACGTTTGGATCAAAGTTCAAGCTAAAGCACAACGTGGCGTTCCCACCATTCTCTGCGTTCGTTAAATTCATCTGTAAAGAAGCCAAAGCCAGGAACGATCCCAGCTTCAACTTCTCCTCCCACCCAGCACTTGCCAGAAGAGACAAGTTCGACAGACATGGAAAGATACCAATATCTGTCCACAGAATGCAAGTGTCCTCAACTGAGCACACAAAGATTCAGAAGAAACCTGAGGATATGAGCAAACAATGCCCTATCCACAACAAGCCCCATCCTTTAAAGAAGTGCAGAGGCTTCAGGGAGATGTCCCTGGAAGATCGGAAACAATATCTTAAAGAGAACTCTATATGTTTCAGGTGCTGCTCGTCCACGAGCCAATTCGCCAAGAACTGCAAGGTGGATGCAAAATGCACTGAATGTGAAAGTGATCGGCATGTTTCAGCACTACACCCAGGCCCAGCTCCTTGGAAGTCAGAGACGCCTCCTCCCGCATCAGAGCACGGCGGGGAGAGAGAGGGAGCTGCTGGTCCAGAGATTACATCCAGGTGCACCGAGGTGTGTGGAGAAGGAGTGAGCGCAAGAGCATGCTCCAAGATATGCCTCATTAATGTGTACCCTGTAGGATGTCGCACACTAGAGAACAAGGCATCTCAGGTGAGCACACTCAAGACTTCCATCTTGGAGAATGGTCGTCCAAGCTACCATACCCCATGCAGTAGACAGATCCGCATGGTGTTTGACTCCAGTGCACCATATCAGGGTGTCTCTCTCAACGACGTACTCCTCACAGGGCCCGATCTTAACAACAGCCTCTTGGGAGTGCTCATGAGATTCAGGAAAGAGCCCGTCGCCATCACTGCCGATATCCAGCACATGTTTCATTGCTTCGTGGTGAGAGAAGACCACAGAGACTTCCTCCGCTTCCTGTGGTATCGGGACAATGACCCCAATAGAGACATTGTGGACTACAGAATGCGTGTCCATGCCTTTGGGAATAGCCCATCCCCTGCTGTCGCCATATACGGACTAAGGAGGGCTGCCAAGGAAGAAGACGACGACTTTGGCAGTGATGTGAGAGGGTTCATCGAACGAGAGTTCTACGTCGACGATGCACTGAAGTCATTCCCGACCGAAGCAGATGCCATCAGTACCCTCGGACGAGCCCAGGAACTACTTGCACTATCCAACCTCAGGCTGCATAAGATAGCCTCTAACAGACCAGCAGTGATGGAGGCATTCCCCCCTGAAGATCGTGCTAAGGACGTCAAGGACCTAGACCTCTTCACTGATGACCTCCCCCTACAGCGTAGCCTAGGAGTGTCTTGGAACATAGCAACAGACACGTTCATGTTCCAAGCCTTAGATGACAAGAAACCCTTCACATGTAGAGGAGTGCTCTCTACAGTTAACAGCCTATACGACCCTCTCGGCTTCTTAGCCCCTGTCACCATACAAGGCAGGCTGCTCCTCAGGGAACTCTCCACACGCGCTGAAGAGTGGGATTCACCTCTCCCTGAAGAGATGGAAGCAGAGTGGGACAGATGGAGAGACTCACTCCAAGACTTACAGGAGATCCGAATACCTCACTGCTATTCGTCTTTCTCTCCCTTAAATGCCCAATTCAAAGAGCTTTGTGTCTTTGCAGACGCATCCGCTAAGGCCATTGCAAGTGTGGCTTATCTGAAGGTCACCACTCAAGAAGGACAAAGCAAAATCGGCTTCATCTTTGATAGAGGCAAGTTGGCGCCCCAGCCAGACCTCACCATAACCAGGTTGGAACTGTGCGTAGCAAAACGCAACCTACCCCCTCACAGCAGTCTACGGAAGCTGCATCCTATCATCGACATCGACGGACCATCTCTGAGGTGGTTCTTCTTTTGTCGCCAGAGGACTCCAGTGACAAGTAGAGTTCGGACTATGTGGAGTCATTAACGACCCCAGACGGTACAGGCCTTTGTGTGTATTTATCGTGAGATGCTTTTTAGAGGCCTCTTCAACCTCCATCTGTAGATATGCCTGTGCCAAGTCAATTCTGGTGAAACGTTTCCCTCCGGATAGTGAGGCGAAAATATCTTCTATCCTCGGAAGAGGATACTGTACCGTGTGAAGGACCGGGTTTACAGTCACCTTGAAGTCTCCACAGATGCGAATTTTTCTCTGTTCTTCAGATTTATCATTATTCAACGTTTTCTTCATGACCGGGACGATGGGTGTTGCCCACTCGCTCCAATCTATTTTGGATAATACGCCTGCCTTTTCCAAATTCTCCAGCTCTGCCTCGACTGCTGGACGAATTGTGGGTGGCACCGGTCTTGCCTTAAAAAACTTGGGAATTGCCGCATCTTCCACTTTTATTGAGGCGGTGATGCCTTTCAAGGTTCCTAGTTTCTCTTGAAACACTTCTTTGGCATTGGCCAAGATGTCTTTTAATCATTCAGGTATGACGTCATCATCATTTTTTTTCTTACTGGTCACCGTCAGTGCCTGAATGGAGTGCCAGTCTAAACGTATCTTCCTGATCCATTCACGTCCCACCATCTTGCAGAACGTATAAATACAACTTCTGTATTTCCTTGCCGTTGTATACAACAGGCACCCTTATTTTCCCTCTGGGGTATACTTTCTGCCCTGTATATGTCTTCAAGATAATGGATGTGTCTTTCAAAGGTATATGCGGAAATAGCCGCTCGTAATCCCGTCGATTTATGACGGTCAGAGCTGATCCTGTATCTAGCTCCATTTTAACTGGGGACCCCGCTATCGTGAGGGTAACCCAAATGGTCTGGTAATCTTCTTTGGCAATTACATTATGTAATTTGAGACAGCTTAGTCTCTTGTTTCCGGAGTCGCTATCACTCTTCTGGTCTTCAGAGCTACTGTCCGTCATCATTTGTACCTTTCTGTACTTTTCCTTATTGATTTTTTTCCTGTCCGTGGATTTTTTGTGTCCAGATCGGCATACACGTGCAATGTGTCCAATCTTTCCGCATTGCCTGCATGCTTTGTCCTTGAACCAGCAGTCTATCTGGTCATGGGTGGATCTGCCACAGCGATAACATCTCTCGAAACCCTGTGTCATTTAATGGGTGCCGAAGTCCTGTGTCTTTTGCTGTATCTCTGCAGCTCCTCGTGCGGCTGCTTCGTATGATACAGCCATACTGAAAGCCTTGTCCAGTGTCAAATCTTTCTCAGAAAGCAGCCTTTTCTGTGTTCCTTCACTTAGGAGACCGCAGACGAATTTGTCTTGAAGAGAATCTGCCAGTCCTGCCCCGAATTGGCAGTGCTTTGATAGCTTCCTTAATTCGGTGAGGTAATCAGCATTACTTTCATTCTTGTGCTGATTCCTCTTGAAGAATTTGAATCGTTCCGCTATCAGCAGCGGTGTTGGGTTTAAGTGCTCCTGTAGGGTATCAACAATCTCCTTAAAATTCTTGTCCTTTGGTTTGGCTGGAGTGATTAAGTTTCGTAACAGCCCGTATGTCTTTGCGCCCATTAGATTTAGAAGTACTGATGCCTTTTTATCATTTTCTATTCCATTTGCTGTGCAATATACCTCCACTCTTTCCACATATGTGGTCCAATCCTCTATATCATTATCAAAAGCATTAATATTGCCAGCCTTAGGCATCCTGGAAAAAAAATGGCGCCTCCCGCGCTTTTCTTTCTTCCCTGCAGAGAAAAAAATGGCGCTTCCCGCGCTTTCCCGCCGCTGCTGCTGCTGACAACGCTGTTTTCTGCATTTTTTTTGTTTTTTTATTTACAGGTGGAGACTCGTTCCCGCCGGACTCTCTGGGACTTTTCCCCCCCTCTGCTTGGTCCGAACGCCGACCTGCTTTGCAGCGCTGGCCGTCTCCCGAGTGCTCCCCCACTCTGTCTCTGTTTGCCTCCGCCTTTGCTGCTCGGCCCCGCTACAGAGCCAGCCGATGGAGCCCCAGCCCGCCGCCCAGGAAAGATTATTGCAGTACCTGCCACCAGCTCGGCTAGCTGGTGAAACCACAGTTTTTTTTTCTTGCTTTTCTTCGACTTTGGACGTCTGAGGAATCAATGTCCTTGAGGTGCTGCCGAATTGCAGGTAAGTCCGTTTCCAATTCGTCGCCACTGTTGTATCCGTGTGTTAATAGAGACACGGAAGGCAGGAGTTGGTTTCACAGGTGTTTACTGAACAAAGTCTGGAGGTGAACTAACAGATACAAGACAATATACAGGCTTATATATCCCGAGTGGCCATTACCGGCATTACAGTACACAGGGGGCTCTTAAAGGCACATACACTACAACATGGTCTTGTGCCATTACCTCCATGGTACAGTTTATAGGTCTTGCACCAGCAGCTTTAAACCCACACTGTGGTTTTGAATAGGTGTTCAAGTGCTGGGGACACAGTATTATGTGTGCACCCCGGCTCCGGCACCCCGAGAGGTCAGTACCTGTCATAGCATGCTCCCACTTTATGACATAAGGTGGGACCACTGTGAAATGGATGTGTGCACCCCCTTGAATGACTCCAATGTTCTCTACCCTGTACACCTGTGCGGGTTGGGCTGTCCCACTCATGACCGGCTGATGCGCTATCAATTACTCAAAAGACTGAGGTTAAGCGAGTAACTAACAGGCTTTTATTAACAAGAGAATGAAGGTGTGCCTCGAGTGGTCGACCAGTCCAGAATACAGAGGGACTGTGGAGCAGTCACCTTTATACCTGGACTCGTGGGAGGAGTCAGCCGAGGCATGTACAGACATGTACACAGTGGAATACAAACACCCACACAGGCAGGTATAACAGTGGTTTACACCGGCATCCTCACTACTATCCCCATGATAGTGTGATTGGAGCGCCCACAATTTACTGGGACAGGGTAAGCCTCAGAGGCTAGGTGGAGCTGGCATGGGCTTAATGAATTCTCAAATGGGTGGAGGGCTGCAAGGTGCTTGTTGCTGATCCAGGAGGGGACTAAACCTTGCTTTAATTCCTCCAGGTTACTCCGGCCGTCGCCTAGCATCCATGCCCCGTACAGTACGCACACCTCGTTCTGTGCAGCCTGATCTGAAGCATTCCTGTCCTCTCGTATAAGGGCATTTACAGTTTTGGCATGTCTTTCCAGCTCAGCCATAATCTCTTTTAAATGGATCATCATAGCTTGGTCCTCGTGGAGCTCTGAGCGTACTACTGTATTTTCATCCATTAAGATTTTTCGTAATTGTGTTTTTAAACCATTTATCTGTGTCTGCAATTCTATGTCATCCAGGCTGTTTATAACAGAGGATCCTGTATTATATGCAGTGAAACATCATTCCAGGTTCCCCTTCTTTGTCTCCCCGTGTTGCTAAAGTACTCAGTGTGTGCCGTGTACAGTTCGGTTTTATCTACATTGGCAAAATCGAACTCGTAGAATTTCCTAAATATTTCTCTTAACAGGGCTTGGTATAGCTGTTCTGTCTCCGTGGGGCACCACTCAGATAAGTGTACCTCTGTGAGGTTTAGAATCACGGAAGCTACCGTGTAGTGTACCCCCTGGTATAGCACCTTTTCGGTCGGCACTAGCACCAGCCCATTCCCTGGTCCCTTGGTGGTGGCAGGGCACCTCTCTATGTATGTCCTTGCTGTCTGGGTCATGGGCAGGGGCTTTTGGGCGCGTGCCACGAGTTCAGTGGCTTTAACTGGGGCTGGGGAGTGTGGGACTATGCAAGTGTGTAGGTGGAAATCCCATTCCACCCCCTTCCCCTTATCCTGCCATGATGCAGAAAAGATGATGGATATGCCCTTTGCGACCCCCACATGCAGACATAAATTCCCTGTTCCGACTCCCACCACTTATCCCAGCACACTCTAGTCCCCCCTCGGGTCCCTGTGACCATCCGGTAGGTGTCGTTCCCAGTCAGCTGTACGGTCCCCCATGTCTCTGCTCAGCTTCCTGAGCCACCACCACCTTCCCAGGGGAATCTGTCCTCTGCAGGTCAGGCACACGCGTTTCCCCTCAGTGACCCCGACCCGTGTGGCCACAACCTGTACGCTGGGGCAGGGGAGGAAGGCCTCCCCGTAGGTGAACCCGGTCTGGCTGGAGTACCAGGTGGAGTTAGATCCCAGCCACCCTGGCCATCTTCCCTCATGGGAATAGATGGCGAGCTCCTCCACGCCTCGTTCGCCGCCCCCAGCAGTCACAACCAGTGCTCTCTCTCCTGAGCATCCAAAAATGTGGGAGTCCTCCACGTTACGTCACCTTCCAGTGCTCATTCCTATCAGGGCGAGTAGGAGTATGCCCCCCTTCATTTCGAAATCCCTTCTGTAAGGAGACACAAGAGCATATAGCCAGGTCCCGAGAAGATTCTCTGGCTTGGGTAAAGCATAGTCAAGTCTTGCGACCTCGACTCAACACAAACACTCTTAAAACAAGAACACTTAAACTACCAATCGCCTTGTTTTCAAAATTAGACTAAAACAGCCAGGGGGAGAAATTCAGTTGTGAGCGTCACCCGTTAGCACCTTAAGAGGGCGATAAGTGGGGCGCTAACCAACTAGTGCCCGGGCGCGGCGAGACCGGCGCCTCTCGCGAAATGAGCGGACATTTAGCGGCGGTGCTAAACCCTACCGCCCGCTCTCCTGCGCATGCAGATCTTGACATCATTCCAGAGTGCAACCACCCCCTGGGGCGCCCCGGGCTGGAAATTCAGTGGCGCCCCCCTCCTTTCCGCCTGTCGCTACCAACGACAGGTTGACTGGAAAGCTTCCCAGTCACTGTGGGGCTGGGGGGGGCGCTATTTAAAGGGGGCTCTTCCTGTCTTCTGTGTGGTAGCCATTTTTGGACCACTCGTTCTGAGAGAGAGAGAGATTTGCAGAGAGACAAAGGGAGAAAGAGAGACTTCTGCATTGAGTCAACGCTGTCTGAGGTAGTTTTGGCTTCTGCCCATAATTTTGTAGTTGCTTTGCTTTTTCACCGGCATAACTTTGATTGCCCACATATTATGGGGGCTGCAATGGATGGGAACGTCGTGCTTCTCCATCACATTGAGAGGGCACAGAGCCGCAGAGATAGAGTGGCAATCATGGCCAGACGGAGGAGGGCCAACAAGTGTCGGTGCAGGAGACCTTACCGTCCCAGGGTTTTTCGACAACAGTTCTCATACATCAATATGTCTGAGGAGCAGTGTTTTCGAAGGCTGCAATTCAGCAAGGAGGTGGTCACTGAGCTCTGCCACCTCCTCCAGCCAGATCTGCAACCTCAACTGAGGAGCAGGATGTCTCTGTCGGTGGCAGTGAAGGTAACAGTGGCTCTCAACTTTTATGCCACCGGCTCCTTTCAATCTGCTACTGGGGACATTGCCAATATCTCCCAGTTCGCGGTGCATTGTTGCATCCGTCAAGTCACAAATGCCCTCTTTAAAAGGAGACGAGAGTACATCTCTTTCCCGATGACCCCCGACAAGCAGCAAGATCGCGCAGCGGGCTTTGCAAGAATAGCGGGCTTCCCTATGGTGCAGGGCGCTATTGACTGCACCCATGTGGCTTTGCGGGCGCCGCAAGAGAATGCCGAGGATTTCGGCAACCGAAAGGGCTTCCGTTCCTTGAACGTCCAGTTGGTCTGTGACCACAGACAGCTGATACTCGCTGTCAATGCCCACTTTCCAGGCAGCAGCCACGATGCCTTCATCCTGCGCCAGACTTCTGTGGCAGACCTTTTTGAGGCCCCGCTTCACCCAGGAGGCTGGCTTCTCGGGGACAAGGGCTATCCTCTGTGCACCTGGCTGATGACCCCGCTCCGTTCGCCCAGTACTCCTGCAGAAGAACGATACAACGAGAGCCATCAAGCTACCAGGAACATCCTTGAGCACACAATTGGCGTGCTCAAGCAATGGTTCTGCTGTCTGGACCACTCTGGAGGAGCCCTGCAGTGCTCGCCTGAGCGAGTCTCCCACTTCGTTGTTGTCTGCTGCATGCTGCATAACCTGGCAATCCTCAGGACCCAGCCAATGCCAGCGGGCCTTGGAGCACCAGCAGAGGAGGAGGAGGGGGAGGAGGAGGAGGAGGAGGAGGAGCAGCAGCATCAAGACGGGAGGGAGGCACAAAGTGCAAGGGCCATCCATCAAAGGCTTATAGCAAGCCGCTGCTAGGCCCCCTCTGAGGGAATGGCTTCTGCCATTCAAAGAACCTGAATGGAACCATGCCGCAACCCCTAAGCCGGTCAAGGCAACAATGAGTGCAAAGAGCAAACATGCACATTTTGAATTAAGACACTTCTTTACTAACAAAACTGTGTATCCTTCCCGCATAACAAAGTAATAGAAAGAAACACACAAAGAAACAGTCAATCACATAACTGGCTCTCACAACCTGGAGACAATGTCCAAAACAGTAACAAAAATATGACCACGATCCTCGGCCTTCAAAAAAACAATGAACCACATTTTGCCACACCTTCTACTTTTTGCCCTTCGAGGGTGATCTGCTTCCCTTGCGAAATTGCCCCCTTCCCACCCTGCAGT
Source organism: Somniosus microcephalus (assembly GCF_052327205.1). NCBI lineage: Eukaryota > Metazoa > Chordata > Chondrichthyes > Squaliformes > Somniosidae > Somniosus > Somniosus microcephalus. The sequence continues at coordinate 87,916,233 of NC_140987.1, forward strand.
TCCTCCGCACTGGGACCCCAGTGGCTGCAGCAAGGCTGAGAGAAGGCTGCTGAGTGTCAGAAACTGAGACTGCAGATGCCCTTGAGGGACGGCCTGGACCAGCTCTGGGCCTGGAGGGCCTGGCTGCTGATTGCTCCAACTCTGCATGGGCGGCAGCAGTCTGTCCTACAGGTGGTGGCAACTGCAGTGGAGGTGACAGTGCTGGCAGCAGGAATGCTGTCATCCTGAGAGAGGACAGCAACTCCCCGCTCGACCGACACACTGGCACTCCCACGGGGCAGCACTTCAGCATGCGCAGCAATCTGCGGGAGCACAGATTGCTGGCCTGCTGCGGCGCGGGGAGGGCCCCGGGAAAACCTGCCCGATCCAGCGAGGGTGACATCAGTTAGTGCTCGCGTGGCCTCAATCTGTGTCTGCATGAGACCAGCCACTGACTGAATTGCAGCACTTAGCATTTGCATGGCAGACGCCTGTGCTGCACCGAAGTCCTGGACACTCCTTGCCAGTGACTCAATGGATTTGGGCATCCTTGCCACTGCAGCCATGAGCTCAGTGTGCCTTTGCTCCGCCTGGGTGCTCATTTCAGCGAGGAGCCGCACCTCTTCTGCGCTCACTGTAGCAGGAGTCAAGGCCATACTTTCCTCTGGGGAGAAGGCCCCCGAGCTTCCCTACCCCCCTCGCATTGCTGCAGCCTGCTGGGTCCTGGAGCTTCACCCTCATCAGACCATTCCCCCCCGCTCCCCTCCAGGGAAGGCATGTCCCCAGTATGGCCATGGGCTGCCTCAGCAGAGGGTTGCGCTGATGGTCCGGCTTTCTCTTCCTCCTTGCCTTCAGATTCACTCCCAGTGGCAGCTTGAGGGCCCGCCCCCTCACCTGGTGGATCAGCATCTGAAAGCAGGGAGGTACAAGAGTGGCTTTAGCGTGAGGACAGGGTGGCAGCAAGGGAGGAATGAGTGCAGCGATGTACTGATTTGGATCGAGAGTGTCAAAGGATGCTGTTGTGAGCAACAAGTGGAAGGAGAGAGGTCAAAAAGGTAATGACCTTACCATTTTGCTGGCCAGAACGGGGTCGGCATCTCCAGTGGCGACGGGGCCAAGCATCCGGCTTGCCGCAATCCAGTGGACTCGCTGCTCCAGATCGGTCAGGGCTTGAAGGTGAGGCCGGCCTCCCCCGGTCCACCAGCTTGCCCTGCAAGAAAAAGGACGGGGTCTGAGTAAAGATGCAGCCATGATCTTGGCTGAAATGCCTCCCATGGTAGAATAGCCCTTACTGCGTGCAGCCATGATCTTGGCTGAAATGCCTCCCATGGTCGAATAGCCCTTACTGTATGCTAAGTGCTGAATGTGCATGTGAGTTTCCTGAAAGGGCCAAAGGTGTTGGAGGAGTGCTGGGCATTGGGGCTTTCAAGACCCTTTGGCCATAAAATGAGGTCGAGATGGAGGGGTGAAGAGGTTTCTGAAAAAGGCACCTACCCTGACGACCCGAGTGAGGTCATTGAACTTCTTCCTGCATTGCACAGGGGTCCTAGGCACCATGCTGCTGGAGGTCACTCTGTGAGCCACCTCCCTTCAAGCTTTTCAGTACTCGCTGGGCAGAGGCCTCCTGCCACTCTCCGGGTACAGGAGAGATCGCCTGCGCTCCACCGCACCAACCAGAACCTCCAAGGCCCCCTCGCTGAAATGCTGCGCTCGCTCCCTGGCCCTCTCCATGGTCCTTGGCTGCAGGATTTGGCAACAGGTCTGTCCAGGCCGCGATTTAGGGCTCCGATGCGCAGGGTGCGGCTGCAAATCAAGATCGACCCTCCCCTTTAAGAGCTGACCGGCGCCAGCGTGTCTGTGTGCAATCGCTAACTGACAGCACCTGCGCTGCGCCTGCCCTCTGAGTTAGCGCCTCGCTCCTCCGGCTTAGCGACTTAAGAGAGTCGTGCAGTGCCTGATTTAGCGCTGCAATCGGCTCCAGGGGCGAAACAGACCAATTTCGCAGTAGATGGCGATAATTTGCGGCCGGGTGCAAAACTTTGCACCCGGCCGAGAATTGCGCCCCAAATGGGGCGATACCGAATTTCTCCCCCCCAAACTTGACAACCCCCAAAATTACATCACAGAAACTATGTACATCCGCCGCCCGTCTCCGAGCGGCCAGGCTAATCCCTGTTCGGGCTGCAGCACACTACTCCCTTCGGTGTGGCTGCCCTGTCCTGTCCTTTTGGTCCCTCGCAGCCTACGGCTGCTGGCTGGGAACCTCTGTCCTCAGATCTATCCCTGACTTGAGAGGCTGCCCATTTAAACTGGGGAGCCAGTGACCACGGTTCCTTTGGCCGTGGCGTTCGTGGGGACCTTCTAGGGACTTTGGCTGGTGGGGTTTTCTGGCTGGTCGGTCTTTAACACGAGCCATTGCCCCCTCCTGTGCAGTCTGTGAACTTTCCACTACCGCTGGCTGGGGATTTTTATCCTCAGGTTTTTCCTCTCCTAAACCTATGCTAGGGGCAGGCAACTCTACGCAGCCTGATGCTGCAGGCTGAGGGTCCTCACCCTCACATTCCACCTCTCCTAAACCTGGGTTAGGGGCAGGTAACTCTCTGCAACCTAATGCTGCAGGCTGAGGGTCTCCGCCCCCAGGTCCCACCTCGTCTAAGTCCCAGATGAGTGGGGGAGTGTCCCAAACGGTGGGTGGGATGGCCCTTACCTTAAAACAAGCCACTGCACCTGCCTGTGCAGTCTGTGAGTTTGCTCCTGCTGCAGACTGAGGATTTCGATCCTCAGACCTTGCCCTAACTGGCTGTTCCCTTCTCTCGGGCTTAAACAATTTACATTGATTAATGTGGAACCATTTGATGCGCCGAGGCATCTTTATGGCGTATACCATGGGGCTTGCCTTGTCTACAATGCTGTAGGGCCCCATGCATAATGGTTCTCGACTTCCTACCCGAGCAAAATTCCTAACCATAACCTGATCCCTTATCTCCCACTCGTGGTGTTTTCGGGGTTCTAACAGCAATCGGTTACTCCGATGCTGCCTTCCCATGTTCCCAGCCGCCTGCCCATGGACCTGTTCAAGGTGCTCAAATAGGTTCCTGGCGAAACTGTCCCAGATCACCTCCCTGAGCTGACCTTCTGTGAGCACCGGGGCTAGTACATGGGTGGGGGTCCGCATAACTCTGCCAGTCATCAGCTCGTGTGGGGAATACCCCGTGCTTTTTGACTGGCTGGCTCGGATCCCCATCAGGACCAACGGTAGGACCTCAACCCACCTCCTAGGTGAGCATACCGTCTCTTTCCTCAGCCTTTCTTTCAAGGTCCTGTTCATCCTCTCCACAATCCCTGAGGACTGTGGGTTGTGTGCAACGTGCCACTTCCCATCAATGCCGAGCACCATAAGGGTATTCTGCATGACCTGCCCAGTAAAATGACTCCCTTGGTCGGACTCCACATACTGTGGTAGCCCCCATCGCGAGAACACCTCCCTGACCAGGATCCTGGCTGTACCCAGAGCTGTGGCTGTTCGGCAGGGGAAGGCTTCTATCCACTTTGTGAACACGTCCACCAGGACTAGACAGTACTTATAGCCTCCCTGGGCAGTGGGTAGGTGCCCGATGTAGTCGACCTGGATTGACTGCCATGGTCCCTCTACCCTCCTGATGTGTCCCACAGGTACCTTCTTTTTGTGGGGGTCAGGGTTGTTAGCAGCACACACCAGACAGCTGGCACAGAACTTGCGGACATCTTCCCTGAGTCCTGGCCACCATCCCGCCTGTTCCACCTGCTGCCAGGTGGTCTCAGGCCCGGGATGCCCCGCTCCTGGACCCTCATGGGCCAGTTGAAGGAATTCCCTCCTGTGCTGCCGTGGTACTACCTATTGTTCTCCCCTAAACAGCATGCTTTCCTTCACAGAGAGGGCTGCTGTGCCGTAAGGGCCCTCTACCCTTTTCCCCTCAGTCACTGCACTGAGGACTGCCTTGAGGACGGGGTCTTGGGTTTGGACCGTCTTAAGGTCCAGGGTTAAAGCTACCCCTGCACTCCCTTGTGTCCCATTCCTACCCCTGACTGCTGCTATAGGACTGGACCCATATGGGTCCCAGAAAGTGCCTGTACGGGCACCCTCCTTAGCTAGCACGTCGGCTTGCTGGTTGCCCTGACTATGGGGTTCTGTGGAGGAATGGGCTTTCACCTTATGGATGAAAACCTCCCCTTCCTCCCCCACTGCTGCTAAAATTTTCTCCAGCAGGGGTTTCACTGTGAGGGGTCTCCAGTCAGCGGAGGTGTATCCGCGGCGGGCCCAGATGGCCAGGTACTCTGTACACGAATTGCATGTGAACATGCTGTCCGAGCAAATCGTGTATGGGGTGGGGAAGATTTCGGGGTGTGTAACAACGTACACTACCGTGGACAGTTCAGCCTGCTGGGCGCTCATGGTGCTGGGGAGCTTAATTGCCAGGGCAACGTTTGCCGCTGGGTCATAAACGCCACACCCTATGAGTCACTCACCAGCAGATACTGTGCTAGAGCTATCCACATAGATTTCGTGGCCTGTGGGGTGTATCTTGGCCCGCAAACCTATGTCTACTTCCCAAACACTTTCATTGTAAACCGGTGGGCTGTTCCAGGATATACCAAGTTAGTTGTGAGCTTTGGCTCGCAGAGCCCTTTTACTTTCAGGTCCATATGTGAGAGAAGCAGGGTCCAGTGAGCAATGCGGGCACTGCTCACTGTCCCATCCTTGATTCTCCCATCCAGGAGCATCTGGGTGGGCGTGTGATGGGTGAGGAGGGTGATGGGAGAGGTGCCTGTAAAGATCAGCGATCTTTTCACAGCCCAATGTGTGGCCAACAGGTGCCTCTCACAATTGGAGTAGCTCTTCTCCACATCCGTGAGTATCCTGGAGGAGTAGACCACCGGTCTCAGCCTGCCATGCTGCTCTTGGAGCAGCACAGCACTCAGGCTGTCCCCGCTGGCTGCTACCTCCAGGAAGAACTCGTTCCCCCCATCTATGGCCCCTAGAGCTGGTGCGGTCTGCAGATCTTTCTTGAGCCTGACAAATGCTGTCTGGCAACCCTCATCCCAAATCCACTCCACTCCCTTATGTTGGAGTCGGAGCAGAGGGGCTGCTGTGGCTGCATAGTCCTCAATAAAGTCTCTGCAGTACCCAGTTAGCCCAAGAAAAGATCTCACTCCCATGACTGTGTTGGGGACTGGTAACTCCTGTACTACTTCCCTTCTAGCTTTATCTATGGCCCTTTCCCCAGCGCGTATGGTCAGGCCCAGTAATTTCACCTCCTGCTGGCCGATCTGCGCTTTCTTTGGGTTCACTTTAAAGTCTTCCTGCCTGAGCAGTTCCAGCAGTTCGGCCAGTAGTGTAATGTATATACCTTTAAGCGGGGAACTATCTTTTACAGCTCATGTATACTGCAGTACCGGCAGTGACCACACCTGTATATAGCAGAGTAGTAATCTGTACAGATCAGTTCCCGTGTGAGCCACGTTGAGTAAACACCTTTTGTACCGTTCTCCTGCAGTCTGTGTCTTATTATACACAGACACAACATTGGCAACGAGGCAAGTTCGAACCTAACTGCAACTCTGCATCACCTCCCGGGGATTCGTTTCTGGAGATCAGTGGATTGGAGGTCAAGGCCAGAGACTCGGGCGTCGACCACGGGCAACCGCCCAGTCATCCAGCAGAGACTCAAGAATTGTGGGGGAGGCATGGCTTTCCAGTCGAGGTGGTCCAGCGAAACAGGCTGGCAAAAACTGTCTGTGTGGAGTTTGCACATTCTCCCCGTGTTTGCGTGGGTTTCCTCCGGGTGCTCCGGTTTCCTCCCACAGTCCAAAGACGTGCGGGTTAGGTTGATTGGCCATGATAAAAATTGGCCCTTAGTGTTAGGGGGTATTAAATACGTGGGGTTACGGGGATAGGGCTTGGGTGGGATGGCTGTCGGTGTAGGGACCGGGTGCTAGGGTTTGGATGATCAGCCATGATCTCGTTGAATGGCGGAGCAGGCTCGAAGGGCCGAATGGCCTACTCCTGCTCCTATCTTCTATGTTTCTATGTTTCTATGTTAAAAGGTAGTGCGCAGACCCTTCCCGGACAGCGGCGGGTTAGAGCCCGACCGAGCGGCACAGCAAAGGGCCGAGCAGCGTCAACGGGGGAGAGGGAGAGAGGGCAGAGTGCACAGGGCGCAGCCGGTGTTCAGGGGCCAAGCAGCATCGAAGAGAGGGAGAGAGAGACGCGCAGAAACCCGTGAGGCATTGCCATTGCCACGAGGACCGCCGGGAGCGGCGTTGCAGCAGCGGGGGAGGAAGGAAAGCGTGGGAGACGCCATTTTAAGCCATTGGGAGATGCAATTTTAAACCACACCCAAAATGCCGAAGAGTGGCAGTATCACCGCGTTTGACAATGAAGTCGAAGATTCGACTACATATGTCGAACGAATAGAGGTATACTGCAAGGCAAATGAGGTGTCAGATGACAAGAAAGCGTCGGTATTGTTAAATTTAATGGGTGCAAAGACGTATGGTTTATTACGAAATCTAGTAACCCCAACGAAGCCAATGGAAAAGAGTTTTGAAGACATAGTAACGATGCTACAGGAACATTTAAACCCCACACCGCTGCTGATAGCAGAAAAATTCAAGTTTCACAAACGGAACCAGCATAAATATGAAAGCAATGCTGATTATTTAACAGAACTGCGCAAACTATCGAAACACTGCCAGTTTGGAGCGGGACTGGCAGATACCTTAAGGGACAAGTTTGTGTGTGGGCTTCAAAGTGAAGGAACCCAGAAACGGCTTTTATCTGAAAAGGACCTTACGCTGGAAAAGGCTTTCAGCATTGCAGTATCATATGAAGCAGCAGCACGGGGCGTTGCAGAGATACAACAGAGACCGCAAGAATATGGCACAAATGAAATGTCATATAGAACAGAGAAGTGCTATCGCTGCGGCAGAACAACACGCGAGCAGAATGATTGCTGGTTCAAAGACAAAGTGTGCAGACAGTGTGGCAAAGTAGGACACATAGCACAAGTCTGCAGGTCGGGAAAGAAAACCAGCAATAAGAAACCTACCAAAGAAAAGTACAAGAAGGTACATAAGATGACGGAGAATAGTTCAGATGAACAAAAGAGTGATAACGACTCTGAAAGCAGGGAACTGAGTTGTCTGAAACGAAATAATGTGATCACAACGGAGGATCACCGAACCATTTGGGTCACTCTCAAGTTGCAGGAGTCCAGGTAAAGATGGAATTGGACACAGGATCAGCCCTAACAGTCATAAACCGATGGGACTACGAGCGGCTATTCTCACACATACCATTGAGATACACAAAAATTATTTTGAAGACGTACACGGGGCAAAAAGTCTACCCCAAAGGAAAAATAAGGGTGACCGTTATATATAACGGTAAGGAAACACTAAAACTAGACCTGTATGTATTGCAAGATGGAGGACCACCATTACTGGGACGTGAATGGATCCGGAAAATACAACTGGATTGGCATTCCATACAGGCACTGACTGTGGCTGACAAAAAGGATGACGACGTCACACCTGGGCGACTGTCAAAGATCCTAACTGACGCAAAAGAAGTGTTCCAGCAAGGACTCGGAACACTAAAAGGCATGACAGCGACGATTAAAATTGAAGAAAACGCAAGCCCAAAATTTTTTAAGGCCAGACCGCTACCTTATGTGATCCGCCCAGCCGTCAAAGCAGAGCTGGAGAGTCTGGAAAGTTCAGGTGTACTGTCCAAGGTAGACTGGAGCGAGCGGGCTACACACATCGTCCCTGTGATGAAAAAGTCGTTGAGCAGCACGCCTGGGGAACCAAGGAAGGTTTGCATCTGTGGGGACTTTAAGGTAACAGTGAACCCGGCCCTTCACACCGTACAATATCCACTTCCGCGGATTGAAGATATTTTCGCCTCGCTATCTGGAGGGAAACGCTTCACTAAAATTGATCTGGCCCAGGCGTATCTACAAATGGAGTTAGAAGAAGCATCAAAAAAATACCGCACAATGAACACCCATAAAGGTCTCTACCAATACAACCGGCTGGTATTCGGGGTAGCATCAGCTCTGGCTATTTGGCAGAGGGCAATGGAACAAGTCCTGCAAGGGATCCCAGGGACCCAGTGTGATTTGGACGACATCCTGGTCACGGGCGAAAATGACAGTGATCACCTTGCCAACCTGGAGCAGGTGCTCACTAGATTGCAGGAATATGGGCTCCGAGCTAACCGCCCCAAATGCGAGTTTTTTGGAAAACAGATCTCGTATTGTGGCCACGTTATCAATAAAGAGGGGTTACATAAGTCCCCAGAAAAGATTGAGGCAGTAGTCAAGGCTCCAGCACCGGAAAATGTGTCACAACTGAGGTCGTTCCTCGGGCTGGTAAACTACTACCATAAGTTCTTGCCAAATTTGTCTACAATACTACACCCACTGAACACCCTACTGCAAACTGGGGTGCCATGGAAGTGGAGTGACAAATGTAGACGAGCTTTCCAGAAGAGCAAAACACTAATCACATCGAAAGAGGTATTGGCCCATTGCAACCCGGCATTACCAATTCGGTTGGCATGTGATGCGTCACCCTATGGCATTGGAGTGGTGCTGTTGCACAAATTCTCGGACGGCTCAGAGAGGCCAATAGCCTTTGCGTCACGATCAGTAACCTCAGCCGAGCGTAACTACGCCCAGATTGACAGGTAGGCCCTCAGCCTAGTGTGGGGAGTGAAAAAGGTCAATCACTATCTGCACGGGCAGAAATTCACCTTGCTGACTGATCACCAGCCTCTTGTCTCCATTTTTAATCCGAAGAAGGGCGTTCCGGTGATGGCTGCGCAACGACTACAAAGATGGTCACTTTTTCTAGGGGCGTACCACTATGAGATTGAATATAAGGGCACGAAACAGCATGGAAATGCTGATGGGCTATCACGCCTGCCACTGCCTACTGCGGAGGAAGCACCAGCAGTGGATCCTGTTGAAATATTCCATTCAACTATAGTTGAATACCTACCGGTAACTAACGCTTGTATCGAAAAGGAAACCCGAAATGACCCGACACTGTCTCGGGTATATGATTTGACGGTGAAGGGATGGCCAGCACATGGCGACTCACTGTTGCCAGCATTCTCGACAAGGAGAGAACAGCTGTCAGTGTGCCGGGGGACCTTGATGTGTGGATCCCGAGTGGTAATTCCACCCAAGTTAAGGGACAGAGTGCTCAATGAGCTTCATGAGGGTCATCTGGGAGGGGTAAAAATGAAAAGCCTCGCCAGGGCTTATGTGTGGTGGCCGGAAATCAATAAACAAATCGAGGACCTGACCAAGAGCTGCTCAGGATGCCAGAAAGTCCAAAATGCACCACCACAGGCCCCTCTACACCCATGGGAGTGGCCCTCATCTCCATGGCAACGGGTGCATATTGATTTTGCTGGTCCATTCATGGACTCAATGTTTTTAATAGCCGTGGATGCGCACTCGAAATGGCCTGAGGTCATCAAAATGTTCTCCACCACCACGGAGAAAACTATTGCAGTCCTACAGACCATTTTTGCCAGGAATGGCTTGCCAGAACAGATTTGCTCCGACAACGGACCACAGTTTGTGTCCGAAGAGTTCTGGAGGTTCTTGAAAAAGAATGGGGTAAGGCATTACAAACCTTTAAGAAGGCAATAAAGGCTATGTACAATGACAACATTCCGCTGCAGCACAAGGTGGACAATTTCCTGTTCGCCTACCGGAATGCGACACATGCCGTCACCAACCAAGCCCCAGCCATGATGTTCTTTAACCGAAGGTTAAGATCTCGCCTGGATTTGCTCAGACCAAACGTACGAAGAGATGTTGAGAGTAAGCAATTCCAGCACATCCATGAGAAGCCAACAAGGAGCTTCAATGTAGGGCAACCAGTCTTGGCCCACGACTACCGAACAGAAAAATGGCAGCCAGGAACGATATGCACACGGCAGGGCCCACTAATGTACACGGTAGACGTTGGGGAGAGCATCGTGAGACGCCATGCTGACCAGATCCTAGAGTCACAGGAACAAGTCAACCCCATGCCTCGCCCATACGTACCTGGTGATGAACCCGACGTACAGGTCGCATCTACCCCAGAAACAGTAGCATCGGAAGCTGATGAACCAACCGACGACAGGGGGCCAGAATCGCCTCCGCACCAAGAGCAAGACACTCGGGAAAGGCGCTATCCAGAAAGGATCAGGAAGCCTCCCCAAAGACTGAATATATAAATAGACTATTTTCAGCTAATGTTGCATGTTAAAAGTGTTAATTGTAATTAGTTTGATATTTAATTGTTAAATGAGTGTTATGGTACTGTTAATCTGAAAGGTGAGGAATTGTAATGTTCCCTTCTTTAAGGGGGGAACTATCTTTTACAGCTCATGTATACTGCAGTACCGGCAGTGACCACACCTGTATATAGCACTGAGTAGTAATCTGTACAGATCAGTTCCCGTGTGAGCCACATTGAGTAAACACCTGTTGTACCGTTGTCCTGCAGTCTGTGTCTTATTATACACAGGCACAACAAGTAGTGGGCCATGCTCCTCTCTCGAACCGGTGAATAGGAGCAGGTCATCCACATACTGTACCAACTGCCTGGGCTGGCTGAAGCCCTTTAGGCTGTTTGCCATGCATTGGTGGAAAATGCTTGGGCTATTGTGGAAGCCCTGAGGCAAACAGTTCCAGGTGTACTGTTGCCCTTTAAAAGTAAAGGCAAACTTGTACTGATCCTCTCTCCTTAAAGGGATGGACCAAAACCCGTTGGAAATATCCAGCACCGTAAAAGTGGTCGCGGATGCTGGGATACTTCCTATCAGGTCGGCAACTGTTGCTACTTTGGGTGCACAGGCTGGGATGTTACTGTTGAGCACCCGATAGTCCACTGTGGCCCTCCAGGAGTTGTCAGGTTTTCTAACCGGCCACAGTGGAGAGTTTACGTGGGTGGCTATCGGTCTCAGGACCCCCTGTTGCACTAAGGAGGACATGGCTGCTTCCATGTCTGGCTCCGCTTCCCTGTGGAAGTTATACTGCTTTTGTGGTTGAGCCATAGTGTCCCCATCTACACTGACCTCGAACCCGTTGACCTGCCCACAGTCGTGCTTGTGTGTGGCAAATGTGGCTAGGTAGGCTCGCACAAATGCCTGGAACTCCCTTGGGGTATTACTGACTATGAGTTCGAGGTTATAACCCTCATTAGGCGTCATGGTGCACAGGGTCCCCTTCCCCTGTTTCCCTGGGATGACTACTATTCCGCCTTCCTTTCCTGTACTTGCCCCCCATAGGCAGTGATTCCTTAAATCCACTAGGATCCCGTGGCCTACAATAAAGTCGGCTCCCAGGATCCCTTTTCCACCCTCCACTTCCCAATTCATTAGGATACAGGTCCACTTAGAGTGGAGTGTGCCTAAACGAATGGACAGCGGGATGGAAAATGAGCCAGCCTGTTCTTTACCTGTGAATCCTGACAGACTGTATGGGATCCCGTTAGATAGAGGTGAAGTGGTGGGGTTAGCTGAATGGATCATGGTGCATGATGCTCCCATGTCCAACAGATAGGTCCCTTTTACCTTTTCTACCTCCATCTCAACAAGGGGTCTCTTCCATAAGTCATACTGAAGGGAACACAGGTAAACAGGCTGCGCTGGCTCTAGTCAGGGTTGTGGGTTGGATGGGGCTGATGGGGTCAGAGCACCAGTAGTGGCTGCTACCTTCCCTGGGCCAGTCAATAGGGTTCTCATTGCATCCAAAAATGACTCGACCGTGGTGCGAGGGATTCCTGTCTCTGTCTTTTGGGCTGGGGCTGAGGAATTCTTTCCCTTGTTATCCTTCCAAGGATTTCTACACTCCTTCCTCCAGTGTCCATCCTTCCCACACCCGTAACAGTTAAGCTTTGTGCTGGAAGGGTTATTCCCTTCCTGATGCCACTCCTTCCTACCCTGGCCGGGTTTCATTTCATGCACCTTCCCTTTAGGTGGGTGTGCATCGGTTCCCTTGCCATTCCGGTAAGCTGCGGTCAATTGTCTGATCACTGTTAGTTCGGTAGGGGATGCTTTGGGTCAAACCACATTTCTGCCTTGGCCCTGACCTGTGGCAAGCTGTTTGCCACCAGGCAACGGAGCCAGTGGGCCAGCTGATCCTGGTCCAGGTTAGCCCGGTTAGGTGCCCCAGTACAGGCACTCCTATACATCGGCCACAACCTGTCCGCGAAAGCTTGCGGGGTTTCCCCTGCGAGCTGCACTGTTTTCTCCACCCGGGAGAAAGGACTTCCCTCATTCATCCCCATGGCCTCAAGAACTTCCTCCCTGAGCTCCCCATACTCGCACTGTCCCCTCTTACACTGGTCAGAGAGGGACTGGAAGAGCTTACTCTGCAGGAAGAATAGCAGCATTTTGGCCGGTTCAGCATCATCGCACTTGTTGATGCTTGCTGCCTGTTCCACTTCCCTGAAGTGGACCGAGAGGTCCCCATCTGCTGCGAGTTTTGTTATATGGCTTACCATGGTCTTAAGCTGTTGGGTGTCGTAGGGAACTATGAACTGGTTTTGGAGGGGTCCCTCATCCCCGTTATCAGCGGGTGGGCCAAACCTTTGCTGCCGGGCCGGGCACATTGGCCCCGGTCCCGGCCTCTTTTGCGCGGGTTTTTCCACCTCAGCTTCTACCCCTAACTCCACCCCCCCTTGCTACCAGACTTCACTGAAACCTGGCGCTACGGGTGGTGGTCATGGGTCCTCCTGCTCCTCAACCGGTTCATCCCTTGTCACTACCAGTGGTGTCTGAACCGTTCTCCCCAGGTTCCCTGTAAAGTCGACCTGGGCTGCACTCGGGCTTATGAGGTAAACCATGCTTTTGCCTTCATTAGCGCAAAGCTCAGATTCTCTATCTGTGTTTGGCAGGGGCCATGATCTGCATCTTCGAACCACTGTGCGCTCGCTATCTTATAGGCTGCCTGTATGTCTCTTACTTTCTCCTCCTGCTCTCTTACTTGTCTTGCTAGGCGGGCATTCTTTTTCCGCAACCTCAGCTCATTGTTCTTGGCCTCGGTGACCTGACACTGTAGATATTCCTGCCTGGCCTAATGCTCCCCCAGTAACTGCACCCTTTCCTGGTTCAGAGCCTGCAATCCTGCCAGTAACTTCTCCCCTGCTAGAGCCCTTGCTTGGGCTTCCAGGGCTGACTCCCGTATCTTGGTTGCCTGTGCCTCAATGAGCCTGTCCAAAAGCTGGATCTGTTTCTTGAAGCACATCAGCCAGACTGCCTTTTCTATGGATATTTTATGATCCTTCCCTTCTGTCCACTTAGCTGCAGCATCTACCCAGCCTTTAACAGATTAGTGATCCACTTCTTAGTGATATTCACCTTACTGAAAACATAATTTGAAACCCTCTCTTCCATTAAAGTTTGCTCTTCCGAATCAGTATCTACTGTATCGCACCCCTGTTGCCAGAGTCCTGCCGTGGTCACCATTCTGTAGGGGGTGGTGTTTTGAGTCAACTTTGCCTCTGACTGTTTTGAGCGGTTTGAATCACTCCCACACCCTTTGGTTCTAGACTCTGGACTTAGGTACAGGCTGCGATACAAGAATTGGAGTAGACAACTGGTTTGGTGCAAGGAAACTGTGTTTTATTAGAGCCACAATAAACTTATAACATTGAAAAATTTCACTTAGATTACTGGAATAGTTACAGACATTCAAGAGTACACTTAATTAGGAATGGGGAACACACAGCACAACGAGGGAAAAATCACATTAATAATCCCCCTACCCTTGTCCCACCCCCAACATCTAACTAAATTGTGCTAAAAGGGGCCAGGGATCATGCTTACCAATAGGGGTTTCTTGACAGTTTGAATCCTGTCAGTTAAGCCGGTTGTGTTTTTGGGGTTCGCTCTTTGTGTCCTTTGGGGCCTGCCGTCTCCACGTGGTGCTAGTCTTAGAATCTGCGAAGGTTCTTCAGTTTGGTGGAGTCCGCTGATGCGGTTTGGGCACGGTTGTGGATTTGTCTGGTGAGTACCCACTTTTCTCAGTTAGAAATAGGGAGAATAAAGTCTTTGTTGGGTACTTTAGCTTGTAGAGTGGAAAACTTTGGGTTTGTTCTTCCGGTGGTGGTCTGGTCGTCGGGTTTCATTGCGGTTGGGGTTCGGTTGGCGGTCTTTGGTGTCGGCTCGGTCGCGGTGGCCTAGATCATTACCTGTGTAGTGGTAATGATCTGAAGGTATGGTTTACCCGGCCCCTTTTGTTACCGCGGTGCTCGTGGTCGGTCCTCGTGTAGGGCTGCGGTTGCGGCCTTGTTGTCTTCGGCCGAGCCTGCCCCACCGTGCCCCCTCGCAGTGATGTTGCATGAGCCTTCCTGTTAGCTTCTGAATGAAGATGCACCCTCCAGTTACGGGTGGGCCTATAGTTATACCATTTTTGAGTTTGTTATCTGTGCGCCAAATCAGGGTTAGCTCTTTGCCCGATTTTTGGCGGGCTCGTTAAGGTGATTATAGCCATTCACCTTAATTGGGTTTTGGGCGGTTGTCTCATTGCTAAATGGCTTTTAATATCTTGGGTGTTTGTTATGCATAATGTTAATCGGTGTCTTCCTGGCTTGGTAGCTAGTTCGAACTGTAAGCGATTATATATGCATAGTTTTGATGGGCTTTTTCCTGGGTTGATTTGTTTAAAGGGAAGAATGCGTGTTATGTCTCCTCCAGTTTTCTGGTTTCGAAATAACAAATCAAAGCTGTCTCCCACAGGCCCAGGCATGTCAAGTTTTAAGCTTTTGAACTTGACATCCTGTCTGCAGGGTCCTACTTTAACCTTGCAGTTTTTGCCATAAAGTCCAAAAGCCATTCCCTTCAGGGTTCTCTTTTCAATAACTTGGGAAATGTGGGAAGTTTGAGAATCCTACACTGGCGAACATGTGGCAGATGAAGTTTCACGCAGAAAAGTGCTAAGTGATACATTTTGGTAGGAAGAACAAGGAGAGGCAATATAAACTAAAGGTTACAATTCTAAAGGGGGTGCAGGAACAGAAAACCTAGGGGTATATGTGCACAAATCGTTGAAGGTGGCAGGACAGGTTGAGAAAGCAATTAAAAAAGCATACGGATCCTGGACTTCATAAATAGGACGAGAAATTCGCCTCCCTTGCACCATCTGTTTGTGCCTCTGGGGGGCCATAACGGGACGCTACCGGCTTTGCGACCGGGCACGGCGAGATTACTGACGGCTGCAAAATTCCCATTGTGGTTTGTGGCGGCGGTAACCCCCAGTACCACAATCTCCTGCGCCCGGAGATCGTGACATCATCGTGCTGCTCATCGCCCCGGACCCAAAATTCAGTTCCACCCCCCCACATCATCGCCGGGCGACAACACCGACAGCTGCAGGAGGTGTTGTGAGGGAGGCCGATCACTTGGGGAGTGGTATTCAAAGGTGATGATGGTTGGGTGAAAAAAAAATCTTCTTAATGGCTTACGTGCATTTTTCAGCATTTTCTTCGGCCGCGATCGATCAGCCCTGGACTCTGCTCGAGTGCTTGGGGCTGATTGTGTCAGATTGCAGCTGCCATCGGTGACGAGGGACCTCGTTTCAATGCAGCTCCTGCAGCGATGGCCTTTCCCTTTAAGGGAGGGAAGGAGCCTCCATTCCCGACAGTGCTGCCCCTTTTGCCAGCTTTAGCGCTCCAAGGGAAGTGGTAGTGCTTGATTTAGCATTCCACCTCCCTTTTGGAGCGCTACAACTGAATTTCACGGGAGCCTATCATCATTAGCGCCTGGTGCTAATTTTTCAACTTTCGAAGTTTTAACGCCCCAAATGAGGCTATAATGAATTTCTCCCCCATAGAGCAGCACGGTGGCATAGTGGTTAGCACTGTTGCCTCACAGTGCCAGGGACCCGGGTTCGAATCCGGCCTCGGGTGACTGTCTGTGTGGAGTTTGCACATTCTCCCCGTGTTTGCGTGGGTTTCCTCCGGGTGCTCCGGTTTCCTCCCACAGTCCAAAGATGTGCGGGTTAGGTTGATTGGCTATGATAAATTGACCCTTAGTGTTAGGGGGATTAAATACGTGGGGTTACGGGGATAGGGTGGGATATGTGTTGGTGTAGGGGTTACGGGGATCGGGTGGGATATGTGTCGGTGCAGGCTCGATGGGCCGAAATGGCCTCTATCTGCACTGTGGGGTTTCTGTGATTCTGTGAGAGTACAAAAGCAAGGAGGTTATGATGAACCTTTATAATACACTAGTTTATCCACAACTGGAGTATTGTGTCCAAATCTGGGTACCGCACTTTAGGAAAGAGGTGGAGGCTTTAGAGAGGGTGCAGAAAAGATTTACAGGAATGGTTCCAGGGATGAGGGACTTCAGTTACGTGGATAGACTGGAGAGGCTGCGGTTGTTCTCCTTAGACCAGAGAAGATTGAGAGGAGATTTGATAGAGGTGTTCAAAATCAAGAGGGGGTCTAGACAGAGTAGATAGAGAGAAACTTTTCCCATTGGTGGAAGGGTTAGGGTTAGACATGAGGAAAAACTTTTTTACGCAGCGAGGGGTTATGATCTGGAATGCACTGCCTGAAAGGGCAGTGGAGGCAGATTCAATATCGTGGCTTTCAAAAGGGAATTATGATAAGTACCTGAAAGAAAAAAAATTGCAGGGCTGTGGAGAAAGGGCAGGGAAGTGGGACTAGCTGAATGGATAAGAAGGGACCAGTGCTTTTAAAGGAGGTGGGGTGGAAGAAGAAGCCATCTTGAAGAAAATGGGGAGCCTCACAGTTGAGCAAGATACTGACAATAGTCAAAACAAGGTAAGTGGTCTTTCAACTTATTTGAATTTTAAATTGCTAACAGAAAGATTTGGAATAATTGCTGGCAATTTAACTCTAAATTTTAATTATGCTTTTATTCTTTTGTTTATTTTTGTCTACTGCAGCAGCATTTCATAAACTAGAATGCATTTTATAGCAAGTTAAACAGTGTTTGAATTCTACTGTGAGTAGCACAAAGTATTGTGTCATAGAATCATAGGCCTAGAAATTCGGTTTGTTGCGCCAGCGATTAGCGCCTAAAGAGCCCGAGATTTGGGGCGTTACCCAATTTTCGGACGTGCGCATTGATCCCAGCGCATCCTGCCATATTGAGTAGCCTGTTAGCGCCGGTGCTGAGTCTTTGCGCCCGCGAGCGGGCGCAGCCAGATCATGACATCATTTCATTGTGCAACGCCTTTCTGGCGCCCCGTACCGGAAATTCAGTGGTGCCCCCCTCCGTTCCGCCTGGCGCTATTAGTGACAGTTGGATGGAACGTTACCAGGTCCTTCTCGGACTCGGGGGGCGCTCTTTAAAGGGGACAGCACTAGTATAAAAGCAGCAGCCATTTGGCCTGGCCATCCTGCTCGCTGCTGGAGAGAGTTGCAGACCTTCAGTTACAGAGAGTTGTTCTTATTGAGCCAGAGGAGCCTTGGGACCTTCAGCCCTGTCCAGAACAGTTGGATCCAGAAAGCTGACTGTGTCTTACTCGTCGGCCAGAATAATGGGAGCTGCTTTGGAGGGGAACGTCATCCTGGCTGAACAACTGGCAAGGGCACGGAGATGGAGGGAGAGAGGGCCGGGATTGGCCAGAAGGAGGAGGGCCAATGGACGTCGCCAAATCTGACCATACACTGCCAGGGTTTTCAGGCAGCAGGTCTCGTACCTTACCATGTCGGAGGAGCAGTGTCTGCGAAGGCTCAGATTTGGTAAGGATGTTGTGACTGAGCTGTGCCACCTGCTTGCTGGGGATCTGCAGCCGCGGATATGGTGCAGGACCTCTCTGTCGGTGGCCGTGAAAGTCACTGTTGCGCTCAACTTTTACGCCAGTGGCTCATTTCAGGCAGCAACTGGGGACATATCAAATATCTCTCAATTTGCGGTGCATTGCTGCATCCGGCAAATGACAGCTGCCCTCTACAGAAGGAGGCGCAAATTAATCACCATACCTGTGACCTTGGAGAAGCAGGGGGAGTGCGCGCAGGGCTTCGCGGCTATTGCGGACTTCCCCATGGTGCAGGGGGCCATTGATTGCACACACGTGGCTTTGCGGGCGCCATTACAGAATCCGGAGGAGTTCCGTAACCGCAAGGGGTTCCACTCCCTTAATGTGCAGCTGGTCTGTGATCACCGGCAGTTGATCATGGCGGTGAACGCACAATTCCCTGGCAGCAGCCATGACGCGTTCATCCTGCGGCAGACCTCAGTGGCTGACCTTTTTGAGGCCCCGGCTCACCCACGAGGCTGGCTTCTGGGTGACAAGGGCTATCCTCTCTGCCCATGGCTCATGACCCCGCTCCGTTTGCCCAGCACCCCGGCAGAAGAGTATTACAACAACAGCCATCAGGCCACCAGGAACATTGTGGAGCACACAATTGGTGTGCTGAAGCAGCGTTTCCATTGTCTAGACCATTCGGGGGGCGCCCTACAGTACTCGCCGGAGCATGTGGCGCGTATCGTTGTTGTCTGCTGCATGCTCCACAACCTGGCCATTCGACGCACCCAGCCAATGCCAGGCGACCCTCAAGGTCCAGCACAGCAGGCGGACGAGGAGGAGGAGGAGAAGCATGCAGGCGAGGAGGATCAGGAGGAGGAGGAGGAAGATGGGAGGGCTCCAGAAACTGGAAGGGCCGTTCATCAGAGGCTCATAAGGACTCGGTTCTAGGCCCCTCGGACGGAATGGTGGCTGTGATTCGAACAGCGCCCTCCAGCTCGCAGTAAGCCTATGAAGGCCTCGATGATTGTAAATAGTGTACAGCTCGATTGTAAATAAAAAGTTTTCTTTATTTTCAAACAAGTGCTTCCTTCCAGCATGACAACATAATGGTAACAGAAATCATAACTAACAAACTAACAGATAACTGTCTGGCAACCCGGCAAAACTGTGGTGCTGCAAGGGCCTGGGGTGATCCTGCCTGATGCAGCTAGGGTGGCAGCAGAGAGTGTTCGCGTGGCCTCAATTTGCGTGTGGACGAGGCCAGCAAGTGACTGCGTGGCAGCAGTGAGGACCTGCGTGGCAGGTGCCAGTGCTTCGGAGAAGCCATGGACAGTCCTTTCCACTGCTTCGGACAAGGCCGGAACAGCCCTTTCCACTGCTTCGGACAAGGCCGGAACAGTCCTTTCCACTGCCTCGGACAAGCCCTGGACAGACCTTTCCATTGCTGGGCCGAAGCCCTGGACAGACCTTTCCATTGCTGCCCCGAAGCCCTGGACAGTCCTTTCCATTGCTGCCCCAAAGTCCAGCACATTCTTTGCCAGTGTGTCGATCAACTCAGGCATCCTCCCCACTGCAGCCATAAGCTCAGTGTGCCTGAGCTGGGCCTGGGCGCTCATTTCGGCAAGGCTACGCACCTCCTCTGCACTCTGTGCAGCAGTCATGGTGGCCTGCCTCGCCCTCCGGGGAGACGGCCCCCGAGCGTCCTTACCCCCGCGCGTTGCTGCAGGCCGCTGGTTCCTGCAACTGGCTCCTCATCAGAGCCTCCCCCCCTCCCCTCAAGGGAACTACTATCCCCAGTCTCCACATGCGGTGGCTCCCCT
This sequence comes from Somniosus microcephalus, assembly GCF_052327205.1. Lineage (NCBI taxonomy): Eukaryota > Metazoa > Chordata > Chondrichthyes > Squaliformes > Somniosidae > Somniosus > Somniosus microcephalus. The sequence goes on from NC_140987.1 coordinate 87,935,809, forward strand.
GAGGCTGGCACAGGTGGTCCGGCTTCCTCCTGGTCGTCGCCTCCGGACGCACTGGCACTGGCAGCTTGAGGGGCCGGCTCCCGAGCTGGTGATGCAGCATCTGAAAGCAGGGAGGTTGAAGAGTGGCTTTAGCAAAAGGACAGTTTGGCAGCAAGGGATGCAACAGTGCGGCAATGCTATGACATGGGTCCACATTGAGAAAGCATGCTGGCGGGGGAAACAACTGGAAGGTGACAGCTGTAATAGTTGAGAACCTTACCATCGCTGTGGACAATGGGGTCAGCAGCTGCAGTGGTGACAGGACCACTCAGACATCCTCCCACAATCTGGTGGACTCTCTCCTCGAGATCCGTCAGAGGCTCCACTTGAGGACGGCCTCCTCCGGTGCAAAGCTGTTCCTTGCGGTTTCTCGCCAGCTTGGCCTGCAGGGCAAAGGACGGGAAGTGATGTTACATGATGCCCTGAGTTATCATCTCATGCCCCCCATGGTGGAACAGCCCTTACATGATGCCCTGAGTTATCATCTCATGCCCCCCATGGTGGAATAGCCCTTACATGATGGCCTGAGTCAAATGTGCATGTGTGTGATCAGAAAGGGCCATGGGTGCTTGCTGACAGATGGCCAGTGGGGCATAGCGCACCCTGTAGCCATAAAGTCAGGTGCTAATGGAGGGATGCATAAGTTTACATTAACTCCACTCACCCTCACGACCCGAGTGAGGTCGTTGAATTTCTTCCTGCACTGCACAGGGCTCCTGGTTGCCATGCTGCTGGAGCTGACCCTCTGAGAAACATCCCTCCAAGCTTGTCGGTAGTCCTTATGATTAGGCCTCCTGCCATTGTCGGGGTAGAGGACATCTCGCCGGCGCTCCACTGCGGCCACCAATTCCTCCAGAGACTCATTGGTGAAGCGCTCTGCTCTCTGCCTCACCCCCTCCATATGCTCCAAGTTTTTTGTGCCAGAGAAGGGCCTGCACCAACTTGCAGGCCTACAAGGCGCAGACTGTGGATGCTGGAGCTGCCTGACCCACCCCTTTAAGAGCTGGCTGGCGCCTGGAAGTCTCGTGGTCATGGGTAATTGAGAGCACCTGCGCTGTGGCTGGACGCCCCGATATTGGGTTGCACCGGCATGTTAGCGCCTTAGGTGCACCGTGCAATGCCTGAACTCGCGCCTCAATCACCTTTGGGGCGCTGCAACCCAATATCGCATGAGGTGTCGATAAGTTGCGTCTGGCTATAAAATTTGTGCTCCGCCAATTCTAACGCCCCAAGCGGGGCTATACCCAATTTCTAGGCCATAGAATCATAGAACGGTTACAGCACAGACCGCGGCCATTCGGCCCATTGAGTCCGTGACGGCTCTCTGCAAGACCACTTCAGCTAGTCCCACTTCCCTGCCCTTTCTCCACAGCCCTGCAAATTTTTTTCTTTCACCTTGAATATCTATTGATGTCTCTTAACCTCTCCTGCCTTCTATCACAGACCTTCCCTTTTGCTCTTACATCCCCTTCCCCCTTTCCCAGCCCCTACACTTGCTTAAAAATCTGTTCCATTTCCTGCTTTTTTCCAGTTCTGACGAAAGGTCATCGACTTGAAACGTTAACTCTGTTTCTCTCTTCACAGATGCTGCCTGACCTGCTGAGTATCTCCAGCATTTTCTGTTTTTATTTCAGATTTCCAGCATCTGCAGCATTTTCTTTTTGTACTGACAATAATCTGTTTTACTCCCATAAAAGAGCTGGCGAGTGGAAATCCTAGTAAGTAACTGTAAAACATTGAATATTTGAAAATAAAACCAGAAAATATAAAGTTTTAAATTCAATTAAAACTACCTTGCTTGTGTAGAAATAAAAACTATAATAAAAGCAAGATGGCAGTAGATCTCTCAGAGAAAATTCACAGATTTACTCCATATACCACCCTGTGGTCAGATTGTGTTTTTACAGTGTGAAAAGCTTGCACAGACGGATTCCATATTACATGTGACCATTGGAAATTACAGTGTGAAAAAGTTGAAGCAAAATGTGGCAACAACATGCCAACAGGAAATCAAGTGGTGCAAACAGAAAGTCAATGCAGATGCAGTATTAATAGATTATTGTTATCAGCAATGCACATAGGGAGTCCATATCATGTGTAGTCATGAGGTGAAACTGGGTTACAGAGTGAGCTATAATTGGACAAGGATGTGTAGATGCAATTCAGTTCTCATTTTAAAGTTATGTATTCTGCCCTTATTTTTATACAACACTTATCAAGACATTTAAGAAGCAGAAAACTAGAATTGGTTGGAGCATAGGTGTTTCTCTGTAATACAGGTTGAGGAGCTGGAAGGTGCAAAACTGAAGCTCTCTACCATCACCACAGGTGAGGGGTGTAATTACTGCATGAAAAATTAACATAAGCAGTTTCCATTTTAAATGTGGACGTAAAAATTTAGACCGGAAGTCTAAATTTGGAACAATTGCTGCCAATGTAGCTCCAAATTGGGCCAGATTTTGATGCAGCAGGGCACCTAACAGTATCTGCCATTAGTTAGACTTGCTCCTGCAGCCTACAGCTCAAAAGAAATTTGCCCACAAAGTTGCTGAAAGTGGGAGCTGATAACGGTGCAGCGAGGGAAACAGGACATCTGGTATCTGCTTAACCAATGAGATTTAAGGATTGAGAAATAAACACGGGAAGGACTGAAAAGGAGAGTGAATTAAAGGGAGTGAATTTGATGTCAAATAAGCTACCGAAAGAGAAATAAATAAAGGGAAAGAAAGATTGAAGTAAGAGGGAGAGAAAAAAGAGACAAAGGAAAAGTAAGACATTTTTTAAATCTACAACAATTAATACCTAAAAGAATGAGACTCCTCACTTGTAATAGTTAATTTTCAGTGCCAGAGAGATTGAATGGCAGTAATGAACAATTATCACATCGTTAAAAGGGTATTTTCGCTTGAAATAACAAGACTTAACTTTCTGTGGCGAGTTTAGATTGTACCAACTGCACAAATGCAGCAACTTCACGACATTCAATGCATTTCAATGGTGAGGCAGACAGCGAGATGCCATTTTCCCGAAGCTAGCGGACAGCAACTTTTGAATATTGGCATTTAACCATGCATCTGCCCCTCGTCTGAAGTTGTTGTGCCATTTATGCACAAATAACGGCGAGTGCCATTAACCTCAATATTATTTTTGACAACATAATCTGGCCCAAGATTTTATGTATGGCTCTTATATCATTATGGAGTACCACAGACTGCAGGTACATGGTTCCAGTGCTGATGATGCAATCTCTCTAAAACTGACAGCAAAAGAGTCCCATTCTTCGCCAGGACCTGAGCCGAATCTTTAAAGGTCTTTAACAGTTCAGCTCTTTGCTAGATACATTTTTTTTCTGCGGTTGCACTCTGAAAAATTTGTCACATCTGAAATATTTTATCAAGCCTGGGATGGTATGAGAGTACTGAGAAAGGGTTTACAAGGGAGGCACTGACAAATGCAGGGTGAGGACAGGTTAGTATGGTTGTGGGGGGCGGGGAATAGGGGGCATTAGTGCTCGGCATGGGTGGGGACTGGAGTGGTGAGAAGCAGCAAGAGGGAGGGAGGAAATATATATGTGATCAACTGGGGAGTGGGGGAGAGGAATGCAGTAGAGTCACAGTGGGAGGGAGTGGTAACACTGGCAAAGAGCAATCCTAGTGCTTGAGTTGAGTGGATTTCTTAAAAGGGTTTCCTGAGCATTGAATAAAAAGTTAACTACACCATTAAATTAACTTTTAAAAGTAACCAAGGGCACAGATTTACAGTTTACATGCAAATTTGCATATGTTCACAGAATTCAAGGCCAAAATGATCACAAACAGTGTTGCAATCTGTAATAAACACATAGGCCGCGATTTTGCCAGCACTCAGAGGGCAGGTTTGGAGGCTGGTCTGGAGTTAAATTTAAGATGATTGACGGCGGGTTGTGAACCCGCCGCGAACCCGCTTCCACACGACTTTCCAAGGTGTCGAGTCTGCGACTCCTGATCAGACCCAACACCAAGCGGCGGAAGAGGCAGTTAAGGTAATTAGCAGCTTGTTAACTACTTGTTTAATCCTATTTTGATAGGGATTTTCAATTTTGCAACATTTTCAGCATGTTCCACAGCGTTCCAGGAGCACGCCAGCTGATTGAGTCGGGTGTTCCAACAAGCTGAATACTTCACAGCTGCAAGAGCAGCATTAAAGCTAACCTGCCACTTTAGTTGAATTTCAAAAGCCTGAACTTTCTGATTGCAGGATGCTGAAGACATTGTTCCGGTGTTTTGAGGTTGTAAGTGTGTGTTGTGAGATCTATATACACTGTGACCTCCTTGGAATAACCTCTCTCCACTTTTATTGCGCGCTTATAACATTTCATCCTCAAGTGACATTTTCACCAGCAGAATGAGAACCATTTATATTCTCTCATCCTGGTTCTCAGATTTTGAGGATGAGCAGCTGCGGCAGCAGCAGAACCCGGCACACCAGCAGCACCGACAACAAGAGCGCCAACCTGAGCTACCTGATGCTGCACAGGGCAGAGGCCATCAGCGCAGGGCTGAACCGTGCCACAGGAGATACCACCAGCACAGGGTTCACAGGCAGAGGATGAGCTTCCTCAACATGACTGAGCAGCAGTGCCAAAGGAGGCTGAGACTTTCACGAGAGGTAGTTGCTGACATCTGCACAAAACTGCACCAAGACCTGCAGCCCAGAGGAGCGGGTGGGCACTCCTTACCTGTGGCTGTCAAAGTCACCACCGCCCTCAACTTCTTTGCATCAGGGTCCTTCCAGGGATCATCTCAGACATCAGCGGCATCTCCAAGTTGGCCGCACACAGATGCATAACGCAGGTTACCGTTTGGCAAGTCAGCCAATTACATCCACTTCTCAATGGATGAAGCAAGTGCAACGGCGTGGGCAGTTGGGTTTGCCAATATGGCAGGCTCCCCAAGGGTGCAGGGCATCATCAACTGCACACATGTGGCCATCAGGGCACCCCATCACAACCCAGCTGTATTTGTGAACCGCAAGGGCTTCCTCTCCCTTAACGTGCAGCTGGTGTGTAACCACAGGAAGAACATTATGCATGTTTGCGCCAAGTTCCCTGGCAAAGAGCAAACCATAGGATTGCTCAGAATGCGCTTCTGATGCCTGGACAGACCCGGTGGAGCCCCACAGTATGCACCAGCCAGGATGTCCAGAATCATTGTGGTCTGCTGTGCCCTGCACAACATCGCACTGCAGCGTGGCTTACCACTGCCTGAGGAACAAGTGGCACAGCGCACAGCCTCCTCCTCCTCAGAGGAGGAGGAGGAGGAGGAAGAGACGAATGAGGCTGCAGATGAGGAAGACCTGGCAGACACGCCTGTCCCAGTGCTACCAACACATGACCTCATTGCTGGCCATCAAGCAAGGGATGGACTAATCCGCTGTACGTACATATGGCTGCCACATGCACCTAAGGGGTGGCAGGACCTCCATTCCACACAATATAGCATCTGAACAATGAACTATGCATTCCTATCACTCTCCCCAACATCACTGCAGATGAAAGGTGCCCTCAACCCTTAATGTGATACTTCCAATCCTGAGCACACATAGGTCAACGCATTGAATCATTCACATCGCACAACTTTAATATACTAGAAATAAACATGACAAATGTAAAATGGTATACTATTAAATCACCCAAGTGACTACCCTTGTGACTATTTGTGCTTTAGCTTTCTCTTATGTGTGCTTCTACGTGGTGCTTCCCCTGTGGCTTCAGCAGATGTAGAGGCAGTGTGCTCACTTCCCTGATGTGCCTGCTTAGACGCCTTTGGTGGGCGTCTTCTGGGTTTGGAAGCCTTGGAGGGCTCCACAACACTCTGCTCTTCCTGCATATATGCAGGGGCAGAGACGGCCATATCAGTTAGGTGAGACACTTGGGGCTCTGACCGAGGGCTCCATCATGGCATGGGAGTGTGAGTGCTTGGGGAGGAGCCCCCACTTCCTTGTTGTCGACCATCACCATCCCTCTCATGGGTCACCCGCACTTCACTGCTAGCAAGTAGCTGGAGAGTACCTTAGTGCACATCAGTGGGGCCATGAGGACCCATTTCTGTGCTGACATTCCTCATAACAAGGACGTCCATGCACCTCTGGTTTTGCTTTTCAATAGATACCCATCTATCCTCCATAGATGACCATCTATTTAGAAGTGTTACCATGTTGTCCTGGGTCTGGCGATTTATGTGCTCCATGGTGGTACCTACATTCGCCATTGCGTGCACCACAGCATTGCTCATGTTTGACATGGAATCCTCCATTCTCTGCACACTTGTAGTTACCATGGATGCAAACCCAGTCAGAGCTTCCTGCATTTGTTCCTGAAGTTCCAGCACCGCTCTCTTTCTGGATGGCTCCAAGGCACAGCTTCTACATGCAGCTGAGCAGAACTATGAATGCCCTGCGGACTCTGACGAAGACACTCCACTGTTGTCCCTGTCTCCACCATCTGCTCATGCTCACTTGTGAGCTGTGATACACCAGGTGACAACACTACTCTATCTCGCAAACTAACCACCGAGGTGTGTGTCTCTGTGCTGGTGCTGGGTGCGCTCATTTCTGCTGATGCTGCTCCCTCAGAGGCTGCAGGCTCCTCTGAGGATTCCTCCAGCTCTTCCTCATGGATGGTGGGGAGAGGGGCTCTCGATGATCCTGTGGGGGAGGAAAGGCATGTGTTAGCCATGTTATATGTAGGTAGTAGACACATCCCATTGTGCAGATGATCATACCTATATTTCTATGAGCATCAGATGCCCTATCAGTCACTCATGAAAACAAAATGATAGGTTTGCAAATCAATTCTGTCACCAGCTTTCTGTACTGTGCCCGTCTCTCCGTCCCCCACTTGCAGCTCCTCTGCACCTTCCACGATCTCCAGAGCTGCCTCCTCAGCGGTGGTTATATGCACCAGGGATGGTGTGCCTCCTCCTATCCTCCCTCTCTCCCTCCCTCTTATTGTGGGCTCTCTTTTCCTGCAATGAGGAACACAAATGGAATTTCAGCGAGATTGATGGAGTCAGTATTAAGAATGGATACATAAATGTTTAGAGGGAGACAAAGATGGAGTGAGGTGCCAATACCAAGGTCCCTCCTTGTTAGTTGTTATCATTGCATAAGAGTGAGATCGAATGTGAAGGGTGCATAGTAGGATGGTGAAGTGATTCTGTACATAGGGAGAGAGGGATGGGTGAGGGTGCAAGGGATGTTAGGATCAGTTGGAATGTGCAGGAGTAGGTTGCCAATGCAGAGTGATGGGGATGAGAAGAGATGGGAAGCAGACTGAAGGTAAGTGTGATGTTATCCTCACTTTTGTTGAATGCATCAGGTCATTGAACCTTTTTCTGACTGCACCCTGGTGCGTGTTCAGACAGACCGAGCACTGACCTCCTCAGTAATTTGCAGCCAGGCTGCCTTTATGTGCTGAGGAGACTTCCTCCATCCATTGGAGGGGAAGAGGACCTCCTTTCGTCCTCTTACTCCCTCCACAAAAGCATTGAGGGAGTCATCATTGGACCATGGAGTAGCATTGGAGCATTGTGCAGCCATTCCTGCAGCAACCAGCATTTAAAGGCGGAAGAAAGAAAATGAAAAGCAAAGGGGACATGGCCCCTTTAAATATCCAGGCTCCTAGTGCATCATCAAGCACGGGGAGCTGACCCGCACCCACCAATTAGGCCGGCTAGCGCACATGTCAGCCCTAATGAGGCCAATCTATGGAAAATCGTTAATGGGGGTGGCTGCAAAAGGGAGCGGGACCGGAACCCATTGAAGACAGAAACCGCCACCATCCTGAATCCGGCCGGAAACTCCAGCCCGTAATTTCAGTTGTTCAAATTTGAACAAATCAACTTCCTGCTACCGCACCCCCATGACCCGACCCACCACTCACTTTCCCTCCGCCTGCTTGTGACTGGGACCCAACCTAATATAGAGATAGACTTCAAGAGGACATTAAGCTTGAGAAGCCGTGTTCCTGGCATTAGTGGGTTCCAAGTTCAAAAGTGCTTTTAAAATAAGGAAAGGAGAGGCAACAGCTGGAGGTGGGAGGGGTAACAGCCAGTGCTGCTGGCAGAGGCAGCATCAGGACTATGGGCTAACTTTTGGGAGTTCAGAGGTAGGTGGTGCAGTGGCGAAACAGCACACTTATATTGGAGTCACAGCTAGGGGGACACGGCTTAGTGGGTAACAGCATAGCCTACCATGGAGACTCAGAGGCAAGTATAAAGTAGATAAGCAAAATGAATAGGTAAATTTAACTGTGACAGGAAAGTATGACATACAGACATGATGGAAATAGGTATGGCAGTAATGTGTTACAGGAAATATGTTACTGGCAAGGAACTGCACACATATTCAAAATTTGATGTTATTGTTATATACTTGGGTCTATATATTTTATAATTGGAAACACCTGCATCAACATTTGCCCATCACACTAATTGCAGGTTTACTGGTAGTGGGCGGAGATGTTGCACAACTTTCCCAGTTACACCCATTATTTTGTTTTTTTAAGTGCATTTTCTGGCTTTTTTAAGGCCATTTTCATTTTTTTGCCTGACTTTTGCGACATTCAAGATTCATCTTACCCACTTAATTCATTTGCAGCCACTTGATTCCAATTTCAGTCCTGGGGCGATGGCCTGTCTATGGCTCACTCAACTTATTTCCTTTCTTCAGCAATAGTAGTAGACTGGCATCAAGTCGAGAGCTCCGACCTACCCATCCAATCAGTTTCTTGGGTTGGGGCCATCTCTTGCTCCCCTACCACAATCCACCTCCCAGTTTCATACCCTTGTTAGTAATGGTTATGCTTTGCAACCCCCCCCCCATAGTAATGCAACTCCCTGACCCCACGACTCCTGACCTGCAAACCCATGATCCCGTGATGTCAACCTACAGATTTTCCCCATCCTTCCCTACTTACCACCATCCTCATTCCCAATTGGAGCTCTCTTCATAGCATCCCATCTTCATGCTGGTTTCCCGGCAATTATTTCTTTACAAACAATTAGTGACTATATTTTTTTAATTCATTACTGGGATGTGAGCGTTGCTGGCAAGGCCAGCATTTATTGCCCCTCCCTAGTTGCCCTTGAGAAGGTGGTGGTGAGCTGCCTTCTTGAACCGCTGCAGTCCGTGTGGTGAATGTACTCCCACAGTGCTGTTAAGGAGGGAGTTCCAGAATTTTGACCCAGTGACGATGAAGGAACAGCGATATATTTCCAAGTCAGGATGGTGTGTGACTTGGAGGGGAAATTGGAGGAGATGGTGTTCCAATGCGCCTGCTGCCCTTGTACTTCTAAGTGATAGAGGCCGTGGGTTTGGGAGGTGCTGTCGAAGAAGCCTTGGTAAGTTGCTGCAGTGCATCTTGTAGATGGTACACACTGCAGCCACGATGCACCGGTGGTGGAGGGAGTGAATGTTTAAGGTGGTGGATGGGGAGCCAATCAAGTGGGCTGCTTTGTCCTGGATGGTGTCGAGTTTCTTGAGTGTTGTTGGAGCTGCACTCATCCAGGCAAGTGGAGAATATTCCATCACACTCCTTACTTATGCCTTGTAGATGGTGGAAAGATTTTGGGGAGTCAGGAAGTGAGACACTCACTGCAGAATGCTCAGCCTCTAACCTGCTCTTGTTACCACATTATTTATGTGGCTGGTCCAATTAAGTTTCTGGTCAAGGATGTTCAATGGCATTACAATCGCCGAATCACCCAACATCAAGGGGTGGTGGTTAGATGCTCTCTTGTTGGAGATAGTAATTGCCTGACATTTGTGTGGCATGAATGCTACTTGCCACTGATTGGGAAATTTTAAAAAACAGCAAAGGATGACTAAAAAAAAAATAAAGAGAGAGAAGATTAACTATGAGAGTAAACTGGCAAGAAATCTTAAAACAGAAAGTAAGAGCTTCTATATAGGTATATAAAAAGGAAGAGAGTAGCTAAAGTAAACATTGGTCCCTTAGAGGATGAGAATGGGGAATTAATAATGGGGAACGGGGAAATGGCAGAGACTCTGAACAAATATTTTGTATCTGTCTTCACAGTAGAAGACACCAACAACATTCCAATAATGGACAATCAAGGGGCCACAGGGAGGGGGGAACTAAAGACAATTACTATCACTAAGGGCAAAGTACTTGGTAAAATAATGGGATTAAAAGACGACAAGTCCCCTGGACCAGATGGCCTGCATCCCAGGGTCTTAAAAGAAGTGGCTGCAGAGATAGTGGATGCATTGGTTGCAATATACCAAAATTCCATGGATTCTGGAGAGGTCCCAGCGGATTGGAAAACCGCAAATGTAACACCCCTATTTAAGAAAGGAGGGAGACAGAAAGCAGGAAACTATAGACCAGTTAGCCTAACATCTGTTGTTGGGAAAATGCTGGAGTCGTTCATTAAGAAAGCAGTAGCAGGGCATTTGGAAAATCATAATGCAGTCAATCAAATGGTTTTATGAAAGGGAAACCATGGTTAACAAATTTGCTGGAGTTCTTTGAGGATGTAACGCGCAGGGTAGATAAGGGTGAGCCAGTGGATGTGGATTTTGGATTTCCAGAAGGCATTCGATAAGGTGCCACATAAAAGGTTACTGCATAAGATAAGAGCTCACGGAGTTGGGGGTAATATATTAGCATGGATAGAGAATTGGCTAACTAACAGAAAGCAGGGAGTCGGGATAAATGGGTAATTTTCCGGTTAGCAAACAGTAACTAGTGGGGTGCCACAGGGATTGGTGCTGGGGCCTCAACTATTTACAATCTACATTAATGACTTAGATGAAGGGACCGAGTGTAATGTAGCCAAGTTTGTGGGTGATACATAGATGGGTGGGAAAGCAAGTTGTGCAGAGGACTCAAAGGCCTAGAAATTGAGTGCCCTTAGCGCCGATTTTGCGGCGCTAGAGGGCCTAGCGCTGCAATTGGCGCCGGCGCCGAAATTGCCTGGGGCCCTTCCGCCGCGGTAGACCGGTAGCGCTGCGCCGGCACCGATGACGTCATCGGTGTGCGCAGCGTCCCGGTTGCCATGCCGACGGGCCCCAGCGCCGAAATTCAGTTGCGGCCGCCTCGCCCGTGGCAGCCGCAACTAAGACTCTGGCAACAGAGTCTTACAAGTCTTTGCGCCGGCGCATTAAAGGCCCCGCGGCGGCCGGCCGCTTTCCCACCGGCCGCCTGGCCGCAGCTCCCTCCCCGGACTTCCCCCCCCCCCCCCCCCCCCAGAACAGAAGCAAGCCCGGCACTTGTCCGAGGTGCCGGGCTCATTTTTAAAAAGATTTTCGCGGGCCGCGGCCGGGTGCAGGCAGCTCCTCCTTAAGGGAAGGAGGAGGCCTGCACTTCCCGAGCCTGCCGCACCGCATCGGGTGCCGCAGCGCCGGAATTGCGGCGCGAAACGGCAGTTAGCGCCGATTTACCGCCGCAAAGACCCTTCAGTAGCGTCGGCAGCCGTTTGGGCGCGGCCCTGCTGAATTTTTGGCGCGCGCAGGGGGACTTAGCGCCGGCACTAACTTCCGGCGCTAAAGCCCTGGCTAAGCCAAAACTCAATTTCTAGGCCAAAGAATCTGCAAAGGGATATAGGCAGGCTAAGTAAGTGGGCAAACATTTGGCAGATGGCGTATAATGTGGGAAAGTGCAAGGTTATCCACTTTGGCTGAAAAAATAAAAAAGCAAATTATTATTTAAATGGAGAGTGATTACAAAATGCTACAGTTCAGAGGGACCTGGGGTTCCTTGTGCATGAAACGCAAAATGTTAGCATGCAGGTACAGCATGTAATCAAAAAGGCAAATGGAATGTTGGCCTTTATTGCAAGGGGGTTGGAGTATAAAAGCAGGGAAGTCTTGCTACAACTGTACAGGGTATTGGTGAGACCACACCTTGAGTACTGCGTACAGTTTTGGTCTCCTTATTTAAGGAAGGATATACTTGCATTGGAGGCAGTTCAGAGACGATTCACACAGTTGATTCCTGAGTTAAGGGGGTTGACTTGTGAAGAAAGGTTTAGCAGGTTGGGCCTATACTCACTGGAATTTAGAAGAATGAGAGGTGATCTTATTGAAACATATAAGATACTGAGGGGGCTCGACAAGGTACAGGCAGAGAGGATGTTTCCCCTCGTGGGGAAATCTAGAACTCGGGGGCATAGTTTCAGAATAAAGGGTCGCCCTTTTAGAACTGAGACGAGGAGGAATTTCTTCTCTGAGGGTCGTAAATCTGTGGAATTCTTTGCCCCAGAGAGCCATGGAGGCTGGGTCATTAAATACATTTAAGGTGGAGATAGACAAATTTTTGCAAAATAAGGGAGTGAAGTGTTATGGGGAGTGGGCAGGGAAGTGGTTTTGAGCCCATGATCAGCCATGATCTTACTGAATGGCGGAGCAGGCTCGAGGGGCCAAGTGGCCTAGTCCTGCTCCTATTTCTTATGTTCTTATGATCAGCCCAATACTGAATGTTGCTCCACACTCACTCACACACTTTCCTTTCTCTTGCAGGCCAAGGTGGCACACAAGAGGAGGGAGCAGGAGTGCACAGGTGGTGGACAAGCCGACACCCAACCACTGTCTGAGCTAGAGACTCGAGTACTGCAGATTATTGGGTGCCAGGTGGTGGGCGCCGTGGCCACCAGTGACATTGACCCCCTTGGTTACAACAACGGTATGTTCATCCCTACTCCTTCTCACATCCCACTTCCCCCTCACCCCACAAGCCTTTCGCACTTTCCAGCTAATCATGCTGTATGCATGCAGTTCTCCATTCCTGCCCCCTCCCCTCACCTTAACCCGAAGCTTGTGCCTTTATGCTTTCAGATAATGAGCAAGAACCTGAGCAGCCTGTCCCTGAGGGCACCATTGAGAGTGAGGCAGGAGAAGAGGAGGAGGAAGAAGACACCGTGCCACTGCATGTCTCACCCGCAAGCACCAGCTCAGATACTGGCACTTCGTGTTCTTTAGAGGCTAGTATAGTAGCGGCATCGGCACAGGGTGATGCACCATGGATGAGCGGGCTGCAGCAAGGCCAGGGGGACAGGGTAGTTCGGGGGCCAGCTCCCTGGAGGGCGAGCTTGCGTGCGAGTTCTGCTGCACAGGACTCAGATGAGGACCTCGATGGGGAGACCTTTAGAAGAAGGGTGATGAGCATGCACATGGAGATGATAGGTGCAATGGCAAGGATGCCTGAGAGCCTCTCGGTAATTGTAAGGAGCATGGAGGGGTCCGTCTCCAACATTGCACAGAGCTCTGTGCACACCATGGAGCCCATCATGTCCAGTCTGCAAAGGATGGTGGACTCCCTGAGAGACCGTAGTGACCCAGACCTGATGCCGTGTGTGATGGGCAATCTGGCAGCTTCCATTGCGGCACAGGCGGAAGTGACGCAATGTCTTAGTGCTGTAATGCAGTCTATGCTTGGTGGCATCCAATCTCAGACTGCTCTCATGCAGTCTCAGCTTGATGCAATGGAAGCTCTGACTGCTGCCATCATGGCTGTGTCTACCACTGTCGACCGGAGCTTCCACGGTGTCACAGCAGGCCAGCAATCTGTGCTGCAACAGATTGCTAGGGATGCTGAGATGCTGCCACGGGGGAGTGGGCAGTGGGTCAGTGGAGCAGGAACCTGTTGTCCTCTCTCAGGATTACAGCATTCCTGCTCCCACCATTGGCACTCCGCTATTGTCCTTGTCATCCAACAAGCCCAAACTGCTCCCGCCCACGCTGAGGTGGTGCAGTCTACAGCCAGGCCTTCCAGGCCTGGAGCTGGTCGAGGGTGCTGTGCAAGGCCATCTGAAGTCTCCCGCACAGACACTCAGCAGCCTTCCACCAGCCGTGCTGCAGCCACTGGGCCAACACTTCATAGGAGCACTAGGGTTGGCACAGGCACAGTAACGAGAGGCGCTAACAGATTGCACAAGGGTGAATAGGTAATATTGTTGTTGCAAATACATGTTTACTGATTATTGATAAATTTATTAATTCAGTTTGGATTATTTTGTGGTGTGTCTCATTTCAGCTTTGGCCTATGACATGGATGGAATGATGGGGATGTGGTCAGCAATGGGGATCTGGGGTTTAATTTATTGGAACCGCAGTTTGACGAGGTGATCACTGACCACCCTGCCGGAAGGCCGATTGAGTGGCTGCCTTCTCCCTCACTCCTGGTTGGTGAGTATTTCTCTCTTTTTTAAACTTTAACTCTGTGGTTTATAGTTTCAAAAGTCTGTGGTGTAGCGGGGACTGTTTGTAAACCAGGGCCTTTAAATATACCAGTTAACTGTAGTGTAATTGGTGGGATTGATTTTATATAATTTAATTGCAATTAATTAAGGGTAAGTCATGGCAGGACAGCCCGGTGCCGTGGTATGCTCCTCCTGCGCTATGTGGGAACTCAGAGACACTTCCTGTGTCCCTGACAACTACGTGTGCAGGAAGTGTGTCCAGCTGCAGCTACTGGCAGACCGCATTGCGGCGCTGGAGCTGCGATTGGATACATAATGGACCATTCGCGAGGCTGAGGACGTCGTGGATATCACGTTTGATCAGTTGGTCACACCGCAGGCAAAGGTTGGACAGGCAGAAAGGGAAAGGGTGACCAACAGACAGAGTACTAGGCACAGGTAGGTAGTGCAGGGGTCCCCTGTGGACATCCCCCTCTCAAACAGATACACCACTTTGAGTACTGTTGGGGGGGATGGCTTATCAGAGGAAGCCAGCAGCAGCCAACTTCCTGGCACCAGGGGTGGCTCTGCTGCACAGGACAGGAGGAAAAAGAGGGGTATAGCTATAGTAATAGGGGATTCTATTGTAAGGGGAATAGATAGGCGTTTCTGCAGCTGCAAACAAGACTCCAGGATGGTGTGTTGCCTCCCTGTTGCAAGGGTCAAGGATGTCTCAGAGCGGCTGCAGTACATCTTGAAAGGGGAGGGTGAACAGCCAGTTGTCATGGTGCATATAGGTACCAACGATACAGGTAAAAAATGGGATGAGGTCCTAAAAGCTGAATATAGGGAGTTAGGAGGTAAATTACAAAATAGGAACTCAAAGGTAGTAATCTCAGGATTGCTACCAGTGCCACGTGCTAGCCAGAGTAGAAATAGAAGGATATTTCAGGTGAATATGTGGCTAGAGGAATGGTGCCAGGGGGAGGGATTCAAATTCCTGGGACATTGGAACCAGTTCTGGGGGAGGTGGGACTAGTTCAAACCGGACGGTTTGCACCTGGGCAGGGCCGGGACCGATGTCCTAGGGGGAGTGTTTGCTAGTGCTCTGGGGGAGGGTTTAAACTAAAATGGCAGGGGGTTGGGAACCTGAGCAGGGGGACAGAGGAAAGGGAAACAAGGATAAAAGCAAAAGATAGGAAGGAGAAAAACAAAAGTGGCAGTCAGAGAAATCAACGGTTTAAATCAAACATGGCCACAGTAAATAATAATTCTAATAGGTGTAAGAGCATTACAAAAACAAGCCTGAAGGCTTTGTGTCTTAATGCGAGGAGCATTCGTAATAAGGTGGATGAATTAACTGTGCAAATAGAGGTAAACGAATATGATTTGATTGGGATTACGGAAACATGGCTCCAGGGTGGCCAAGGCTGGGAACTCAACATCCAGGGGTATTCAATATTCAGGAAAGATAGGCAAAAAGGAAAGGGAGGTGGGGTAGCATTGCTGGTTAAAGAAGGGATTAATACAATTGCAAGGAAGGATATTAGCTCTGATGATGTGGAATCTATATGGGTAGAACTGAGAAATACCAAGGGGCAGAAAACGTTAGTGGGAGCGGTATATAGACCTCCAATGCGGAGGTTGGTGATGGCATTAAAAGGGAAATTAGAGAAGCGTGCAATAAGGGCACAGCAGTCATCATGGGTGACTTTAATCTACATATAGATTGGGTTAACCAAATTGGTAACAATACTGTGGAGGAGGAATTCCTGGAGTGTTTACGGGATGGTTTCCTGGACCAATATGTCGAGGAACCAACCAGAGATCAGGCCATCTTAGACTGGGTATTATGTAATGAGAAAGGATTAATTAGCAATCTTGTTGTACGAGGCCCCTTGGGTCGGAGCGATCATAATATGATCGAATTCTTCATTAAGATGGAGAATGAAATAGTTGACACAGAGACTAAGGTCCTGAAATTAAATAAAGGAAACTACGATAGTTTGAGGCACGAGTTGGGTAGGATTGATTGGGGAATGTCACTCAAAGGGTTAACGGTGGATAGGCAATGGCAAACATTCAAAGACCGCATGGATGAACTACAGAATTTGTTCATCACAGTTTGGCATAAAAATAAAACAAAAAATGTGACTCAACCATGGCTAACGAGGGAAATTAGGGATAGCATAAGATCCTAGGAGAGGACATATAAATTAGCCAGAAAAAGCAGTAATCCAGAGGATTGGGAGCAGTTTAGGATTCAACAAAGGAGGACAAAGGGATTAATTAAGAAAGTGAAAATAGAATATGAGAGTAAGGTTTCAGGGAACATAAAAACTGACTGTAAAAGCTTTTATAGATATGTGAAGAGAAAAAGATTGGTGAAGTCCAGCATAGGTCCTGTGCAGTCAGAATCCGAGGAATTTATAATGGGGAACAAAGAAATGGCAGACCAATTAAATACATATTTTGGTCCTGTCTTCACAAAGGAGGACACAAATAACCTCCCAGAGATGTCGGGGAACATAGGTTCTGATGAAAGGGAGGAACTGAAAGAAATCAGTATTTGTAGGGAAGTGGTGTTAGGGAAATTGATGGGATTGAAGGCCGATTAATCCCCAGGGCCTGATAATCTACATCCAATGGTACTTAAGGAAGTGGCCCTAAAAACAGTAGATGCATTGCTGATCATCTTCCAACATTCGATGGAGTCTGGAACAGTACCCATGGATTGGAGGGTAGCTAATGTTACCCCACTATTCAAAAAAGGTGGTAGAGAGAAAACGGGGAATTACAGACTGGTAAGCCTGACATCGGTAGTGGGGAAAATGCTAGAGTCCATTATAAAAGATGTAATAGCAGCGCACTTGGCAAACAGTGACAGGATCGGACAAAGTCAACATGGATTTACAAAAGGTAAATCGTGCTTGACTAATCTACTGGAATTTTTTGAGGATGTAACTAGTACAATAGATAAGGGAGAACCAGTGGATGTGTATTTGGACTTTCAGAAGGCTTTCAATAACTTCCCACATAAGAGATTAGCGTGTAAAGTTAAGGCACATGGGATTGGGGGCAAGGTATTGACTTGGATAGAGACCTGGTTGGCAGATAGAAAGCAAAGAGTTGGAATAAACGGCTCTTTTTCCGAGTGGCAGGCAGTGACTAGTGGGGTACCGCAGGGATCGGTCCTTGGACCCCAGCTATTTACAATATATATTAATGATCTACACGAGGGAACTAGATGTAATATCTCCAAATTTGCAGACGACACAAAGCTGGGTGAGCGTGTGTGCTGTGAGAAGGATGCTGAGAAACTACAGGATGATTTGGACAGGTTGGGTTATTGGGCAGAAGCATGGCAGATGCAATATAATGTGACTAAATGTGAGGCTATCCACTTTGGTGGCAAAAACAGGAAGGCAGATTATTATCTGAATGGCAATAGATTGGGAGAAGGGGAAGTGCAACGAGACCTGGGTGTCCTTGTGCACCAGTCGCTGAAGGTAAGCATGCAGGTGCAGCAGGCGGTTAAGAAGGCAAATGGTATGTTGGCCTTCATAGCGAGAGGGTTTGAGTACAGGAACAAGGATGTCTCGCTCCAGTTGTACAGGGCCTTGGTGAGACCACATCTTGAGTATTGTGTGCAGTTTTGGTCGCCTTATCTGAGGAAGGACATTCTTGCCATGGAAGGAGTTCAGTGAAGATTCACCAGTCTGACAACTGGGATGGCAGGAATGATGTATGAGGAGAGATTGGGACGATTGGGCTTGTACTCGCTGGAGTTTAGAAGAATTAGAGGGGATCTCATTGAAACTTATAAAATTCTGGCAGGACTGGACAGACTAGATGCAGGGAGGATATTCCCGATGGTTGGGGAGCCCAGAACCAGGGGTCACAGTCTAAGGATAAGGGGTAGGCCTTTTAGGACAGAAATGAGGAGGAATTTCTTCACCCAGAGCGTGGTGAACCTATGGAATTCTCTACCACAGAAGGTAGTAGAGGCCAATACATTAAATATATTCAAGAAGGAGTTGGATATGTTTCTTAAGGCTAAAGGGATCAAGGGGTATGGGGAGAAAGCAGGGACCGGGTACTGAACTTGGATGATCAGCCATGATTGCATTGAATGGCGGAGCAGGCTCGAGGGGCCGAATGGCCTACTCCTGCTCCTATCTTCTATGTTTTTATGTTTCTATGTTTCCTGTTCCTCCTCCTCCTCCTCTTCCTCTCCCTTTTCCTCCTCCTGAGGTGGTCCCGCAATCGCTGATGGCAAGGGCTGGGCCCCTCATGATGGCCAAGTCGTGGAGCATGCAGCAGACCACCACGAAATGGGACACCCACTCAGCTGAGTACTGGAGAACTTCTCCCGAGCGTTCAATTCAACAAAACCTTTGCTTCAGCACCCCGATGGTCTGCGCAATGATGTTCCTGGAGGCGGCATGGCTCTCATTATATGAGTGCTGGGCAGAAGTGTTGGGGTTGCGGAAGAGAGTCATGAGCCAAGTGGAGAGCGGATAGCCCTTGTCTCCGACCAACCAGCCACGAACTTGACGTGGTGGCTGGAAGAGTGCTGGTACATCGGTCTGGCACAGGATGAAGGCATTGTGGCTGCTGCCAGGATGGCGGGCATTCATATTGAGGATTCACTGTGTGTGGTCGCACACCAGCTGCACATTAAGTGAGTGGTAGCCTTTGCAGTTATGGAAGATCTCAGGATTGTTATGCAGTGCCCGCAAAGCCACATGGGTGCAATCAATGGCGCCCTGCACCATGGGGAAGCCACATGCATGTTCATCTTGCTTCTCTCTGGTGATGGGGAAGGAAATGTCGTCCCTTCTTCTACTGTAGAGAGCCCCTGTGACCTCCTGGATGCAGTGATGGACGACAAACTGCGAGATGTTAGCTATATCTCCTGTTGCAAGCTGGATGGATCTGCTGGCGAAGAAATTGAGGGTGACGGTGACCTTGACTGCCACTGAGAAAGCCGTGGCCACCCTGATCTGAGGCTCGAGGTCTGGTTGCAGGAGGTGGCAGAGTTCTGTGACCACCTTGCTGAAGTGGAGCCTTCTAATGCACTGCTCCTGGCTTAATTGGAGGTAGGAGACGTGCTCTGGGAACACCCTCGGAGGGTAAGGCCTCCTTTTGAGAGCCCTCATGGCCCTCCTCCTCCCTCTGGTCATATGTTACAGTCTTTCTCACTGCCTCCGCTCCCTCTGCCATAGATCGTGGAGGGCGAGGTCGACTGCCAGTACAGCCCCCATTAATATAACCAAGTGTAGCACTTTGATATGTTGTGAGAATAAATGTAACTGATTGTTAGTAGCCACAACACTCCTGATACTAAACAACCTTTATATGGCTGAATTAAACTGTTGCACACTCTCAAACTGACAAGGAAGCAGTGAAACTGCACTAACATGACAGCTACGACTCATTACTCATGATCCCATTAAGTAGCGCCCCTGGAGCTGGCATCCGCCTGCTTGACACCTCCTCTCCCTGTCGCTGTCACTGTTGCGGTGAGGCGCTAAGACAGGGGGCGACCATGAGTTTTGCAGATCGGGTGTCCAGTGAGCGTTGCACGCTCACTGATGTCATGATCTGTCTAGCGCTGAGGTCCCCGGCGGTAACTTGTAGCGGCGGCGCTACGGCGGTGGGGTGGGGGATGGGGAGGGGGCGGATTTGACTTGTGTCACTGGATTCGCCTCAGCCCAGCGCTACTATATCAGTGCCTCCTTAGTGCCCCTGCCAGATGCTAACTGGAGGTGCTAACCAACTGAATTTTTCACCCTAAAAGTCTTGCGTGTAGCACACGCTTTCTGTTTGTTGCAGTTACTTCCTGTATCATGATTTTGTGCTTATTTTGTCATGCCTTGATAATAGAAGTCTGAGTATCTGCTTTTGATTTGTAGGATTTGTATAGGCTTCCATACTTGCCAATACCTACCTTTCAGTCTTCCCTACATTAGGTGGTAATGCTGCTCCTTCAAGCTTTGTTTCGCAGCTTCGTTTCTCTTGCTAACATTGCAGGTGGGTTTTAGATAAGCTTTAAAAAAAATTAATACATTTTTATTTTCCAGTGGTAAAAACTTTACTTAAATTTTCAATTAACCTTTCTTTTAAGTCACTGTTGTCCAATAGAAATCTCTGACTAGCCACAGATGTGGCTAAGGTTTAAACCACAATCACTAATTTTAGTAGAAAACACCTTTCACATGATACAGGTAAATGTGATTCACATGTGTATATTTACATAAGAAACACCTACTGCCATTCAGTGTGAAAATTTGCAGTCTCTCTTTCACCAAAGTTTGGAATTCTGGCGTAAATTTATCAGGCACAGCATACCTTAGTGCAGGTTCTAGGATTTTGTCCAGTAGTTGTGAGCAGTACTTTGAATTCACCAGAGTGATTGGTGAGAATGATGACTAACTCAGCAAAATGCAGCAGACCCACCCTTGCTGTCCATCGAGAATGCAGTGGGATGCTGCTTGCCCTTTGCCATGAGGTACCCTGTTGGAGCTGTTCGTAATTGATTAGGCCTTGCTTTCTTCTGTTGGCTTACAGCCAATATTCTGATTGATCGAGCTGATGAGGGTGACAGCTGCCCTCTCTATACAATGTTGCTGGTGTTTTCATGGTGTGTTGAAGTCCAGCATTTTCACCCATGTTACACACCATTTTAACAGATAACCAATAAGCAGCAACCAAGGAAGTAAAGCACACACGACGATCAAAAACACTCACACACTGCTTTACTTCTTAGCATTTTACCAACAAATGCACAAAAAGGTTAAAGTACACATGCATACGTTGTGCAAATATGAATACTGAGATCACATGCCCTATGATGGTGTCTGTTACTCATTTATTAATTTACTAATCAAAAATGCAGTTATCCACATCTGGATTTCTAATTAGCCACATGTGGCTGGTGGCTAATGTATTGGACAGCACTGCATTCAGTCTATCTTAAATTTGCTTACTATGTTGGAAGGTTTTGTGATGTGGAATTATAATATGTCTGAACACTTTGAGGAAGTCCCAAAGTTTGAGTAGTGGGTGGCATGTTGCCGATCTATGACTTTTAGTGGGATGCCCTGGGATTAAGAGGTGGAGAAAGGTTCTGTTGAAGAATTGGGTGCAATAGAGTCCGTGAAATTAATGGAAATTAAAATTATTCAGTTTCTATAATGGACGCAGTTTTACACATGGGTGGTAAGTTGAAAATCTACTCCTTTGTCTCTCAGCTTGACATGCTTTCTGAAGAAAAGCATGAATAGCTTTTATGTGAATCTTTAGTGGAAACCATTCTCAAATTCATCACTCGGTTTGTATTTGATTAATTTTAAAAAACACAAATTGAAATGCAGTTATGAACAGAGACACACTTTTATTCCATTGAGAAAAATCAATAGGTTATAATTCAAATATTCAAAAGCCACAACAGGTATGTAATCAGTCATGTTTGAAACTGATCTCTGTTTTTGGCACTCTCTCACTTGCTCAGCTTAAAAAAAATACACAATGTATCATTTACCTGAATTAAGTTTTTGAATTTTTCTTCTACTTTGCTTCAAATAATCTTGAAAAACGACCAAACAGATGGTACTGGAAATTGAAAAGGAACACTTGAGCATTTGAGGAAACTAAATGTTGCTTATGCATTCTGGGAAATTGCATATACCACACATGCTCAGTCTGCAGGACCTTCCTTTTGTTGACAGATCCAAGACTGTGGCAAAAACACCAAGCCCAAAACCAGGCATCTGGGAGAGGTTAAGAGCTTCGAATAAAACCTTTAATGAAGCTTTGAATTATGAAAAGACACACATGAAAACTACTATGGGTAAAGTTAATCACATTATTGTGAACTATTTAATTTGTTGGTGTTTTTATCTTGTTTATAACCTTATTTTGGACAATAGCAACTTCAGTTACAAAGAAAAAAATGGACAACATTTTACCAGTTTTAAACTAAGTTGGGAGATGGAGGATCAAGGAGGGAATTGGTCGCATGGGTAGAAAAGGCCAATGAGAAGTTACTATTTAAAACATTTTGAAAGCGGTGTGAAAGAGATATCTAGGGTGAAAAATAGGCATAATACAGGGTAAGGGTGACACAAAATGATGATGGAAAGTATGCAGGAAGTGTCTGCTACGTGCAAGTCATTTTATATTTTATTTCTTGATTATATAATATATAAAAATTGATATAAGTTTTATTCTGTTATTTGATTTTGTCCTGAATGTCTACTGATGCATTACAGATCCATCTGTCATTTTTAAAGTTCTTCAGTTTTTCTTGGCTATAGATTGTTTATTTAAAAGTCTACGGCACATCCAAAGTGCCCCGTATTATCAGCTCAAGCAAAGGCGTCATGCATCCTTATGGCAAAACATCTTCATTGACTGAAATAATCACTATCTGTGTAGTGTATGTACCTTTAAGGGGAGAACTACTTTTTACAGCTCCTGTATACTGTAGTACCGGCAGTGACCACACCTGTATATAAACCCTGAGTAGGGATCTGTACTGTTAGTTTTTGGGTGACCCTCATCCAGTAAACACCTGTTGATTGTTCCTCTGCAGTCTCTGTCTATTTGTTGAAGGACACCATACATCAAGATTCACGGATTTAACATTGGCGACGAGAAAATTCGAACCTACCTGCAACTCTGCAGAAAGAAATACCATCATTGCTGTGGGTTCTGTTGTGGACGGCTCTTTGACAAGGAGATAGTGAAGAAGGTGCTGCTGTTTCTTCAGATAGTCCAGAGGCACGGGCGTCGACCATCCAGCGGAGACTCCAGCGAGGCGGGCTGGCAACAGGTACGGCGCGGACCCTTCCCGCACAGCGGCGGCTGGACAGGGGGAGGCCGAGCGGCGTCGATGCTGAGAGGAGAGAGGATAAAGCGCACAGGGCACAGCCGGGGTTGAAGACCAAGCGGTGTCGACGGAGAAAAAAAAGAGAGAGAGGGTAAAGCACACAGGGCGCAGCCGGGGTTCAGGACCGAGCGGCGTCAATGAGAGAGGCGTGCAGGAAAATGCGCAGAGCGCGGCCGGTGTTCAAGGGCTGAGCAGCGTCCACGGGAGAGCGCGGGAAGAAAGGAAAGCGCGGGAGACGCCATTTTGAGCCAGCGGAGAAGAAGGGAGAGCGCGGGAGATGCCATTTTTAGCCAGTCTAACCACACCCAGGGATGCCAAAGAGTGGCAGTGTCACAGCGTTCAACAATGAAGTCGAAGATTGGGCGACATATGTAGAATGCATAGAAGTGTACTGCAAGGCGAATGAAGTGCCAGATGCCAGGAAAGCACTGGTATTGTTGAATTCCATGGGTGCAAAAACGTATGGCTTACTGCGAAACCTAGTGACCCCAGAGAAGCCAGTGGAAAAGGATTTTGAAAGCATAGTGGCAATCCTACAGGACCACTTAAACCCCACACCGCTGCTGATAGCAGAAAGATTTAAGTTTCACAAAAGGAACCAGCATAAAGACGAAAGTAATGCTGAGTATTTAACGGAACTGCGGAAGCTATCGAAACACTGCCAGTTTGGAACGGGACTAGCAGATACCTTAAGGGAAAAGTTTGTGTGTGGGCTTCAAAGTGAAGGAACCCAGAAACGGCTTCTATCAGAAAAGGATCTTACGCTTGTAGTGTATGTACCTTTAAGGGGAGAACTACTTTTTACAGCTCCTGTATACTGTAGTACCGGCAGTGACCACACCTGTATATAAACCCTGAGTAGGGATTTATACTGTTAGTTTTTGAGTAACTCTCAATCAGTAAACACCTGTTGATTGTTCCTCTGCAGTCTCTGTCGATTTATTGAAGGACACCATACGTCAAGATTCACGGATTTAACATTGGTGATGAGTGGATTCAAACCTACCTGCAACTCTGCATCACCTCCCAGGGATTCGTTCCTGGAGAGCAGTGAAAGGGGAAGGCCGAGTCCAGAAGTGCGGGCATCCACCATCCAGAGAGGACTTGAGCATCGCAGAGGAGGCTGTGGAGAGCTGGGCTTGGTCCTCCAGTCGCGACGATCCAGCACAGCGGCTGGCAGCAGGTACGGCGCAGACCCTTCCCGGACAGTGGCGGCTGGAGCAGACCGACGGCACAGAAAAAGGCCGAGCAGCGTCGACGGGGTAAGAGAGAGGGTAAAGCGCACAGGGCGCAGCCGGGGTTGAAGACCGAGTGGCGTCAACGAGAGAGGGTAAAGCGCACAGGGCGCAGCCGGGGTTGAAGACCGAGCGGCGTCGACGGAAAAAAAAGAGGCGTGCAGGAAAATGCGCAGAGCGCGGCCGGTGTTCAAGGGCTGAGCAGCGTCCGCGGGGGAAGAAAGGAAAGCGCGGGAGATGCCATTTGGGCCGCAGCGGAGAAGAAGGGAGAGTGCGGGAGACGCCATTTTGAGCCACAGTGGAGAAGAAGGGAGAGCGCGGGACGAAAGGAAAGCGCGAGAGACGCCATTTTGAGCCAGCGGAGAAGAAGGGAGAGCACGGGAGACGCCATTTTTAGCCAGTCTAACCACACCCAGGGATGCCGAAGTGTGGCAGTGTCACAGCGTTCGACAATGAAGTCGAAGATTGGGCGACATATGTAGAATGCATAGAAGTGTACTGCAAGGCGAATGAAGTGCCAGATGCCAGGAAAGCACTGGTATTGTTGAATTCCATGGGTGCAAAAACATACAGCTTACTGCGAAACCTAATAACCCCACAGAAGCCAGTGGAAAAGGATTTTGAAAGCATAGTGGCAATCCTACAGGACCACTTAAACCCCACACCGCTGCTGATAGCAGAAAGATTTAAGTTTCACAAAAGGAACCAGCATAAAGACGAAAGTAATGCTGAGTATTTAACGGAACTGCGCAAGCTATCGAAACACTGCCAGTTTGGAACGGGACTAGCAGATACCTTAAGGGACAAGTTTGTGTGTGGGCTTCAAAGTGAAGGAACCCAGAAATGGCTTCTATCAGAAAAGGATCTTATGCTGGACAAGGCTTTCAGCATGGCAGTATCACACGAAGCAGCCGCACGGGGCGCTGCAGAGATACAACGGAGACCGCAAGAATATTGCACAAATGAAATGTCATATGGAGCAGTGAAGTGTTATCGCTGCGGCAGAACAACACACGACCATAAGGATTGTTGGTTCAAGGACCAAGTGTGCAGAGAGTGTGGAAAAGTAGTACACATAGCAAGAGTCTGCAGGTCAGGAAAGAAAACCAGCAGCAAGAAATCTCCACAGGAGAAGTACAAAAAGATACATAAGGTGACGGAGAGTAGGTCAGACGAACAGAAAAGTGATACAGACTCCGGAAGCAAGGAGCTGGGTTGTCTGAAACTACATAATGTAATCAAAATGGAGGATCACCAAACTATCTGGGTCACGCTCAAGATAGACGGAGTCCAAGTGAAAATGGAATTGGACACAGGATCAGCCCTAACAGTCATAAACCGAAGAGACTACAAGCGGCTATTCTCACATATACCCTTGAGAGATGCAGAGATTGTCTTGAAGATGTACACGGGGCAAAAAGTCTACCCCAAAGGAAAAATAAGGGTGAACGTGATATACAACGGCAAGGAAACACCAAAAATGGACCTATATGTATTGCCAGATGGAGGACCACCACCACTAGGACGTGAATGGATCCGGAAGATACAGTTAGATTGGCATTCCATACAAGCACTGACGGTAGATGCCAAAAAGGATGACGACGTCACACCTGGACGACTGTCAAAAATGCTAACTGACGCACAAGAAGTGTTCCAGGAGGGACTCGGAACACTAAAAGGCATAACAGCGACTATCAAAATAGAGGAAAATGCAAGCCCAAAGTTTTTTAAGGCCAAACCGGTGCCTTATGCGATCCGCCCACCCGTCGAAGCAGAGTTGGAAGGTTTGGAACGTTCTGGAGTACTGTCCAAAGTGGACTGGAGCGAGTGGGCTACACCCATCATTCCTGTAATGAAGAGGTCGTTGAGTAATACGCCTGGGGAACCAAAGAAGGTTCGCATCTGTGGGGACTTTAAGGTGACAGTGAACCCAGTCCTTCACACGGTACAATATCCACTTCCGCGGATTGAAGATATTTTCGCCTCGCTACCTGGAGGAAAACGCTTCACTAAGATTAATCTGGCCCAGGTGTACCTGCAAATGGAGGTAGAAGAAGCCTCGAAACATTACCTCACGATCAACACTCATAAAGGTCTCTACCAATACAACCGGCTGGTGTTCGGGGTAGCATCAGCTCCAGCTATTTGGCAAAGGGCAATGGATCAAGTCCTGCAAGGGATTCCAGGGACCCAGTGTTATTTGGACGACATCCTGGTCACGGGCAAAAATGACAGTGATCACCTCGCCAACCTGGAGCAGGTGCTCACTAGATTGAAGGAATATGGGCTCCGAGCTAATCGCCACAAATGCGAGTTTTTCCAGAAGCAGATCTCGTATTGTGGCCACGTTATTGATGAAGAGGGGTTACATAAGTCCCCTGAAAAAATTGAGGCAGTAGTCAAGGCTCCAGCACTGGAAAATGTGTCTCAACTGAAGTCGTTCCTCGGGCTGGTGAACGACTACCATAAGTTCTTGCCGAATTTGTCTGCAGTACTACACCCACTGAACACCCTACTGCAAACGGGGGTACCATGGAAGTGGAATGACGAATGTAAACGAGCTTTCCAGAAGTGCAAAGAATTGATCACATCAAAAGAGGTGTTGGCTCATTTCAACCCAGCACTACCAATTCGGTTGGCGTGTGATGCATCACCCTATGGTATTGGAGCGGTGCTGTCGCATAAATTCCCGGACGGCTTGGAGAGGCCAGTAGCCTTTGCGTCTCGGTCACTAACCTCAGCCGAGCGTAACTACACCCAGATTGACAGGGAGGCCCTCAGCCTAGTGTGGGGAGTGAAAAAGTTCAACCACTATCTGCACGGGCAGAAGTTCACCTTGCTGACTGACCACCAACCACTTGTCTCCATCTTTAATCCAAAGAAGGGCGTTGCGGTGATGACTGCGCAACGGCTACAAAGATGGTCCCTTTTTCTAGGGGCGAACCAATATGAAATAGAGTATAAGGGCACGAAACAGCATGGAAACGCTGATGGGCTATCACGCCTGCCACTGCTTACTGTGGAGGAAGAACCAGCAGTGGATCCTGTCGAAATATTTTATTCGACTATAATTGAACGCTTGCCAGTAACTAACGCGGATATAGAGGAGACCCAAAATGACCCGACACTGTCTCGGGTATATGATTTGACGGTGAAGGGATGGCCAACACATGGCGACTCACTGTTGCCAGCATTCTCATCCAGAAGAGAACAGCTGTCAGTATGCCACGGGACCTTGATGTGTGGATCCCGAGTGGTAATTCCACCCAAGTTAAGGGAGAGAGTGCTCAATGAGCTTCACGAAGGCCATCTGGGAGGGTTGAAAATGAAAAGCCTTGCTAGGGCTTATGTGTGGTGGCCGGGGATCGATCAGCAAATCGAGGACCTGACAAAGAGCTGCTCAGGATGCCAGAAGGTCCAAAATGCACCACCACATGCCCCTCTACACCCATGGGAGTGGCCCTCCTCTCCATGGCAACGGGTGCATATTGATTTTGCTTGTCCATTCATGGACTCAATGTTCTTAATAGCCGTGGATGCGCACTCGAAATGGCCTGAGGTGATCAAAATGTCCTCCACCACCACGGAGAAAACAATTGCAGTCCTACGGACCATATTTGCCAGGAACGGCTTGCCAGAGCAGATTTGCCCTGATAACGGACCACAGTTTGTGTCCGAAGAGTTTCGGAAATTTATGAGAAGGAATGGGGTAAGGCATTACACATCTGCCCCTTATCATCCAGCCACAAATGGATTGGCTGAGAGGTTCGTACAAACCTTTAAAAAGGCAGTAAGGGCCATGTGCGATGATGACATTCCACTGCAGCATAAGGTGGACAATTTCCTATTAGCCTACAGAAATGCGACACATGCAGCTACCAACCAGACCCCGGCCATGATGTTCTTTAACCGAAGGTTGAGATCTCGTCTGGATTTGCTCAGACCAAATGTACGAAGAAATGTTGAGAATAAGCAATTCCAGCACATCAATGAGAAGCCGACAAGGAGCTTCAATGTAGGGCAACCAGTCTTGGCCCGCGACTACCGAACAGAGAAATGGCAACCAGGAACGATATGCACACGGCAGGGGCCACTAATGTACACAGTGGATGTTGGGGAGAACATTGTGAGATGCCATGTCGACCAGATCCTAGCGTCACAGGAACGAGTCAACCCCATGTCTCGCGTACCTGGTGATGAACCCGACATACAGGTAGCATCTACCCCAGAAACAGTAGCATCGGAAGCTGATGAACCAACCGACGACAGGGGGGCAGAATCGCCTCCGCACCAAGAGCAAGACACTCAGGAAAGGTGCTATCCAGAAAGGATCAGGAAGCCGCCCCAAAGACTGAATTTATAAATGGACTATTTTCAGTTAATGTTGCATGTTAAAAGTGTTAACTGTTAAATGAATGTTATGGTACTGTTAATCTAAAAGGGGAGGAATTGTAGTGTCTGTACCTTGAAGGGGAGAACTACTTTTTACAGCTCCTGTATACTGTAGTACCGGCAGTGACCACACCTGTATATAAACCCTGAGTAGGTATCTGTACTGTTAGTTTTTGGGTGACCCTCATCCAGTAAACACCTGTTGATTGTTCCTCTGCAGTCTCTGTCTATTTGTTGAAGGACACCATGCATCAAGATTCACGGATTTAATAATCTGTTAACCATTAGAGTGGATCAAGTATTCATTTGTCTAAATCTCTGGTTACCGACTCACTTGCAAGAGTTTCTCCCTACTTGCTTTATCTAAACCCTTCATGATTTTGAATACTTCTATTAGACCTCCTCTTAATCTTCTCTGCTCTAAGGAGAACAATCCCAGCTTCTCCAATCTCTCCTCATAATTGAAGTCCCTCACCCGTGGTATCATCGTGGTAAACCTCCTCTTTACCCTGTCCAAGGCCTTGACATCCTTCCTAAAGCGTGGTGCCCAGAATTGTACACAGTACTCAAGCTGAAGCCTAACCAGTGATTTGTAAAGGTTCAGCATGGCTTCCTTGTTTTTTGTATTCAATGCCCCTATTTACAAAGCCAAGTATCCCATACACTTCCTTAACTGACTTCCCAACTTGCCCAGCCACCTTCAGAGATTTGTGAATATGTACCCCCAGCTCCCTATCCTCTTGCACGCCCCTCAAAATAGTCCCAGTTAGATTATACTGCTTCTCCATGTTGTTCCTCCCAAAGTGCATCAATTCACACTTATCCACATTAAATTGCATCTGCCATGTGTCTGCCCATTTCACCGGTCTTAAAGAAAACCTTGTGAAGATTTTTCTCTGCACAGGTCCATGACGACCTGGAGTTCTAATTAGTTTCTAGTAGTTGCAGTGTGTACCTGGGCTTTCCTACTGACATTTCCAAGCTCGAAGCGTGCACCCTCTTAATGGCTGGAATTTTTACCTTTGAGACGGGTTGCGTGGGTGCGGGCTGCGTTAGAACATAAGAACATAAGAAATAGGAACAGGAGTAGGCCAATCGGCCCCTCGAGCCTGCTCCACCATTCAATAAGATCATGGCTGATCTGTTCCTAACCTCAAATCTTCTATCACTCTCCATCCACCTGAGCCCATATGATCTCCCGGGAGAGGCGAAAAACCAGATAAAAGACCCAATGGCCAATTTGGGAAAAAAAAATCTGGGAAATTCCTCTCCGACCCATCTAGGCGATCGAAACTCGTCCAGGAGATCACTCTGTCCCTATATTTTCTACAGTACTTACCTTCTGTAAAGGCGATCTCCACCCCAGCCAGGAACAGGAATAAAACCATCTCCTGAAATCTAACACAGAATTAGAACACAGTAGGAGCAGAACCAGGCTACACGGCCCCTGGGCCCACTCCACTACACACAGGGCCATGACCATTCCGAACCTAGACTCATGTCCAATTTCCTGTCCGCTCCCCGTAACCCTTAATTCCCTTTACTTCTAGGAAACTATCTATTTCTGTTTTAAATTTATTTAATGATGTAGCTTCCACAGCTTTCTGGGGCAGCAAATTCCACAAACCTACCACCCTCTGAGTGGAGAAGTTTCTCCTCATCTCAGTTTTGAAAGGGCAGCCCCTTATTCTAAGATTATGCCCCCTAGTTCTAGTTTCACCCATCATTGGGAACATCCTCACCGCATCCACCCGATCAAGCCCCTTCACAATCTTATATGTTTCAATAAGATCGCCTCTCATTCTTCTGAACTCCAATGAGTAGAGCCCCAATCTACTCAACCTCTCCTCATACGACCACCCCCTCATCCCCGGGATTAACCGAGTGAACCTTCTTTGTACTGACTCGAGAGCAAGTATGTCTTTTCTTAAGTATGGACACCAAAACTGTATGCAGTATTCCAGGTGCGGTCTCACCAATACCTTGTACAACTGCAGCAATACCTCCCTGTTTTTATATTCTATCCCCCTAGCAATAAAAGCCAACATTCCATTGGCCTTCTTAATCACTTGCTGCACCTGCATACTAACTTTTTGAGTTTCTTGCACCAGGACCCCCAGATCCCTTTGTACTACAGTACTTTCCAGTTTCTTGCCATTAAGATAATAACTTGCTCTATGATTTGTCCTGCAAAAGTGCATAACCTCACACTTTCCAGTATTGTATTCCATCTGCCAAATCTCTGCCCACCTACTTAGCCTGTCTATGTCCCTTTGCAGGTTTTTTATGTCCTCCTCACTCACTACTTTCCGTCCCATCTTTGTATCACCTGCAAACTTTGATATGTTACA
The DNA here is from genome assembly GCF_052327205.1 of Somniosus microcephalus. Classification (NCBI taxonomy): domain Eukaryota; kingdom Metazoa; phylum Chordata; class Chondrichthyes; order Squaliformes; family Somniosidae; genus Somniosus; species Somniosus microcephalus. The sequence continues at coordinate 87,966,902 of NC_140987.1, forward strand.
CTCGGTCCCCTCCGCCAAATCGTTAATATAGATTGTAAAGAGTTGGGGACCCAGCACTGACCCCTGCGGAATACCACTAGTTACTGGTTGCCAGTCTGAGAACGAACCATTTATCCCAACTCTGCTTTCTGTTAGAGAGCCAATCCTCCACCCATGCCAGAATATTACCCCCAATCCCATGATTTTTTATCTTGAGCAATAATCTTTTGTGTGGCACCTTGTCAAATGCCTTTTGGAAGTCTAAATACACTACATCCACTGGTTCCCCTTTATCCACTCTGTATGTTACTTCCTCAAAAAACTCAAGCAAATTTGTCAAACATGACTTCCCCTTCATGAAACCATGCTGAGTTTGTCCTATTAAATTATGTTTTTCCAAATGTCCCGTTACTGTCTCCTTAATAATGGACTCTAACATTTTACCAACCACAGATGTTAGGCTAACAGGTCTATAGTTTCCAGCCTTCTGCCTACTACCCTTTTTAAATAAGGGTGTTACCTTAGCAGTTTTCCAATCTGCCGGGACCTTTGCTGAGTCCAGGGAGTTTTGGAAAATGATTACCAATGCATCCACAATCCCTACCGCCACTTCCCTCAAGACCCTAGGATGCAAGCCATCAGGTCCAGGGGATTTATCCGCCTTGAGTGCCATTATTTTACCAAGTACCACTTCCTTAGTGATTTTAATCATATTTAGCTCCTCCCCCCCTAGAGCCCCCTGTTTGTCCAGTGTTGGGATATTCTTAGTGTCCTCTACCGTAAAGACTGATACAAAATAATTGTTCAGCGTTTTTGCCATCTCCATGTTTCCCACCATTAATTTCCCGATCTCATCCTCTAAGGGACCAACATTTACTTTAGCCACCCTTTTTCTTTTTATATAACTATAGAAACTTTTGCTGTCTGTTTTTATATTTTTTGCTAATTTACTTTCATAATCTATCTTCCCTTTCTTAATCAATCTTTTAGTTATTTTTTGCTGTCTTTTAAAGACTTCCCAATCTTCTATCCTCCCACTAGATTTGGCTACCTTATATGCCCTTGTTTTTAGTCGGATACTATCCTTAATTACTTTACTTAGCCACGGATGGCTATCTTTTCTTTTACACCCTTTTTTCCCTCAGTGGAATATATATTTTTTGGAAGTTGTAAAATAACTTCTTAAATGTACACCACTGATCATGTACCGTCTTACCCTTTAATCTATTTTCCCAGTCCACTCTAATCAATTCCTCTCTCATACCTTCATAGCGTTGTGAGTCGGGAGCCCAAAGATGTGAACAGCGCGTTCTCCACTGCGACTTTTACTTAATGGTCCCTATTAAACTACTCATGCGCATTTCCCAGCCCTGCTAAATGGTGCGGGTCTGATGATGTCATCGATGCCTCATTTGAAGCGGGGATATTGAAAGCAGCCTTGGCCACATTGCATTTGCAGGTTGATGTAGGAGTGTGGAGGGAGTGTTGTAGAGGATTGAGTTAATACTGCAAGTTATAAAAATGAGTTCCCATAGACAGAGGGCTGCACCCCGCTTTTCGGATGACTCGCTACATATTCTGGTGGAGGGAGTCAGAGCACACAGGGAGGTCTGCTGGTGGGTGGAAGAGACCTCCCCAAGAGTCCAAAAAGGCATGGCTTGAAATTGCTGAGGAGGTCAGCAGCAGGGATGTCATCAGGAGGACATGGGTACAGTGCAGGAAGAGATTCAATGATCTGATGAGATCAGGAACGGTGAGTGCAAAGCCACACTCACCTTCATCCTGCTGTGCCTGTCAGCACATCCCCATCACTCTACCTTCGCAAGTCTACTCCTACACATCCTTACTGACACCAACATACCTTGCATGTCCACCCATCCCACTCTCTCTATGTACATACTCACATCTCCAATCTGACTAACCACCCCTCACACTCACCCTCATCCTAATGTAATCATACCGAGTAACACCACAGAAATAGACCATTTGGCATTGGCACCATACTCCCTCATAGTCACCCACTACAGATGTAACCCACACATTCCTTACACTCATTCAGTTGTGCCATGGTTTGATAGTGCCATGGTTTGGAAGTGCCATGGTTTGGTAGTGTCATGGTTCAGGCAGCGCCATGGTTCAGTAGTGCCATGGTTCAGGTAGTCCATGGTTCATTTGTGCCATGGCTCAGTTGTGCCATGGTCCAGGTAGTGCCATGATTTGCTAGTGCCATGGTTTGGTAGCGTCATGGTTTGGTAGTGCCATGGTTCAGTTGTACCATGGTTCAGGTAGTGCCATGGTTTGGTAGTGCCATAGTTCAGTCATGCCATGGTTCAGTTGTGCCATGGTTCATGAAGTGCCATGGTTTGGTAGTGCCATGGTTTAGTTGTGCCATGGTTCAGGTAGTACCATGGTTTGGCAATACCATGGTTTGGTAGTGCCATGGTTCAGGTAGTGCCATTGTTCAGTCCTACCATGGTTTGGTAGTGCCATGGTTCAGGTGGTGCCATGGTTCAGGTAGTGCCATGGTTTGGTAGCACCATGGTTCAGGTAGTGCCATGGTTTGGTAGTACCATGGTTCAGGTAGTGCCATGGTTCAGTCGTGCCATGGTTCAGATAGTGCCATGGTTCAGGTAGTGCCATGGTTCAGTCGTGCCATGTTTCAGGTAGTGCCATGGTGCAGGTAGTGCCATGGTTCAGGTAGTGCCATGGTTTAGTAGTGCCATGGTTCAGGTAGTGCCATGATTCAGGTAGTGCCATGGTTTAGTAGTGCCATGGTTCAGGTAGTGCCATGGTTTAGTAGTGCCATGGTTCAGGTAGTGCCATGATTCAGATAGTGTCATGGAATCTTTTACATTGACCTGAACAGATAGATCGATTTCAGTTTAACATTTCATTTCAAAGATGGCACCTATGTTAATGAATCACTCAGTACAGCTTGGATTATAGGTTTATGTCCTGAAGTAGGGCTTGAAGTTGGAAATATGGTCATATGTCAAGCAAAAATCACAACTTCCCACTCTCCCAGGCTCAGTGTTGGTTAGTTAAGGGAAGTTACTGAATTCTAACTGTTTGTTGGGAGGAACGCCAATACTAATTTAGTTTGTCTAGTTTTACTAAGCTACTAGTCATCAGGGTAGTAGGGATAAACCAGGGAATTACAGGCCAGTGAGCCCAGCATCAGTGGTAGGGAAATTATTGGAAAAAATTCTGAGGGGCAGAATTAGTCTCCACTTGGAGCAGGCTCGATGGGCCGAAATGGCCTCTATCTGCACTGTGGGGTTCCTGTGATTGTGATCGGAGAGGCAGGGATTAATCAAGGATAGTTAGAATGGCTTTGTCAGGGGGAGATCATGTCTAACCAATTTGATTGAATTTTTCGAGAGGGTGACTAGGTGTGTGGATGAGGGTGGCGCAGTTGATGTAGTCTACATGGACTTCAGTAAGGCTTTTGACAAAGTCCTGCATGGGAGACTGGTCAAGAAGGTAAGAGCCCATGAGATCCAGGGCAATTTGGCACATTGGATCCAAAATTGGCTTAGTGGCAGGAGGCAGAGGGTGATGGTCGAAGGTTGTTTCTGTGACTGGAAGCCTGTGTCCAGTGATGTACCGCAGGGATCGGTGCTGGGTCCTTTGCTGTTTGTAGTGTACCTTAATGATTTAGATATGAATGTCGGAGGTATGATCAGTAAGTTCGCAGATGACACAAAAATTGGTGGAGTGGTAAATAGTGAGGAGGGAAGCCTCAGGCTACAGGACGATATACACGGGTTGCTCAGATGGGCAGAACAGTGGCAAATGGAATTTAACCCTGAAAAGTGTGAGGTGATGCATTTTGGGAGGACTAACAAGGCAAGGGAATACACAATAAATAGTAAGACCCTAGGAAGGACAGAGGATCAGTGGGACCTTGGTGTATATGTACATAGATTCCTGAAGGCAGCAGGATAGGTAGATAAGGTGGTTAAAAAGACATATGGGATACTTGCCTGCATTAGCCGAAGCATAGAATATAAGAGTAGGGAGGTTATGATGGAGCTGTACAAAATGCTAGTTAGGCCACAGCTGGAATACTGTGTGCAGTTCTGGTCGCCACACTATAGGAAGGATGTGATTGCATTGGAGAGGGTGCAGAGGAGAGTCACCAGGATGTTACCTGGGCTGGAGCGCTTCAGCTATGAAGAGAGACTGGACAGGCTGGGGTTGTTTTCCTTAGAGCAGAGAAGGCTGATGGGGGACCTGATTGAGGTATACAAAATTATGAGGGGCATAGATAGTGTTGAGTCTGTGTCTACACGTGCAGTTATACTGAATAACAGGACACAGACTACAGAAGTAAGTAAACAGGTCTTTAGTGATTGAGGGTCAGGGCGGAACTGAGGTACACTTTGCTCCGCAGGGTTCATATACCGGTGTGGTCACCACCGGTACTACAATGTACAGGAGCCATTGAAAAGTAGTCCATCCCTTAAGGTATCCTCTTAAGGTAGTACAGGTTACATACACTACAATTCCTCCCTTTTTAGCTTAACAGTGGACACCCCCAATTAATATACTACATGGATAACATATATACAATTTACACACAATAACTGTTCAAAGATTCAGTCTCTGAGGAGGCCTCCTGATCCGGCCCGGATAACGCCTTTCAGGGATCTCTGGTTCCTGTTGCTGGGGTGACTCATCCACTTGATCTCCTATGGATTCAACATCATCCAATACGTTCGAGTCTGAGGTAGATGCTACAGGCTCAATAAGTTCTTCAACTGGTGTCTCTGCCGTAGACATGGGGTCGACCCTTGTTCTCGATTCCACATGGTCAGCATGACGTCGTATTACGTTCTTTCCAATGTCTACCGTGTACGTCAAGGGTCCCTGTCGTGCACGAATTGTCCCAGGTTGCCATTTATCATCCCTATAGTCCCTGGCCAACACTGGTTGTCCTATTTCAAAACTACGAGTGGCCTTTTTATTTACATGCTGGAATTGCTTGTTTTCGACTTCCCGTCGCACATTGGGTTTTAACAAATCCAACCGTGACCGCAACCTTCTGTTATAGAACATTATGGCAGGGCTTTGATTTGTCACTGCATGCGTGGTGTTTCGATATGCCATTAGGAAATTGTCCACCTTGTGTTGTAGTGGAATATGATCTTCACTCATGGCCTTTATCGCCTTTTTGAACGTTTGTACAAATCTCTCGGCCAACCCATTTGTAGCCGGATGATATGGGGCAGATGTATAGTTTTTCACCCCATTCTTCTTCATGAATTTCTGGAATTCTTCTGACACGAACTGTTGTCCGTTGTCTGAACATATTTGCTCCGGCAATCCATTCCTTGCAAATATGGTTCTTAGAACTGCAATCGTCTTCGCAGAGGTAGTGGTCGACATCTTAATCACTTCTGGCCATTTAGAATGTGCGTCTACTGCTATCAAAAACATGGAATCCATGAATGGAGCTGCAAAGTCGATATGCACACGTTGCCATGGGGCTGAAGGCCATTCCCACGGATGCAGCGGTGCAATTGGAGGTGCGTTCTGAACTTTTTGGCACCCTGAGCAGCTTTTAGTCAGATCCTCTATTTGTTTGTCGATACCTGGCCACCACACATAAGCCCTAGCAAGGCTTTTCATCTTGACTCCCCCCAGATGACATTCGTGCAATTCTTTAAGAACTCTCTCCCTTAATTTAGGAGGAATAATCACCCTTGTTCCATACATCAATGTTCCTTGACATACGGACAGCTGTTCTCGTCTGGCTGAGAATGCTGGTAACAGTGGGTCGCCATGTGCTGGCCATCCCTTCACTGTCAAGTCGTAGACCCGAGACAGTGTCGGGTCATTTCGGGTCTCTCTCTCAATACCCGCATTGGTGACTGGTAAGCATTCGATGATGGTTGAGTGAAATATCTCGACAGGGTCAACTGCCGGTGCCTCTTCCGCTGTAGGTAGTGGCAGGCGCGACAGCCCATCAGCATTTCCATGTTGCTTTGTACCTTTGAATTCAATATCATATTGATGTGCCCCTAGGAAAAGGGACCATCTCTGAAGCCTCTGCGCTGTCATTACCGGAACACCCTTCTTAGGGTTGAAAATGGAAACCAACGGCTGGTGATCTGTCAGCAGCGTAAACTTTTGGCCTTGCAGGTAATGGTTAAATTTCTTAACTCCCCACAATAGGCTGAGAGCCTCCCTATCTGTTGTATCCGTGTGTTAATGGAGACACGGAATGCAGGAGTTGGTTTAACAGGTGTTTACTGAACAAAGTCTGGAGGTGAACTAAAAAATACAAGACACTATACAGGCTTATATACCCGAGTGGTCACTACCGGTATTACAGTACACAGGGGCTCTTAAAGGTACATACACTACAATTCCTCCCCTTTTAGATAATTAGTACATAACATTTTAAGTAATCATTAATTAACATGTTTACAAGAACAATAATCTACACATTTGCTGCAGTTAATCAATTATAAGCCAGTCTCTCTGGAGTCTTCCTGACTCGATCCGGATAACGCCTTGGTGGTGTAGTAGTTTTCGGTGGTGTAGAAGGTTCTTTTGGCAAGGTCGATTCGGCTTGAATGCCAGTGTCGGGTTCATCTGGTTCCAGTATAACCGGATCGGAGGTAGATACTATGGGTATCTCTGCTTCATCATTAGGCGTATAGAGTTGTGGTGTAGGTTGTCTCTTTTCGGATGACTCTATGGTCTGGTCAGCATGGCGCCTTATTATGCTTTCTCCAATGTCCACGGTATACATCAGCGGTCCTAGTCGTGTGCAAATAGTTCCAGGCTGCCATTTCTCGGTACGGTAGTCCCGGGCAAAAACTTGTTGACCTATCTGGAAGGTTCTAGTTGGCCTTTCATTCATGCCTTGAAATTGCCGGTTCTCTACGTCCCTTCTGATGTTTGGCTTGATCAAATCCAGCCGGCATCTTAGTCTTCTGTTGAAAAACATCATGGCGGGAGTTTGGTTTGTAACCACGTGTTGCATTCCTGTACGCAAAGAAGAAGTTATCTACCTTATGTTGTAGATTTATGTCTTCATTACCCATGGCCTTTATGTCCTTCTTGAAGGTCTGGACAAACCTCTCAGCTAATCCATTGGTGGCGGGATGGTATGGTGCGGATGTATAGTGCTTAACCCCATTGTTTTTTAAGAACTTCCTGAATTCTTCGGAAACAAATTGCAGTCCATTATCAGAACAGATCTGTTCAGGCAGCCCATTCCTGGCAAATGTGGTCCTTAATACTGTGATGGTTTTTTCCGTGGTGGTGGAGGACATCTTTATTACCTCCGGCCACTTGGAGTGTGCATCAACCGCGATTAAGAACATTGAGTCCATAAATGGACCAGCAAAGTCGATATGTACCCTTTGCCATGGAGATGAGGGCCACTCCCATGGATGTAGAGGGGCTTGTGGTGGGGCGTTTTGGACCTTCTGGCATCCTAGACAGCTCTTGGTCATTTCTTCGATGTCTCCATCGATACCTGGCCACCACACAAACGCTCTTGCTAGGTTCTTCATTTTCACTCCACCCAGATGCCCCTCGTGAAGCTCCTTTAGCACTTTATCCTGGAGTTTGGGTGGAATCACCACTCTGGATCCACACATCAAGGTTCCTCGGCACACTGACAGCTTTTCTCTTCTTTGCAAGAATGCTGGCAACAGTGGTTCGCCATGTGCTGGCCATCCCTTCACCGTTAAATCGTAGACTCGTGAGAGAGTCGGGTCATTTCTCATTTTCTTTTCGATGATAGAATTTGTTACTGGTAGACATTCCACTATGGTTGAGTGGAACATCTCCACTGGGTCCACTGTAGGTGCCTCTTCTACCGTTGGCAACGGTAGGCGCGATAAACCGTCAGCATTCCCATGCTGTTTTGATCCTTTGTATTCTATGTCATATTGGTGTGCCCCTAGGAAAAGGGACCACCTCTGTAGCCTTTGCGCTGTCATTACGGGAACGCCCTTTTTAGGGTTGAATATGGAGACGAGGGGTTGATGGTCAGTCAACAAGGTAAATATTTGTCCGTGTAGGTAATGGTTGAATTTCTTCACTCCCCATACCAAGCTGAGTGCTTCCCTGTCGATCTGGGCATAGTTACGCTCAGCTGAGTTCAATGAGCGTGACGCAAAAGCTATCGGCCGCTCCGAGCCATCAGGGAATCTATGCGATAATACTGCTCCTACGCCATAAGGGGATGCATCGCACGCCAGTCTGATTGGCAGTGATGGGTTGTAATGAGCCAACACTTCCTTGGACGTGATCAAGCCTTTGCATTTATGGAAGGCACGTTAACAGTCTTCGCTCCATTTCTAAATTACTCCCATTTGTAGCAGTGCGTTAAGAGGGTGCAGAACAGTTGACAAGTTCGGTAAAAATTTATGATAGTAATTTATCAATCCCAGGAACGACCTTAATTGTGAGACATTTTCAGGTGCTGGGGCTTTTATGACCGCTTCAATTTTTTCAGGTGACTTATGCAACCCTTCTTCGTTAATTATATGGCCACAATATGATATTTGTTTGTGGAAAAATTCGCACTTGGGGTGATTTGCTCGTAGGCCCCATTCTCTCAGCCTAGTGAGCACCTGCTCCAAATTGGCAAGGTGCTCGTTGTCGTTTTCTCCTGTTACAAGGATGTCGTCTAGGTAGCATTGAGTCCCCGGAATCCCTTGCAGGACTTGCTCCATAGCTCTTTGCCAGATAGCTGGAGCTGATGCTACTCCGAAAACCAGTCGATTGTACTGGTACAGGCCTTTGTGTGTGTTTATCGTGAGATACTTTTTAGAGGCCTCCTCAACCTCCATCTGTAGATATGCCTGTGCAAAGTCAATTTTGGTGAAACGTTTCCCTCCGGATAGTGAGGCGAAAATATCTTCTATCCTCGGAAGAGGATACTGTACCATGTGAAGGACCGGGTTTACAGTCACCTTGAAGTCCCCACAGATGCAAATTTTTCTCTGTTCTTCAGATTTATCATTATTTAATGTTTTCTTCATGACCGGGACGATGGGTGTTGCCCACTCGCTCCAATCTACCTTGGATAACACGCCTGCCTTTTTCAAATTCTCCAGCTCTGCCTCGACTGCTGGCCGAATTGCGTATGGCACCGGCCTTGCCTTAAAAAACTTGGGAATTGCCGCATCTTCCACTTTTATTGATGCAGTGACGCCTTTCAAGGTTCCTAGTTCCTGTTGAAACACTTCTTTGGCATTGGCCAAGATGTCTTTTAATCATTCAGGTATGACGTCATCATCATTTTTTTTCTTACTGGTCACCGTCAGTGCCTGAATGGAGTGCCAGTCTAAATGTATCTTCCTGATCCATTCACGTCCCACCATCTTGCAGAACGTATAAATACAACTTCTGTATTTCCTTGCCGTTGTATACAACAGGCACCCTTATTTTCCCTCTGGGGTATACTTTCTGCCCTGTATATGTCTTCAAGATAATGGATGTGTCTTTCAAAGGTATATGCGGAAATAGCCGCTCGTAATCCCGTCGACTTATGACGGTCAGAGCTGATCCTGTATCTAGCTCCATTTTAACTGGGGATCCCGCTATCATGAGGGTAACCCAAATGGTCTGGTAATCTTCTTTGGCAATTACATTATGTAATTTGAGACAGCTTAGTCTCTTGTTTCCGGAGTCGCTATCGCTCTTCTGGTCTTCAGAGCTACTGTCCGTCATCATTTGTACCTTTCTGTACTTTTCCTTATTGATTTTTTTTCTGTCAGTGGATTTTTTGTTTCCAGATCGGCATACACGTGCAATGTGCCCCATCTTTCCGCATTGCCTGCATGCTTTGTCCTTGAACCAGCAGTCCCTCTGGTCATGGGTGGATCTGCCGCAGCGATAACATCTCTCGAAACCCCGTGTCATTTCATGGGTGCCGAAGTCCTGTGGCTTTTGCTGTATCTCTGCAGCTCCTCTTGCTGCTGCTTCATATGAAACAGCCACACTGAAAGCCTTGTCCAGTGTCAAATCTTTCTCAGAAAGTAGCCTTTTCTGTGTTCCTTCACTTAGGAGACCGCAGACGAATTTGTCTCGTAGAGAATCTGCCAGTCCTGCCCCGCTATCAGCAGCGGTGTTGGGTTTAAGTGCTCCTGTAGGGTATCAACAATCTCCTTAAAATTCTTGTCCATCGGTTTGGCTGGAGTGATTAAGTTTCGTAACAGCCCGTATGTCCTTGCGCCCATCAGATTTAGAAGTACCGATGCCTTTTTATCATCCTCTACTTCATTCGCTGTGCAATATACCTCCACTCTTTCCACATATGTAGTCCAATCCTCTATATCACTATCGAAAGCAGTAATATTGCCAGTCTTAGGCATCCTGAAAATCAAAAATGGCGCCTCCCGCGCTTTCCTTTTTTCCCTGCCGAGAAAAAAATGGCGCCTCCCGCGCTTTCCCGCCGCTGCCACTGCTGACAACACTGTTCTTCGCGGTTTTTATTTACACAGATATTTTTAATAGTTGGAGACTCGTTCCCGCCAGACTCTCTGGGACTTTTCCCTCCCTCTGCTTGGTCCGAACGCCGACCTGCTTTGCAGCGCCGGCCGTCTCCCGAGTGCTCCACCCTCCGTCTCTGTTTGCCTCCGCCTTCCGACTCGCTGCTCGGCTCCACTGCAGAGCCACCCGATCTAGCCCCAGCCCGCAGCACAGGAAGGATTAGTGCAGTACCTGCCACCAGCCCGGCTAGCTGGTGAAACCAGTTTTTTTTCTTTTTTCTTCGACCTTCGTCTGAGGAATCGATCTCCTTGAGGTGCTGCCGAATTGCAGGTAAGTCCGTTTCCAATTCGTCGCCACTGTTGTATCCGTGCGTAAATGGAGACACGGAATGCAGGAGTTGGTTTAACAGGTGTTTACTGAACAAAGTCTGGAGGTGAACTAAAAAATACAAGACGCTATACAGGCTTATATACCCGAGTGGTCACTACCAGTATTACATTACACAGGGGCTCTTAAAGGTACATACACTACACTATCTATCTGAGCATAGTTGCGCTCAGCGGAGGTCAATGATCTGGATGCGAAAGCGACTGGCCGTTCCGAGCCATCTGGAAACTTATGTGAGAGCACTGCCCCGATACCATATGGAGAAGCATCACAAGCTAAGCGAATAGGCAGCGTTGGGTTAAAGTGAGCCAACACTTCCGTAGAGGTGATCAGTGCCTTGCTCTTTCGAAAAGCCCGCTTACAATCATCGCTCCATTTCCATGGTATTCCCGTTTGCAAAAGAGTGTTTAGCGGGTGTAACACCGTGGATAAATTTGGAAGAAACTTGTGGTAATAGTTAACCAACCCGAGGAACGACCTCAACTGGGATACATTTTCCGGTGCTGGAGCTTTGACAACAGCTTCGATCTTGTTAGGTGACTTATGGAGCCCCTCCTGGTCAATGACGTGGCCGCAGTACGAGATTTGCTTTTGAAAGAACTCGCATTTCTGGCGATTAGCTCTTAGCCCATATTCTTTCAATCTGAGGAGCACCTACTCCAAATTCGCGAGGTGATCATTATCGTTATCTCCTGTAATCAGGATGTCATCCAGGTAGCATTGTGTGCCTGGGATTCCCTGCAATACTTGCTCCATGGCCCTTTGCCAAATCACTGGAGCCGATGCCACTCCAAAAACCAGCCTATTATACCGATACAAGCCCTTATGTGTGTTGATCGTGAGATACTGTCATGACGCTTCATCAAATTCCATCTGTAGGTACGCCTGCGCCAGGTCTATCTTGGTGAAGTGCTTCCCGCCCGACAGCGAAGCGAAGATATCTTCAATCCGTGGAAGCGGATATTGCACCGTGTGAAGAACTGGATTAACAGTGATCTTGAAATCGCCACAGATGCGAACCTTCCCAGGTTCCCCCGGCTTGTTGCTCAACGAACGCTTCATGACAGGAACAATGGCTGTAGCCCATTCGCTCCAGTCCACCTTGGACAGTACCCCTGAACACTCTAGCCCTTCCAGCTCTGCTTCCACAGCAGGTCGTATCGCATAGGGCACCAGTCTGGCTTTGAAAAATGTTGGGTTTGCATGTCCTTCAACCTTGATGGTTGCCGTAATTCCTTTCAGTGTTCCAAGTCCCTGTTGGAACACCTCCTTAGCATTGTCTAAGATTTTGGACAGTCGTTTAGGTTTGACGTCGTCCTCCTTACAGGCATCCACAGTCAGTGCTTGTATGGAATGCCAGTCCAAATTTATTCTCCGGATCCATTCCCATCCCAGTAGTGGCGGACCTCCATCAGGTAACACATACAAGTCCATTTTCTGACTTTCTTTACCATTGTAGACCACATTTACTTTTATCTTTCCTTTGGGGTATACTATTTGCCCCGTGTATGTTATCAATACAATCTCCGTATCCCTCAGGGGAATGTGCGAGAATAACCTTTTGTAATCTTGCTTATTCATGACTGTTAATGCCGACCCTGTGTCCAATTCCATCTTCACTTGAACTCCTGCTATCCGGAGCATGACCCAGATAGTTTGGTGGTCTGCTGTGTTACCCACATTATGTATTTTCAGACAACCCAGTTCCTTACTGCTGGAGTCTGAATCCGTCTTCTGTTCATCCGAACTGTTCTCTGTCACCTTGTGTGCTTTTTTGTACTTCTCCTGCGGTGACATTTTGCTGCTGGTCTTCTTTCCTGACTGGCATACTCTCGCTATGTGACCAAGTTTGCCACATTGCCTGCATTCTTTGTCTTTGAACCAGCACTGGTTCTGGTCATGCGTTGTCCTTCCGCAACGATAGCACTTTACTGCGTCCAATGCCATTTCATTGGTGCTGAATTCCAGTGGCCTTTGCTGTATCTCTGCAGCGCCCCGTGCTGCTGCCTCATGGGATGCTGCGATGCTGAAAGCTTTGTCCAGCGTAAGATCCTTTTCCTCTAGCAGTCGCTTCTGGGTTCCTTCCCTTAGGAGCCCACACACAAACTTATCTCTCAGTGCGTCTGCTAGTCCTGTTCCGAACTGGCAGTACTTTGATAACTTGCGCAGTTCTGTTAGGAATTCAGCGTTGCTTTCTTCTTTAAGTTGAATTATTTTGTAGAATTTAAATCGTTCCGCTATCAGCAGCGGTTTGGGATTTAAATGCTCTTGCAAGATAGTAACAATATCCGCGAAACTCTTCCCTACCGGTTTGTCTGGGGTTACCAGGTTCCTTAATAACCCATACGTCTTCGCACCCATCGAGTTTAATAGGGTTAGTGCTTTCTTATCATCCGGTACATCATTCGTTGTACAGTAAACTTCGATGCGTTCCACATAAGTGGCCCAATCTTCCACATTGTTATCAAAAGCAGTGATGTTACCCATTTTTGGCATCCTTGCTGAATTTATCCTTTCCCTTCGGATATTATTTAATATGATTACTTTTTTTTAAATTTTTTAAATTTAAGATGGCGGCTTTTCCCGCGCTTGGCGGCTTTTCCCCTGCCGACTCAAGATGGCGATTCCCACGCTGTTGCCGTCCACGCCTCCCAGCGGTCCTTCCTGCCTTTATTTTCCTTGCGCTGCTGCGCGTCTCTGCCCCGATTGCAGTCCGGCCCCTGATATCGGCTGCGGTCGTGTTCTCCGCCCTTTTCTTCATTTTCCCTCCCCTTCTCCCACTGACAACTCATCCGACTTCACCCCCGTGCCGCTCGATCAGGCTTACCCGCCGCTGTCGTAGAAGGGATGAGGCTTACCCGCCGCTGTCGTAGAAGGGATGATCACTGTCTGTTGCCGATGTTGGACTTCGTGGCCAGAAAACCAACCCGGGTTCCCGATGGCCTCCTGTGCGATGCAGTGCTCAGCATGATGTTGAGGGCGGATGCCCTTTTTCGATGCCCGCTCCTGAGGACGAAGCTTCCTTGGATGCAAAACTGCCGCTAGGTACGATCAGACTCGTTGCCACTGTTGAGTCTGTGTCTACAAGTGTAGTTATACTGAATAACAGGACACAGACTACAGAAGTAAGTAAACAGGTCTTTAGTGATTGAGGGTCAGGGCGGAACTTCACAGATCACAGAAATCACAGAAACCCCACAGTGCAGATAGAGGCCATTTCGGCCCATCGAGCCTGCACCGACACATATCCCACCCAATCCCTACACCAACACATATCCCACCCTATCCCCGTAACCCCACGTATTTAATCCCCCTAACACTAAGGGTCAATTTATCATAGCCAATCAACCTAACCCGCACATCTTTGGACTGTGGGAGGAAACCGGAGCACCCGGAGGAAACCCACGCAAACACGGGGAGAATGTGCAAACTCCACACAGACAGTCACCCGAGGCCGGATTCGAACCTGGGTTCCTGGCGCTGTGAGGCAACAGTGCTAACCACTATGCCACCGTGCCACCCGTAAGTGAGGTACACTTTGCTCCGCAGGGTTTATATACCGGTGTGGTCACCACCGGTACTACAACGTACAGGAGCCATTGAAAAGTAGTCCATCCCTTAAGGTATCCTCTTAAGGTAGTACAGGTTACATACACTACAGATAGGGTAGATAGAAAGGAACTTTTCCCCTTAGTAGAGGGATCAATAACCAGGGGGCAGAGTTTCAAGGTAAGGGGCAGGAGGTTTAGAGCGGATTTGAGGAAAAACTTTTTCACCCAGAGGGTGGTTAGAATCAGGAACTCACTGCCTGAAAGGGTGGTAGAGGCAGGAACCCTCACAATATTCAAGAAGCATTTAGATGAGCACTTGAAACGCCATAGCATACAAGGCTGCGGACCAAGTGCTGGAAAATGGGATTAGAATAGATAGGGCTTGATGGCTGGTGCGAACATGATGTGCCAAAGGGCCTCTTTCTGTGCTGTATAACTCTATGGGCTGGATTTTCCTAAGCCCCTGGAGTCGGGTTGGTGGCGTGCGGGCGATAAAAATCGGAGATCCGGGGGTCCCGACCCCATCACGCCTCCAACCCGCCTCCATGTCAATTTCATAGGAGTCGGGTTGCCGACAAGTGCTGGAACCCGACTCCCAGAGGCGGGAAGGGATTAAAGGCAATTAAACTGCCTGTTAACAGGTAGTTAACAGGTAGTTTTTTGCCTATTCGCGATTTTTATTGCTGGTTTGTGGGCTTCCCGACAGCTCCAAACCACGAAAAATTTTCGAGGCAGGACGTGGGTCTGAGGTCTTGGACGGGTCGAGATGCCCAGTGTTCAGGTGAGTGAGGGGTGCAGGAGTGCAAAGGTAAGTGTTTTGCAAGTGTTTAAAGTGTTTAAATAAGTTTAACTTACTTTTACTTACCTTTACAGGAGTCCTGCATTCCAGTGTCGGGAGTCGGCTGCAAGAACCGCAGAAGCTCCGATTTTTAAAAAATAAACAGCTTCTTGGTTTCTGCAGCAAAATGATTTTAAAGTTATCCTGAGAAAGGACTGAGGCTGAATTAGCAGTTTCTCAGTGCTTGACAGCTTCAAACAGCTGTTAAACACTGATATTTCATCTGCCAAAAGCTTTTGACAGATGAAATGTCAATCTCTGACGTCACCTGTTGCCGGGTGGCCCTTAATTGGCCTGCTGAGCCCGCTGGGCTGGCTCAACAAGGTCAATCAGAGGAAAATCCAGTGGGTTGGCCACATCTCCATGGAGGCGGGACAACAAGCCCGAATGTGGGTTTCCCACCTCCAACCCGCCCCCGTAGCAAAATCCAGCCCTATGACTCTAAGAACATAAGAAATAGGAGCAGGAATAGGCCACTTGGCCCCTCGAGCCTGCTCCGCCATTCAATAAGATCATGGCTGATCTAGGGCTCAAAGCCACTTCCCAGCCCACTCCCCATAACTCTTCACTCCCTTATCTTGCAAAAATTTGTCTATTTCCATTTTAAATGTATTTAATGACCCAGCCTCCACAGCCCTCTGAGAGAAGAAGTTCCTCCTCATCAAAGTTCTAAAAGGGCGACCCTTTATACTGAGACTGTGCCCGAGTTCTAGATTTCCCCATGAGGGGGAACATCCTCTCTGCATCTACCCTATCGAGCCCCCTCAGTATCTTATATGTTTTGATAAGATCACCTCTCATTCTTCTAAATTTCATTGAGTATAGGCCCAGCCTGCTCAACCTTTCTTCATAAGTCAAACCCCTCATCTCTGGAATTAACCTAGTGAATCGTCTCTGAACTGCCTCCAATGTAAGTATATCCTTCCTTAAATAAGGAGACCAAAACTGTACGCAGTACTCAAGGTGTGGTCTCACCAATACCTTGTACAGTTGTAGCAGGACTTCCCTGCTTTTATACTCCAACCCCCTTAAAATAAAGGCCAGCATTCCATTTGCCTTTTTGATTACTTGCTGTACCTGCATGCTAACTTTTTGTGTTTCATGCACAAGGACCCCCAGGTCCCTCTGAACTGTAGCATTTTGTAATCTCTCTCGATTTAAATAATAGTTTGCTTTTTTATTTTTTCGGCCAAAGTGGATAACCTCGCACTTTCTCACATTATACTCCATCTGCCAAATGTTTGCCCACTCACCTAGCCTGTCTATATCCCTTTGCAGATTCTTTGAGTCCTCTGCACAACTTGCTTTCCCACCCATCTTTGTATCACCCGCAAACTTGGCTACATTACACTCGGTCCCTTCATCCAAGTCATTAATGTAGATTGTAAATAGTTGGTGCCCCAGCACCAATCCTTGTGGCACCCCACTAGTTACCATTTGTCAACTGGAAAATTACCCATTTATCCCGACTCTCTGCTTTCTGTTAGTTAGCCAATTCTCTATCCATGCGAATATATTACCCCCAACTCCGTGAGCTCTTATCTTATGCAGTAACCTTTTCTGTCGCACCTTATCGAATGCCTTCTGGTGAAGGTATAATTTCTAGTCCTAGCCCCTTTAGGGCTACCCTGGATCAGGTGTATTCCTCAGACGTTCACTTTCAACTAAACTTTGAGGTAGCCGAATCCTAATGATGCTTAATTGGATCTAAGCTTCCGGAATATCTATCCCTTAAGGAAAGGAACAACCTGAAAATGTTACCGCCCTCCAGATAGCACTTTTAATCAGTTTAGCTAGACTGTAACGTTCCGGATATTATGAGGGTCCAGAAAACACCCCCAGAATTCTACAACTCCTCAGCAAAGAGTGTACAGAGATTGAGTTCGTGAGTTTGATACAGAAGTATTGGCCCTGAAATTATGATCGGGTGCTTGCCGCGCGTGCAAGCCCCCGATCTGCACTCACCCTGTGCGCCGACATCTGAAGCCTGGGCCTGCTTGCATTTCCTGTCACTGGCCCGGTTCAGATGTCGGTGTGATGTGCTTACCTGATCCAGCGGCGTAGTTAGTGCGATGTGCCGGCTGGGATCAGGTGAGCACTGTGCAGCCAATCAGGGGAGGGGAAACTCATTCATGAGTTTGACAGAAAGAGCTGTCAAACTCATGAAAACTCCTGGCCCCAAAACACTACTTAAACCTGAAAGAAAATTAAAAAAAACATTGCACTACTTAAATGAACAATAAAGAACTCTGAAAAACTATTTTAAACAATAATTTTAAAATGTGAAAAAAAATTTTTTTTTTTTTTTTTTTTTTTTTTAAAATCGGGGCTAAAACTAAACTTACCTTACTGTAAATTCTTTAAAAATAACAAACCTGTGGAAAAAAAATTCTCAATTGTACTAAAAGCCCACTTACCTGAAAAACTAAGTACTTACGTGTGGTTTTTCAATGCGTAAAGACCGGAGGCCTTTACACACGCGCAACTCTGAAAAAAAAAAGGAATTTCACTGCGCACGCGCTGCCTGTGCAGTCGCGCGCATTCTGCCTCTTAACCCCTTGGGTCAGAGGACAGGAAATGCCGGTTTTCAGCGCATGCACTGTGCATGCTGAAAACCGGCAATTCCTCCGGGCACACGCGTGAGTACCCCGTCCGTACTCACACGTTGTGCCCGGAATTACTGGGCCACTGTGTGAGACAATTCTAAAAATATATAGATTTATTAAAGAACCGACATATAATTTATAGTTGGTGAGTCAATTGCAACATTAACAGTTCCAAAAAGAGAAAGTTTTACAATTCTATTAGCAGAGAACCTACTCTCAAATCTTAACTTCACTACAGTTTTATTCAGGATATCCACCAAAATCAAACACAGTACCTTGATCCCTGAGGTACAAAGAGTTGTACATAAGAACATAAGAAATAGGAGCAGGAGTAGGCCAATCGGCCCCTCGAGCCTGCTCCACCATTCAATAAGATCATGGCTGATCTGATCCTAACCGCCAATCCACTATCACAGAACCATCTCCTGAATCTAACAGAATTAGACACACGAAATAGGAGCAGGATCAGGCTGTAAGTTGTAGACTTACAGAGCTAGCTCTGAAGCTGAGAATCGCTTTGCCCCTTTAAGCGAGTCTATTATCCCATTTGAGAGTTCAATATTTATACCCTTTTACAGTGGCATTTCCTTTAAGGTTTTCTGCTGATGTAAGCTAATTATCTCTAGTCATTTTTCTGTTGACCCCTGCAGTTCTCAGTCACCTCAGCTGGTAGCACTACAGAACCATGTCTCCTCTCTAGGTGTTCTAAATTTATCATAAAAAACAATGTAACTGCAGGTGTGTTTTACTTGGTATCATTTTTATGAAGGCAGATCTTTGTTACTTTTATGTGCTCCTTTACGAGGTGTAAATTAGAACACCTTGTACCGGGTAACTATTGTCTTGTTCCCAAAGATTCAGACTTCAGGAGCCTTTAACCTTCTGTTTCAATAAGGTTATTGATTCAGTGTCAACAACTTATCTTATCTCAATAGCTAGAATACTATCACAGCTTTTTCCTCATTAGGTTTCTTGATTTCCAGACCCAGTTTGTCATGTTTTAATAAGGCCAGGATTCTTTCATACAATGGTGTATTTTTCTGAATAGGTTATATTGCTTATTCCTTCACACTGGAAATCCAAATACACCACATCCACTGGCTCACCCTAGTCCACCCTGCTTGTTACATCCTCAAAGAACTCCAGCAAATTTGTTAAACATGATTTCCCTTTCATAAAACCATTCTGACTCTGCTTGACTGCAGTATGTTTTTCTAAATGCCCTGCTACTGCTTCCTTACTGAAGGACTCCAGCATTTTCCCAATGACAGATGTTAGGCTAACTGGTCTATAGTTTCCTGCTTTCTGTCTCCCTTCCTTTCTTAAATAGGGGTGTTACATTAGCGGTTTTCCAATCCGCTGGGACCTCTCCAGAGTCAAGGGAATTTTGTTATATTGCAACCAATGCATCCACTACCTCTGCAGCCACTTATTTTAAGACCCTGGGGTGCAGGCCATCTGGTCCAGAGGACTTGTCGTCTTTTAGTCCCATTATTTTACCGAGTACTATTTCCTTAGTGATAGTGATTGTCTTTAATTCCCCACTCCCTGTGGCCCCTTGATTATCCATTATTTGGATGTTTTTAGTGTCTTCTACAGTGAAGACAGATACAAAATATTTGTTCAGAATCTCTGCCATTTCCCCGTTCCCCATTATTAATTCCCCAGTCTCATCCTCTAAGGGACCAATGTTTACTTTAGCTACCCTCTTCCTTTTTATATACCTGGAGAAGCTCTTACTATCTGTTTTAATGTTTCTTGCCAACTTACTCTCATAATTCATCTTCTCTCTCTTTATTATTTTTTTAGTCATCCTTTGCTGGTTTTTAAAAATTTCCCAATCCTCTGGTCTCCCACCAATCTTGGCAATATTGTATGCCTTCGTTTTCAAGTTGATATCATCCTTTACTTCCTTAGTTAGCCACGGATGGTGCTCCCTTCTCTTAAAATCTTTCTTTCTCATTGGAATATATTTTTGTTGAGAGTTATGAAATATCTCCTTAAATGTCCGCCACTGCATTTCAACTTTCTTACCCTTTAATTTGTTTTTCCAGTCCACTTTAGCCAGTTCTGCCCTCATGCCATTATAATTGCCTTTGTTTAAGATCAGAACACTGGTTTGGGATATAAGTTTCTCACCCTCCAACTGAATTTGAAATTCAATCATGCTATGATCACTCATTCCTAGAGGATCCTTTACTATGAGATAATTTATTAATTATGTCTCATTACATAGAACCAGATCCAAGATAGCCTGCTTCCTGGGTGGTTCCATTACATACTGTTCTAGGAAAACATCCCAGATGCACTCTATGAACTCCTCCTCCAGGCTACCATGGCCAATGTGATTTGTCCAATCAATATGGAAATTAAAATCACCCATGATTATTACTGTACCTTTTTTACAGGCCTCTATTATTTGTTGATTTATACTCTGTCCAACAGCATTGCAACTGTTCGGGGGCCTGTAGCCTACGCCCACCAGAGACTATTTCCCCTTATTATTTTTTATCTCCACCCAAACCGGTTCTACATCTTGATCTTCTGAGCCAATATCACTTCTCACCACTGCACTGATCCCATCTTTTACCAACAAAGCCAACCCACCTCCCTTTCCTTCCTTTCTATCCTTCCGAATTATCATATGCCCTGGAATATTCAGTTCCCAGCCCTGGTCGCCTTGCAACCATGTATCTGTAATGGCGAGCAGATCATACCCATTTGTATCTATTTGTGTCGTCAACTTATTTATCTTGTTACGAATGCTCCGTGCATTCAGATATAAAGCTTTTAACTTTGTCTTTTTACCATTATTCCTTGTTTTGGCCTTTTTTTCTGCTACACTCTTATTTTTAAACATTCTGGCCTAGAAATTCGGCGGGCTGCGCCACCAGTTAGCACCTAAAGAGGGCACTCAGTGGCTTTAGTGCCACTGGCCACGCCTCCCATGATATTTTGCTGGGGCGCTAATGGCGGCATTAGCCTGTTGTGCTGCGCTGCCACCGATGACGTCATCGGTGTGCGCAGCGCCCTGCTACTGCCCCGATCGCGATATTTGTTTGCGACCGCCTCCGCTACTCTGGCCGCAAATTGCGCCCGGTTCACGGGGCCCACCTGTGGCGGGAGTGGCGCAAATTAAGGTGGAGGTGCGGGGCGGCCGTTTTTTTCGGCGGCCGCCTGCCAGCACCTCCGTCCCCGGCCTCCTGATCTCCCCCCGCGGCAGTGCCGGCTGTTTTCCGAGAGCCCGGCACTTCTCCTCGGTGCCGGGCTCTTTTGCCGGCACTCGCGATCTCTGATCGCGCTGGTGCAGGCCCCTCCCCCTTAAGAATGGGAGGAAGGTCTGCAGTACCGCAGCGTGCCGTGCCGCAGCGTGTGACGCTGCGGCACGTTGCGCTGCGATATTCAGTTTCAGTGCCCTAAGAGGGACGCGGAGCGCCTCGAGCAGCGCCCCGTGTCCCTCTTGGGGCGCTCAAGCTGAATTTCCGGCGGTCGCAACTGCTCCGATCGCAGCGCTAATTCCGGCGCCCAGGCGAGCTTGGCGCCCCGTTTGGGCCTCCACCGAATTTCTCCCCCTCTGTCCCTTCCTGTCACACACTGGTTATTATTTCCCCCATCTCTAGCCTGCTCTATTGCTTTCTCATTTCTCATTGACTTTTTATTTTCCCGCTCACCTGGATCCTCCCCCCCACTATTTAGTTTAAAGCCCGCTCTACAGCCCTAGTTATTCAATTTGCCAGGACTCTAGCCCCAACATGGTTCAAGTGAAGCCCGTCCAAACAGAACAGCTCCCTCTTATCCCAGTAGTGGTGCCAGTGCTCCACAAATCGAAACCCATTCCTCCCACACCAGTCTTTGAGCCACTTGTTCACTTCTCTGATCTTATTTACCCTATGCAAATTTGCTCGTGGCTCAGGTAGTAATCCAGAGATTATTACCTTTGTGGTTCTGCTTTTTAATTTAGCCCCTAGCTGCTCATACTCTCCCAGCAGAACCTCTTTCTTTGTCCTACCTATGTCATTGGTACCTACGTGGACCATGACAACTGGATCTTCCTCCTCCCACTCCAAGTTTCTCTCCAGCCCAGAGGAGATGTCCTTAACCCTGGCACCGGGCAGGCAACACAGCCTTCGGGACTCTCGCTCTCGGCTGCAGAGAACAGTATCTATGCCCCTAACTATATTGTCCCCTACCAGTACCACATTTCTTTTTGCTCCCTCCACTTGAATGGCTCCCTGTACCACGGTGCTGTGGTCAGTTTACTCATCCTCCCTGCAGTCCCTGGCCTCATCCACACAGGGAGCAAGAATCTCGTACCTGTTGGACAAGGCCAAGGGCTGAGTCTCCTCCACCACTACCTCCTGAATTCCAATACCTGCCTCGCTTGTAGTCACACCCTCCTGTCCCTGGGCCAAATTGAAAGTAACTATTCTAGTGGGTGTGACTGCCTCCTGGAACATAGTGTCCTGGTAACGCTCCCCCTCCCTAATGTGTCTCAGTGTCTGAAGCTCGGACTCCAGGTCATCAACTCTGAGCCGAAGTTCCTCGAGCAGCCAACATTTGCTGCAGATGTGGTCGCTCTGGACCTCAATGGTGCCCACGAGCTCCCACATGCAACAACAACAACACAATGCCTGGTCTCCCATCTCAATGAATTAATTCGTTTTAAAATTTGGAACACTTATATCTTTTAATCCACACAAGGCACTTAAATTTAGATGCTCAAGTTTGGAAAAAAAATGAGAAATACTCACCAACCAATCACTTACCTGCTTTCTGGTGACGTCACACTTCGATTACTTTTTACTTCTTTACACTCACCGGTCCTTAGTATCTCAGCGTCTCCCACTGCTCCCGAACTCTCCCGGGTTTTGGCGCTCTCGCTCTGCTCCCACTGCTTTTGAACTCTCCCGGGTTTTGGCGCTCTCGCTCTGCTCCTGCTGCTTTTGAACTCTCCCGGGTTTTGGCGCTCTCGCTCTGCTCCCGCTCTGCCCCCGCTACTTTGGAACTCTCCCAGGTTTTGGCGCTCTCGCTCTGCTCCCGCTGCTTTTGAACTCTCCCAGGTTTAGGCGCTCTTGCTCTGCTCCCGCTGCTTTTAAACTCTCCCAGGTTTTGGCGCACTCACTCTACTCCCGCTGCTTTTAAACTCTCCCAGGTTTAGGCGCTCTTGCTCTGCTCCCGCTGCTTTTAAACTCTCCCAGGTTTAGGCGCTCTCGCTCTGCTCCCGCTGCTTTTGAACTCTCCCAGGTTTAGGCGCTCTTGCTCTGCTCCCGCTGCTTTTAAACTCTCCCAGGTTTTGGCGCACTCACTCTACTCCCGCTGCTTTTAAACTCTCCCAGGTTTAGGCGCTCTTGCTCTGCTCCCGCTGCTTTTAAACTCTCCCAGGTTTAGGCGCTCTCGCTCAGCTCCCGCTGCTTTTAAACTCTCCCAGGTTTAGGCGCTCTCGCTCTGCTCCCGCTGCTTTTAAACTCTCCCAGGTTTAGGCGCTCTCGCTCAGCTCCCGCTGCTTTTAAACTCTCCTAGGTTTTGGCGCACTCACTCTGCTCCCGCTTCTTTTGAACTCTCCCGGGTTTTGGCGCTCTCGCTCTGCTCCCGCTTCTTTTGAACTCTCGTGGGTTTTGGCGCTCTCGCTCTGCTCCCGCTGCTTTTGAACTCTCCCGGGTTTTGGCGCTCTTGCTCTGCTCCCGCTGTTTTTGAACTCTCCCGGGTTTTGCATAATTTATGGAATCCTATATTTATTTTCAACAACTTTATTATGTATTTTTCTTCTTCTACCTGTGTTTTCTTACGTGAAAAAGTTTCTGTAATAATTCAGACTTACCCAAAGACTTTTTTCACACCCAATGTAAAACTTCCTATAGACAAACTAGTATATTCCCTATAAAATGAAGGAAAAACATTCTGTACAAAATAATCTATGATAGAGTGCCGAGTGAAGATTAGACTAAACAAGTAGTTATTCGCAGCAGCAAGCAGTGACAATGGGCTGCTGAAGTCAGTTCAAATAACACAGCAATCTTAAACCAGTTCATGAAAGATTAAACAGACAAACCTATCAGTCGAGTTCCTTTGAATAGCTTTCCTAGCAGATCTTCCAAAGAAAATATAGGCAAACATTTATCGGAAACTGACTATCTGCACGAGCCCTACAGGGTATAATCTTTCTCTGAAATTCATGCCTGTTCCTACCTATAGAGCCTTCTTCTCTGTTACGGCCAAATCAAAGCTATAATGAGCTGGTATATCAAAAGTGTCTGACCCTTATACCCATAAAACTATTTGAAATACAGTGTCCGCTTTGAGACCTTTTACTTGTACAAGCATGTTCCATAACATATGCAGAGAGGCATACTGATGGCCTCCTGTGGTGTCTGACAAATGTTGTCTATGCTAGGCGTATTCTAATTCAATTAGGTCATTGATTAATTGCTTGGTGATGCCCATTAATTGTTTCTAGAGTTTGGGTTTGCTCAGTGATTGTTTACCCTGATGCATGTACCAGTTAGTAATCAACACTATTGGCTTTACTGACTTTTTGATATACTTTGTGCAGAGCGAAAGTAATAGAGGTCAACCTCCCAGCTTTACGCAAGCCATTTAGTTAGTGATATTTTTCTTAAAAGAATGCAGTATAGAGACCATACACCACAGACAAAAATAACTCAACTTTATCACTGTTATCTCTTCCAATGTTTTCACTAACAATGCTTTGCTATGCATTTTCCATTTTAATACTGCAGTTGTTTACGCATCAAAGATGACACTGCCCAACACCAAAGCAGAGCACAAAAGCAGCATCACTGTATTAACATTTTATTGTGGTGGTACCACCGGTTGTCCCTTACATTGAGATACATAATTCCCTTTAACTTACCTTTAAATGTATCTGCTACTGCCACTCAGGCTTCATTCCTGTACTCTGCGTGATGACATCAGAGCTTGGAACCTTCTGGCAGTAGAGCTCGGAACCTGCTGGCAGTTGAGCTCGGAACCTGCTAGCAGTTGAGCTCGGAAACTTCTAGTTAGTCCTCATGGCATCCCCGCTGGGGAAAGACCTACACCACGGTGCTCCTACAGTCAGCCATCTTACCTGCTACCTTACCTGTTGTATTTAACCGTTCCTGTAAATAAACAACTTATTTATAGTTCGTCGAAGCCGAACTCGATTATTTAGTGGCGATGCACACGAATCGCTACATTGGTGACCCAACGACGTGAGTACAGGAGCTCATCAATTTCAACACTACAATTGGTGAACCCATATCCGTGAACGATTTTCACGGTAGCAACGCGCGCCTGAACCTTGTCTTCCCACAAGACGACCGACGCACAACCGACGAACAACCACGGAACGGCAACCGCCTAACACCGATTCCTCCAAAGGTGACCCCATCTTTGCGAACGTATTCGCAAGGTAAGTGCAGCCTGGAGCAGATCCCGTTTGACACAGACAAAACTCAACCAGACCCCGTTTTTTTTGTGAGCAATTTTCACAAAAGAAGCACGCCATGGAAGCACCAGCCATTTTGCTGTCGTTACCACAATCCAGGGAGCCACAGTCTCCCTCGTGTTTTATAAAGGTAGAAGCCCCGTTTGATGAGAACATCGATGTGGCGCCGACCACGCACTTGTTTACGGTCCCCGTACTCGTCTTTCCTACCGCCACACAGATCGTCCGCCTCTACGTCCAAAGCAACAGCAAGTATACATCTCTCCAAGCGTGGGTACAGCATGTTCGGGCCCACAAAATTGGAGCGCGCCCTGAGGGGATACCACGAGGACTCACCCCCACGAAACACGAGGACGCACTCCTTGCGCACGAGGACCCATCCCTCGCAAACCACAAGGAGCTATCCCTTGTGAAAAACAAAGACTCTTTCCCCACCGACGACGTACCAGCCCGTCATCCTGCTGGTTGTGTTACCTACTACAAGTTTCAGCGCGAACGAAAAGCGTTGCCGCCCTCACGGCTGTTTTCTCCTAAATGTACAACTACAAGTGTTGCCGCCCTCCAGGCAGAGTTTACCCCTCCCGAAAGCAACAACAACCTGGACCGTTGCCGCCCTTTCTCTAGTTTTCCCTTTAACAAACGCAAACGTCTACTGAAGCTGCACACATAGAGGATGGGCCCAACGGGCATCCTGCGGCCGCGATCAGCCACGTGAAAGTTGCTGGCCTCACCGATCACTGGTCAACGCAGTAACTCTTCACCCTCTGTTGTGTTAACGTCGTAGCACTATGGCATGCACCGTTCCACGTGTTCCAGCCTCCTGAAGGTTTCGCTCACCTGTCGGCGAGTTCACCGATCTTGCCTGTCAAGTCCTTCTGGATCGCTTGTTTGGCGTTCCTGCAGATTTCGTCAGAACAAGGACTTGTCCCAACATCAACAGAGTCATCGCCCGCGTCCACCCGACCTGCCCGTCGCTCTGACAAGGCCTGCTGTTTCGCATGTTTCCACGGTCCTTTGCCTGACGGATATGTTTTATTCGCCACGACGTGCGTAAGGATCTGCTCACGAGCAGCATCTTCAGACCTCGCCTACCAAGTCGAGACAGCATGACCGCTGTGACCACTAGCTCGTCAGACCATCTCATGCTTGGACTTTCGTTAAAGCGAATTCTGGGTGAGCCTATGTGGCGGTACCACCGGTTGTCTCTTACATTGAGATACATAATTCCCTTTAACTTACCTTTAAATGTATCTGTTACTGCACTCAGGTTTCATTCCTGTACTGTGCATGATGATGTCAGTGCTTGGAACCTTCTGGCAGTAGAGCTCGGAACCTGCTGGCAATTGAGCTCGGAACCTGCTAGCAGTTGAGCTCGGAAACTTCTAGTTAGTCCTCGTGGCGTCCCCGCTGGGGAAAGACCTACATCACGGTGCTCCTACAGTCAGCCATCTTACCTGCTACCTTGTAAGGGGTTTTCCTTGTGAGATTTCCCTGAGGTTTCTCTCTCTAGAGGCCTCTCTCTCTTGCACAGTAAAGCCTTGAGTGATTTGACCCACTTGCCCCTTAGATTCTATACTCTGGACTTAGGGGCAGGAACTACAATGTAGAGAAAACTCTTGTAGACCAAGTTTGATGAAACAAAATGAAATTTTATTGCATAAGGAAAAATATCAAATCAAATGCAAGCAGATAAGTGAGTACATGGGAGGGAAAAACACACAAACAAATCATAACAACGCAGTACTAACTAAGGCAAATACAGTCATCTTATACTCTACAAAGATCATCATGAAATAAGGAAACACACGGAACATCGAGGGACAACAACTCATGTTAATTGTACCCTTAAATCCACCCCCTTATTAAACCTATCTAGATCTGATTGTGAAAGGCCAGAAACATGCTCACCAATTCCACTAGGAAGTGCAAGGTTTTGAAATCGAGTCTGTGTTTGGTCCTTTCAGGCGTTACGTCTCCACGTGGATCGTGGAGCCCGTGCGAGCTGCGCTACACCTCTCTCCTGAGGTGGGGGTCGGGGGCGGCTGGACACCGGCAGGCCTGGATGTCGGCTGAGTCGAGGATCGTCGGCTCGACTCTGGTCAGAGGAGCCTTGGGCTGGCTCCCATCGCTTCTTCAGTTTTCTTTTTATCTCTTCTCCCGAGCCGGGGTGGCTGGAAGGTTTCTTCTATTGGGACCTTTATTTTTTTGTCTCTTCTCCCAAGTTGGGTTGATGGCCTCTCGTTCCGGCAACGGCCTGGGGATGGTCGATGATCTCCCGATGTGTTTCCCCGGGGCGGGACGTCGGCTTCGAGACAGCCTTCTTGATGTTGGCTTTCTTCTTCCTCCTGCGAGTGCCTGCTTCTTCTTCTGAGTGTGTCTTCCGTCTCAGCTCAAGCTGCAAGCTGTGTGTCTCTTCAAGCTTCTTTTCAACTCAGTAACTCTCCAAGCTTGCCCCAACTGCCGAAAAGTCTTCCAGATATACCTTTCTCCCAGAAACTTCCGTCTCCCGCCCAAAATCAGGTTAGTCTTTGTTTTACTGTTGGCGGGCTGGGAGCACAGCGGGGTAGTTATTATATTTTTTAATGTTTTAAACGGCCGGTAAAGGCCCATCTCTGGTCTGGAATTACCTTCATTGTTTTTAATGTCCTGCTGATCTCGTTATCTAGTCCTGGGTGCTGTTCTCATGAATATGAAATTGTCCCCTTTTGTCTGGGTCAACATTTTGATGGCCTCTGTCTCCAGGCCGATCTTGACTGGATCTGCATCTAATCCATATACATACGTGTGGGTCTGGTTTCGTTCTCTCAGAAACGGCTTCCCGAACTTGCTGTGGGTTGAATCCACAAAGCTGTCTGAGGTTGCGCAGGAACCATTTTAAAGTGTCCCAATAAGCTGGTCACATGGTATCGTGGCCATTTTGTATGCCCCTTTTTCTGGGCTTCTTTTAAAACAGTCTTTAAAATCATGGCCTCTTCTGCCATTTGACCCTTATTAATACAAAGTCCAATTTTGCGAATCCTACATTCCCCCCTGATGATACTGTAACTTGCTTGAAGTAACATAATTCTGGGTGAGCAAAATTTTCTGACTTTCCACAATCTAACCATCCCCAGTATTTACCTATCTATGACCCCACGACACATGCATTTCCCATTTCAGAAAAATCTAGTGTACATTAAGCATCTATAGATGGCAATACCTTGGAGTTAAAAAATCTAACAACTTACTTCCAGGCGTGGAGGGGGTACTTATACCCCTACATCACCTAGTGCATACACATTACCTTCTAATAATAACATCACATCTAATTCAAATGCAATAATAAAATAAAATACACACACGAAAAATTCAAAATGCACATGAATACATACCAAAATAATACAGAGGAGGGAGGGAAAATGTTAACTTTATACAAAGCAGCAAAAAAAAATCTAAACGGGTGTCTCTTCTTCTACCCGCACATAATGCTCCCTCCATTCCCCTCTATTCTCATACTTTTGCGAATGTTTGACCTTTTTACAGTGTACAAACTGTAAATAAACTACAATGTCAACCTGGCGCACTACAAGAATGTGGGAGGCTATCCTAATCCAAGAAGGGACTTCTATATTAGTGAACAGGTCCCACCATGGTGGGGTCACTATATCCAATATGTCTGCCCCTATCGCTAAAGTCTTCTGCTCCAGTGTGTAGAAGTGTTTCTGTGAAACAACAACGGCTTTTAATATCTTGGTGTGTTCAGGGAGAGGGGGAATGATATATCCAAAATGTGCAATGAATCACTGCAAATCGGTGAAATTCTCTTTAACAGTGATGTGAACAGTGGAAGGTTCAGGAATGGGGACAATTCGCTCTTGGGCCACTTGAACTTCTGCGCTGGGCTTGAAACAGAAGCTGCTGTCACTAACCGGACACCAACCGTGCTGTCCATGTTGGTAGTGGGGCGCTGCAGTGGTGACACAGTATGTCCCACCTCCTATATATGCCACCTGCAGGGGCACATGGCCTTGTGCCATTGCCTCCATGGTGCAATTTATAGGCTTCGCGCCAGCAGTTCTGAACCCGCACTGTGGTTTTGAATGGGCATTCAAGTGCTGGGGACACAGGATGATGTGTGCTCCCCGGCTCCGGCACCCCGAGAGGTCGGTACCCATCATTGCATGCTCCCATCGAATAACGTAAGGTGGGACCCCTGTGTAGCGAATGTGCGCACCCCCCTGAATGACTCCAATGTTCTCCACCCTGTATACCGGGGCGGGTTTTGCTGTCTTTCCCATCACCGGCATTCTTACCACTATACCCATAATGGTGTGATTAGACCGTCCACAGTCCACTGGGACTGGGTAGGCCTCTGAAGCTAGCCTGAGCTGGCACAGACTCAATATATTCTCAAAAGTGTGGAGGGCTGCGAGGTGCTTGTTGCTGATCCAGGAGGGGACTAAACCTTGCTTTAAATCCTCCAGATTACTGTGGCCCTCGCCCAGTAACCACGCCCCGTATAGCACACAAGCTTTGTTCTGCGCAGCCTGATCGGACGCATTCCGATCCTCCCTGATGAGGGCATTTACTGTTCTGGCATGTTTCTCCAGCTCAGCTATTATCTCGTTTAAGTGTAGTGTCATGGCCTGGTCCTCATGTAACTCAGAACCCACTACCTTATTCTCATCAGTCATTATCTTTCTTAACTGTGTTTTCAAACCATTGATCTGGGTTTGCAGCTCCACATCATCCAGTGCGTTGATGACGGAAGTTCCTGTATTAAAAGCTGTGAAAATATCATTTACTGCACCCCTTCTTTGTCTCCCTACTCTATCCAAGACCTCATGTGGTGTGGTGTACAAATCGGCTCTGTCGACATCAGCAAAGTCGAATTCGTAAAACTGTTTAAACATGTTTGTTGACAGGACCTGGTATAATTGCTCCGTTTCCCTGGGGCACCACGCTGGCAATCGTACCTCGGTGATGTTTAAAATCACCGAAGCCACCACGTAGTGCACCCCTTGGTACAGTACCTGACCTGTGAGTACCAATACCAATCCGTTCCCGGGTCCCTTTGTCATGGTGGGGCACCCTTCCTTGAGGGCTTTAGCTACTGGAATTGTGGGCAGGGGCTTGCGGGGTCGGGTGATGAGCTCAGTGGCGTTTACTGGGATCTGAGAGTATGGGACTCCGCACGCCCGTGTGCTGACGTCCCACCTCATTCCTTGTCCAGAATCCTGCCACTATCTTTGGAAAAAGATGGAGACGCCTGTGGGGCAAGCGCGTTCTGAACCCCACATACAGATGTAGATCCCCTTATCTGGTTCCCACCATTTGTCCCAACAGACACTCAACCCCTCGTGAGTTCCCATTATTGTCCGATGGGTGTTATTACCCAATCTCTCCCATTCCACCGTTGAATTCTTCATGGTGCTGCTCAACTTGCGCAGCCACCAACAACGGTCCAAAGGCACATGTCCCAAACAGTCCAAGCAAATCTTCTTGCCCACGGTGGTGCTGATCCTGGGCGCAATGATCCGCACCCTGGGGCACATCAGAGATGTTTCTCTGTACGCAAACCCCATCTCGCTGGAGTACTCAGTAGAGTTCGACCCCAGCCAGCCTGGCCATCTCCCTTCATGGAAGTAGGCAGCAGTCTCTTAGCGTCCCGTGAGCCGGTTCCGTCAGTCGCGATGGGGCCTCTATTTCCAGAGCACCCATAAATCGTGGAGTCCTTGGTGCGGCCCCGATAGGCCCAGCTCCATCCGATTATCACGAACACGACGAGGATCCCTCTCATCTTTCTCCTGGTTCCTGCAATAAATCAAACAATAGAGCCAGGCTCCCGAGAGATTCTGGCTTAGGTGACGGCATGATCGGGTCTTTCGACCTCGATCCAAAACAACACACATACTGGGCAGATTTAAAACTACTTAAACTCTAATCCCCTTAATATTTACACACCTTAAACTTAAACCTAAACTGTGTACATCGCCGCCCGTCCCCGGGCGGCTTGCCTAATCCCTGATTGGACTGTAGCTCGCCGCTCCCTGTGGCGGGGCTGCAGTGACCTGTGGCTCGGGTTCCCCGCAACCTTTTGCTGTTAATCGGGGACTGTGTTTTTCATGGATTTCTGAAGTCGGCATCTACTGGGAGCGGGGGAATCGGGCCAAGGTTTTACAGACTGAGGCGTTCGAGTTGACCTGCGAAAAGGTACTTTGGGCGTGGCTCCCTTAGCGAGTGGACCTTCGGGTGAGACCTTAGCTCTCACAGTCCGTGGCTCTTCCACGACTGTAGTCTTCGGCTCCTGCCCCTCAGGCTCCGCCCCTTTGGGATTCGGAGCAGGCTCCCTTGGCGAGTGGACCTTCGGGTGGGATTCAGCTCTCAGAGCCCGTGGCTTTTCCACGACTGTGGGCTTCGGCTCCCTCCCCTCAGGCTCCGCCCCTTCGGGAATTGGGCCTGTGGCAGACGGCTCCTCCTCACCTGTCCCTGCAGGTGATGAATCTCTGCCCCCAATTTACATAAGAACATAAGAAATAGGAGCAGGAGTAGGCCAATCGGCCCCTCGAGCCTGCGCCGCCATTTAATAAGATCCTGGCTGATCTGATCCTAACCGCCAATCTACTATCACAGAACCATCTCCTGAATCTAACAGAATTAGACACACGAAATAGGAGCAGGATCAGGCTACGCGGCCCCTGGGCCCGCTCCGCTACCCACAGGGCCATGTCCGATCTGAACCTAGACTCATGTCCAAATTCCTGCCTGCTCCCCGTAACCCTTAATTCCCTTTACTTCTAGGAAACTGTCTATTTCTGTTTTAAATTTATGTAATGATGTAGCTTCTACAGCTTTTTGGGGCAGCATATTCCATGGACCTACCACCCTTTGAGTGAAGTAGTTCCTCCTCATCTCAGTTTTGAAAGAGCAGCCCCTTATTCTAAGACTATGCCCCCTAGTTCTAGTTTCACCCATCATTGGGAACATCCTACCCGCATCCACCCAATCCAACCCCTTCACAATCTTATATGTTTCAATAAGATCGCCTCTCATTCTTCTGAACTCCAATGAGTAGAGTCCCAATCTACTCAACCTCTCCTCATATGTCCATCCCCTCATCCCCGGGATTAACCGAGTGAACCTTCTTTGTACTGACTCGAGAGCAAGTATGTCTTTACTTAAGTATGGACACCAAAACTGTATGCAGTATTCCAGGTGCGGTCTCACCAATACCTTGTACAACTGAAGAAATACCTCCCTATTTTTATATTCTATCCCCCTAGCAATGAAAGCCAACATTCCATTGGCCTTCTTAATCACTTGCTGCACCTGCATACTAACCTTTTGAGTTTCGTGCACCAGGACCCCCAGATCCCTTTGTACTTCAGTACTTTCCAGTTTCTTGCCATTAAGATAATAGCTTGCTCTATGATTTTTCCTGCCAAAGTGCATAACCTCACACTTTCCAGTATTGTATTCCATCTGCCAAATCTCTGCCCACTTACTTAGCCTGTCTATGTACCCTTGCAGGTTTTTTATGTCCTCCTCACTCACTACTTTCCCTCCCATCTTAGTATCATCTGCAAACTTTGATATGTTACACTCGGTCCCCTCCTCCAAATCGTTAATATAGATTGTAAAGAGTTGGGGACCCAGCACTGACCCCTGCGGAACACCACTAGTTACTGATTGCCATTCTGAGAATGAACCATTTATCCCAACTCTCTGCCTTCTGTTAGATAGCCAATCCTCTATCCATGCCAGAATATTACTCCCAATCCCGTGATTTTTTATCTTAAGCAATATTCTTTTGTGTGGCACCTTGTCAAATGCCTTTTGGAAGTCTAAATACACTACGTCCACTGGTTCCCCTTTATCCACCCTATATGTTACTTCCTCAAAGAACTCCAGCAAATTAGTCAAACATGACTTCCCCTTCATAAAACCATGCTGACTTTGTCCTATTAAATGATGATTATCCAAATGTCCTGTTAATGTCTCCTTAATAATGGACTCCAAAATTTTACCTACCACAGATGTTAGGGTAACCGTTCTATAGTTTCCAGCCTTCTGTCTACTGCCCTTTTTAAATAAGGGTGTTACATTAGCAGTTTTCCAGTCTGCCGGGACCTTTGCTGAGTCCAGGGAGTTTTGGAAAATTATTGCCAATGCATCCACAATCCCTACTGCCACTTCCCTCAAGACCCTAGGATGTAAGCCATCAGGTCCAGGTGATTTATCCGCCTTGAGTCCCATTATTTTACCGAGTGCCACTTCCTTAGTGATTTTGATCGTGTTTAGCTCCTCCCCCCTATAGCCCCCTGTTTGTCCAGTGTTGGGATATTCTTAGTGTCTTCTACTGTAAAGACTGATACAAAATATTCATTCAGTGTTTTTGCCATCTCCATATTTCCCACCATTAATTTCCTGGTCTCATCCTCTAAGGGACCAACACTTACTTTAGCCACCCTTTTTCTTTTCATATAACTATAAAAACTCTTACTATCTGTTTTTATATTTTTTGCTAATTTACTTTCATAATCTATCTTCCCTTTCTTAATCAATCTTTTTGTTATTTTTTGCTGTCTTTTAAAGTTTTCCCAATCCTCTATCCTCCCTCTAGATTTGGCTACCTTATATGCCCTTGTTTTTAGTCGAATACTATCCTTAATTTCTTTACTTAGCCACGGATGGCTGTCTTTTCTTTTACACCCTTTTCTTCTCAGTGGAATATATATTTTTTGGAAGTTGTAAAATAACTCCTTAAATGTACACCACTGATCATGTATCGTCTTACCCTTTAATCTATTTTCCCAATCAACTCTACTCAATTCCGCTCTCATACCTTCATAGTCCCCTTTATTCAAGCTTAGCATGCTTGTTTGAGATCCAACCTTTTCACCCTCTAATTGAATATGGAATTCAACCATGTTATGGTCACTCATTCCAAGGGGATCCTTTACTAGGACATTTTTAATTAATCCTGTCTCATTACACAGGACCAGATCTAAGGTTGCTTGCCCCCTGGTCAGTTCAGTTACATACTGCTCAAGAAACCCATCCCTAATACACTCAATGAACTCATCCTCAAGGCAGCCCTGCCCAATTTGATTTGTCCAATTAATATGATAGTTAAAATCCCCCATAATTATAGATGTTCCCTTATTACAAGCCTCAACTATTTCCTGATTGATACTCCGTCCAACAGAGTTGCCACTGTTCGGAGGCATATAGACTACGCCCACTAGTGTTTTTTTCCCCTTATTATTCCTTACCTCCACCCAAACTGTTTCATTATCCTGATCTTTTGACCCAATATCATTTCTCTGTATTACAGTGATTCCTTCCTTTATTAACATAGCCACCCCACCTCCCCTTCCTTCCTGCCTGTCCTTCCTGATCGTTAAATAACCTGGTATGTTTAATTCCCAGGCATTGTCACCCTGCAGCCATGTTTCTGTAATGGCCACAAGATCATACCCATATGTAGCTATTTGTGCCATTAACTCGTCTATTTTGTTACGAATGCTACGTGCATTCAGATAGAGAACTTTCAAATGTGTTTTGTGACACTTAGTTCCTGCTTTTGCCCTTTTTATTACTTTACCTTTTACTCCATCCCTTCTGCCCCTTCCTGACACGCTCTGGTTTTTAATTTCTCCACTGCTACCTAAGTCTATGACCTTCTCTGTTGTCATTTTTATTATTATTTGCTCTCTAGGAACCTCCCCCCCACGAGTTAGTTTAAAGCCCTCTCTACAGCCCTAGTTATATGATCCGCCAGGACTCTAGTCCCAGCACTGGCCAAGTGAAGCCCATCCCAACGGAACAGCTCCCTCCTGCCCCAGTACTGGTGCCAGTGTCCCAGGAAGCAAAACCCATTTCTCCCACACCAGTCTTTGAGCCACGCATTTAACTCTCTAATTTTATTTGTCCTGGCCAAATTCGCTCATGGCTCAGGTAATAATCCAGAGATAATTACCCTTGAGGTTCTGTTTTTTAATTTGACACCTAGCTGCTCATACTCCTTTAACAGAACCGGCTTCCTAGTCCTATCTACGTCATTTGTACCAACATGGACCACGACAAGTGGATCCACCCCCTCCCACTGCAAGTTTCTTTCCAGCCCAGAGGAGATGTCCTTAACCCTGGCACCGGGTAGGCAACACAGCCTTCGGGACTCTCGTTCTCGGCTGCAGAGAACTCTATCTATCCCCCTAATAATACTATCCCCTACCACTACAACATTTCTAGTTACTCCCCCCTCTTGAATGGCCCCCCGTTCCAAGGTGCTGTGGCCAGGTTGCTCATCCTCCCTGCAGCCCCTGCTCCCGTCCCCACAGGGAGTAAGAACCTCGAACCTGTTGGACAAGAGCAAGGGCTGCGGCTCCTCCAGCTCTACCTCCTGGGTCGCCATACCTGCCTCATTCATAGTCACACCGCCCTGTCCCTGACCATGGGCTACATCTGAATTAATTAACTTCATAGGTGTGACCACCTCCTGATACACAGAGTCCAGGTACTTCTCCCCCTCCCTGATGTGTCGCAGTGTCTGAAGCTCAGACTCCAGCTCATCAACACGGAGCTGGAGTTCCTGTAGCAGCAGACACTTATCACAGACGTAATCACCGTGAGCCTAAATGGGGTTCACCGGCTCCCACATCTTGCAACAGTAACACATCACCTGCTCCATTCTATGTAATTAATTAAATTTTTTATTGTTAGTTATGGACACCCTCTGCCCGATTATAGATGCTAGTATCCCCTTTAATTAATTGGATTTAATTTAAATCAATCCCTCTAATTACACCAGTTAAATGGTTTACCAACAGTCACTCTGCACCAGAAAGGCCTTATTAACTACAACCCACAGAGTTAAAGTTTGAAAAGAGCACCTAACACCCCATTTACTCTAACTCACACACTTACCCAAACTCACAGCACTCTCTGCTGACTCGCACTCAATTTCTACCTCCCCCACGCTTGAGTCGAGGGCGGGACCTCCGTCCTCCGACTCCACCTCCTCCAGAATCGTGTTGTGGGCGGGACCTTGTTGTTCGGGCCCCTCCTCGTCCGAGTCCCAGGCCATCGGGGAAAGCTCCCCCCAGGTGGGCGGGACAGCTTCTCCTTCCAAGCAGGCTACAATGCCAGCTTGTGTGGTCTGTGACTCATCGCGCGCCTCAGGCTGAGGATCTTTACCCTCAGACCTGGCTTCGGTTGCTGATGCTCTTGCACCCAGTTTAAACAGTTTGCACTTGTCATGAACCATTTTACAAACCCTTAGCTGGTCCTCTAAACTGCCAGCCCTCGCTGTTAACCTAGCGTTCTCCTCCCTTAAAGCCTGCTCAACTAACTTAGCCTCCGCAACCTGGCACCGCATGCATTCCTCCATTTTACATGAGGTCTCTTCCTGTGCATTTCTTTCTAGAGGACACAGGTCGACAGGCTGCGCTGGCTCTAGTCATTTGGGCACAGCGGTCGGGGTTTCGGGAATGACAAGACCAGTAGCGATGTCTACCTTCCCCTGCGCGATCATCAGAGACCGCATTGTCTCTATGATTGATTCAATCGCAGCGGGATCCATAACTACACCTGCTCCTTGTGCTGGGGCAGGAGCTACGGCTTGGGTTTGGGCTGGTGCTGGGGCGACGGTCTGGGCTTGGGCTTGGGCTGCGGGAAATCTCCCTTTATTATCCTTCCACGGATTTCTACAGTCCTTGCGCCAATGTCCATCCTTCCCACACCCGTAGCAATTGAGCTTGGCTTGGACAGGGCGATTCTCCTCCTGACGCCACTCCTTCTTGCTTGGGGCTGCGGGTTTTGCCTCATGCACCTTTCCTTTCTGGGGAGGTGTTTCCTGACCTCTACAGTTCTTGTACGCAACATTTAGCTGACGGAGCACCGTCTCCTCCGTGACACCGGGACCTTGGGGATCAAACCATGACCTGGCTAGGGCCTGTATCTGCGGCAAGCTGTTGGTAACCAAGCAACGGAGCCAATGAACCCGCTGTTCGTCGTTCATTGCAACCCGTTCAGGCATGCCCGGACAGCTGCGTCGATACACTGGCCACAGCCTTTCTGCGAAAACCCGTGGGGGTTCTCCAGATAGTTGCACGGTCCCTTCCACACGGTCGAATGGTCTACCGTCGTCCACTCCCATTACTTCTAACACTTCTTCCCTGAGATCCGTATACCCTTTCCGTCCCTTCTTACTCTCATCTGAGAGGCACTGAAGGACTGTGCAATCCAGGGAGAAAAGCAACAGTTTCACCTGTTCTTGTTCATCACAGTCATTAATGGCTGTTGTTTCCTCTATCTCCCTGAAATGAATCGAGGGATCTCCCTTTACTGTAAGTCGTGTGAGGTGGCTCACCATGGACCTTAATTGCGGGGCAGTGTAGGGCACCACGAGTTGGTTCTGGTGGGGTCCGACATCGCCGTTGGCGGCGTTGGGACCGAACCTCTGGTGCCGAGCGGGACACATTCGTGCTGGTCCCGGCTTTGCTACCATTGGTTCTTCCTCACACTCCACCTCGGCTACCTCCTCTTTTACCACTCCCTGTTTTTCCGGCCAAGTCTCACTATAGCTCGGCGGTGCTGAGGGCTCGGTGGCTGGTACCACAATTACCTCAGCTGGAATCGGCTGTTTTGATTCCTTTAAAAAGTCCATGTGACTAGCTTTCGGGCTGACGAGACACACCATGCCTTTTGCCGTTACCAGGGCCGTTCTTAGGTCCTCTATGGTCTTTTGGCAGGGGCCGTGGTCTGTGCTCTCAAACCCGTGCTCGAGGGCTAGCTTGTCAGCTGCCTTAACCTCCACTACTCTCTCCTCCTGCACTCTTAGCTGCTGTGCGAGGCGGGCGTTTTTCTCCCGTATCCTCGTTTCATTAATCTTTGCTTCAGTAACCTGGCACTCCAGGTACTCTATCCTAGCCTGATGTTGACTAGCTACCACTTGGCGTTCCTGATTCAGCGCGTGAAGCGCTGTGATGAGTTTTTCCCCTCCCATGGCCTTTTCCTCTATCTCTGCTGCCTGGGTTGTGATCTTGGCTGCCTGTGCTGCAACGACCCGGTCCAAGATCTGGACCTGCTTCTTGCAACACATCAGCCACACTGCCTTCTCGACTGACTTCTTATGCTCTTTGCTCTCTGTCCACCTGATGGCTGCATCCACCGGACGCCCATCCAGCAAGAGATCGGGAATCCACTGTTTAGTGAGATTTACCTTGCCAAAGACATAATCCGCTATCCTCTCATCCATTGCATTTCAACCATTCAAACTTGGATCTACTACATTGCAATCCTGCTGCCAGAATCCTGCCGTGGTCACCATTTTCTGTGAGGGGTTTTCCTTGAGAGATTTCCCTGAGGTTTCTCTCTCTAGAGGCCTCTCTCTCTTGCACAGTAAAACCTTGAGTGGTTCGACCCACTCGCCCCTTACATTCTATACTCTAGACTTAGGGGCAGGAACTACAATGTAGAGAAAACACTTGTAGACCAAGTTTGATGAAACAAAATGAAATTTTATTGCATAAGGAAAAATATCAAATCAAATGCAAGCAGATAAGGGAATACATGGGAGGGAAAAACACACAAACAAATCATAACAACGCAGTACTAACTAAGGCAAATACAGTCATCTTATACTCTACAAAGATCATCATGAAATAAGGAAACACACAGAACATCGAGGGACAACAACTCATGTTCATTGTACCCTTAAATCCACCCCCTTATTAAACCTATCTAGATCTGATTGTGAAAGGCCAGAAACATGCTCACCAATCCCACTAGGAAGTGCAAGGTTTTGAAATCGAGTCTGTGTTTGGTCCTTTCAGGCGTTACGTCTCCAAGTGGATCGTGGAGCCCCTGCGAGCTGCGCCGCACCTCTCTCCTGAGGAGGGGGTCGGGGCGGCTGGACACCGGCGGGCCTGGATGTCAGCGGGATCGAGGATCGTCGGCTCGACCATGGTCAGAGGAACCTTGGACTGGCTCCCATCGCTTCTTCAGTTCTTTTTTAATCTCTTCTCCCGAGCCGGGGTGGCTGGAAGGTTTCTTCTCTTGGGACCTTTATTTTTTTGTCACTTCTCCCAAGTTGGGTCGATGGCCTCTCATTCCGGCAACGGCCTGGGGATGGTCGATGATCTCCCGATGTGTTTCCCCGGGGCGGGACGCCGGCTTCGAGACAGCCTTCTTGATGTTGGCTTTCTTCTTCCTCCTGCGAGTGCCTGCTTCTTCTTCTGAGTGTGTCTTCCGTCTCAGCTCAAGCTGCAAGCTGCGTGCCTCTTCAAGCTTCTTTTCAACTCAGTAACTCTCCAAGCTTGCCCCAACTGCTGAAAAGTCTTCCAGATATACCTTTCTCCCAGAAACTTCCGTCTCCTGCCCAAAATCAGGTTAGTCTTTGTTTTACTGTTGGCGGGCTGGGAGCACAGCGGGGTAGTTATTATATTTTTTAATGTTTTAAATGGCCGGTAAAGGCCCATCTCTGGTCTGGAATTACCTTCATTGTTTTTAATGTCCTGCTGATCTCGTTATCTAGTCCTGGGTGCTGTTCTCATGAATATGAAATTGTCCCCTTTTGTCTGGGTCAACATTTTGATGGCCTCTGTCTCCAGGCCGATCTTGACTGGATCTGCATCTAATCCATATGCATACGTGTGTGTCTGGTTTCGTTCTCTCAGAAACGGCTTCCCGAACTTGCTGTGGGTTGAATCCACAAAGCTGTCTGAGGTTGCGCAGGAACCATTTTAAAGTGTCCCAATAAGCTGGTCACATGGTATGGCGGCCATTTTGTATGCCCCTTTTTCTGGGCTTCTTTTAAAACAGTCTTTAAAATCATGGCCTCTTCTGCCATTTGACCCTTATTAATATAAAGTCCAATTTTGCGAATTCTACAACCTTACCTGTTGTATTTAACCGTTCCTGTAAATAAACAACTTATTTATAGTTTGTCGAAGTCGAACTTGATTTTTTAGTGGCGATGCACACGAATCGCTACATTATAATATTATTTAGATCCTTTCTGGGAGCCAAACATTTAAAAGGTGAGTTACTGCTACACTGAGATGTACAAATCAGCACTCGAAATAGACATGTGCAGTTAGCTGCAGTGTCCCTGGTTAAGGTAATTTGTCCCTGATCCCTAGTTGCCCTTGAGAAGGTGATGGTGAGCCGCCGCCTTGAACCGCTGCAGTCCAACTGGTGAAGGTGCTCCCACAGTGCTGTTAGGGAGGGAGTTCCAGGATTTTGACCCAACAACGATGAAGGAACAGCGATATATTTCCAAGTAAGGATGGTGTGTAACTTGGAGGGGAACTCACAGGTGATGGTGTTCCCATGGGCCTGCTGCCCTGGTCCTTCTAGGTGGTAGAGGTCGCGGGTTTGGGAGTTGCTCTTGAAGAAGTCTTGGTGAATTGCTGCAGTGCATCTTGTAGATGATACACACTGTAGCCCGATGCGCCAGTGGTGGAGGGAGTGAATGTTTAAGGTGGTGGATGGGGTGTCAATCAAGCGGGCTGCTTTGTTTTGGATGGTGCCGAGCTTCTTGAGTGTTGTTGGAGCTGCACTCATCAGGCAAGTGGAGTGTATTCCATCACACTCCTGACTTGTGCCTTGCAGATGGTGGGAAGGCTTTGGGGAGTCAGAAGGTGAGACACCCGACGCAGAATACCCAGCCTCTGATCTGCTCTTGTGGTCACATTATTTATGTGGCTGGTCCAGTCAAGTTTCTGGTCAATGGTGACCCCCAGGATGTTGACGGTGGGGAATTCAGCGATGGTAATGCTGTTGAATGTCAAGGGATGGTGGTTAGGCTCTCTCTTGTTGGAGATAGTCATTGCCTAGCACTTGTGTGGCATGAATGTTACTTGCCACCTATCAGCCCAAGCCTGAATGTTGTCCAGGTCTTGCTGCATGCTGGCATGGACTGCTTCATCATCTGAGGAGTTGTGAATGGCACTGAACACTGTGCAATCATCAGCTACCATCCCCACTTCTGACCTTATGATGGAGGGAAGGTCATTGATGAAGCAGCTGAAGATGGTTGGGCGTAGAACACTGCCCTGAGGATCTCCTGCGGCAATGTCCTGGGGCTGAGATGATTGACCTTCAACAACCACAACCAACTTCCTTTGTTCTAGCAATGACTCCAGCCAGTGGTGAGTTCCCTCCAGATTCCCATTGACTTCAATTTTACTAGGGCTCTTTGATGGCACACTTGGTCAAATGCTGCCTTGATGTCAAGGGCATTCACTCTCACGTCATCTCTGGAATTCAGCTCCTTCGTCCATGTTTGGACCAAGTATGTAATGAGGTCTTGAGCCAAGTGGTCCTGGTGGAACCCGAACTGAGCATCAGTGAGCAGTTTATTAATGAATAAGTGTCGCTTGATAGCACTGTCGATGAAAACTTCCATCACTTTGCTGATGATTGAGAATAGACTAATGGGGCAGTTACTGGCTGGATTGAATTTCTCCTGCTTTTTGTGGACAGAACATATCAGGGCAGTTTCCCACATTGTTGGGTAGATGCCAGTGTTGTAGCTGTATTGGAACAGCTTGGCAAGAGGTGTGGCTAGTCCTGGAGAACAAGTCTTCAGCACGACAGCCGGGATGTTGTTGGGGCCCATAGCCGTTGTTATATACAGTGCGCTCAGCCTTTTCTTGATATCACATGGAGTGAATTGAATTGGCTGAAGACTGGCTTCTGTGATAGTGGGGACCTCAGGAAAATGCCTATATGGATCATACACTCAGCACTTCTGGCTGAAGATGGTTGCAAACGCTTCAGCCTTGTCTTTTGCACTTGCGTGCTGGGCTCTGCCATCATTGAGGATGGGGATATTCATGGAGCCTCCTCCTCCTGTTAGTTGTTTAATTGTCCACCACCATTCATGACTGGATGCGACTGGACTGCAGAGCTTTGATCTGATCCGTTGATTGTGGGATCGCTTATCCCTGTCTATAGCATGCTGCTTCTGCTATTTAGCATGCATGTAGTCCTGTGTTGCAGCTTCCCCAGCTTGACACCTCATTTTTAGGCACGCCTGGTGCTGCTCCTGGCTCTTCTACACTCCTCATTGAACCAGGTTTGGTCCCGTGGTTGATGGTAATGGTAGAGGGAGGGATATGCCGGGCCATGAGGTTGCAGATTGTGGTGGAATACAATTCTGCTGCTGCTGATGGCCCACAGCGCCTCATGGATGCCCTGTTTTGAGCTGCTAGATCTGTTCTGAATCAATCCCATTTAGCATGGTGGTAGTGCCACACAACACGATGGAGGGTGTCGTCAGTTTGAAGAGGGGAGTTTGTCTCCACAAGGACTGTGTGGTGGTCACTGCTACTGATGCTGTCATGGACAGATGCATCTGCAACAGGTAGATTGGTGAGGACGAGGTCAAGTAGGTTTTTCCCTCGTGTTGGTTCTCTCACCACCTGCCGCAGGCCCAGTCTGGCAGCCATATCCTTTGGGACTCTGCCTGCTCGGTCAGTAGTGCTGCTACCGAGCCACTCTTGTTGATGGATTTTGAAGTCCCCCAACCAGAGTACATTCTGTGCCCTTGCTTCCCTCAGTATTGATTCATCAGCTGAGGGAGGGCGATAGGTGGTAATCAGTAGGAGGTTTCCTTGCCCATGCTTGACCTGAAGCCATGAGACTTCATTGGGTCTAGAGTCAATGTTGAGGACTCCCAGGGCCACTCAGGGATGGTGATGGAGGAGCCTAGGACATTGTCTGAAAGGTATGATTCTGTGAGTATGACTATGTCAGGTTGTTGCTTCACTAGTCTGTGGGACAGTTCTCCCAATTTTGGCACAAGTCCCCAGCTGTTAGTGAGGAGGACTTTGCAGGGTCGACTGGGCTGGGTGTGCCGTTGTCGTGTCCGAATCCAGTGCCAAGGTCAATGCCGATTTTATTCTTATTGTTTTTCGTAGTGATTTGTTACAACTGAGTGGCTTACTAGGCCATTTCAGAGGGCAGTTAAGAGTCAACCACATTGCTGTGGGTCTGGAGTCACATATAGGCCAGACCAGGTAAGGATGGCAGATTTCCTTCCCTAAAGGACATTATTGAACCAGATGGGGTTTTACCACAGTCCGATAGTTTCATGGTACTAGCCTATTATTCCAGATTTATTTAATTGAGTGAATTTATATTCCTCAGCTGTCGTGGTGGGATTTGAACTCACGTCTCAGGATCATTAGTCCAGGCCTCTAGACTACTAGTCCAGTAACATAACCACTATGCTTCTGTTCCTGATTTTTGTGGATCTTGTCCCTGATTGGCTGATTCAGAGGTGCTGTATGCATAGTGATCCTTCTTGCAAATGTAAAGGAGAAAAGATAATTCATAGCCAAACACTGAATATACATCAGATGCATGGATGGCTTTTCCCCCACATCGAGTTACTTTGTGTGTCATTGATCATAGTGTTTACAAGAAAAGGGAGATTGTGGGGGCGATTGTCAACTGCCACCTTCACTGTTATGCTGCAAAATGGGATGGCCGCCAGTTGAAAAGTAAAATAAAAAGTCATCCACCCATTGGCTGTCCGAGGTTCACTTGATACAATTTGCAGGTCCTTAAAGGGACCACTGGAGGCCACTCACAAAATGGCCCCTATAAATTTTTCTGTGCAGGAATGCTCCTCCTTGCCCCTCAATAATACTGTGTTGCACTGCCGACAGCTCAGTGGGTGCTCCCCCCCACCGCCATTACAGTTTTCTTCCTGCTTGGATCCGCTATGGAGTCGTTGAATTTCCCGTCTCCTGGATCTGCGAGCTGCTCATCAGCACTCATTGAACACTAAGCAGCTCACTGACCCAATGTAAATGAGGTCCGAACTTGAAAACGTTTCAGGCTTCACACTGCTGGTATCGGGTAGGTGGTGGGACCGCTCCGCCCACAGCCCAACTGATACGGGTGAATGCTGAAAATTGCCACCAGAATGTTTAACATTTATTTCAACGGAATACTTAGTTACCTGTGAATGTTGTAAAAATAATAGTTGGAAGTGGTTTTCACAGTTTGCTTCTGTGCAAGTTTCTTTTTTTGCTTCAGGTGAATTATTGAGTATTTGTGTTGGTCTATATGTTCATAAATGGTCCTGCGATACAACTGAAATGCAGAACTAATAAGAATATTTCATCAATCGCAAAATGCTAATTTATCCCATACAGTTACTCGTGGAAAATAATTGTAAAGACTTATGATTCAGTAATATACGTTTCTTTTTTGGACAGCCTAACATGCATTTTATTCCTCCACCTCAATGGGTACTCCTTGTACTGTTGCGATCTGTAATCCATTTAAGAACCTTAACACTTGAGGTTTTTATTTTCAGTGCGCCTGATACGGT
Source organism: Somniosus microcephalus (assembly GCF_052327205.1). Lineage (NCBI taxonomy): Eukaryota > Metazoa > Chordata > Chondrichthyes > Squaliformes > Somniosidae > Somniosus > Somniosus microcephalus. Next base: position 88,011,507 of record NC_140987.1, read on the forward strand.
GCTTCAACAGAAAACACATGTCTACTGTTTCGAAGTATTATCAACAAACTATCTCAAAGAGGCCATACTTTACTGTTGAAAAAGTTAGTGTGTGGGTGTTTTAGCCAGAAACAGTCACACTCTGTCAGCTGCAGTGTGCCACTGTCAGCTCTTTTATAGTTATCTTCAGACATTATTTGTAGTCTCTCGCCGCACTGACTGCGAGTTTCTTCTCCTGAAGGCTTAAAAGAGATGGAACACAATCAGAGAGTAAATTACATGACTCTTGCTTCACTGATTCAGAAAAGGAGAAATGTGCAAAGTCCATTCTAACTGAAAACTTCTCAGATGTTCTGTAATAGGGTTTATCATTGAAACTTTTGCATTGAGCAGTTGATGCACCTCAGTTATATTGGCCTATGCAACATTTTAATTTGCTTTGCTTCTATTTGTTATTTTATTTCCTTGGCTACTTCTCCCAAGAAATGTTCTTTCTTCAATCTGCAGCTAACAAATCTTAATTTGCGTCTGTTGGTATTTACCCAGTAGAAAGTACAAGCGGACAAGAAGTTTCCACATGTGGATGCTCTCTTCTGGTACAAAAATGGCAGCAACTTTCCACATGGTGGATTCATAGAGGAAGAGAAAAATAGTTTGTGTTAAAAACAGTTGGAAAAACAAAATAGTTTGCAACACCAGAATGGAAAAGGGGGAATTAACAGGATTTGTTCTAAAAGGATTCAGGCAGATTATTCAAAAACCTATACCTCCCCAATTGATGGATTCATTGAAAATGTATATTTAAGCTAAATATTGAGTTGTACTTCTTACTAATCCATTTTTTGGCAGTATAACAAGCTGAATATTGACACAGATTTTGCTGGCGTGGGGCATCTCATGGCATGCTCCATTAGTTGGACTTCTTCCCTCACCCTTCAGCTTGAAAAATGTTTGCGCTACAAATTGCAGAAAGTGCAAGCTGATAACGGCGTGGAGAGGGCAATGAGGCATCTGGGACCATGGTGAACAAGGGGACCAACAGTCTATCTCTTGGACCATGGTGAACAAGGGGACCAACAGTCTATCTCTTTAACCAATGAGATTTAAGGATTGAGAACAAAACAGAGGAACGACGGAGATGGAAATAAGGTGAATTAAACTCAAATCATGTACAGAAAGAAAAATAATGAGGGAAATAAAGATTAGATTAAGAGCGAGAGAGAGAAAAGACAGAATTTTAAAAATCTCTAACAACAATTTACTACCTATAGGAATGAAACTCAATGGTTTCAATTGTTCCCTTGCTGTGCCACAGAGGTTGATTGGCATTGCCGGAATATAAACCTCCTCATTAAAAAGATATGCTGTTAATTACGAGTCCTAACTTTCTGCAGTGAGTTTAATTGGTAATTAATGCGAAAATGCAGCAATATCATGAAGCTCATGGGGAGGTTGAGGGTGAGCTACTGTTTTTGTGAGGCTAACAGAGGAGCAGCACAAATCAACCAGCAAATTGTGGTGATTCGCAATTAATGGGGTATCTCTTCCGCATCACAAATTACCAACTGGACTAATATCAGTTTAACAAATAGTAGTACTGGTCCATTGATTAAATTAAAGTCAATACAACAAGCCCTTTATTTTAGTTTTGTAACCTTTTATTTAATGTTCAAAAAGTAAAAGCCGAATCTTCATGGTTCTAGTTTTTTTTGTTTACACAACTGACATTCTAGTCATGCAATTTCAAAGGGCATCTTATTTATGTGTGCTTGACAACCCTTTTTATTATTTGTTTAAAAACACAGTTTATCGATACAACTTGAATTCAAATTCCTAAATGCCTCCCTGGTGTGTTGTCATTACGCTAAGAATTAAATCAAACCATTCTCCTTTCCCAAATAGCAAAAAAATAATTGACTGAACACCTTTTTTTAGAAAGATACTGTGGGGTAGTGTTTCCGTTTTTGGCCGCAATCAGCAATCCGGCTGCAAATTGCGCTCAAAATTGGGCTAGTTTTATGAAGTGAATTGTTTGCTCAAGTTTCCACTCAAACTCATTCGCATATCAGCTAACGTAAAATCTTTCATGAACCAGCACAATCGGGCAGCGTTTTATTTTAATAGTTTATTACTTTTTTTGTATTAAAAAAAATTCCTTGATGTATTTAAGAGTGGTAACCTGGTGCAGTTTTATTAATATGGCTAAAAATGGTTTTATCACAAAAAATAAGCATTATTAATCAGAGTGTCGAGGTCACCACCGGTGAGTAACCTGACTTTAAATAACAGAAAATTACTTTAAAATAAACTATACCGAACCATTTACTAGTTATGTTGGTGTACACTAATCAGTTTCATAGTAAATTAAATATTTTTTTAACATTAAAAGCTTTTAAAAGGTGCCTATAAATGCCCTTGTGTCTAAAAAAAAGCTTAATTTTAAGAGCCTTCTCGAAGGCCTGCAAACAGGCGCGGTTACTGGAAACTCGCCATGGTGACTAATTCGATCTGGGGGCGTGGCCAGTTTTGTGGGCGGGGCCAGCTTTGGCGATTTTGGGCTAAGTGCGCTGAAAAAACCAGCACAACCTAGCAGAAATGCCAGGCCACTGTTCCTTTAATAAAAATGCTGCTGATAAGATTTATTTAGGGGAATCAAGGGATATGGGGATCTGGCGGGAAAGTGATCTTATTCAATGGCAGAGCAGGCTCGAGGGGCTGTATGACCTACTCCTGCTCCTAATTCTTATGTTCTTATTTTAACAAGCCTACTAATTAATTGCTCAATAAGCTTTTGTTTTATTTTGGTTTTGCAACCACTTGTGTTCCTTTAACTAGTAAAAAATAAAGAAGTAGTTACAAAATATATAAAACTAAATTACTAACCAGTTAGGACAGCCTGATAGCCTAAGGTTTGGTGTATCAAACTGTGGCACCATTGGCTGCTAAGACGCAGGCTTGTGGCCTTGGTGCTAAGTTCCAAATTTTGGATGAGCTCATTAGGAGGAATTAAGAGGAAGCTAGATAAGCACATGAGGAAGAAAGGAATAGAAGCATATGCTGATAGGATTCGATGAAGAGGGGGGGGAGGCTCGTGTGGAGCATAAATGCTGGCATAGACCAGTTGAGTCAAATGGCCTATTTCTGTGATGTAGGTCCCGTGTACCTCTATGTAATTATATAAGGTCCCGAATCAAGGGAGTGGGAAATTGCCCGGTGAGCAATCCCAGCTCTTTCTTGGGCATCTCTCAGCAGCTAGTTATTGAGTGACTTGGCAGAGATCTGCTGGCACCTTGAATATCAGGGGGGCACGGTGGCATAGTGGTTAGCACTGTTGCCTCACAGCGCCAGGGACCCGGGTTCAAATCTGGCCTCGGGCGACTGTCTGTGTGGAGTTTGCACACTCTCCCTGTGTCTGCGTGGGTTTCTTCCGGGTGCTCCGGTTTCCTCCCACAGTCCAAAGATGTGCAGGTTAGGTTGATTTGGCTATGATAAATTGACCCTTAGTGTTAGGGGATTAAATACGTGGGGTTACGGGGATAGGGTGGGATATGTGTTGGTGCAGGCTCGATGGGCTGAAATGGCCTCTATCTGCACTGTAGATTCTGTGATTCTGTGATGTGGCTTGAGATAAGTTAGAGGAAGTGGGAAAGTGCAATTTAAAAAAAATTGCTAGACATTTTGATGACCATTTGAGTTTTAAACTTTAGGTTATGATGACTGAAAACATTGGGGGGAACTTTTCAGGGGGGCAGCGGGCACGTTCGGTGGTGGGTCGGATGGGAAAAAACATTTTTGACAGGCGCCTTTCCCAGATGTTGGGTCTGTCAGCGCTGAACAGACCCAACTCGCAGCGGCAGGGGAGGCAATTCGGGTCATTATGACTTTGTTAACAGCCCATTAAGAAGTATTTTGAGCTCACCTTTACATTTTATGAGGTCGCCCACAAAGTCCACGCTGCTCGGGGATCACGTCAGGTCAGCAGGTCGGGAGTTGTATGACCATGGAATCATCTCATTACTTGACAGCTGCAAAAGTGTTTTAAAAGCTGCCATCTCACAACTGTTCACTTTTCAAGCTCAGAGGCTATTACTGCATTTGGAAGACAGATTGAGCTTTATGCAGGTTGCAAGTGTTTGGAGTAAACTCTCTATCCAATGTCACCTCATTGGAACAACCTCTCTCATCATTGACAGATTGCTTCTGTCATCTCAAGTTCACCTGCCATCTATTACATCATGTGGAGATGCCGGTGTTGGACTGGGGTGGACAAATGTAAGAAATCACACAACACCAGGTTATAGTCCAAAAACTTTATTTGAAATCACAAGCTTTTGGAGCGCTGCTCCTTCATCAGGTGAAGTCACCTGACGAAGGAGCAGCGCTCCGAAAGCTTGTGATTTCAAATAAAGCTGTTGGACTATAACCTGGTGTTGTGTGATTTCTTACATCTATTACATCAGCATCAGTGCCCTTGAAACTATCTCACCTTGGTCCTCGGAATCCCACCATGATCAGCCCCAACACCAGCAGCACCAGGCACACCAGTAGCACCAACAACAACACCAACCTTCTCCGAAATCAACTGAGGCTGCACAGGACACAGGGCATCAGCACCCAAGCATATTGCTGCCCAGGAGGCCAGGGATGGCCACACCATAGCCAGATTTACTTCACTTGACGCTGCACACCCTGGCTGCCACATGATGCGCCAAGTTGGCACCACCCCACACCAACACCATAAAGCATCCCTACAATGCCCAAGCCATTCCTTTCATACTCATCACCATTGCAGGGGGTACCGTTATGTCTCACCATTCACTGCAAATCACTAAGCCACTTCCAAAGGTGCACACAGATCTGTTCAAGAAAGCAATGTGTGGAAAATAAAGGTTTCAATGTTTGACACCATATTAACAGAAACTTTATATGAACATTGCATAAAACACCCAAGTGGTAACCCTTGTGTGTTGTTAGTTGGTATAATTGCACTAGGATGAGGGTGAGTGTAAGGAGTGGCTAGTGAGATGGGGAAGTGAAAATGTAGATAGAGAGGGATGGGTGGAGGTGCAAGGTAAGTTGGTGTAAGGATGTGCAGTAGTAGGGTAGGGAACGCAGAGTAATGGGGATGTGATGAGTGGCACAGCAGGATGCGGTTAAGAAATAGGAGTAGGAGTAGGCCATTTGGCCCTTCGAGCCTGCTCTGCCATTCAATGAGATCATGGCTGATCTTCTGCCTCAACTCCATTCACCAGCCATATCGCCATATCCTTTGATAGTCAGAAATCTATCGACTTCTGTTTTGAATATACCCACCCAATGACTGAGCCTCCACAGCTCTCTGGGGTAGAGAAATCCAAAGATTCACCACCCTCTGTGTGAAGTAGTTTCTTCTCATCTCAGTCTTGAATGGCCTACCCTTTATCTTGAGACTGTGGCCTCTGGTTCTAGACTCCCCAGCCAAGGGAAACATTCTCCCAGCATTCATCCTAACAAGCCCTGTAAAACTCTGTATGCTTCAATGAGATCCCCTCTCATTCTTCTGAATTCAAGAGAATACAGGCCTAGTTTACTCAATCCCTTCTCATACTACAGTCCCGCCATCCCAGGAATCAATCTTGTGAACCTTCGTTGCACTCCCTCTATGGCAAGTATATCCTTCCTTAGGTAAGGAGACCAAAATTGTACACAATACTCCAGGTGTGGTCTCACCAAGGCTCTATATAATTGGAGTAAGACTTTTTTACTCCTGTACTCAAATCCTCTTGTAATGAAGGCCAGCATACCATTTGCCTTCCTAATGGCTTGCTGCACCTGCACATTCACTTTCAGTGACTCATGTACAAGGACACCCAGGTCCCTTTGAGCATCTGCATTCCCCAATCTTTCACCATTTAGGAAATACTCTGCCTTTCTGTTTTTTCTACCAAAGTGGATAACGTCACATTTATCCACATTATATTCCATCTGCCATGTTCTTGCCCATTCACTGAGCCTGTCAAGATCCCCTTGAAGCCTCTTCATGTCTTCTTCCTAACTGACACTGACACCTAGCTTTGTATCATCAGCAAATTTGGAAATGTTACATTTAGTCTCCTCATCCAAATCATTGATATAGATTGTGAATAGCTGGGGCCCAAGCACCGATCCTTGTGGTCACAGTCACAGTCACAGCCTGCCATCCTGAAAAAGACCCGTTTATCCCTACTCTTTGTTTTCTGTCTGTTAACCAATTCTCAATCCATGCTAGTATATTACCCCCAATTCCATGTGCCCTAATTTTGTTCACCAACCTCTTGTGTGGGACCTTATCGAAGGCCTTCTGAAAATCTAGATACACCACATCTACCGGTTCCCCTTTGTCTACTCCACTAGTTACATCCTCAAAGAACTCCACTAGGTTTATCAAACTGGATTTCCCTTTCATAAATCTATGTTGACTCTGCCCAATCTTAATATTAGTTTCTAAGTGCCCAGTTATTGCATCCTTTATAATAGATTCCAGCATTTTCCCAACTAATGATGTGAGGCTAACAGGTCTATAGTTCCCCGTGTTCTCTCTCCCTCCTTTCTTAAATAGTGGGGTTACATTTGCTATCCTCCAGTCTGTAGGAACCATTGCAGAATCTATAGAAATTTGGAAGTTGACAACCAATGCATCCACCATTCCAATGGCCACCTCTTTCAAAACCCTAGGATGTAGGTCATCCGGTCCTTGGGATTTATCGACTTTTAGTCCCATTAATTTTGCTAGTACTGTTTTTTTACAAATAATCATTTCTTTAAGTTCCTCATTCTTGTCACGCCCTTGGTTTTCTCGTATTTCTGGGAGGTCTTTTGTGTCTTCCTCCGTGAAGACAGAAACAAAGTATTTATTTAATTTCTCTGCCATTTCCTCATTCCCCATTATAAATTCTCCCGTCTCTGACTGTAAAGGACCTACATTTATCTTTGCCAGTCTTTTCCTTTTCACATACCTATAGAAGCTTTTACAATCCGTTTTTATATTTTTCGCTAGTTTGTGCTCATATTCCATTTTCCCTTTCTTTATCAAATTCTTGATCCCTCTTTGCTGATTTCTAAAAAGATCCCAATCCTCAGGCTGACCGCTTTTTCTGGCAACTTTATAAGCTTCCTCCTTTGACTTAATACTAGCTTTAATTGAGTGTGACTTTGCAGTAACATTTCATGATCAACTGAGATCATTGAAAGGTTTGCGCCACTGCAGCCTGGTCCTCCTGATGACATCCCTGCTTGTGCCCTCCTCTGCAATGTGCAACCAGGCTGCGTTGATCTCCTGGGTCAGTCTCTTCTGCCCATTGGAAGGGAAGGGAACTTCCCTGTGTGCTGTGACTCCCTCCATAAGCATATGTAGGGAGTCATGGGAAAGCCTGGGTGCAGCCGTGCACCTCTGTGCAGTGCTCATCAGTGTTTGCAGCACCTCAATGTTGTAGAACAGTGACAGCACAACTTTCAAAATTAATTTGCGCATGGTCCCTTTAAGGAAACCGGCTGATGATGCTTCATCAAATGACGTCATTAGACCCGCTTCCTTCAATTGGCCGGGAAACGCGCTGGGCGGGCTTAACAAGCCCAATCAGGGGAAATAATTTTGGACAGCGGGCTGGAGCCAGCAGCGAGGCTGGAGCCCACCACCGATGTCGCCCGCCACAGACCCGGCGAGGTATGGGAAATCGCCATCATTTATTTTCAAGTGTCCAGTGATCCAAACTTTGCCTTCTGAAGATCTAACTGTTCAAGAAACTTTGGAATTCTGTTTCAGGTCCTCTGAATGAATTCTGAACGACCACCCTTCACCTCGTAAAGAATTTTTAACATTTCAAAACACAGTCAATAATTCTTAGCAAACCTTAGTTTACAATTCATTTTTCTGTTTCCCTTTGGACTTCATTGTCACTAAATAACATTTTCAAATTACCAGCAAAATTACTGTAGATTATAGAATAAAATATTAAGTGGAGCTTATCCATTTTGAAAGGACTGCTTAGTAGTTTTGTGCATTCTTTAACATCCTGCACTGAACTGTCTTTTGCAGTGAATAATACGCACATTGTTTATTAATCTGTGCCTTTTGTGATAATCACAAATCTAAGGGGACTGATCATATTATGGTTTGAGGTTTTAAATGGAATTGAGTAAAAGCTGCATCTCTTTAAAAAAATAAAGTAGATTTGCATTGTTCTTTTTTTGAAAAAAACAATTTCCTACCTGATGTATTAAACCCAAACAGATATAATAAAAAGAAAATCCCCACGGCAGACATTGCCTTTTAATAGAATTTTGTGAGTACCCTAAGTAACAAGTCATGTTTAGCATTAAATGGCACTTCCATTCCTTCATATCCCCAGAGCACAGATCTCCAGTCCTGATAACAGGCTGATGGTATTCATCACTAATATGTTTGTTCTGTCATTTCCAGACTAGGGACTTTTCTTTTGCTTGAATAATAGGTGTTACAGAAAAAATCATTCTGCAGGGACAGATAAAGATGCAGGATCTATTTGAATTCATTTTAAAATGAGCTAAGAAGCAGACCGTGCAACGTGCCATTTTAATATAAACCTTTACCCGTCCACCTGACCAAAGAACAGTCAGTTTTTGTAGAGGTTAAGAAAACATTTTTTGTAGTGGGATAAGATAATTATGTGATGAAAGCATTCACTATTTGATACTGTCAAAAGACAATCCATACAGAGCAACAACAGCTTTATATTGTGACTTTAACTGAGAAAAATGTGCAAAGGTGTTTCACAAAAGCTTTAATCAGAAAAAAATGGATGCCAAGCCAAAGAAGGAGATATTAGGAGTGCAAAAGCTTGGACAAAGAGTTGGGTTTTAAGGAGGGTCTTAAAGGAGGAGAGGGAGGTGTAGAGAGAGGGGTTTAGGGAGAGAATTTCAGTGCTTAGGGCCTAGGCAGCTGAAGGCACGACTGATAATAGTGAGGCAAATGGAGGAGGGATTGCACAAAAGGCCTGAATTGGAGGAATGTTGAAGTTACAGAGATAGGAAGGGACAAGGGCATGAAGGGATTTAGACATAAAAATGAGAAGTATAAATTTCCGGTGTTGGGGGACTGAGAGCTGATATAGGTCAGCAAGAACAGTGGTGATGGGGGAATGAGGCTTGGTGTGGGTCAGGAGAGGTGATGTCGAGGTAGAGATGGATGTCATCAGCATTATGGTAGAGGCTGACCCTATGTCTGTGGATGATGTCACTAAGAGGATGCATGTAGATGAGGAGGAGGAGGGGAACAAGGATAGATCCTTGGGGACCCTAGAGGTAATGATGCGGGGATAGGAAGAGGAGCAATTGCTGGAGGTGCTCTGGCTATGATTGGACTGCTAAGTATAGAACCAAGAACAGTTTCACTGAGCTGGACAAATGGAGAAGAGATGTTGGAGGAGGCAGGTCTGGTTGACCATGTCAAAGGCTGCTGAGAGGACAAGGAGGGATCATACACAATGATCATAATCACAGGAGATAGCAATTATGAATTTGGTTAGGGTACTTTTGATGCTGTGGCTGGGATAGAAACCTGAATGGAAATATTTAAGCAAGGTGTTACGGAACGATGGGCACAGATTTGTGAAGTGATAACATGTTCAAGGATTTTGGAGAGGGGATGGAGGTTGTAAATGGGGCAGTAGTTTGCAAGGACAGAATAGTTGAGCGTGGGATTTTTGAAGGGTGGGGTGATGACAGCCGCTTTGAAAGGGAGGGTTACAGCATCTGAGGAGACAGAACCATTAACAATGTCAGCTAGGCTGGGGGCCAGGAAGGGAAGTTGGACAGAGAGCTATTAGTGGGAATAGGGCCAAGGGAGCAGGAGGTGGATCTCATAGACAAGATGAGCTTGGAGAATGCATGAGAGGAGGTAGTAGACAATGGTGCAGATTCAGGGCTGGAGGAGCTTTGACTTGGTGGGCATGGGGAAAGAGGGGAAGCAGCAGAGGCAGCTCAATGGATAGTCATAATCTTAGTGCTAAAGAAATGCATGAGTTCCTCATACTTGTTGTTGGAGGCGAGGGTAAAGGGTGCAGGGGAAAGGGGGTTAAGGAGATGGTTAGTATTGGAGGATCCAGGAATCACCACTAAACAAAACGTCAAATTTCCGCCCCCCCACCCCAGTGCTACCAGGTTTCCCTTTCCATTGTGTTGTTATATGCCTCAGCCACATCCAGATGTTGACAAACCCCAGCACCCAACAAACACCACAATCCCTCATCCCCACTATAACTAAATTCAACATACCTACCTCCAATATGCTATATATTGTCTACCATCTTCCTCAGCTGGATGTGAAAGTTCCCAAGGCATTTTACAAAGAAGAGCAGGTAGTTCGCTCAGTATCCTGGCCATCATTCTTCCCTCAAAGAATACTACCAAAAACAGAGTATTTGGTCATTTATTCATTTGCTGTTCTGAGGACCTTGCTGTGCACAACATTTTCTGCCGTGTTTGCCTACATAACAACAACTTGCATTTATATAGTGCCTTTAATGAAGTGAAACATCCCACGGCGCTTCACAGGAGCGTTATCAAACAATATTTGACACCGAGCCATGTAAGGAGATATTAGGATAGCTGACCAAAAGCTTGGACAAGGAGGTAGGTTTTAAGGAGCGTCTTAAAGGAGGAGGGAGAGGTAGAAAAGAGGAGAGGTTTAGGGAGGGAATTCCAGAGCTTAGGGCTTAGAGCAATTAAAATTGTGGATGCACAAGAGACCAGAATTGGAGAAGCGCAGAGATCTTGAAGGCTGGTAGGGCTGGAGGAGGCTACAGAGATAAGTAGGGGTGAGGCCATGGACGGATTTGAAAACAATGATGAGTATTTTAAAATTGAGGCGTTGTCGGACTGGAAGCCAATGTAGGTCAGCGAACACAGGGGTGATGGGTGAACGGGACTTGATGCAAGTTAGAATATGGAGAGCACAGTTTTGGATGAGCTCAAGTATATGTAGAGTGGAGGATGGGAGGCCGGCCAGGAGAGCATTGGAATAGTCAAGTCGAGAGGTAGCAAAGGCATGGATGAGGGTTTCAGCAGCAGGTGAGCTGATGCAGGGCAGAGTCGGGTGATGTTCTGGAGGTGGAAGTAGGCGGTCTTGGTGATGGAGTGGATATGTGGTCAGAAGCTCATCTCAGAGTCAAATATGACGCCAAAGGGGAAAAATTTGGTTGGTTTGCACCTCCTGTTAGTGCCTTAAGAGGGCTCTAATGGGGCACAATGCAACTAGCGCCTGGGCATAGCAATGTTTGCACAGCACACAAAATTGACCAGACATTTTGTGGCGGCGCTAAACACTACCGCCACGATCTCCTGCGCCCGCAGATCATGACGTCAGTCAAGCGTGCTGATGTGCCTCAATAATTCCGAGACTCGAAGTTAGCAGAACAAAAACAAGGCTTTTATTAACTTAGAAAATAACACGTAAGAGAGAGAGATGTCTTCCTTCTGGAGACTGAGGCCAGACTGAAGCTAGCTTACAAACGGGGCCAGGTATGGGCGGAGTCCTACACACAGCACATTCCAGCACATTCCAGTATACAATACAGCACATTCCAGTACACAATACAATGAGGTCTGGGGGAAGGGAAATGACACTGAAACCGATCTCAGTCACAGGCAGTGGTGAATGGAATATTTCATCACATTCACCCCTTCTATAGATTTAATCTGTTCGGGGGTTTGATAGTCCTCTGCGACCGACGTGGCTGTTACGGTGCCGCGGGTGTCGGCTGGGTGTCCCCGGTAGCCTCCTGGGTCTCTGCCGGGGGTGCCGCCAGGGTTGTTGGAGGGGTAGTTGGTGGGGGTGCCGTTGGTCGGTGTTCTTCCGGGGGTGATGAAAGAGTAGTGGGTGGGTAAGAGTTGCTGTGATCGTCGTTGCCGCTATTGCCGTGGTTGTTGTCGATGCCGGCTGGGGCGACGTCTTTTATGGACACGGTGTCCTCCCTTCCGTCGGCGTGCCGGACATATGCGTATTGGGGGTTGGCGTGGAGTAGGTGTACTGGCTCCACGAGAGGGTCCGTCTTGTGGCCCCTCACATGCCTTCGCACGAGTACCGGACCTGGGGTGGAGAGCCATGACGGCATGGATATGCCTGAGGTGGATTTCCGGGGAAAGACAAACATTCGTTCATGAGGTGTGGTATTAGTGGCCGTACACAATAGCGACCGTATCGAATGGAGCACATCCGAGAGGACTTCCTGCCAGCGGGAGATAGGGAGGCCCTTGGTCCATAGAGCTAGAGTGACTGTTTTCCATACTGTCCCGTTCTCTCGCTCCACTTGGCCATTACCCCGGGGGTTGTAGCTGGTGGTACGGCTCGTGG